>NC_084826.1:11401167-12147029 GCF_958449725.1 Rosa rugosa | reverse complement strand
GTGCTAAGTGAAAAGAGAATCAAGCATGTATTGCTTAAAGTTTATTTCACATATTAATGCTGCAATATTTGTTGGTTCAATAAGGAGGTGTGATTAAGTGATTTATTACCAGTCTCATAAACCATTCACACGAATGAATATATTTGTATATATGTGTGTGTATTGTGTGTATATATATACATATTTAAGAATTCGTATGAACTTAAATGGTTCTTGGTACATTTTAACTTGGTTGTTCAAGTTTGATTTCTTATAAGACACATTAAAATAAGAATGTAAGTTGTGTACTTACTGGGCTTGTGTTGCTCATGATGCTACACCTTCTTGTTTTCAGGTAACGAGTAGACGCTTGGGGAAAGTGGGGTGATTCTCTAAATAAATGAATGTTTTATTTTCTACTACTATTTCAAGAGAAATAATGTAATATATTTTTGTTCAACTTCAGTATTGTAAAAATAATAATTTCAATTCCTAATAAAAGTACTATTCAGACTTATTTACAAATTATCTTACTTTAATTTATTCTTTGAGGAAGTTTTGTTTGAAACAACCCACATCACGAATTCGGGTACCATATTTCAATATAATATTGGTCTCGGATTTGGGGTGTGACAGATTGGTATCAAAGCTTTCGTTCTCTTAAGTTTTGGCAAAAAAAAAAAAAAACTTTTGTAAAACTTAACAAGAACGGGGAGGGTTATATTTATGTGTATCGTTCAGCACGTAAAAGTTGTGTATAAATTCTTATTTATATATAGTTTGTTGCATCTTGAAGTTTTGTGTTTGAATCATATTAATATCATTAATGGGTTTAGTTTGAATTTTGTTACTTATGTATCTATTTATCAATGATCACTTAACAGTATGGATTATCGATACGTAGAAACTTTGCGAAGTGATGTCCAATATGGGAATGAGTATTTGGAACTACATGCCAAGGCTAGGCAACTAGCATATAACATGTGTATTGACATCTCCCAAAACAACCCTGGCATCAACCTTGATGATAAGTACTACATGGCAACTTTGTATGTTAATGAAGGAATTAATCTATACATGGAAGCTAGATGGATTTTAAGTAATCCCGAAAACATGAGGATTCTGCATGATGAGGCCATTGCAAATGGGATGCTTAGGACGAAAGATTGGGGGGCCACCCAATTACCAACAAGTAACTCAATCTGAAGAGTCAGTAAAATCTCCTAGTGTTGAACATGTCAATGACGTTGCTGCACCAACATCTTCTCATGTTCATACACATATTAGATCGAAGCCATACATAAGTGTGCGCCCCCATGTGTCTATTCCTTTTGGTTTTATGCCTACTCCTGGTTTAAATGACGGAATGGAGGAAACAAATACCTCTAGTCCTAATGTGGTCCTGGAGAAGGTTAGTTCTTAAAATAAGGAGAGGCCCTAGAAATTTGTTGTTTGGATTTTCCTTCCATGTTGTTTATTTCAATCATACTTGTAAGTCAAGTTGATGTTAGAAAATAGCTCTTAGAAGCCTTTTCTGACCTATGTGTAATATGTTTAATATAAAATATTTGATTTAAGAATATTTTGGTTTAGAGTATAACCATGTAGATCATTTTCTTTAAATAGGACCATGGCCGATAGAAGAAATCCACCTGTCGACGCAGATGATTTTGTCGAAGCCTTCGCAAGAAGGATGGAGGCAAATCAAGTCGGTGGGAGGCTAGGACGACTAGTAACACACATAAGGAGTCTAGGAGCAAGGAAATTTACTGGAGGGAAACCTCACGAGGCTGAAGAATGGATTTACAATCTGAAAATCCACTTTGAAATGATGGACTGTACCCAAGTAGAGTTACGAAGAGTGGCTACTTGTCTTTTAGAAGGAGATGCTCGTTTCTGGTGGGACACGGTCAAACGTGTCACACTCCCTGCAGCAATGGAACTCATGGAATGGGCTGTCTTCAAGGAGAAATTTCTGGAAAAATATTTTCCACAAGTTGAGAGAGACAAGAAAGAATTAGAGTTTATTCAACTTACCCAATGAAAGATGACTGTGATTGAGTACGAGACCAAGTTCACTAAACTTTCTTGTTTTGCTCCACACATGGTAGATACCGACGATAAAAAGGCAAGACGATTCATTGGAGGACTGAATTCCAATATTCGAAGAATGGTCACTCAACGTGGAATCACGTACGAGGAAGCTGTGGACAAAGCCCTAACTCAAGAGGAAGAAAATCAAAAATACCGCATGGAGAAGGAGCGAGAGAATGGCTTCCGAGGAAAGAGAAGTCATCCAATGTCTAACCAGAAAAGCGGACAACCATGGAAGCAGCAAACAAGGAGAGACGCATTTCAAAAGCCGACAACATTAACTCAACAAGGAAAGGAGGTAGCAAGAGGCCCAATTCGGTGTTTCAACTGTGGAGAAACGGGGCACATGTCTAATGCTTGTCCAAAGCCACGTCGCATTCCAGGATCTTGTTTCAATTGTGGGAAGGTGGGACATTTCTCAAATCAGTGCGATGCACCAAGGCAAAAAAATAACCCACCACCTCGTCCTGTCCAGCTAAATGCCATAGCTCGTGAGAACATCGTGATGGAAGGTACGCTAATAGCATATAGTACTCATGCTCATATACTATTTGATACTGGCGCATCCGATTCGCTTATATCTGCTGCATTTGTCACAACTTTGGGATTGACACCAACTGAGCATGATGAAATTTTAACAGTCTCAACACCATTAGAAAAATCTACCACTTTAACCAAAGTATGCAAATCATGTCCTATACATGTTCTAGATACAGAATTTCCCATGGACCTCATAGTCATAAATTTGAGGCGATTTGACATAATTCTAGGATTTGATTGGTTAAGCAAATATCATGCCTTTATAGGCTGTCGTGAGAAAACCATCACCTTCACTATTCCTGGCCAACCCATTCGAAAAATTCAGTGTGACTCGCCCAAAAAATTCATACCTTCCAAAATTCTTGCCAATGTCGAATTAAAGAGTTCAAAACCTTTAATAGACCAAATCCCTATGGTAAACTCATTTAAAGATGTTTTCCAAGAAATCACTCGTTTACCTCCAAGCCGAGATATTGAATTCAGCATTGACCTCATACCTGAAGCCAGACCAATTTCTGTTACTCCCTATAGAATGGCACCAAAAGAATTAAAGGAGTTGCAGACGCAAATCAAAGGATTGCTGGATCTGGGATTTATCCGGCCTAGTGCTTCTAGTTGGGGAGCACCTGTTTTGTTCGTGAAGAAGAAAGATGGATCTCTCCGACTATGCATCGACTATCGGCAACTAAACAAGGTGACTATCAAAAATAAGTATCCATTGCCGCGAATCGATGATTTGTTTGATCAACTACGAGGAGCTCGAATATTTTCAAAGATCGACTTGCGCTCTGGGTACCATCAACTTCTGGTCAAGGAGGATGATATCCATAAAACCGCCTTTAACACACGGTATGGACATTATGAGTGGTTGGTGATGTCCTTTGGATTAACCAATGCACCAGCCATATTCATGGATTTGATGAACCGAGTGTTCAGTCCATTTCTGGATAAATTCATTATCGTCTTCATTGATGATATTTTGATTTATTCTAAAAATGAAGCGGATCATACACAACACTTGGAGACTACCTTACAAGTGCTTAGGGAACACAAGTTATGTGCGAAACTTGAGAAGTGTGATTTCTGGCAACACCAAGTGAAGTTCTTAGGCCACGTAGTCTCTCAACTGGGGATAGCAATGGACCCTGCAAAGATTGAAGCTGTGTTAGAATGGGAAGCTCCTACCACTCCAACGGAAGTACGAAGCTTTCTTGGCCTTGCTGGATATTATCGAAGGTTCATAGAAGGATTTTCAAAACTTGCTCTCCCAATGACGAGGTTGACTCGAAAGAATGTGAAGTACATTTGGGATGACAATTGTGAACGAGCATTCCAAAAGCTAAAGGAAAGGTTGACAATAGCACCCATCCTCACCATCCCAGAAAGTGGAGTTCCTTTCGTCATATATACTGATGCATCACATCAAGGGCTCGGTTGTGTACTCATGCAAAGTGGGAAGGTGGTAGCATACGCATCTCGACAATTGAAGCTATCCAACCCACGATCTTGAACTAGCAGCCGTAGTTTTTGCTTTGAAAGTTTGGAGGCATTATTTGTATGGAGAACGATTCGATCTATTCTCCGACCACAAAAGTCTCAAGTACATTTTCTCCCAGAAGGATTTAAACATGCGACAACGAAGATGGATGGAGCTTATCAAGGACTATGACTTCACGCTGCAATACCACCCGGGGAAAGCAAATGTGGTGGCTGACGCTTTGAGTAGAAAACCTCAATGTCACCTTGCCTCCATTATAAGAGATCATTGGAGCGTGTTGGAAATTCTAATCGAATGCAATCTTACTCCTTCAGTGAACATGAATGGAGTTTTTATTGGAAATTTAGTGGTGCAACCCACCATAATTAGTCAAATCATTCAAGCTCAAGGAGAAGATGAAGAGCTCGTGAAATATGTTCAAGGAATGAAGGAAAAGCACCCTGAAGATTGGAGCACTCAAGCAAAAGAAGGAATGCGTTTTAGAGGGAGGCTCTGCGTGCCAAACGTTGCATCATTAAAAGATGATATAATGCAGGAGGCACATCGTTCAAAATTTACAATCCACCCAGGAGGAATGAAGATGTATAAAGATCTGAGGAAAAACTATTGGTGGAACAACATGAAGAGAGACATTGCCGCATATGTCTCTAGGTGCCTTACATGTCAAATGGTGAAAGCTGAGCACTTGCGGAAGGGAGGATTATTACAACCACTCAAGATTCCAGAATGGAAGTGGGAACACATCACGATGGACTTCATCACTGGATTACCAAAGACACAAAGAGGCAATGATGCAATTTGGGTCATTGTTGATCGCCTTACAAAGTCTGCACATTTCCTACCGATCAAAATAACAGATTCCATTGACGTCTTAAGTAAACTGTACTTGAGAGAAGTTGTGCGACTACACGGAGTTCCTGTTTCAATAGTTTCTGATCGTGATGCCCGATTCACATCAGGATTTTGGGTTAGTCTACAAACGGCAATGAAGACGAAGTTAGACATGAGCACCGCATTCCACCCTCAAACTGATGGGCAAACCGAGAGAGTCAATCAAGTGATAGAAGATATGCTTAGATCATGCATTTTGGATTTTGGAGGGAGTTGGGAGGATCACTTATATTTGATTGAGTTTGCTTACAACAATAGTTATCACTCAAGCCTAGGGATGGCACCTTTTGAAGCTCTCTATGGAAGACCGTGTCGTACTCCAATATGTTGGGCTGAGGTTGGAGAAGCCATTCTTCCCGGACCTGATATAGTTAAGCAATCGGCAGAGGTTATCACTTCAATTAAGGAGCGCTTGAAGACTGCACAAAGTCGCCAGAAGAGTTATGCGGATCGACATAGGAGAAGTGTAGAATTTCAGGTTGGAGATCATGTCTTGCTGAAAGTCTCACCGATGAGGGGAGTTATTCGTTTCGGGAGAAAGATTGCCAAGTTGTCACCACGGTTTATTGGGCCTTTCAAGATCATTGAGAAAGTTGGTAATTTAGCTTACCGACTAGATCTACCCCAAAACTTATCCAACGTGCACAATGTTTTTCATGTATCCATGCTACGGGAATACAAACCAGACAATTCCCGGTCATCGACCATAGTACCATAGAACTCTCAGAAGATGTCACATACGAGGAAGCACCTGTTCGTATCTTGGATCGAGAAGTACGGAAGCTCCGCACTAAGGAAATCCCACTAGTAAAGATACAATGGAATCGACATGACGAAAACGAGGCTTCGTGGGAACTAGAATCAGAAATGAGAAAGAAACATCCGCAATTGTTCATAGAACAAGGTACGTAAAATTCGAGGACGAATTTTCTTTTAAGGTGGGTAGACTGTAATAACCCGAAACTTAGTATCACTGTAGAGCACTCTAAGATACCTTAAACTTACAAATAATACAAGTATCTTCTAAGCATTTTTTTTTTTTTAGAAACCGATGATACCACATGCTATACTCACAAGTTATATAGGTAAATTTTTAGAGTTCTAGTAAACTTTCTAAAATACGTTAGTTCGTATTACTTGTGTACACTCGATATTTGTTTTCAAACTCAAAATTATTATCTATGTTATTTTTGTGATGCATGTTATTTTAGTACTAATTATTGCTATTTTTACCTTAAGAAAGCACTAAAAGTTCTTTACTTATTAATTAGGTAAATGTGCATATGGATGTGTGTGTGTGTGTATATATATATATATATATTTAGCAAGAGGATTTATGATCTGATTTATGCTTTCTTTCTTTTATTATTTTTTTAATTTTATCTTATCCTTTTAATCATTTAACCTAAATAGTGATTAGTCACTCACCTTACAATAATTAGTCACTTACTTATTTTATGCTTAATTCTAGCCTATATAAGCATATGATCTGATCATACCTCCTACAAGCTTGAAGATCAAATGCAAAATTGATCAAAACTCCCTTAGTTGAAGAGAAAACCCAACTAGAAGTTCCTCACACAAATCCTTCACCTTTTTTCTCTTAAGAAGTTCCCTTTTTGTGAAAGAAGTCCAAAGTTTGATCACAAGACCTTCTGAGTTCCTTAAGTAAGTACATGAATACATTCCTATATTCTTTTGTCTTTAAAATTTATCAAATTGCATAATCAATGATAAAATGGAAAAGAATCTGCTTTGCTGCAAACCCGTATTTTCGTATATAAAAAATTCTGTTTTGTCAAAACTAATTACAGTATTAAATTCCTCATCAAAAGTTCTTCAATTTAGGCTTTTGAATCACTCAAAAAGGTTAAGAAATGAAGAAGTTATGGCTAATCAAAGTTTTCAACTTTTAAACTCGCTGGAAATCTCATACAGCCATCACAACTTCAAAAATTCATATCTCCCTCATTTCTTATCCGTTTTCTACAAACTTTATATCAATTTGAAGCTTAGGACCTCTACTTGTGATCTGGAAAGTTTGAGAATTAATGGTGAAATACACCGTACGTAAAGACTTAAACATCAAAGGGCAGTATCAAAAATATTGGTTTCTGCACTGTTATGGTTCTTCACCATTTCTGGACTATGTAACTTCGAACTGAATTACATGACTTATACCATTGCATTCCTTGTGAAAAACCCTTAGAAATGGTGTACTCATTTGACTAATTCGGACTTGTGATGGACAACATAACACATTTTGAAGTTTGATGACTCTAATCGGAGAAACATGAATACGGTTGATGAACTTCAATGGATTTGGACATAAGGATTGAAATACTAACTATAATATAATTTTGTTAAATTGTTTATAGTTACTTATTTAATACTTGTGCTTTATTATTACCTATTTTACTTGATTTCAATTATGTATAAGCTTCTTTTTAATTATGTTGTTTGCTAGTGAATTTACTTATTTGTGATATACAATTATGTTACACATGTTTTCATATGAGATTATTCCTAAGTATATGTGTCTATATGTGTGAGTACATATACATATATTATGATCTATAATTCATAAAGATTGTATGTTGTGAATTTGATTATGTTTGAGAAGTACAGTTGTGATGTCACACCCAAATCCGAGACCAATATATATATGTATGTATGTATGTATGTACACACACACACACACATCCATATGCACATTTACCCAATTAATAAGTAAAGAACTTTTAGTGCTTTCTTAAGGTAAAAATAGCAATAATTAGTACTAAAATAACATGCATCACAAAAATAACATAGATAATAATTTTGAGTTTGAAAACAAATATCGAGTGTACACAAGTAATACGAACTAACGTATTTTAGAAAGTTTACTAGAACTCTAAAAATTTACCTATATAACTTGTAAGTATAGCATGTGGTATCATCGGTTTCTAAAAAAAAAAAATGCTTAGAAGATACTTGTATTATTTCTAAGTTTAAGGTATCTTAGAGTGCTCTACAGTGATACTAAGTTTCGGGTTATTACAGTCTACATATTCAGTACTAGCTTGACATAGAGAAAACACGAAAACAAATGCTTATACCTTTGAATGCAAGCTGTTAATGCTTTCCTGAAACACTCTGGAGGATACTTGGGACACACTTTTCCTGATCAGCTTGTCCTGGCACTAAGGAAGAGACTCACGTGGAAACTGATGTATATTTAATCAATTGCAGTGCTCCTGCCACAGATAGGGGTGTCCATTTTCAGCTTGATAACAAATCTAGTTTTTATCTGTAATTCAAAATTATAAACAGATGTAAGAAGACCTGATTTACCTCGAATAACTTGCGAACAGCCAAACCAAATATTAGAAAGGTGTTGATAGACCCTGTATTATCTTCAGGGGAAAGGTAGCTGAAGTACCAGGAAACTGTTTTGCATCTATTACAGAACAGTTGACTGAAAGCCTCCTACAAACCATAATAATAATATAGAAAGATTATTTTCTATAGAACAGTTGAGTGAATAAGTTGTTTCTCTAGAAAATTTTCCCACAACCTCCACCAGCAATGCATTTTTATGATACCATAGTATTGACTTGCTTTTACCTCATCCATAAGAAAGCAAATATGTTTCAAGTTTAACTTCTTTATGTGATTGCTATCATGCTATAAATACTAAAATTTACTGCACTGCAATAATTTTCAGGGCCGGCGTTACTGCATTGCAGTAAAGTGTCTAAAATTGACCTATTGGTTTATTCTTTGAAGAAATTACAAAGTAGTCAAAGTAAGTTTCTGTTATATTAATGCAAAATACAAAGTCATTTTATATAATCATAATGGAAATGGAACGTTTCGTGTTACAAGAAAAATAATACATTCCAGATTAGATGTCTGAACTGGTTACTCCAACACCACACTATAAACTACAAGGTTATATCTAATTCCAATATTGAAGGATAGGACTTACCTTGTGAATATACAAGATGTTACTACTACCAGGAACTGCAACAATAATTTCGTCACCTTGCTGCCTGCCAAAGAGTCAGAAATTTTACACATGTAAAATTTAAGAAAAGAAACTAAAAAAAAAAAAATATTAATGTATGGGAGGAGATCCATATTGCCCATCATTTAGTAAAATGGATATATGGATACAGCAGCCGCCTATGCACAGGGCACTTCTTGTTATAACTTATAAAAGCAGCTAGCTAGTATCTAGCTATCTATGTACAATTATATTTCTAAAGAGCATACAAAGATTCTCAGATGCATGCTTTGTAGAGGGTGTGGTTGAAACCCCAAAAATAAATCGTAATGCCTCCATCCGATGAGTGACATGGATCGGCATGAACTTCTGAAACAGAAAAGGAAAAGGGAATTTTCTCACTGCTAAGAGGGAGGATAAACTTAAGCTTACAGATAGTGAAAGATGTTTCACAAAACTACCTCCTTTGAATTTTGTTTGCTCAAAAAGATGTTTTTTGCCTACACCAAGTTACTGCTTGTGGCTATAGCATAGATGTATTGCATTTTACATGAGAAATTGAATCAGAATGAGAACACTTGATGTGGAGGATGACGTCAAAGACACAACAAACAATGGTGAAAACTGGACAAGAAACAATGAAAAAAAATAAAACCTTTCTGAAAAGTGCAGAACATCTAGATCCCAGAGACATTTAACAACTTTGAAGAACATCTGCAACTCAATTGGTCCTCTTGAAACTGTGAGAAACTGAGAATGTGTCATATTCATTTGACGAATGCTTGATCAACAGTTCTTCTATAAAACCCAAAGATGCCAAAGAACAGCTGATAATGTGGATTGGAAAGATAATGATTGACGAGCCAGCATTTAGTCTGTTTTCAACCAGAAATGATTCCAGTTTAGGCAAATTGTTATGCGAGAAGCATGATACCTTAACCATTTAAAAAAGTTTTCCATGCAACATTTTCCAAAGTTGCAATGATTTCTAAGAAAAATACAGTTTGGTCAAATAATCTTACACCATTCCTCTGGAGGACAACTCGGAGGAACCAACTGGCATGGAAGCTTCTTTTGTTGAAAGGGAAGCTAAGGGGAATGGGATCCGAACAAGGTGATCTGATCAACTGTTGCCTCAATTACTTCTGATCTGCTGTTTAGGAATTAGGAAATGTATAATTTGAATGAAGCTATAATTATCAGTAACAAATCCAAACTATAGATGGTTTCAAATTAGCTGATAATGTTGAATAGCATAAACTTCGAGTGCCAAGATGCAATGTAATTAGAATTTACATATACTCCAATATTTAATATGTTTTGCAGAAAAGAACCAGTTTGCTTTGTAACCGATAAGGTTAAGAGGGTATAATAAGATGAAGATGAAGTTCATTAATTTTAATCCGCTACTTATATTGAATTACCTAATTGCATGAACCTTTTCTGTTTTGTGCCAGATTTTTCCACTTCTTTCCTGTCACTTTTTATTCTAGCTTTGAAGTTTTATGGAGGAGAAAGTTCAGAGAGAACTCATATTAAAACGCAACATGGTGTTGAGAAAATCTAAAACAGGTGCATGGGGACACCACAATACCACATACAATCTGATTAAATCCAGTTAGAGATATAAATACACACATACACATGGTGACACGGTCCAAGCCTATATGGGTTCTAGTACAGACAAGGAGCAATGCATACCTCAGCAATTGGAGTGTTTTCTAATATATATCTTCTCATGATCAGCACAGCAGTAGAAAGGAACAACCATTTTTGAAAAGTTTGCCTTGCCTCGATACATAGCTTCATACATATGCATTTCTACTATTCCACTAATCAAAAAAAAAAAAAGAGTTTTGTTAATGCTGGAATTAAAAAAAGCAAATGTGTAAAAGATAGAAATCAAGTTGGATTTTCAAAGACTACAGTCGTAAAATTGGTAGAGTTAAAAGCGTGACTGACTGATTGATATTCACTACAACTACACACTACGTATTTTAACAGTTTTCCATTTGGAAATATTCTGTAGGATTATTGAAGTTTGAATGAGTAGCTACAACATATATAACAAGTAGTGGTATTAGAAAGAAAAGTAGAGAAGAAATCTTACGACGGACATCTGGAATATGAGAAATCTTGGGCCACTCTGGGCCACCCTTCCTGCATCTTTCAATTATAGGAGAGGCATAGATGAACAGGAACCTTAATTTTGTGAGGCATTGCATAGCTTGGAGTGAAGGAAGTTTCTTTAGATTTTGGCAACTCTCTATGGTGAGGCAGTCAAGAGACGAGAAGTTTCCAAACCAGTCTGGAATTTCCTCCACATGGTCGAAGGAGCATATAGTCAAAGATGTGAGAGAAGTGAAGTGTTGAATCTGTTCAGGCAGAGAGTTGAGCTTAGGCCAGCCTTCCAGCCTTAGTTCCTCAAGTTGTGGCATGACCGGTATAGCAGGGAATGAATCGAGCTCGCAGAAGGCACCGATGTTCAATATCTTCAAGCTGGTGAGGGATGCTAAATATGGAATTGTCTCCAGACTGGGGCAGTTTATTATCTCCAACTTCTCAAGAGAGGTGCAGCAGTTTAGTCCACTTGGGAGGCTCGATAGTTTAGGACAATGCAAAATCTCTAGTACACGAAGGGATGGCAAGCCCTGTGAAATTGGAATGGACGTTATGTTGCATTCCCTGATTGTCAAGGTTTCAAGACTGCTGTATTCTATCCCCTCCGTAAATGGGATGGACTCCAGACTGTCGCAGGCCGTTATATCCAACTTCTTTAGAGACGGTGCTAGTAGCCCCTCAGGTAAATACCTCAGTTTAGGACAACGCACAATCTTTAGTACACGAAGGGATGGCAAGCCCTGTGAAATTGGAATGGACGTTATGTTGCATTCCCTGATTGTCAAGGTTTCGAGACTGCTGTATTCTATCCCCTCCGTAAATGGGATGGACTCCAGACTGTCGCAGGCCGTTATAACCAACCTCTTTAGAGATGGTGCTAGTATTCCCTCAGGTAAATACCTCAGTTTAGGACAGTATGAAATATGCAGTGTCTGAAGAGAAGTGCAACAACCAAATCCATGGGGAGCAATACAAGTTAACTCCAAACAACGATGTAGCCCCAAAAGTTCAAGATTCTTGTTGTTCCTTAACATCCCGTCCGGCAGGCAGTTAACTCCTCCCGCCCATTCTAGATCGAGATAAGTGAGAGTGGTCAGTTTGCTAAGAATACTTGTTACCGGTACACCGCTATCCATTCTAATCACACTCAGCTTCTGAAGAGATGGAAAATAAGTGGGAGCACTTGTTAACTTGTGACAATCCCACAGAATAAGCTCCTCAAGACGTGGAAACACCTCTGTTGGCAACAATACTTGTGGTTCACTCCATTCGATTAGCTTCTTGGCGTTTTTAATATGCAAACTCTTCAATGCAGGAAACAGAGCCTTCGTCTGAGAACCTGTCGTAGCCTCATGGGGATCGTAACCGTAAAAGTCAGATCCTAGACATTTCAGGTTTGACATGTAGTCCATGAGAAGAGATCTAAGATTAGGCAGATGGCCAAGTTTTGGGACTCCTTCACATTTGTTGCAGCCCCCAAATGTGATCTCTTCCAAATTTCTGGGTAGAGACAACTTGCTCATCATCCATGAAGGAAATTTATCACCCATGAAGTTTTCAATCTTTAAGAATTCCAAAGTAGGGTGTGGTTGAAGTGCTTCCAGTACATCCTCATCAATGTTGCTGCTGCTGCTTGCCCGGTGTTCGTTACTTGACCAACTAAAGCTTAAATCACGTATACGCTTCCCCACTAGATTTGCTTTCTTAGCTGCTTCTCTATCTCTCACATGTTCCAGATGATAAATAGTTAGTCCACCTTTCAATTGTTTCAAGCCGCCCAGTTCCTCGATTCCCCAACCTATCTCCTTACGCACCGTAAAATAAGGTAATGATTGAAGGTTAGTCAATCGCCCCATCCCAGCTGGCCATGGAAACTGCTGTGAAAGATATACGCTTGATCTAATGGGACAAATATGTCTCAAATTGATCAAATTGAGCAATTCCTTTGGAAGCTCTTTCAAGCGGAGACCTTCCATTTTCAAAGTCTGTAGGTTATAAAGCTTGCCAATAGATTTGGGGAGTGTTGTAATCCTTGTATCAGAAATATCCAGATACCTCAAGTGTTTCATTTTTCCAATTGAAACTGGCAACTCCTTGATATTTGGCCCGTATAATCCTAAGACTCGCAAAGTTTGAAAGCTTGGTAGAAAGACTTGATCGCCAACAAATGAGCGACCTCTTTCCTGCCAAGACTTTGATACACGTTCTGCAACATCATGCACAAGATCGTGCATCTTGCAATAGATGATATTTCCATAGTAGTCTCTTGTAACATCTTGAAAAAAAGAATTTTCCAGTAGGATATTAAAATATTCTTCACCTATATCTTCCATCTCTCTTTCCTTGGAAGGATGTAGCCATCCTTGAGCCATCCAATGCTGGATTAAGTCCTCCCTTTCGAATACAAAATCTTTGATGTAGTTAGAGCAGTATGCAAAACATTGTTTTAAAGATGGTGACTTTAGTTCGTCAAAACTCAACTTTAAAATCGACAAGATTTTCTCTTCTCCTTCGGGCAAATCCCATATACTGCTTTCTAGGATTGACCCCCATCCATCACTCATTTTGGAGAGCATCATGTTTCCCAAAACCTAGAATTGGTAATGAGTAAAAATTTT
The DNA here is from genome assembly GCF_958449725.1 of Rosa rugosa. NCBI lineage: Eukaryota > Viridiplantae > Streptophyta > Magnoliopsida > Rosales > Rosaceae > Rosa > Rosa rugosa. The sequence goes on along the minus strand of NC_084826.1, from coordinate 12,133,300 downwards.
GTCAATTACAAATAATTTAAAGTCACAATAATGGCATTGTAATATACGTACAATTTCCTACAAGCACAAGTTTTGAGGGTGGTAAAATGCTAGCTCATGCGTTTTCCACATGGGATAAGTAACCTACTTTGAAGAGAATTTAGCGAAGAATTTAACTTGATACTTTAAAAGTGATGTGTCTAAGAGAAGATTTCCATCTATGGAGTCTAAGAGCTTTAGGGTCGAGTTGTGCAAGCATTGGAAGTTGTTAGTATCAGAGTCAACAAGTTTGGTGAAGACTTGAATTGCAAGCCGAGTGATTCCATGATGCATGTGTGAAGGAAAGAATTGTTTTCAAAAGGACAAATTCACATGTTGACTCAAAGTTTGCCAACTGTTGTCGATATTGAGCACCAAGAAATGCCTCGTGTTGCGACCATGACGTACGATTCGTCAAGAAGACTTGAGGAAATTTGCGTTTAGTTGAAATTAATTTAAAAGTTATGAGGTGAAAGAAAACTTGTTAAGATTTGCAGCCACTCCTAGTTACTTTCGTTTTCTTTACCCATCTAGAATTCGTCATGGCTTTCATTGATAGGTCTAGAAAATGATACCTAATTCTATTGAAGTTTTGAATAGTTGTTATGAACTTAAGACTTATCAGCCAATATAAACTGAAGAATATCCTGAGAAGAGAGAAGTTCTTCCCCTAAGCCTTCCATCTTAGCTTTATGCATGTCCATCCTTCCCCTACCCTTCGTGGTAGATCTCTGCCCCGGTGGCAGCAGGTATGTATATAGTTTGATTTTTGTTGAATTCGTTTATCCCATCATCCAAATCTATTAATAATGCTATGTGAATCACCTTTTTGGATATCACCTACATCCCACCTTATGTGGTAGCTGATGTGGCAGAGCCATGTCATTTAATGAAATTCTGTGATAGATTGGACTTTCTGCCACATCAGCTGCCACATAAGGTAAGATGCCCTCTAAAAATGTGGTTCACTTAGTATTACTCAAATCTTCTTCATCCTTAGATCCCAGAATACTCATTCCCCGTCTATCCCATTTTCTCCTTCTTTCTCTTTGATTCTCATCCCTCTCATATCCCTCTAATCTTCTTTCTCTTCTCATGCTTTTCAAATCCCAAATTCTTCACATTTCAGGTGCACATGTTTCATACCCATCAGTTTTTTAAATGAATGTTCGCCGATTTGAATCCTGAATTTGGCGTTGTATTAGATGTCTTACATAGGCACGTGGGCGATTATGTTGCTGCTTATCTCGATTCCCTTTCTTTGTTCTATTTCTTTTGGCTACCTAACTGCCTGGCGATCTGTTGATGGGTTATGTTGATGTTTTGTATGGTTTTGGGATGTGCATTATGGAATTCTTCTGTTCGGATCTGGTTTGTTGTTCATGCGCAGAAAATATTTGGCCGACTTCTCAGTCATTGGTTTCAGCTCTTGTGATGTTTCTATGTCAACGTGGTGGCTCGATTGTTGGCAGTGACAGCACGATCGATCTCCTCTTCTGCTGAGCTTGCATGTGGGCTGGTTGTCTTTGGGCTTGTTTGTTGTTGATTTTTGTTGGTTGTTTCCTTGTTTTTGCACTCTTGGTCCATTTTTGGGTCTTTGTTTGTAAGTTTGTGTTTGTGAAATAAAACAAATCATTTCACTAGCCTATATATACGGAAGTTATTTTTTTTAGGACAATGTCTCAAAATGTAAACCTACCGCTATTTTTCCTCCTAAGTTGTACTTATATAGGATTTTTTTCCAATAAGTCTCTATTTTTCTTTTTTCCCCAAACGTTTTTTCTTTCTTTGTTTTGCTTTTCCAATATTTTTATTTTTATTTTTTTGGTTGTTTTCTCCTCTCCCTCTTTGTCACTGTATAGGAGGGGGGGGGGGGGGGGGGGGGAGATAATTCATGCCCTGACCCTAGACCAAACTCACCCCCTTTCGTCAGTTGCATCTCCCCCCTCCTCGTCGATCTCCTTTGATGCCACCAGCGTCCTCCACTATTCCACCACCTGGCTGCCGTAATGACAAAATTTGAGAGTGAGCACTGATCGAGCAGTACTTCCAACCAAATGCCACAAATCCTAAGCCTCTAGAAGTTTCCTGAACCTATTAAAAAAAAAACCAAATTTGTAGTTGCAGTGCCAAACATACGCACATCGAGGTGGAGAATCTGCACGGCAGAGGCCAAGAAGCCACCATCTCCGCCAACGAAGACTCTATGGTCAAAAACTTCAAAATGCTCATCTACAAGCCAAATCCTCACTTCACCTTCGACTCCTCCGTCGAGTGTCTCTTCTACAGCACACTCCTTGACAGCGATCTCACCACCATCGACACCGAGTCACCGACAAAGCACACCTCTTCTTCCTTCTCTTCCCGCTAAATCTCCCCACGTGATCCATTGCACGTTTGATCAAAACCATCCGAACTGACCTTATTACTGGAACCTCATGCTCGGAGCTATCCATTTCTACCTCTATCCTCCAGCGTTGGGTACGAGTTAGACTTCTTTGTCGTTCGGTGTGAAGAAGAACGACGGCGGAGGGTCTTAGATGAGGCGGTGCGCGCTGGTCCGTGATGACAGAGGCCATGAGGTGGTCGAGCGGGACCATCATGATCTGTGACGAGATCAAGGTTAAAGAGAGAGGCTCTCTCCGCTACCAAAAGAATTGGTTGAGGAAGGAGAGTAGAATACACGCGAGGGATCTAAGTGTCTGTATTCAGAACGTGACGGTCGGAATGGAGGATTATCGGTGACCAGAATGGTGAGGATGACTTGCTCAATTGGGCAATTTTCCTCACCGAAAAGGATATCAGAAAAAGAGAGAGAGAGAGAGAGAGTCCTGAAAAAATTGCACATGATACAATAACACGACATGAACACGAATGAAATTATAAGGATTTAGTTTGTGGTTTATTGGTTTGGTTCCATATAAGGTCACAACGATAAGAACACAAATTTTAATGGTTCGGTTTAGTGTTAATCCGTTAACATGATAAGACCCTTAACATAAGAGTGTTCTTGTAAATTTTGAGTTTCTCAATCTAATATACATGAGAAACCTTAATGCATCTTTCTAATTCATTGTAACTGAGTCTCAACATTCATGACAATAATCCTCACCCCCTTTCGTCAGTTGCATCTCCTTTCATGCCCTGACCCTAGACCAAACTCACCCCCTTTCGTCAGTTGCATCTCCCCCCTCCTCGTCGATCTCCTTTGATGCCACCAGCGTCCTCCACTATTCCACCACCTGGCTGCCGTAATGACAAAATTTGAGAGTGAGCACTGATCGAGCAGTACTTCCAACCAAATGCCACAAATCCTAAGCCTCTAGAAGTTTCCTGAACCTATTAAAAAAAAAACCAAATTTGTAGTTGCAGTGCCAACCATACGCACATCGAGGTGGAGAATCTGCACGGCAGAGGCCAAGAAGCCACCATCTCCGCCAACGAAGACTCTATGGTCAAAAACTTCAAAATGCTCATCTACAAGCCAAATCCTCACTTCACCTTCGACTCCTCCGTCGAGTGTCTCTTCTACAGCACACTCCTTGACAGCGATCTCACCACCATCGACACCGAGTCACCGACAAAGCACACCTCTTCTTCCTTCTCTTCCCGCTAAATCTCCCCACGTGATCCATTGCACGTTTGATCAAAACCATCCGAACTGACCTTATTACTGGAACCTCATGCTCGGAGCTATCCATTTCTACCTCTATCCTCCAGCGTTGGGTACGAGTTAGACTTCTTTGTCGTTCGGTGTGAAGAAGAACGACGGCGGAGGGTCTTAGATGAGGCGGTGCGCGCTGGTCCGTGATGACAGAGGCCATGAGGTGGTCGAGCGGGACCATCATGATCTGTGACGAGATCAAGGTTAAAGAGAGAGGCTCTCTCCGCTACCAAAAGAATTGGTTGAGGAAGGAGAGTAGAATACACGCGAGGGATCTAAGTGTCTGTATTCAGAACGTGACGGTCGGAATGGAGGATTATCGGTGACCAGAATGGTGAGGATGACTTGCTCAATTGGGCAATTTTCCTCACCGAAAAGGATATCAGAAAAAGAGAGAGAGAGAGAGAGAGTCCTGAAAAAATTGCACATGATACAATAACACGACATGAACACGAATGAAATTATAAGGATTTAGTTTGTGGTTTATTGGTTTGGTTCCATATAAGGTCACAACGATAAGAACACAAATTTTAATGGTTCGGTTTAGTGTTAATCCGTTAACATGATAAGACCCTTAACATAAGAGTGTTCTTGTAAATTTTGAGTTTCTCAATCTAATATACATGAGAAACCTTAATGCATCTTTCTAATTCATTGTAACTGAGTCTCAACATTCATGACAATAATCCTCAACTCTCAACTTTTAAAAATAAAAAGGTACTTCGACTGTATAAGATTTATGTGGGCTTCTTATGTTACTTTTTTTTTTTTTTTTGTCAGATTCTTATGTTACTCTAAGTTTATAAGATGTTGGATGTAATCATTTAGTTATTTTCTTAATGAGTCTTAATGGGTTTTAATGGTTAACATGAAATTTAATGGTTCAGTTTTGGTTTTAACTTTTAACATCCTCCACACATTAGTATAACGGTTTGTTATTGTGTTCCACGATAAATATACGAAATGAACTTAATACTATATAAACACAACATGACACGATGTTTTGCCAAGTGGGGGTGGTGTTAGTGTGAGAGTGGCAGATTTGTAATTCATTGATTGTGTATATTACAAAATTGTAAGTTCAATCAATTTTTGGGATTAATGGGCCTGATGGGAATTTTTTATTTTTTTTTTATTTTTGGGTGATGGGAAAAATTTTCTCTATAATCGGACTTATAGGTCAAGGTCAATTTTAGTTTCGGGAACGCTAATTTAATAGCACTTTAGTTTTGGATTACCAAACTACAGATACAAAGAGTTAACTTAATATTGATTGGAATCACTAGCCAAACAAACTCAAAATTTGGTAAATGTATAAGCACGTACCTTCGCCACTAGTGGTAAACCTGCACACCTTCTAGCAATCTCCTTTCCAGTGATTTCTTGATCTCTATTTATATGAGCACCTCCATCTGAAAATGCTCTGTTCTTCAATATCTGCCAACATTGGTCGTCTGATAGCTTGTCCATTTCACATATAGAAAATGCTTGCACAATTGATTCAATGGTTGATGCAACCCTCATGTTGCGGGTGGTGACAATGATGTTGCACCCCACCCTATCAGTAACATTTAACAAGCAATTGATCAACTCTTCCCATTTTTCAGATTCAAGGCACCAAACATCATCGAGTATGAGAAGATATCTTTTCCCTTTCAACTCTTGTTGGAGGGTTTTACAAAGTTCATCCTTGCCTTCTACTGCAGCTCTGTGTTTAAAAGATTGCCAGATCCTCCTTAATATCATCACGACTTGGAAATCAGTAGATACACATATCCATATCTTTCGATCGAAGTGCTCTTCTATCTTAGGATCATGACATACTTTTTTAGCCACAGTTGTCTTCCCGAGGCCTCCCATACCCACAATAGCAAAACCGGAAAGGTGATTTGCTTGACCACTATTTGAGTTTATCAAGTTTGTCACTATATCAGACACTACCTCCTCTCTGCCAATGATTTTGTTTTCATCTTGATCAAAGAAGGAGTAAGTTTCCCTTTTATGAGAGGTTGTTGCATCTGCAGATGGCAATGGCGTACGAAGTAACCCATAACTAGGAGCAACTTTGTTCAGATTCTCCAGAGATTCAGTGATTTTCTGAATCTTCCGTGCTATTTTCCGACGAAATCTGGGCTTGGAGAGTGGAAGGGACTTGAGAATTCTGTCGATTCGGGTCCGCGCCTCTACTTGACGCCGGAGCTCTTCATATTTGCACTCATCCAATACATCATCAGCATCATGAGCTATGTGTTCAAGCTTCGCCACCCACCGCTGCACCGCCTCACCCTGATTGTGTCGCGGATGGTCGGCATCACGTAGCAAAGCTTCAAGCATGAATAGTGTTTCACACAGCTTTGTTAATTCTTCATTGAATCCCCATTGAAGTCTGAGTTCTTTTCCGGCTAGTGAAGCCAGTTTCGTGAGCATTTCCTGGGGAACGAAAGTAAAGAACTCTGCCATGAAGGAAGAAGAACAAAGTAACTGTTGATTGATTACTGAAGAAAACTAGAATATAGCAGCAGTGCGTCTCTTGTCAAGCAGTATGAATTTGTAGTGCGTTAGGTACAACTACAACCCAAAAAGTCAAGGTAGGGGCCCAACTCGTGAATTGCAATGAATTCTTTCTGGTGCAAGCATCTCTCTTTATAACTTTTTTTTTTTGTGGGGTTACAAAGCATCTCTCTTTATAACTTTGATGTATAAGGAATCCGATGCTTTTATTTTATTTTTTGTAATTTTTTTTTTAAGAAGATGATTGTTGGCCTCAATTGCTTAAAAGTTCAATTTTAAGTGTCGAGTCATGTCACTTACAAATTATTTATTTTTTATGTCATGTAATTATTGAGAAAAAAATCATATTGTCATTCTAAAAATTAATGGTTATAAATTAATTTAACTTTCTTCTAAAAAAAAGATATTTTTTTATTTTTTATTTTTATTACACTCGTGCTTAGATTTAAACAAGAACTTTTTTTTTCTTCAATCAAGAATAGTAAAAATTCATGTAATTCAGTCAATAGATTTGCACATACATTCGATCAATAGATTTGCATAACACATGTATATGAATTCGAACTTTGTTGTGTTCCTGCAAATTTTAAAAATGTAATATGAAAAATACATATTCGTATGATTATATATATTCTTGTGTTCATTTTTTTTTTTTTTGGAAAAATAGATAACTTCATTACTTATCCATGGCCAGAAGACACATACATCATAAATAGTCTCATGCCAAAAGTTCTAGATGACACAAGCTTCCTAACAAATGACAAGTAACCCTCATTGCAAACAAAATGAGCTCACTTATTCTAAACAAGCAACTAGCAGGAGAAGCTAGTAACCTAGTGAATGTTACATGACTCAAAACAACTGGACTAGTAAGTTCGCCTAGAGACCTCAATTGGTGTACAAAAATACTAGTAAATTGCAAAGAGCCTCCCACGAATGTAAGATCCAAAGGGTCACGAAATGCAGTATGCCAAAAACAATCCCAAGCCACCAGTCCACTGCCTTGAACTTGCAATTGAATAGCCCACCACATTTGAACTAAGGCCCAACGAGCCAAGCCCCAACTTCTCCTCCTGGCCCTTGAATATGGTCGGAGACTACTCTCCCAATGATGGAGACACCACCAAAATTCGGCATAGCAGAGATGTAGATCGCTAATACTTGGGTCCCAAACCCAGATCTTCCACAGGTTTCAGGATTGTACCACTTCAAGCCCATCAATTGGGCTTAGATTTGGCCTCAGCACTTGGCCACTACCGTCACCGACGTCAGCTGCAGCCCTAACCATGGTAAACATCAAGGCCGGGACCTGCCAGGGCACAACGCCGTCACCAATAAGAGATGGCCAACCGATTTGCCGCCATACCTCGCCATCACCATCGATCATAAAAGCAAAACCGCCGTCGAAGGTCAGCCAATCCCGATGGTGAAACCATGCCTTCCACACATCGAACCCCAAAGAAAAGGAGATCAGAAGTATCAAAAGAGCACGCGACTTAATTGCCGTCAAGCGTTGAGTAAATCGTAGAGGATGTCCACGGTAGATCGGGGTGGGAAACACCAGTAGGGGGAGGGCGGCTAGAGCCGCATAGGGTTTTTGGGTTTTATGAGCTATAATTGCAGATATATACCATTATTTCCAGTACACAAGTTCTAATAAAAATGGAAATCTACATGTTAAAATTGGAATTAACCAAGTAGGATTATCCAAATTTTGATCAGGGATCCAATTTGAGTAGGATAGATTTCGACAAAAAATTGAGACTAGCTCGTAGTAGCACAGTTCAATAGTTCATCGTTTAAAATATTGACTCTATAGATATAGTAGGCAGTAGCTAGTATAGAAAAGAAAACATAGTTTCAAGCAGCTACAAAATTTGTTTTAAAAAAGAGGTTTTCTTTTTTATTTAGCTTCTTGAGATTTCATAAATTTAATGTTCTTCATGTGCATTATAAGGATTTTTTTTTTTTGATGATTGAAAAACAAAACAGAAACTAGAAAACAAAACCACGTGCCACACCTCCTCCCAGCTGATCCAATTGGAACGATGGGGACACATAAAGGGGCAAACAAAAAAACTAGAAAGACGGATTATGGGAAGTATTGATAGGAGCATAAAATGCGACGTTTATAATATTTAAACCCTATATTTTGCTAAGTTATTTCCTTTATCTTGATCAATTTAACTTAGTTAGTGTTTTACAGGTAAAATGGAGTCTCAAGGTCCAAAAATGGCTAAGGAGAGCATAAAGGGCGTCAAAATAATCAAGAAATGAAGAAATGGAGTTCTACTCATACTAGGAGACCTGTGGAAGCCAGGAGAAGTCTATGGAACGTCCATGAAGCATCTAGAAGTCTCAAGAAGATCACAAATCCATTACAGATTCGGAAAACTGTCAGTGCAGATCAGTCAACTTCAACGGAGTGTCAAAAATCGTTCAGAGCTCAGAAAATTATGATCTTTCTATGGTTGGAAAGCTACGGATGTCTAGTTTCCAGAACTTTTTATAGCTCGTCGATATCTATTTTCTAGAAGAAGTTATGATCATTTTAGTGCACTGAGGTCAAGTCTGCCGAAAATCTGTTTTGTGTCAAAGGAGTTCTAACTCAATTTTGTTTCTTCATCTTCTATCTTAGTTTGTTTTCAAACTTGAGTACCATTTGGACAGAAACTTAGAGTGTTATAGTATAAATATATTATAGTATAAATATCTATATCTTGTAATAGGTACTTGAGTGTATAGATAAGTACTTGAGTGTGTAAATATAGGTATGAAGAATTGTGTGGAATAAAGTATATGGGGAAGCAACAAGCATGGCAGCTAAGCAACAAGCATGGCAGCTCTCATAATTGCAGCAACCATGTGGAGTTGCAGCTATGATCATTGAAGCCATTATAATGGACTTCTTACCATTGCATTCACACTACAATGTATTTCTATAAATACCCTATTTTGTGAGAAAAATAAACATCTCTTCCTTCATCCATCTCATCTTCTTTGTCTCTCCATCTCCTCTCCATTTTCTTTCCATTCTCTAGTCTTCTAGTTCTGCATTTTCAAGCAAAGAGGAGAAAAAGAAGAAGCCATGCAATACATCAATTTCCTAGCCGCCATCCACCCTTGTGTCGTCCCTAGAAGATTGCTTGCTTTCAAGGATCTTCAAGTTCTTCGTCTCAAGGCTTTATCATTCATCTTTCAAGGTGTATTATATCCTTTCTCTTGTTTTCTTTGTTTGATTTTGTAAGACTATGAATTCTAGTTAACAAATAATGTTAAGGGCAAAGTTTAAAGCCCGTTTATATGTTTTGAAATAAAGTTGTAATTTCTTTATGGTTGTTTTCTATGTTGCTTATGTGAGATTGATCAATTGATGTTGTTTTATGGAAAACTTTTATATGTTTTTGTTCTTTGGTGCGCAACTTAGAATGATTGCATATAATTGGAGCTAGTAATTAGGTTCATGCTTTGTGACCCTAATTCGAATAAGTAGTAAAGGCTTTGGACAAAAGTCGAAATCAATTGGTTTGTGTTATTGAATAGACATGCTTTGTGTACTAGGATTAATACAATTATTGACTAAACTTTCACTTGCTCTTAATGATTTGAAACTTGAGTTTGCATGGTTGCTTTGATTGTGTGAAACCTGTTTTCAAAATATATTGGTTAGGTGCTTTGCTTGATCAATTGTGTAAAGGGAAGTAAAATAAGGGACATTGGTTGCTTTGATCTTTGTTTCTTGGTTGATATATTCTCGTCTCATAGATAACCAACTATTAGAATTGTAACCGGATTTCTTGCATATAGATGTAGTTTTGATCTTTGTTCCTTACGTTCCACTCTTGTAAATGTGTTTTTACATTCTCTTTATTTTATTTAATTTTAAATCCGATTCTATAATCTTAAACCCCCCCCTTATTTGTGTTCACTTGTATATATTTTCTTTTCTTTTTATTATTCTTTTTGTAAATAATACTTTATTATTTTAATTCTTTATTTGTTTACACAATTACAGGTGTACCCTTAATCCCCGGCCAGAACGATCCCTACTTACCATATACTAACGATGACATTTTAAAGGGTTAAATTGCGTGCTACTTTGAGCGTGTCAAGTATGTGCTGCTGAAGCTAGATGGTCTGCAACAAAATTAGCCTCGCGATACACATGTCTGAAGATTACTTATTGGAACTGTAGCGTAAGCGCCTTAATATATATCCTGTAATAATGTTCAATGCGCCACGGAGTCTGACAACGGCCTTGAACATAGTCCATTAATAACTTGGAATCGCCCTCCACAATAATGTCAGAATGATGCTGAAGTAAGGCTGTATGGAGTCCATCTCGAAGAGTCGTGGCTTCCGCTACCAACACTGACGCATTGCCAATCTTTCTATTAGCTGCAAAAAGAGGGTTACCATCCTCATTGCGAATAACAAATCCAATAGTAGCCAAACCATTCCTGACAGAACCGTCAAAATTCAACTTCACTTGATTTGTATTAAGGGTTGCCACTTAATATGAAAGTATTTCGAAATCTTTGGGTGATAGAACCTGGGATTGGCCTTCAAATAACTAGAGCTCAAAACATAAGCTTGAAACACACACGAAACAGGAGACATATTGATACTCTTAAAAATTAATTTATTTCTGCTGTGTCAAATGGCCCAAGCAGTGTAGAGACTTTAAGCAAAATTATCTGAAGACAAATCATAATTATTCCCAATATGGTCAAGCCAGTCTTAAAAAGATCGATTCCAAGACAAAGGATTTAAAGTATGAGCCGAGGACCAAACCTGAACCGCAAAAGAACAACGCATAAATAAATGGTCCATGGACTCGAAAGAACTATCACAAAAAGGACATAATGGAGAAATGTTATGGTTATAGATAGAAAGTTTATCTCAAGTTTTAAGAGCATTACGAATTAAATTCCAGGCAAAGATCTTAACTTTAGGAGCAATGTTGAGCTTCCACATTTTTGATAATAAGGAAGATCGTGAATGTTTAGGAATAGTCTGAGTCTGAAGCCAAGAAGCAGATTTAATAGAAAATTCGCCAGAAGAAGAGGGGCCCAAACAAACATATCCGGAGTAGGATGTATTGGAAGTGGGATTGCTAAAATATGTTGGACAATATCGGAAGGCAAAACATTCTGAAGAGCATGGATATCCCAAGTATGATTAGTGATAAAGTGTGCTACGGTAAGATTCCAATCTAAGTGAGACCGTTGATCTTCAGGTAGCATGAGGAAAAGCGGAACAGGGAAAACCCAGTTAAAGGACTAAAATAAGATAGAATGCCCATCCCCAACAATCCACCTAACACCTTGTAATAGTCGAGCATCAAGAATACCTTTTCAAGCCAGGGACTGAGAACCCAGAAACTGTGAACCACTATCGACCAATAAGTCTTTGTAATGTTGCGTATACAGTTATCACGAAGATCATGATAAACAGGCTTCGTCCCTTACTAGTTAAATGTATCTCTCCAAATCACGGCGCCTTTGCTCCGGGCAAGTCTATTCATGATAACATTCTTATTGCACACGAACTATTTTCATCTTTCCATAAGAAACGTGGTAGGACTGGTTCTATGGCAATTAAAATTGACTTAGAGAAAGCTTATGATTTCCTCAATTGGGATTACTTGGTTGCGTGTCTACAAGCCTTCGGTTTTTCTCATAAATGGATAAGTCTAATAAAAAATTGTCCCAGTACTGTCTCCTTTTCAATACTCATGGTTCGTTTAAGCCTAATCGAGGGATTAGTCAAGGCGACCCTCTTTCACCCTATTTATTTATTATTGCTATGGAACCTTTTATTAGGTGTCTAAATGCCCTTGCTACTAAACCAAAATCACATGTCGGTCTTTTGACTTCTACTCATGGTTTTAAGGTTTCCAATCTTATGTTTGCAGATGATTGTCTGATATTTGCTAAAGCTTCTCATTCTGCGGCAACAAATCTTTTACGTACATTAACTCTCTTTTCTGAAGCATCTGGCCAACAAGTAAATTATAATAAGTCTGTCATCTATTTTTCCAACAATATTTCAGCCTCTGTAAAAAGAGATATTGCATGTTGTTTAGGTATTCAGCATAAATCCTCTATTGGTAGATATCTAGGAATTCAGAATATTGTTTGCCTCTAAATTTTAATGATCTTACTGTTAAGATTCAGAAGAAGTTAGCTGGTTGGAAAGCCGCTACATTATCCCGTGCAGGTAAGTTGACTTTACTTAAATCTAATTTGTCAGGGATGCTGAATCATATTTTATCTTGTTTCAAGTGTCCGCACATTTTGTCTAATCGTATTAATAGGGAATTTCGACAGTTCTTTTGAGGTAGTTCCCATGGAAATGTTGATTGGTATCAAGTTTGTCTACCAAAATCCAAAGGTGGTTTAGGTGTCAGATTGCCTAGCCAGTTCAATAAAGCCGCTTTAGCTAAATTGGGGTGGAAAATCTTAACTCAGCCTCATAATTGATGAGTTCAGTTAGTTATTAGGAAATACTTAAAACACCATCATTATAAGGAATTTGAAGGTCTGCTAAATACAACCAGGGTTCTAAAAATCGGCCTAGGCAGCGCCTAGGCGCTGGGCGTCGAGTCACCGTTCTGATTATAGGCTAGGCGATGGCTGTAGGCGTTTGGCTCCTTGGCGGCCACCTAGGCGGTCTAGGCGGAGTTTAGGCGGTCTAGGCGGAGCTGCTCGGCGCTGGGCGCTGGAATATATATATAAATTTTTTTCAATTCCTCAAGTTGCAGGTGACGACGGCGGCGAGGGAGGTGAGGGTTTTGAAGCGGAGGGCGTCGCGGTAAAGGCGGAGGTGGAGTTGAAGTGAGAGAGAGTCCAGGTCGGGTTCAGAGGTTTAAGAGATGGATTCGGGTTGGGACTTGAGAGAGGAAGGGGACGGAGGTGGGGAAGAGGAGGAGGGTTGGGACTTGAGAGAGGAAGGGGGCGGAGGTGGGGAAGAGGAGGAAAGTGAAGGTGACGGAAAAGAAGAGGTGGCTTTCTTTCTTGTTCTCCATTTTTTGGTAGAGTGAAGAGAGAGACAGAGAATTCGGGGAAGAAGAAGCAGGGGAGAGAGAGAGAGAGAGGAAGTGAGCAGTTTTTTCACTTTTTGTTGTTATATGGTTTGGCCACGTTGACATGATAAGGTTAATTTGAATTGAGATAAGGGCACGTGAACGTGGTTGTAGTGTTTGAATATAATTACTCAATCAAATTATTAAGTGATTTTAGTATTTGAATATAATTATTCAATTAATTATCAAGAGTTATGTGAAAATTTTAATTCATTTGTATTTATTATTAAAATAAAATAAAAACTGCCTAGTCCCCGCCTAGGCTCCTGGGCGCTAGGCTTCGGGTTACCGCCCGACTAGCGTTTTTTAGAACCTTGAATACAACCACTCTTTTACAAAACATAATTAATACTACCATCAAGGTCCGCTCAAAACAGTGCATGGCATACCAAAGGCGCATCCAATATATACAATGGAAAAGTTTGAAATGTGCTAGAGCTTGACAAACAAGCAATCCGGCTTGAGAGGCAGCATCCGTTAGTAACTAGCTCTTGTTTCTGGGAAGGCATATATTAACCGACACACACTAACTGGAAATTATTAAAAGAGTGTAACACATGTTAATGAGATGATAGAATTTACATAAAGGAGAGGATCTTGTGTTGAGATTCAGAGTCCTAAAATAGTGAACCAAAAACAGTACACGTGCACCATTTTAAAACAAGAACATAGATAATGAAACTCTCGGCCAGTGAACCGCCTTAGCAAAGTGTATAACTGTATAATAAGTGCCACACGGCCGGCCAGATGGGGGTCTTGGGCCGGGCCAGTGTTCTCGGTCCTCTTTGGTGTTTTTTGTTGTTTTTCAATTTGGTTTGTTGCTATTTGGTTTCTGTTGTTATTTGGTTGAGAATAAGTCCCCCCTCTGTTGAGCGGGGGTTTGGGTGTTTCCATGTTGCGTCGATGCCATTGTTATGGTATCATGGTCGTTCTGTAGCTCCATCTCTATGGCTCGGTCTGTTGGCCGTGCTGCCTTTTTTTCAACGTGACGATGAATTACCCTTACACGTGGTCTGGCTGTTTTGGGACACGGTGTTAGAATGGGTGATGCGGTTCATTGTCATGTTGACTACAGGGTTGTATCGCTACACTAGAGTTTGGTTGCTATTCATTGTAGCCCGCTTGTATGGGCGTAAAAGGTGGTCGGGGTTTGGGCTTGTTTGGCTCATGGACGTCGTTCTTTCGGGCGGTCCCGAGACTATGGTTCTGGTTTGGAATGGGTTTTGTGGTTTGATTCCACAAACGGTTGTTCCTTGTAATGTTTTTGGTTAATAATGGATTTGGTTACTTTCTCAAAAAAAAAAGGCTCTTTTGTCGTTTGTTACTTAAAGTTGCGGCAGCTCAAAACTGGCTCTTGTATCAGTTAAATTTAAAATTTTCCTGCTAATAGCAGTCTTTAATTGACATATATAACTTCAGTTGTCTATTCAAGTTGCCACAATTAATCGAAACAACGAGAACGAAAGATTGAGCTACGTAGAAGATAACATGCATTGGAACCGTAACAATGGATCGCTAGTGATGGATAGAACTCATCCACGCGCGTTTTGATAATTTTGTGATCAATTAGGATTCCCGGTCTTATTCTACAGGTAATGATTATTTTCTTTCCTAGAAACTTTTGCCTATCCCTATTAGGATTAAGGTTTGCCCAAGAAAAGTAGAAGATATATAGCTGCGATGGCTGCGATGCTTCTCTTGTAAGGTTTGTATTTAAGTCAATTTTTTTTTGGGTTAATGCTCATACACTCCGAATCCATGAGAATACTTCTCATACACCCCAATGTCTTATTTTTATTCCTCTTTACACAACATTTTCTTCCTTTTCTTCCTACCTTCCCATCTTGTCAAACTTCCTACCATTAGTACCCTTCTTTGTTGTCTATTTCAGTTTTCTTTGCTGTCTATTTCAGTGTTTGCATAACAAAAGTTTTGTTGAAAGGGCCCATCAGAGTTTTATTTGTTTAAATATATATGCAGATGTTAACAGTCATCCTCTATTTTTCAACGGTAAACAGTACGCTTTACTATTCAGAATTTCGATCGTTGACAGACTAGAGTTAAATGTTATTTGCCAAAATACTACAAAAGAATTGAAGAAAGAAAGAGAAAAACTGAAAAAATTGAAAGACTATAGAGACAGTCTGAAAAGAGAAACTCCTAATTACTGGGATCTCATCTTTAGTATCCAAACTATGATCTATAAAGTTGAGCAGGATATTGAAAATCTCTTATATACTCGCAAAGAGGAACAAAAGCCTCTTGATTATTTGAGCATTGGTTAGATCTGCAAATCACTGGTATCAGAGCTTGTAAAAGGTTCAGCAGGGGAATCCCAATGGGGACAATGTCTGATTTGATAATAGAGAGACTAAATTCTCTATTAAAATCTTCTGATGAAAAATATCAGAACCTGCAGAAAGAAATATCTAGATATCAAGATCATCTAGAAAAAATACCTGTTATAATTCACCAATTAGAAAAATTGGAAAACAAACTGGATTATATCAAGGAACTTCCAAAAACGGAAGAAGAAAAGCTAACAAATGTCAGTAGAAAAATCAATGAACAGCAAAAAATGCTGGATTCTATGAAAAATATACTAAAGGACAAGAAAGTGCCTACAGTAAAAACAAAGAAAGCTAATGGATTCAAACCATTAGAAAGACCAGAAAAGAATCCTGTTCCAAACATGATTTTTCTGGATCCATCAACTAGTTCTACTAGTATTCGGTATGAAAATCCGAAAGAAACTCGAGATGTCAAAATGATGAGCATTTTCGGGAAAAAGAAAGGAGTACAACTCCTAAATGCTGAAGAATTCGAATATAACGAAATCGAGCATGAGGTAAAAAACGCCTCAATTCCAAAGCTAGATTTCAAACAGATCTACAAAAGGGGAACGTTTGATCTAATGGATAGCCATCATTTCAAACTACTAGAATTCACAACCACCTCTACAACAGGAGAAACAGATCTCTTGATGATCACTCCTGCTGAAGTTGCCAGAGCAAGAACAAAAAATTATCAATTTATGCACATTGGAGCAGTCCAAGTTGGCATAAAACTTCTTGCCCGAGAAGGCATAAACTGTTCAGTTCTATGTGTCTTACAAGACAATAGACTAACAGATTTTCAAGCTAGTCTGCTAGGAACCCTTGAAGCATCTTTATGCAATCAAGTGACTTATTTCAACTGCTTCCCAAACTTCTCAACCAGCTTGAAAGATGCAGCTCACTGTCTAAGACTGAGAGTCAAGACAGATGGCATATCCATGAAAAAAGATATGCAAGAATTGGCAATAGTATACAGAATATACTATAAACTGATGAGTACCACAGTAGAGCCAAAGACAAGGATATCAAACATCCGTATGATTTTGCAGTACCCCTATACGATCAGTTCTATGGAGATCTCTCAAATCTGAGTGAAAAGGCTAAAGAAACGGCCAAATCAAATATCTATGCTCTCAAAATCTGTGACATGAGATATTTTGAAGAATACTTGAATGAATTTCAAGAATATTACTGTACGATTGGTGAACTAGAAAATACTGATCTAGTCAACCTGTTGCACAGAAAACTCCCTGAACCATAGAGAACAGCTATGAGAGAAAGCATAGCTGAAAAACCAATTGAAAGATTTTCAGTTGGAGGAATTGCCGACAGAATCAGGCAATTACTAAAAGAACAATGCAAAACCAATCTTAGAGCTAAGATGGCCAAGAAACAACTCAAAGGAGTTGAAAATTTCTGTTACGGAATACTGGATATGCCAACCAACTGGGGATGTCACGAATCCAAGTTCCACAAAAAGAAGAAAGAAAAATATTACTCTAAAAAATTCAAAAGGAGTAATCAGAAAAAAGATTGGAAATTCAAGAAAAGTTCCAATTACAAGAAACAACAGGATGAAGATCCTAAAAGAAATTCTTCAAGAAAAAGAAGAATACTCATCAGCATAAACAACCAAGCAAGAAAGCTTGCAGATGTTGGTTATGTAAAGCTGAAGGGCACTATGCCAATGAATGCCCGGAAAAGGGTAAAAGATCTACTAAAGCTCTCTTTGAAGAATATGAGCATATAGTAGAAACAGCAAACATGAAAGGCTACGAAATAGCCTATTCTGATGATGAAGAAGACGACGGGTCAGTATACTCTGCCTGGTCTGAAGAAGAAGAATCATCTGATTCTGACACAGATTCTGAAGTAGAGTACTTAGAATCCAGACAGATGAATGTCTTGAAAATAAAAAACTGAGAAGAAAGTAAGACTGAATCATTATTGTCTTCTTATCAGGTGAACCCTGGTACATTCGTTTGTGACTACTGCCTATGTCACAAAAAGGATGGTCTCCCTATGTTTTGTGAAGAGTCAAAAAAGACTTATCACAAAGAATGCTTCATAGCTGAAGCAAGAAGAAAAACCAAGAATGGCCTTGTCAGCCAATTGGTAGAACAAGAATATGAAGAATATTTCTCTGAACAAAAAGAGAAAAAGGTAGAAGCCTTGTTCCAAGAAATCATGGAACCATCTTCCTCAAAAATAAAGGAAGAAATCATCGATGAAGAAAAGATCGATGACAATATTGAACTGGTTGAACCACCAGAAATTGTTCCAGAAGAATGTAAACCATTCATTCCAAAGGAACAAGCTCAGGAAAATGAGCTTCAACAATCGAAGGTCGTCTCTACTAGTAGATACAGCAACTATATAGAGATTGGATTAAAATTCCCTGATCACAAAAAATATCATCTACATGCCTTTGTAGATAATCGATCGGGATTTACTGTTGCAAAGAGATTTGCAATTCCAGAAAAACTCTGGAAAGAAGATAAGAAAAGAACTGCTACTGGTGTCACCTTTGACGGAAGTCACCTTACAATGAACAAAGTAGCAAAAAATGTTCATATCACCATTGGTGGAGGAACATTTATCATCCACAATGTTTGGCAATCTGAAGGCCAAGGATCAGATTTCTTGTTGGGAAATGATTTTATTCTCCAACAGAGATTTATTCAGGATGAAGAAGCGATAGGCTTCAGAAAAGGAGAACGGGTGTTCTAGGCAGATAGGCTTACTCAAGCCAAAAATGTGGTAGGACCAAACTTTACTACCCAATATAAGAGATCGCACCAGAATAGTGGTGATCTTACCTACCAACCCAAATTTGAACCCATACTCCAAATCAAACAACAACAAGAATTACTTGTTGAATCTTCTGAAGAAGAAGAAGAAGAAACTAGTGAAGAAGAAGAAGCTAGTTTCATCCATGAGCATAACCTCAAGCACTTCCAGAATAAGCTTGAGTCTCAGAAAATTCCCACTCTTGATAAAATCAAGAAACTACTCGAACAGAATATCGATGTAGACCCTCAGAAGTTTTGGGAAAAAGACCCAGTGGTCTGTGAATTAAGATTACATGACATGAATGCCATTTGTCATGTCAAAGCCATTCCTCAGTACAAAGAGGAAGATCAAAAAGAATTCAGAAAAGATGTTGAAGATCACCTGAACAAGAGATTAATTCAACCTTCCACTAGCCCTCATCATGCTCCAGCATTCTACGTGAGAAATCATACAGAAAATGTCAGAGGAAAAGCTAGAATGGTAATTGACTACAGAGATGTCAACAAGAAGACTGTCAAAGACGGTTATCAAATTGCTCAAGTAAGAGTACTGATCAATCAGCTCAGAGGAGCTAAAGTCTTTTCAAAATTCGATGCAAAGTCGGGTTTTTGGCAAGTCAAGATGCATCCTGAGAGTATTCCTCTCACTGCATTTGGAACACCACAAGGTCATTATGAATGGTTAGTAATGCCTTTTGGTCTAAAGCAAGCTCCCTCAATCTTCCAGAGAAAGATGGACAACATCTTCAAACATGTTGCGGAGTTATGCGTCGTCTACATAGATGACATCCTTGTCTTCTCCAAAAATAGAGAAGAACATATGAAACACCTCCACGAGGTTGTAAAGCTGATAGTTCAGCATGGAATTATCCTAGGTGAAAAGAAAATCTTCTTTATCCTCGATGAAGTTGATTTCCTAGGAATAAACATCAAGAATGAAGTGATAAAACTTCAACCTCATATCCTTAAGAAGATCTGGAAGTTCCCAGATAGAATTCCTGATGCTAAGAGTCTAGAGAGATTTTCAGGTGTCATAAATTACGGGAGAGATTTCATTCCCAAAATCTCAGGGTTAACAGCGATGTTATCTCCTAAGACAAGTTCCAAAAGAAAATGGAACTTCACAGAAGATGATGAAAAAATTGTGAAGCAGATAAAAAATCTCTGCAAAAACCTCCCTCCTCTACAACAACCAGAGGAAAATGATGAAATTATCCTTCAGACAGATGCGAGTGATAATTATTGGTCCGGTGTTGTTCTGGCAAAAACGCCTGGAACTAACATTGAAAAAATCTGTAAATTTTGTAGCGGCAAGTTCAACCCTGCAGAACTGAATTATCCCACATGGGAAAAAGAAATTTTGGCTGTTAAGAAAACAATTTAAAATTCTCCATCTTTTCTTGGAAAAACCTTTACTGTTCGCACCGATTGTGCTAGAGTAAAGAATTTCAAAAATTTCAAACTTGATAAAGCTGCTGATAGAGGAAGATTAGCAAACTGGCAATTATTTCTTAACCAATATGATTATGTTGTTGAATTAATTGCAGGAAACAAGAATTATCTTCCAGACGCCTTAACCAGAGAACTAGCAATGTTCAGCCGAAAAGACGACGACGAAGGTCGCAATCCCAGAAGCAGAAGAACTGGGAAAGAACATGAAACTGCTGAGGATCCCAAAGAAAAAATCCTCAAAAGATTCCTGCTAGGCCCAAAAGGACTAGCCACAACTGATCAATCCCAGGGTAAAGGATTGGCTAGCCCGTCTCAAACGGCAGACGGTAAAGGCTCATCAAGACCGTTGACGGCTGTTGCTTTGCCAAAAAGCAAACCTACTCCAACTGGAGTAATAAATGTTTTTAATTATGAACTTCAAACATTTGATGCTCCTGTGTTCAGAACTGGCAGGAGACTGGCTTATCACCAGAAAGCAATTCTGGATAATCTCCTATTTGCTTTTCAGGAAAGAAGTAGTGGTCTGATGTTCCCAGCTCTCTTTGCACTTGCTGAAGAGCTCTATGAAAATGCTAGACCACAGTTTGAAGAACTGCATACACAGCAGAGTGCTGTTAGAAAAGAAAAAATTCACTTCCTCAAAGATCCAGAAAGTGCTAGAGTCCCTATTATAGCACTAAAAGAATCAGATTGGCATGAATTCCACAGTCTGATAGGAAGTCATAATTCTGAGGCATGTATTCCTCCAACCCTCTTTATTATTGCAGGACCCTATGTTGGAAGATACTTAGTTAATGTTCAGAGTGAACATCCTCAAGAACACAAGCTTTGGCTTGTTGAAAATGGTTTTGTCCATAATCTGTGGACCAAAACAAACGATGATCTCAAAGGCCTGCCACCTATCATTGTCGACATAGTCAAAAATATTAGAAAAAATGACTGTATGCTTCGTCTGAAGTTCAGATCCACTCCACCAGAATGGATCCAGAAGGCAAACGGTGAGGTTGAGTACATTTCTCCATATCATTATGTGAGAATTATTCAAAGAAGATATCTTCAGCCTGCCTGTGTGGGATACAATGGTCAACCAAATTCAAGCATCCCATGGATGAAGGCCATGTCCCTAGAATATATCAAAAAGATCAACTCTGAAGATACAAAGAATACCTTCCTGGCAGCAGGAGAAAAAACCATTATCACTGCTTATGATCACCCTGACGTAGTCAGCAGTGACCTCTTCCTATCTCTCACCAGAAAAGAGATAGACTCGACACTGGCATACTTACAGTAGGTTGAAAGGCTTGAAAATGACAACCACTATAAAATGTATGTTGATACAGATGTCGAAGATAATGCAACCACTACCCGAATGACACAGGCAGACAACGACTCCTTTGTCCTTGGCCACAACTCAGAAACTGACGAAAATATGTGAAGCTACAGGTGAAGAATAAGCACCAAAATTGCAACTGTATAACTTTTGACTTTGTCAAAAGCTACTTTTGCTTTTTCAAAAAGAAAAGAAAAAGACATTTCACCTACTATCTTTATGCTTTCCCCATCCGACCTCCATCATGAGGAGCACTCAGGAAAGCAGAAGAGTCACGGAGTTGTTCTGTACATTGTGATATTTTGAATTCTAGTTTGAAGTCCGCTCCCTATATATGGAGCCTTAGTTTCAGTTGTTAGGCATTCGAAAAACGGAGAGAAACAGAATCAGAAAAATTGAGCAGAAGAGTCTTCTCTCAAATAGTATATCAGTGTGCTTCCCTTCCTGTCTAAGTGTGAAGTAGTGTGCTTTCATTTCAAGTAAGTATCTGTTCTCATTCTTATGGATAGCTAAACAGCCTTTTTGCTGTTTACCTGAGAATGAGGCTCTGAATGTTTAATATGTATGTATATTTGAATAAATAAATTCAGGTTGCTCACCCACTTCATCAAAAATTAGAGTTGTCATTATGTTTCATTAATTATATTTGTCATTATGTTTCATTATCTAGATGCATGCATCCCGTAGAAATCTAAGGTTCTAATTTTACTATTCACCTGAAAAAATCAGTTTTAAACCAAAAATCTAGACAAGCAGCAGTGATTCTGCCTGTTAAAGTAACCGTTAGGTGAAAAACTTAGGCATGTTGAAGGCTAGTCTTGTTTTTGTTTTTGTCGTTTGAAGCAAAGTTTTTTTTGGTAGAATGATATTGCTAAAACCACGGGTCAACATAGGATACAAAAGGCATTATCTTGAAAAGACCTATCCCTATTAGTCTTTTCCTAAAGTAATAGTGTAATACAAGAGTGTTGGGCAGTTGGGCACAATACATAAACTTTTTGGGTATACGGGAAATAACCTTTTTTTTTTCCCTCGCTCTTTTACTTTTTCTGCCCTCGGGTTAGGTATAACTGTACAACTACAAGTCTACAACCCAAATAATAATGAACCAAGTTAAAGACACAGCTCATGGTGCATTGGTGCTGATCGATGATCTCATTGGGTTTCACATGTACATCAGTGCATGACGAGAATTCTTTTCACATCACAAAAATGAAGTCAACAAGACTAAATCACCAAATTCAAACTCTATGGTCATTCAAGAAGCCACGATGATGAAGTCCGAACCACACACGTAACATTAATTTATGATAAGCTTATACAAAATATCTTAAAGCATATATCATATTTGATTCTAGTCTAGAGTAGTCTATACTGATGTATATATTGCAACTTGCAAGTGTTACTATCTAGTTAGATCAAGATAATTCAACATACATTTCCAAAACATAACGTCTCTTTTTCTCTTTAAAGTATAATAGAGGCCCAGGAGTCATCAATTGCAATTATTCTGTATTTCTGTTGGTGCATCTTTTTTCTTCCTGAGGTTTCCATTAAGTTGATCATTGTTCATATGCATTGTATGGATACCAAATGAATAAAATATGAATGTTGACCAAATAGAACCACTTTTTATAAAACACTAGTGGCAGTGAATAGTGTAATGTAATGTAATGTTTTTTTTTTTTTGTTTAACAAAGTGTAATGTAATGTTCACCTCTGACCCTTTCAGGTATATTTATTTGTACTCAAATTTTTGAATAGTTCTAGCTCTGAGCTAAACTTCATTAATCATTCTAGTAATGACTTTCATGGTTCATTTGCCATAAAAACCTTATTTGACTTCAAAAATTGCAAGTTCTGAGATTTTATTGAAAACCATTATATATGCAAACCACTAAGAAGTTTTGCTGATAAACTCAGAACATTCTCTCTCTCCGCTCATAAGCAAAGTTTTGAGTACCCTCTCAGTTTTTAGGCCGAACGGCAACGCCCTTGATCAGAAGTCCACTCTTCCATTTCCCATCTTCATATTCATACATCGAAAATTCAATGTTCCCAAGTAATCCTGTTGATGCTCTAAACTCGCCTACTGGTATCTCTGTCCATTGTTCTCTAGGGATTTTATTCAGATCAGCTTTACGTTCTTGCTTGTTACCATCTGGGAGAGTGAGGCTGACATTGACAGGAACTTTCCATCCATAAGCTGCAGCTTTCAACATCACTATAAATACTACTTCATATATGGTTCCTGGTGACAGCTTTGTGGAATCAATTTTTCCATGAACTTGAAGCCAGCAGACCTTTAACAGTTCAGCGACATCGATAAAGACATTACTGCAAGGAAACTGAGAGTTAGGACAAAACTTATATTAGTCCTAACATTAGTTAATCAACAACACATCACATTTGCTTTTCCTTTGGTGACATTTCTTGATATTTACTGGAGTTTAATTGTACCTTGTTTCTTCCAGGGAAGGCCAGTGCCAGTACTGTTTGTCTTCAGCCCAAATGATTGTGAGATCCCTTGGATACACCATGAAGCTGTTGTTGGACTTCTTGTCAACCCAGTACTTCTGTAACAATAACAGCGATAGTGTTAATACTCGGAAAAAGGAATGATAATTGATATTGATGATGTTCATGTACTTGTTAGTTGATTTCAATTGTCTTTTCTGAGGTGCGCTTGTTTAACAGTCACACAAACTTCGATTAGGAGCAGAAATGAAGTAAGAAACAGACAATTTCACAGTATAAAAGCATAAATATGAAAATTTTCAAAGTTATGAAGGGCTTGCCTTGTTACTTGGTTCTCCAGGTCTCAGCTGCTGTGACTGTGAGGCCTCATATCGTGAGCACCCTGTTCCCATCTCTTCAAGTTACGTACACTTCTTTTCTGTTCCCATGCTGCTAGTACTTTATATATACTAGTTAATCACTGCCACGCAATGCCGCGGGTTTTTGTGCTTGCTAAGTTTTATACATTCATTGTACATCTACATATTTCAAAAGTGGGTATCGTATGTATCCTTGGAGCAGCCCAACGTCGTGGTTCAAATGCAATATCTCGTATGTATCCCTGAAATGTGAAACAAATTCATTCAGGTGATCAGTTTAGTATTAAATAACAATATTCATGTCTCATGTCTAAGTTACAGACTCTAATGCAAGCTCAATGATTATAGGATCTTCCAACAACTTGACATATTATGGACCAACACTAACATTTCTGCAAAGCAAACAAAAAAATCATAGCAAGAAGAATTGAGCATGTAGATCTGGGAAATGAGATTCACTTACAGCAGCGATCAATTTGTTGTGGCGATATTCCTGTGTACTTCTCTCTAAACTACTCCCTCTTCAAAACCAAAACAAAACGCCAGCAAATTAAATTCACACACAAAAAAAAAAAAAAGAGGAAAATTTTCAAACTTAACCAAGCTGGATCACTTACCTTTGAGATTAGTTCTCAAGCAGACTCAAGCAATATTTCTAGTCCAAGAATTGCAACAACAGATGCAAAGAGAATGATACTGCGCATGAGCAAGCATAATAAGTAGAGAATCTTAAGATATACAAAGAACAGAAACAGGGCTGAAAAACAGTAATTCATTATGAACAATGTGCACACAATTTTGCATGTCCAACGCAGTATGGTGAATGTTGCAAGCCAAAGGTACTCATCAACTCGAAAATGAACAATAAGAATAAGAAGAGCAAAAGAGAGCGACGGAGGAAGAGAGGAGAAGCACCTGGTGGTGGTGAAATGGGAGTGGCCGGTTGCATGAGTAGAGCGAGCGCAGCAAGAGAGAGGGAAAAAAAATTGAGCTGCGGCTGAAGATCAGAGTCAATACCCGGCGGATGGCAGTGTCGTAAAAACCAAACTAATAAGGGCAATAACGTCTTTTCTGATCTCGGCTAGGCTCAAACTGCCAATGTTGCGTAGTAACAGTAACGAAAACCCAACTTATACTAGAAAACTTACCCGCGCTTTGCTGCGGATTATGTTTTTATCAATGAATTAGAACAATGAAATACATAAGGGAAATTATTACATATTATTGAAATAGTGAAAGAGTTTTTACATATTTTACCTTTTAGTTGAAGTCCATCCAAGTGGAGTTGGTGCAAAAATGATAGCTCTACAAAAGCGTTATAACTTATAAGTTAATCTGGCAAAAGTTGCTGTTGGAGGTTGTTCAAAATAGTAAGTTCTCCAGTTGTTCAAAAGGTGATTGTTTCAGTTGCAGCTGCGGAAGATGTTGGAGTTGGTTAGCAAAATTCTTAAACTCCCAAGCCTCTAGGAGTTTAAAAAACCTGGTCTTCCCAAGTAATCCCAACTTTTAGATTCAACCGTCATAAAATAGTAAAACATCGATCGCTAGCGACCGACAGATGTGGATAAGGTTTTGGCGAATTAGGATTCATTGCCTTAGTCTACAAAGAATGATTATTTCTTTCCTAGAAAGTTTTACCCAATTCTATTAGAATTAGGGTTTACTCGTCCCCATTAGAATTAGCTTTTTTTTATTGCTATATATAACTTGCGCATGTCTACTACTGGACTTGATATTGTCTGCTAATCGATCTTTCTTTCTCAAGGAAAAAAAAAACTAATCAGTCAATTTACCGAGCCCATCCATAATCCATGGCTTCCAATACGCCGAATTTGGAGTGCCGCATGTACGAAGCAAAATACCCGGAGGTAGACGCGGCGGTGATGATCCAGGTCAATAGCATTGACAACATGGGTGCCAAGGTCTCCCTCCTCGAGTACAACAACATGGAGGGCATGATTCCCTTGACGGAGCTAAGCAATCGTCGCCTCCGGAGCATCAACAAACACGTCAAGGTGGGCCGCATCGAGCCCGTCCTGGTTTACAAGGTCGACGAACACAAGGGCTACATAGACTTGAGCAAGCGGAGGCTTTCCCACGAAGACATCCAGGCCTGCGACGAAAAGTACAACAAGAGCAAGCTCGTCCACTCCATCATGCGCCACGTGGCCGAGACTTTGAACATTGATTTGGAGGAGTTGTACGTCAACATTGCATGGCCGCTGTACCGGAAGTACGGCCATGCAGCTGAAGCTTTCAAAATAATCGCCACGGATTCCGATTCGATTCTCGACTCCCTCACTCCCGCCATGTCGGAGGAGGTAAAGGAATGTCTGCTGAAGAACATCAGGAGAAGAATGCCGGTGCAACCATTGAAGATCCGAGCCGATACTGAAGTCACGTGTTATCACTTCGACGGCGTTCTTCATATCAAGGATGCGCTTCGAAAGGCGGAAGCTGCGGGGAACGATGAGTGTCCTGTGAAAGTTAAGCTGATTGCTCCTCCGCGTTATGTTGTTACTACGCAGACTCTCGATAAGAAGCAAGGGATATCGGTTTTGAGCGAAGCCATTGAAACCTGCAGGGAAGCAATGGAGCATCGCAAGGGGAAACTTGTAGTTAAGGAGGCACCGAGAGTGGTGAGTGAGGTGGAGGATAAGATGCACACAGATCAGCAGAAGAATGCGGAGGTTATGAGTAGTGGTGATGAGGGTGAGGAAGAAGAAGAAGAAGAAGAAGAAGAAGACACAGGATTGGGAGACGTCGACGTGGAGAACGCAGGCCAGGGCATTATTGAAGATTGAAAAAGCTAGTACGTGGTAGCATGACGTACACTTTATTGTTTTTCTTTTTCTTTGAACGGGTTATTGCTTTTGTTAGGCATCCTCTAGTTTTCAATTCAGTTTATGGATCAACAAAACAAATTCTAGAATTACTTTGTTGTTCTCAGTTTAATATTCTCCGCCGTTATGGCGGATAGTTGTGATTTATTAACTCTCTTCATGTTTTTTCTGCCGTTTTAAACCTTTGACTTGACAGTATATGCTTTAACTTGTACTAATTTTTCAAGTCCCCACCCCACTCTTGGGCCCCATATGCCGTGCTGGTGGGACTTGATTCTACCAATGAACATAATATAGATTACAGGCCAGAACATTAGGGATTAATTTGTAGCCCCTTACAAATTTTGATCTCTTCTTAGAGCATCTCCAACCATTTAGCTATAAGTCATTTTGACTTTGGCTTTTTGGTAGAGGGATCTCCAACCATGCTCTTGCTTTAGCTATTTTGACTCTTGAGCCATAATTGGAGTCAAAATGACTCAAGTTTGTAGAACGAAAGCCAAATTTCTTTGGCTGAAAAAATGGTGGGCCCCGCTGCATGTGCTACATATTGTAGTTAATTAATTCTCGAAAATGATTAATTTATTAAATGACTTTGGCTTTTGACTAAAGATGGTTGGAGATGCAAAAATTGAATGAATAGTGATGACATTAGGGGAGTCATATTTTACATATGGCTTTGGCTTTTGACTCAATGGTTGGAGATGCTCTTATATGTTCCTCTGACACCTCTTTGCACATATAAGCTTTTGCCTCCACTGTATTAGTTATTTACTGCTTATTATGATTACATTTGTGGGTATCACATCACATTTGTCATATTAGCACTTAACAGTATTTTGGACCAAAAAGATAATGCATGGAGCACATTAGAATATGAAATTTTTACTATACATGTGTGTACGCGCGCCATGTATAATAGAAAAACTACTTATGGAGGACATTAGAATTGATCCAATGGTGTATGAGCCCCTACATTGAAAAGTGGAAAAACTACTTATGACTTACACAACTGGATCATATATGTATGACATACACACATGTATAGTAAAAGTTCCCATTAAAATATATTGAAAAATGTAGTGTAGGAAGTGATATATCATCGTGGACAAAGTACAGCTAGCGCAGGAGCTTGTAGTTTGCCCTATTATTTGCTAATTAAGGAAAATATATATAGGCTTTCTTTTTTTTGGCAAAGAAACTTTAATACAACAAAGAAAAAAACACAAAGAACAAGCACCTCAACACCTACACTCAAAAAGACTCAAGGAGGAGGAGGGCTTAGAAGAGTACAATGCATTGCAAAGATGGTTATATCTAATTAAGTTGCTAGCCAGCATGTGTGAAATATACAATCGGCATTGTCTGAAATACGCCGGCGGTGAGTTACTGTTAGTATAAAATATTGTTGGCATTCCAAAACCTACTATACCAGCCGTGTGAAGTATAAGGAAGTGTGAAGTATAAGGAATTGTTTCAAGGGAAGTGTGGTGTGGTTGCTTTGCTCTTTCGTACGTGTTGAAGAATTGGTGGCTTTTTTTTTAGCATGCAAGATTGTTTAATTGTATTGTGGAGAAAATGCTGTCAAAAGAATATTACAGCTTGCTGCAATGATCAAAAGGTGAAGAATATTACTGTACACCTCTTCTCCTTCACATGATCATTCCTTCTGTTGAAAACCAAAAAGAAAAGGGAGTTGCATCTGGGTTTTCAGTTTTTCTATTTCTCTCCTTCGTGGAGAACATGCTATGAAAGAGAAAAGGAAGAACATGAGAACATGCTATGAAAGAGAAAAGGAAGAACATGACAACGTGGTTTTCCATTTCTTCTTATGGAAACATTGCTGTCAAAGAAGAAAGTAGGAAGCAACTACATCTGGTTGCCCGCCATCTCGTCTTGCCCACTCAATGCAATATCCCCTTGAGATGGATCCGGTGCCTTGGTGATTTGTTAGTATTAACATATTGGCAAGGAGAGGCAATATCCCATTGAGATGGATCCGGGTGAGGAAGAAAATCTTGGAGAGGTAATTAATATCCCATTGAGATGGATCCGGGTGAGGAAGAAAATCTTGGAGAGGTAATTAATATCCCCTTGAGATGGATCGGAGTGAAGAAGAAAGGTGAAAGCAACCATATCTTTTTCTTGTTGTCCACTCAATGCAATCATGAAGGCTTTGCTGTCGAAGATCAAAGTTGGAGACAATTGCAGCTAGGTTCTCTATCTTAGCTCACTGTCCGGTCCCTCCTCGTGACTCTACTCCAACCAAGCTGAAGGAGTCTTGGTTATTCTTCCTCCTATATATATAGGAGTTCTGTGGTTCTTCTTTGCATTGAAAGAGTTCAGGCTTTACAATCACGTTGTTGTAAAAGAGTCGATCTCTTTGTTTATTATGTTTTGTCAAACTGTTTTGTTCCATGATTGAAAATAGTTTGTAAAACAACTAGTGAGTCTGTCCAGGAATGATTGCCGAGGTTAGTGCAATCTCAGAGTTGTAAGTTAGTCAGTTCAGGAGGGATTGCCGCGGTCAGTGCAATACCTGAGTTGTAAGCTTGTAATCTGGTGTATCTAGTGGATTGATTTCATTTGGGTTCTCAAGAGTAAGAGTCCCGCAGTGTTTTTGATCTCAATTGAGGTTTTCACTGCGTAACCAATTTTGTTGTGTTATGCATATTCTCTGTTCTTGATTATGTTGAGTTTGTAATCTGTCGTTTATTCTGGAGCTCGTACATCCTTGTATTTACAGTTACATCATAAATGGACATAAGTTCGGGATAGAATTACACTTTCTAACTAGCTAAGTGACAAACAAATTTAAGAATTTAATTTGATATTTACTCTGGGTGAGTCTACAGTTGTGCCTTCCATTCATCATCAAATAATGAGTGTAAATCTTCCGTCTCATTTTCCGTTAAAAAGAATGTGATTCATCAAACAATATTACAATGGTACTTGTAATATCATAATGGCTCACGGCACAATAGTACAGATATCACGAGACTTTTTACTAAATTTTGGGTATCAAAAATTGCATTTGACAATAATTAAGGTATCATATGAGAATTTTACCCTTTTTGATAGGGGTGGCCAAACGAAACCGAAAACCGAAAAACCGCACCGAAAACCGAACCGTAGCCGAAAAAAACCGAACCGAACCGATTATGTTCGTGTTCGGTTTTCGGTTTCGGCTAGGTGAAAACCAAACCGAACCGAACCGAAATATTGTGAAATTTTATGACCACGGTTTACCAATCCGATCGGGTTCGAAACTATTGTGAAATTTGCTAAATTTTTTAACACACGCATATTTTATTGTAATCATCGCATCCAACGGTCAGTTTTTTTATTTTCTTTGAATTTATAGAGGTTTCTCTTTGGAGTGTATGATATATAAAGATAGGTTTATAAGAGTAACTAAGTTTGACCTAGTTGATCGACTTCGAAACGATAACCAAATTGGCCGGATTTTTTACAACCACCATAAAACATTACAATCTCTCCATCGAGTGGTTGGTTTCTCCAAATTCATTTTTCTCTTCATGGTTGCTTTAGAATGAACCTCAATAATTTAAATACAATATATAAGTTATACTACTTTAGGAGACAAATTGGTATAGGCCAATGTATTGGTAATTAAAATTGAAATTTTTATCTTATGTCAACGCACATCCATCAATGAAATATTTACAAACATGATGTAAAAAAATAAGCACGTTTCGCGGTCGTCACTTTATTGGTCAACCAAGAAAACATACAAGTGACTACGGTTGACCAATCCGATCGGGTTCGAAACTATTGTGAAATTTGCTAAATTTTTAACCACACGCATAATTTATTGTAATAATCGCATCCAACGGTCGGTTTTTTTATTTTCTTTGAATTTATAGAGGTTTCTCTTTGGAGTGTATGATATATAAATATAGGTTTATAAGAGTAACTAAGTTTGACCTAGTTGATCGAATTCGAAACGAGAACCAAATTGGCCGGATTTTTTTACAACCACCATAAAACATTATAATCTCTCCATCGAGTAGTTAGTTTCTCCAAATTCATTTTTCTCTTCATGGTTGCTTTAGAATGAACCTCAATAATTTAAATACAATATACAAGTCATACTACTTTAGGAGACAAATTGGTATAGGCCAATGTATTAGTAATTAAAATTGAAATTTTTATCTTATGTCAACGCACATCCATCAATGAAATATTTACAAACATGATGTAAAAAAATAAGCACGTTTCGCGGTCGTCACTTTATTGGTCAACCAAGAAAACATACAAGTGACTACGGTTGACCAATCCGATCGGGTTCGAGACTATTGTGAAATTTGCTAAATTTTTAACCACACGCATAATTTATTGTAATAATCGCATCCAACGGTCGGTTTTTTTATTTTCTTTGAATTTATAGAGGTTTCTCTTTGGAGTGTATGATATATAAATATAGGTTTATAAGAGTAACTAAGTTTGACCTAGTTGATCGAATTCGAAACGAGAACCAAATTGGCCGGATTTTTTTACAACCACCATAAAACATTATAATCTCTCCATCGAGTAGTTAGTTTCTCCAAATTCATTTTTCTCTTCATGGTTGCTTTAGAATGAACCTCAATAATTTAAATACAATATACAAGTCAAACTACTTTAGGAGACAAATTGGTATAGGCCAATGTATTAGTAATTAAAATTGAAATTTTTATCTTATGTCAACGCACATCTATCAATGAAATATTTACAAACATGATGTAAAAAAATAAGCACGTTTCGCGGTCGTCACTTTATTGGTCAACCAAGAAAACATACAAGTGACTACGGTTGACCAATCCGATCGGGTTCGAAACTATTGTGAAATTTGCTAAATTTTTAACCACACGCATAATTTATTGTAATAATCGCATCCAACGGTCGGTTTTTTTATTTTCTTTGAATTTATAGAGGTTTCTCTTTGGAGTGTATGATATATAAATATAGGTTTATAAGAGTAACTAAGTTTGACCTAGTTGATCGAATTCGAAACGAGAACCAAATTGGCCGGATTTTTTACAACCACCATAAAACATTATAATCTCTCCATCGAGTAGTTAGTTTCTCCAAATTCATTTTTCTCTTCATGGTTGCTTTAGAATGAACCTCAATAATTTAAATACAATATACAAGTCATACTACTTTAGGAGACAAATTGGTATAGGCCAATGTATTAGTAATTAAAATTGAAATTTTTATCTTATGTCAACGCACATCCATCAATGAAATATTTACAAACATGATGTAAAAAAATAAGCACGTTTCGCGGTCGTCACTTTATTGGTCAACCAAGAAAACATACAAGTGACTACGGTTGACCAATCCGATCGGGTTCGAAACTATTGTGAAATTTGCTAAATTTTTAACCACACGCATAATTTATTGTAATAATCGCATCCAACGGTCGGTTTTTTTATTTTCTTTGAATTTATAGAGGTTTCTCTTTGGAGTGTATGATATATAAATATAGGTTTATAAGAGTAACTAAGTTTGACCTAGTTGATCGAATTCGAAACAAGAACCAAAGCCAACCATTTCATATAATGAAGCTTTGAAATTTGATTATGAACTACGAAGCAAGATTATTGTCTTGCCAAAAAACAAAAAAAAATTGTTTTATTGAAAAAAAAAAACTGTTTTATTGAAAGAAAAAAAAAAAACCGAACCAAACCAAAAAATACACAAACCGAACTGACAATTCGGTTCGGTTTTCGGTTTCGGCCTAAAACCGAACCGATCGGAACCGAACCCACCCCTACTTTCTGAAGATCAATAAGAGTTTATGGGCTATGAGTTTTTCTCTGATTTTTGGGGATTACTGCATCTTGAAGGAACTCAAGAAGATAGGGAACTAAAGTCGAACAGATCTATTGTCTCGAGGATATGTCATAAACGCCCTCAAATTTTCACCGTAACGGACACCTTTTTAACTGATAAACAAGCGTCTGCTGTGCTTTAACTTATGTGCTCTCGTCAGCCACAATGTGTGAACAACAATTCGTCAACATTCCCAATCTGGACTCTGGAGCAACTTACTCTTGACATATTCCAGAACTCTACTCCATAATCACGGAGATATATATATATATATGAAGTATCAAGCATCGTAAATTGAATTGATATTGCAACTGGGGGAACCTAATTAACGTGGTTTAATGATTTTTTCTTTCTTTTGTGTGCGTGGAAGAAAGTTAATGATCTTGTTTTACCGCAAAACTTAAAGACATTAGCAAAACCCCAATTTTGACTAATATATAATGATAGAGTAGCCGGCCGGCCGGCCTGGACAAGGCTAGGGGATCCTTCGAACCTTGTAATTCATGTGGGAATACACATGCTGGCAACCTAAGAAAATAATCAAATAGGAATGGCGCATAGGATCGATTGACGTTGGTTTCTACATGCTTAATTTCTGCGCGTTTTTTTTTTTTTTGGTAAAATAAATAGAGGATTAGGCGATATTAGCTCCTCTGTGAAAGCCGATTTGGGGCGTCAAGCGCCCACCCACAATCCCGAATGAAAGGGGGCTATCACAACCGGGAACCCACTGCCCGTCCCTCCATTTAGATTTATTAAAAAGAAGAAAAAACAATACAAATAGGGGAAGGGGGACCAAACCAAAACCTTCCCAAGAGCAAATAAAAAAAAGAAGGTCAAAGGGTGCAAAACAAAAAGGAAATAGTAAAACTAGCCAAAACTAGTGCACGGAGAACATGATCATGGAAACCACCTGCATGGCCATCCTTTGTGCACCAACATTTGCTGCATCCTCATCAACATGACAAAGGTGCAGTTTGATCAAAACCAACATTTGCTGCATCCTCATAAATTTCTGCGCGTTTGTGTAGGCAGGAAGTTGTTATATATTTTATGACACTTGTACTAATCGCATTTTTTTATTTGTCAAATTAACTATCGTATTAAGGTACCATGGCCTTGTACCTAACGCACCGGCGTCAGCCAGATGATGCTGACCACTGAAGCTTCTAATGTAATTTCTCTTACCAACATGTCACAGTTCACTGACATTATTTTTTAAAATTTTTCATCTCCTAAATTTCTATAAATCATAGTATCATACTAATCAAAAGCAGTTTTGGCATCTCTCTCTCTCTCTCTCTCTCAAATGGATCCCTACTGTGAACAATACTACTCAGAAATGACAATATCTTCTTGGTTGAGGATCAAAGGTAAGCATGACCTTACCTATGCTTTGAGTCAGTTCTACTAATTAATTTTTTGATTCATATGAACTCACATTTTTCATTATCGCCAAAAATATGTCATCGATCATAACTAACACCACTACTAGCAAAAGTAGCAATACACACAGATTTTAAACCTACTGACTTTCACACTGATAAAAAATCTGTGGGATTTGATCTTTAGCTACAGACATCAGTGTGAGATGATCAACTGGACCCTACAACGCACATGTTGCCAATATTACCCACTGAAATCTGTGTGACATAAAATTTCTCACAGATATCCGTGTGTCCCAAATATTAAACAGATACTGACATCTGTGGGAAAAGTTCTACACACGGATATATATGTGTAATAACAAAAATATAATTTATTAATTACTTTTATATAGATAGACATCTGTAGCAAAGGTTTTACACACAGATATCTGTGTCTAATAACAAAAAAATGATTTATTAAACTATTGTATATTCATAGATATCTGTAACAAAGGTTATACACACAAATATCTGTGTCTAATAACAAAAATATGATTTATTAAATAAATTTATACGTATAGATATCTGTAACAAATATTTTACTCACTGTCATCTGTGTCTAATAACGAAATAACATTTATTAAACAACTTTATACTTACAGATATCTGTAACAAATGTTTTACTCACTGTTATCTGTGTCTAATAACAAAATAACATTTATTAAACAATTTTATACTCATAGACAATTATAATTTTTTAATTCTTTCCCTAAAATTAAAAAAAAGTTAATAGGTTTTGAATTTCAAAACAGAATAACAATTACTCATAATAATAAGAGTAAGTAAAAATTACTCACAGACATCAGTGTGAGTAAACAATTCTCACCGAAGTCAGTGTGAATTTAAACGAATTTGAATTAACAAGTACACAAATATCGATGAAAACTCTAACTGCCACTGTTTTCTGTATGTAATAAATCTGCATTTCTCTCTCTCTCTCTCTCTCGTCCCATTTCCCAGTATATGTTATGTTATGAGTTCTATCTTCAAACAGTCTACACATATCCAAGTGGAGTGCATGTATCTCTCCTTTCCCATAGCCTATCTTCCCCTTCCCAGTCTCAGTCTCATCTTCTTCCCAGCCTCACGCGCATAGAGAAAAATATGATGATGCAGCTCTCTTCCACCCCTGCCCGGATAGATCAGGAAGAAGCAGAGCCCAAACATTGAAGGCAGATCGTGTTGCTGGATCAGAAAGGATATTGCGTTGGTGCTCCGATCGAGGTGGTTAATGATATCGTCGGAGGGTGCAGATGTTTCGGGTTGATTCTCCTATCTGATTTCTGATACCATCGATCAATATTTTGTTTCAGATCCCACCTGTGTTAGGCTGGACTTGGTCCGATCTGTTGGACGACTGGGATGGATCGTTTCGGGTTGGCGGCGTTTTGAAGTCGAATAGCGGCTGCATCTCTCTTTTGTTTCTGTTTATGTTTTTGTGCTTTGTTTTTCGTTTCCTTATTGTTGTCAACAAGTCCTTAGTACTCCGATAAGGTTATATTCTTTAGGGTGGAGGATTTGGTCTGAGGTAAGTCTTGCTGCGATTTGTTGGCAATGATTTAAGCCCAGATATGCTTTTACTGAGGAGAGGAATTAGTTTTCATGGAGTTCTTGTATCATTTTTTTAATAAAAATTGAGAATTAATGCTATATAAAGATTTATAATTAGAAGTGAATACTATTTTATTATTTTTGAAGGAATACTATTATTTCCAAAATTTAATAAATCCATCAGATTGTATTGATTCACACGGATTGCACTCCCTTCATTTCACACTGATTTGATGGATATATAGAAAATGAAATCTGAGTGGGTCCCATAGAAAACTCTCGCACAGACTTTTTTATCTGTGTGCAAAGGCCAATGGCCACCCCCCTCAAATGGGACAGAAATCTAATCTGTGAGTGTAGCGTGGCCAATGAGCATCACACACAGATTTCAGTGGGTAATAAGACTAATACATACGGATTAAAATCAGTATGTAATAGCCTTTTTGCTAGTAGTGCACCAAGTTTCTTTGTTATTCTTTTCCTGGATTGCTTTCTTAAATTGGAGTCCTGGCGTGGGCGGATAAAATACTCTATTATGTCTTGTGGATGCTCGTAACATACTTAACTAGTGTGTGGAAGCTCAACTTCACACGCGCAGCAGAAGTTGTCAATTTGTTCTATGGAGCAGTGGCCATAATGCCAGTGGGCATGCAATTAATAGTTGATGCTTATATAGGCAACTACTGGATGACCTTGCTCTCCAGCCTCGCTTACACCGCCGTATGTTTCTCCTGATCCAATGTGTACATGAGGGCATCTAGTCTTTTCATTCCTATTTTGAACACAGTTACTGCACTATAGTACACTGCAAAAATTCGGTGCAGTTCTTATTCTAGTGCAGTAAAAAAGCCGATTGAAAGAAAAAAAATTGCATAATTTGGAATTCGTTTCATATTTAATACATCAAGAAATGCAGGGTTTAGGTCTTTTGACAGTGTCATCACCACCGGTACTTTCTGGAGCAACAGACAGTTGCAGCGCAAGCCAGACCCAATGCCTTAGCCAAGTACAAAAAATTCTGTTTTATGTGTCGTTACCTCTAATAGCTTTAGGAATGGCTGGTCAGATAACATCGGTAGAGGCATTCGCCGATCAGAACTCAAAACCAAGTTGGAAGATGATGGGTATTAATGGCTTGGTCATTTCGTTCATTGTGTCGGCCCTTACTTCAGTATGTGTAGTATTGGCACTTGGTCATATCAAGCCTTGGTGGATATTGTTTGGGATCGCAGCCATTTGTACCCTGGGAGCAACACTCACTTTCTTGAGTGGTTCAGCTTCGTACAAATATCCGAAATCCCAAGAAAGCGCTATCACCACTTTGCTAAGAGTCTTTGTGGCCTCTTTCTCCAAACTATCCAAAACTCATCCAGGGTGTGATAGTTTGTATATCTCACACAGTTTCTATCAGATACCTTATACTAATCGCCTCAGGTTATTTTGACTCTCTCTCTCTCTCTCTCTCTCTCTCTCTCTCTCATGTAGGAGGACGAGTAATTGAGCATTTTCTTAATTACAATTGACCAGTTTAGAAATTGAGTGTTCTACTTGTCTTTGAAATTCAGATGCCTCGACAAGGCTGCAATCATATTACCCGCGTCACCTTCTATTGAGCAACAACAAAAAAGGCGGTGGAGACTCTGCACGGTGACAGAAGTGGAAGAAACAAAAAAGATATGGATGAACTTTATCCTAATCGGTGTTGTATCCTCTATTGGAAATACTTACTTCGTTGAACAAGCAAACAACTTGAATAAACGGTACGGCCTGAAGATTGAAGGTCATAGTCGTGGTCCTTTTCCTCTTCTTGTCCTTCTTGTGTTGCAGGAGTATGCAAGGGCGTTGTTATCTCACCTTCCTTGGGAAGAACCTTGTAGGCTTTCTAGACCCTTCAAACACAAGGAGGTACGCTCCCCTACTTGCACTGTCGATGACAATGGCAAGTTTATGTTGCATTGTAGCTGCATCGGTGGAGCGTCTTAGGTTATCTGTGGTTAAGAGCCACGGTTTGCTTGATGAACCGAACGAAGGAATTCCCATGAACAGAGCTTGGTTGATTCCGCAGTTTATTCTCCTTGGACTCCTTAATGGGTCTAAAGAGACAGCCTTCCGTTTCTTGCTCCTTGGTGAGGTACCTCAACCCGGTAATCGGTACAGGGCTTTGGCTCATGGTGTTTTTGGAGTGGGGATCGGACTATAAGCAGTGTGTTGTCTGTTTATTTAGTGGGTAAAATGAAACTTAGTTGGTTCCAAGAAACCCTAAACAGGAGTCGTTTGGACAATTACTACTGGACCTTGGCTGCTTTGACTGCAGCTAATCTGCTGTTCTATGTTTCATTGAGCTTTCCATGTTGGTCTTCTAATCATGAACCGGACAGTGTACATCGTCCCAACGACATCCACACTGATTGTGAAGTAGAAGCAGAGATGGATATCGCTCCTTAGACAACAAAATCTCGATTTCTGTCTATTGTATATTTCAAAAGACGCCTTCAAGTCTTGTCGATAACATTCCATGTACAGTATTATATTCAGACCTCCCCAGCAAGTGGTAGAAGCAACTCACCATTTATAGGCTATAGCCATAAACAACTACTGCTGATAGGCATTGCTACATACAGAGCTCTCCAAATAATGCATTGCAAGAACTGAATCTAAGTGGAAACCTAAATGACACGGTCTAGTTTTCAACATAAACAACTAATTAAGCAGATAACAAGTCAATGCAAATCAAAATAAGATGAAATCTTGGCTATAGAGCTCTTCAAATTACAAACCCTTAAGAAATCGTAAGTGCCCCTTAAGCACTCTTGCTATGTCAGGTCCCTGGAAATTTAGGGGAAAGAGCCCTAATTGATGGCAAACAGTTTTCTCAATCACGTACACGATACTAATAATAGATTATATACAAAATAAAAATAAAAATAAAACCGAGTGACAGAAGTACAAATAAAAGTTTGTTCTAATGTATTACAAAAATTTACGAGCTTCCAAGATGAAAGTTTGTTTTTAATCACCAAAGTATTTCAATCCCCTGAATTTCATTACGAATCAATCGTAGAAAGCTGTTACAAAGAGATAGATAGGCAGTAGATTAATTAACCAATAATTAATAACTGGCACTATTGTATCCAAAGAAATGATTTAAAACCATGCAGCAGATAAGGGAACTTAAGTACCTGGACTCTGTTTGCACTCTGCGCCAGTTGATAAAATTCCCCAAGAAACCCACTTACAGATCGAAATAATAATAGATGCTCCTGCTGCAGATAACATGCATAGTATTATTTGCTAAGGAAAAGACACAGCAGCGGCTAGCTAGAGAAGAGCACACAGCCGTGTAAAGCTGGTTAAATCTAATAATTAAAGGAGACCGTAGAGAAAAAGAGGCAAGATAGAGTAAAATATATGCATTCAAAATTCTGTCAAGTAGCTTTATAAATCTTACCACACTTCAAGAAACTTTAAGAAACTAGGAATTGCTTCGGTGTACGTAGATTGGCCTTGTGTATAGCTAGCTTCAACATCCCTAACACTATGTCTCATTAAACTGATAAGAAAGAAGTTTGGTTAATGCTGGAGAGGAGATATAAGGATATCCAAATGAGTCATAAACAAGTTTTACTCTGTTTAGTACGTGATCGATGCTTTAGATATAAAAAGTTGTAGCTCTTAAATCAACTGACTGCAGCAATCACAATCTAGTTCGCATTTGGGTAAACTTTGAATGATTTTTGAACAAGAGAACTTGAGAGAAGAAAACAGAATAAGCCTACTGTTGTTAGCATGCCAGTTCGTTATCCTATCTGAAATAAGACACAAACTGTGAGATTGAACCTTTGAACTTCAGGTAAGTACATCTTTCAATCTTCATGGTTATTTACTTTGTATTTGCCATTGATTTTTTTCTCATTTAGCTATGTCATTTGGCTTTGACTGAGGGGTTTTGGTTCATGTCCCCTACTTGTTTGTTCTTATATATTTTTATTTTCTTCTGATAAATATTTCTTCGAGGTTTATTGGCAACAAAATAAACAATATGAAATTTCATCCTCATATTCATTTAGGGGAAAGAAAAAAAAAGAACTAGAAAGACTTACCCTGGATTTGTGGAATATGACAAATCTTAGGCTACTTTGTGCCGCTCTCCTCAGTGCATCTTTCTTGTATAAGGAGACAATTACCAATGCGTATCTCATTTAATTTGGTGAGGCCTTGCATAGGTTCAATGGAAGGTAAATACTTCAGATTCTTGCATACTTTTGATGGATAACTTCCCAACTGGTAATTTTGATGACACTTCAACATCTTAATAATTGCACTCCACTTTTGAAGTAATTAAAAGTAAAGTGCAAGTGAAAATGAACAACCAAAATCAGTCCCTAGAACTAAATTCTCAATATTTCCAAGAAAATCTCTCCTTTTTACCTCTGAAACTCGGTAAACCCAATTGAAAGTTTTGAGCTCATCAGAATTCCTGAGCCAACTGTCACAACTGAATGTGTCCTAGCTAGCCAGAACTACCACCATGCACCTGAAATAAATGACTTGCCTCAGTTACATAAAGTTTGCCAATCATACCAATCACAATGTGAGTGATCTTATAGTAATGTGGAGAAAACTAATGCTTTTAAATCAGCTAATAATGTTGAAAAGCATAAACTGCATCAATTGACACGTTGTGTGTGTTTTCCTGGTCAGTCAGTTCTTAATATCCATTGCAGAATAGAAACATTTCAATGTGGTGTTGATTCTATTGAAACTGTTAAGAGGGGGCCAAGATGAAGTTCATTCTTATACTGAATTGTAACTTGAATCAAAATTCACAATCGTCTCAAGAATTTGCTGGAAAATCCAAACTCATCACTGCTCTGTACTCTGTTAAATTGCAGGGAACATCGATATTGAAAGATATTTAAAATATTATGAAGACACTGCAATCCGCAAATACGCCTGAAAGGATCTTGCTATAGGTTTTAGTATTTATTTAGATTCAAGTTGTTAGTACAACATGTGTTGTTGGCATTCCATTAACCACAAAAGTATTCATAAGCCATGTGATGATCTTAATTATATATTTCTATGTGCTCTGCTTTCTAAACATGAGATGGTGACTTTTGCTGTCCATGCAGGTTGTGCGCAGTGGTCTTCTTCTTCACTCTCATGCGTGGGTATCTTCTCTTCATGGTGATCATTCTGTCAAAGCATGGAGGATTAATTAAGCACCATGTGGTGGCATTGCTTTTCAGACATGAACATGGGAGCTAATCTTTCTATACTCACAACCTTGCTGTTAAAGAACAAAGGAGGGAGCCTTTGCATCTGGCTTCGATATCGTCTTGCTGCCATATGAGAAAGAAAGAAGACCATGGCAGCTTGGTTCTCCACCTTCTTCTGACAAGAACCTTGCTGTCATGGAAGAATGGAGGAAACCACAAATCAGCTTTCAATCTCTCCTTGCTGTCCAAGATGGAAGTAGGAAGCAAGTGCCTATTCACCTCGTGATCTTCTGGTGATTTGTTAGTATTAACATATTGGCAAGGAGAGGCAATATCCCATTGAGATGGATCCGGGTGAGGAAGAAAATCTTGGAGAGGTAATTAATATCCCCTTGAGATGGATCCGGGTGAGGAAGAAAATCTTGGAGAGGTAATTAATATCCCCTTGAGATGGATCCGAGTGAAGAAGAAAGGTGAAAGCAACCATATCTTCTCCTTGCTGTCCACTCAGTGTAATCATGAAGACCTTGCTGTCTAAAATGATAGTGGGAAGCAAGCAACTGGTGATCATTCATACATGAACTTAAAGA
The DNA here is from genome assembly GCF_958449725.1 of Rosa rugosa. Classification (NCBI taxonomy): domain Eukaryota; kingdom Viridiplantae; phylum Streptophyta; class Magnoliopsida; order Rosales; family Rosaceae; genus Rosa; species Rosa rugosa. Next base: position 12,091,802 of record NC_084826.1, on the reverse strand, counting down.
CCAAGTATGATAGTTTGTTTAATTGCAAGTATGGATATCTTGCTGTCGAAGACAGGTGGCCTTGTTCATCTTCATGGAAACCTTGCTGTCAAAGATCAAAGTGGGAGACAATTGCAGCAGGGTTCCCCATTTTAGTTGGTTATCTTGCCGAAACACAAGGCCCTACTCCAACCAAGCTTCTAGCAACTTTGACAGAATGGAATTCCTTCTTCCTCCTATATATACATGGGTATTCTGTTTGTTCTAGGCATTGAAATCGTGTTGAGTTTCAATCCCTTGATTGTAAAAGAGTCAGACTCTTTGTTGCTCTGTTTTGTTCCATGTTGAAAACAGTTTGTGAGTCTGTCCAGTAAGGATTGCAGCAGTCATTGCAATCCCACAGTTAAATGTGTAGTCTGTCCAGTAAGGATTGCAGCAGTCAGTGCAATCCCAGATTGTAAGTTAGTCAGTTCAGGAGGGATTGCCGCGGTCAGTGCAATACCTGAGTTGTAACTTTGTAATCTGTTTTGATTAGTGAATCATTGGGTTCTCAAGAGTTAGAGCCCCGCAGTGTTTTTGATCTCAATTGAGGTTTTCACTGCGTGACCAAGTTGTGTTGTGTTGTGGAATTTTCTGTTCTCTGCCCAGTATCCAAAACACGTTCATCCTTGTATTTACAATTGGCATCAGAGCGGGTTCTAAAGAGTTTTAGTTGATCCGTGATCAAGGATGGAACATCAACGTGACAGAGCCTCCAGCTCCATTAACTGTCCACCATTATTTGATGGAGAAGATTACTCACAATGGAAGATTATGATGAGGGCATTTCTCTACTCTCAAGATGAAAATATGTGGAATATAGTAGAAATTGGTTGGGAACATCCAACCATGGCAGAAGACTCCAACAAAGAAGAAGTGGGTTCTGCAAGAATTCCTAAGCCTAGAAAGGAATGGACAAAGGAGGAGGTTCGTGACAGAAATTGTGATTTCAAGGCACGAAATTCATTATTCACAGCTCTATCCAAGAAGGAGAGAATGAGAATCAGCCACTGTGACACTGCCAAACAAGCATGGGATCTTCTCCAAGTCACCTATGAAGGTAATAAAAAGGTTAGAGGGCAGAAACTTCAACGACTAGTTTTGGAATTTGAGAATATGTCAATGACTGAAGATGAATCAATCGACGACTTTCATGCTCGGCTTCTCAATGTAACAAGTCAATGTCGGAGCTTGGATGATCCATTTGAGGAGCACCGAATTGTCAAGAAGTTTCTTAGGTCTCTTCCTTCAAAATTCCAGGCCAAACAGATTGCCATTGAGGAGGCTCAGGATCTAGATACCTACACTCTTGACGAACTGGTGGGAAATCTCAAAACTTTTGAGATGAGACTCAAACCGGATAAAAAGGTAAAAGATGTTGCTTTTTCTTCCATTAATGATAAAGATGATATTGTTGATGATTCTATGGATTTAACTTTGTTGACAAAAGAGTTTAAAAAATTTCTGAATGATAAAAACTCATTTGGAAACACCTCAAGAAATTTTTCTGACACAAAGAGAGGTCAAGAATTTGAGAATCGTTTTGATAAAAATTCAAAGTTTGCCAAATTTGCTCAAAAGAAAAGTTTTCCTGACAAACCTAAATGGTATGAATGTGGTGGAATTGGACATATTGCTGCTAACTGTGGTAACAGGAGATATAATTCACGTGGCGACAAAGCTTTAAAATCCACATGGAGTGATAGTGATGAAGGATCTCAATCGGATTCTGAAGAGGTAAATCTTGCTCTTACTTCTTCCCTTAATATTGATTTATCCGATGAGTCTGATATTGAAGTTGAAGCTTTTGATGAGGAGACGAATGAAAAGTGTAAGCAATTGTACAATGCTTCAAAAATTGTTCTTAAGAAAAATTTCAAACTTAAGGAAGAAATTGAGTCATTAAGAAAAGAAAAAAATGAATCTGAGCTAAATTTTGATTCTTGCTTGAAAGAATGGGAAGAAGAGCGTACTGACCTTGTTGATAAGATTAAAGTTTTGCAGGGTGAGGTCAAGTCTCAAGATTGGGACAAGGAACATGATGATCTTATTAACAAGATCAAAATCTTGCAGGTTGAAGTTAAGGCTCAGTCTACTCTAAATATTTCACTAACATTTGAAAATGAAAAATTGCAGGATGAGCTATCTAAAGTCAAGGAAAGCTTCAACAAATTCTCTATAGGGTCGGAAAAGGTCTCTAGGATGATTGGCTTTGGTAAAGCTCATTCTAACAAAGAAGGATTAGGGTATGAAGGTGAGTCATGCAAGCCCTTGACCTTTGTAAAAAGTCTGGATTGTGAAAATTCTTTGGGTCAGTCACAAACTTTAAATGACAATGATTCTGATTCTAAGTTGCCCAGAAGATCAAAACCAAATTTAGACTTCCAAACCCATCAGAGAGTTGCTCAGGTAAGTTCTAACAAGCACACATGCGTGCATCAGCCTAGATATGTTCACAACTCCAAAAGGTTCATTCCCACTTGTCATCAATGTGGTAAAATAGGGCACATTCGTCCTAGATGTAATTTGCTCCGCAGGGAATCTCAAAAATGCAGGAAACAGAAGGAACTCAGCTCTACAGCTTCTTTACAAGCTGAGTTGAAAGAACATCTGAAGTTGATAAACAGGATTGCAGTGCGTATTGCAATCCCCAAAGAGCAGAATTTGAAGCAGAAGCAAATTTGGATTAAAAAAGGTTCTAATAATTGTCTTTCTGCTCATATGGATAAACTTGATAACATGTTTGAACTTGCTTCTGTTCCTATTAAACACAAAGTGGCTGATTCGGTTACTAAGTCCTTAGACACAACTCGATTTGAATCTCTTAGAAGCGACATTGGTGGGTGCTCTAAGTATTGATACTCTCACTTCACTTGATCCATTCTGCATGCATTCATATTGTATGATCTCATTGTAGTATAAGTGCATTGCTCTTTTTATTTCTGTATTTTTTATTTTTCTGGTTTTTGGAGAATCAGGATTGCATGTGTAGTTTGTATCCCGAAGTGTCTGACAGATTCATTTGAACTTAGATTGACAAGGTTTCTACTCCCTTCCTTAAATATGAGTGTGATGAGATGATTAGCATGTTTTGAACTTGTTCTTGCATCACTATGTAATCTCGAGCATGATCAACATATTCTCTATCACTTTGTATGATCACATGCACACATACTCCTTGTGGTGGTAAGTAATATTCTTGGTTGACTTGTTCTTAGTCCACACATATGAAGTTGTTAAAATGTTATTATTGCTCCTAGTTAAAAAGGTACAATATATTTGGAGCATGGCCAGGCTATTCCCAAAGTAAACAGACCTTGGTCGTGACGAACGATATAAGGATTGGGAAGAAAAGAGAATGGTTTGGTCACCCCGGTGGTATGTAAAACTATTGACTCGAGTTGATGTGTCCTTTGGGATGTCCTTGTTACATCTAGTACCCTAAAGTCATCTGACTTGGGAGCTGCTGGCATAAAACTCATTACATGAGTCTTAGTTTTCTTGTGAAAAACTATATGTTGTGTGAAAAGGCAAAAGAAAAAAAAAAAAAAAATTTAAATTGTGCCCACACGGAGATATAAGGGGGAATATCTATGTTGTTCATTTATTCTCTTCGTGTGTGTGTTCTAATTTCAAGGATTCTAAGAATGTTACACACTCCATCTTGAGTTATGTTTACTTACACAACAAAGGTATAGAATACTCGATCATCTTCTAGATTACCTTGTGGTTGTCAAAAATGGTTTACTCATGTGACCTTATCTTGTTGCATTCATGTTTATGGATTTGTGGTCGTACTCTTGTCTGAAAAGCTATGCAAATTGAATCTGTTTTTAACTCTTGGATACAAACCCACTCATTGTGTGTTTGCATTTCATTCGTGCATCCTTCATAACATGATCCCATTTAGGGGGAGTATTGATATTTGGACTATCTTCCTCTGATTGTTTCTTCTTGGGTTGGTGTCTCTTGAGCAACATCTACAGGTAATTCTTCTTCTACATTGCTTCCGCTACATAGTTGCCTTTGTCATTCCTTGACAAAAAGGGGGAGAAGATATTGTTGGCATTTTGTTTTTTCTGTTAAGGATTATTTTGCTACTACATGGCTTATTGAGTTGTGGCTTCATCATATTATTTATTTCTCACAAAGTTTGTGTGATAAATGTTTCAGGGAATGAAGGCTTCTTTCTTCTTAAGAATTCTCAAGTATTTGTTGAGGGGGAGTTAGCCATCCATATAGTAATTTTGTTAAGGAATGCCAAAGGGGGAGATTGTTAGTACAACATGTGTTGTTGGCATTCCATTAACCACAAAAGTATTCATAAGCCATGTGATGATCTTAATTATATATTTCTATGTGCTCTGCTTTCTAAACATGAGATGGTGACTTTTGCTGTCCATGCAGGTTGTGCGCAGTGGTCTTCTTCTTCACTCTCATGCGTGGGTATCTTCTCTTCATGGTGATCATTCTGTCAAAGCATGGAGGATTAATTAAGCACCATGTGGTGGCATTGCTTTTCAGACATGAACATGGGAGCTAATCTTTCTATACTCACAACCTTGCTGTTAAAGAACAAAGGAGGGAGCCTTTGCATCTGGCTTCGATATCGTCTTGCTGCCATATGAGAAAGAAAGAAGACCATGGCAGCTTGGTTCTCCACCTTCTTCTGACAAGAACCTTGCTGTCATGGAAGAATGGAGGAAACCACAAATCAGCTTTCAATCTCTCCTTGCTGTCCAAGATGGAAGTAGGAAGCAAGTGCCTATTCACCTCGTGATCTTCTGGTGATTTGTTAGTATTAACATATTGGCAAGGAGAGGCAATATCCCATTGAGATGGATCCGGGTGAGGAAGAAAATCTTGGAGAGGTAATTAATATCCCCTTGAGATGGATCCGGGTGAGGAAGAAAATCTTGGAGAGGTAATTAATATCCCCTTGAGATGGATCCGAGTGAAGAAGAAAGGTGAAAGCAACCATATCTTCTCCTTGCTGTCCACTCAGTGTAATCATGAAGACCTTGCTGTCTAAAATGATAGTGGGAAGCAAGCAACTGGTGATCATTCATACATGAACTTAAAGACCAAGTATGATAGTTTGTTTAATTGCAAGTATGGATATCTTGCTGTCGAAGACAGGTGGCCTTGTTCATCTTCATGGAAACCTTGCTGTCAAAGATCAAAGTGGGAGACAATTGCAGCAGGGTTCCCCATTTTAGTTGGTTATCTTGCCGAAACACAAGGCCCTACTCCAACCAAGCTTCTAGCAACTTTGACAGAATGGAATTCCTTCTTCCTCCTATATATACATGGGTATTCTGTTTGTTCTAGGCATTGAAATCGTGTTGAGTTTCAATCCCTTGATTGTAAAAGAGTCAGACTCTTTGTTGCTCTGTTTTGTTCCATGTTGAAAACAGTTTGTGAGTCTGTCCAGTAAGGATTGCAGCAGTCATTGCAATCCCACAGTTAAATGTGTAGTCTGTCCAGTAAGGATTGCAGCAGTCAGTGCAATCCCAGATTGTAAGTTAGTCAGTTCAGGAGGGATTGCCGCGGTCAGTGCAATACCTGAGTTGTAACTTTGTAATCTGTTTTGATTAGTGAATCATTGGGTTCTCAAGAGTTAGAGCCCCGCAGTGTTTTTGATCTCAATTGAGGTTTTCACTGCGTGACCAAGTTGTGTTGTGTTGTGGAATTTTCTGTTCTCTGCCCAGTATCCAAAACACGTTCATCCTTGTATTTACAAAGTAAAAACAGAGAGAAATGTATGTTCTTTAGCAATTGGCCAACAATCAACTGACAACAAGCAACCTTTTATTTTTTTTCATTTTCATAGCTCCATCAGAATCAGTTCTATAAAGCTGTAAAGAGACAATATACAATAGTCCACTAATTTGAAAAGCATACCTTGAACTTCATGAAATTACGGAATTGCTTGTACTTATGACTTGAATACAATTCAATAATCTTCTGCAGGGACAAGCCTTCCTCCATGTGTGTCAATGAACAAATCAATGCCTCATATGATAAGTAATGTACAGGGATCTGCATAAGCTTCTAAAAATGAAGATGGAAGATTTGTGACAGGGATGTCTTAAGACTGAGAAGAAACTTACAGAGAGCTGTAAAAGCTCTTTCGAAACTCACCTCTGAATTTTATTTGATCTGAGAATGGTTATGCCTGCACTGACTGCTTATGGTTGCATGGCAGCCGTAATCTCAACTACAACAGAGCAGCTGGCAAGATACAAAATCGCTAAAATTCTTGAAAATCTTATTATTTAAGTAATCACAAATGGAAGAGGATTTCAGACTTCAAATTGTTGGCTAGCAATAGCCATGTTGGAAATTTAGCACCCATGAACCCCTTAATCTCCAAAAATTCCAAACTAGAATGTGGTCGGAGACCTTCAAGTACGTCATCGTCATTGTCAATATTGTTGCTTGGCCTAGTAAGCTTCCACCCAAGGATTAACTCGTTGAGATGTTTCTTCTCAACTAAATTTGCTTTCTTTGCTTCTTCTCTATCTCCTATATTTTCCAATCCATAAATAGACAAGGAGTCATGCAATTGGTTTAATCCACCCAATTCCTCAATTCTAGGACCGGTCTCCGTACCTGCCACTTTGAGAAAAGGTAATGACCGGAGTTTAGTAAAGCATTCCAATATCCCAGCTGGAATTTTCATATATTTACCCAAATAAATATGTCGCAAGTTGATCAAATTTTCAATCTCCCTTGGTAACTCTTCAAGTCGTTAAGGTATTTTTAGTGCCTGTAGATTATAGAGTTGACCAATGGACTTCGGAAATGCTTTGATTCTTGTTTTTAAAACATTCAGATACCTCAAGTGTTTCAACTTCCCAATTGAAATTGGCAACTCCTGAATGTCTGCCTGGTATAACTTTAAAACCCGCAAAGCTTTAAAGCCACTTAATGTTTTCCCCAAGACTTCACTATTCGAAAAAAGAGAGCGCAAGTCCTTTGAGTTTGATACATGTATAGCAAGATCATGTGCAAGATCGTGCATCTTGCAGCTGGTAATATAACCACCATTATTCTTTCTTACGTCTTGAAAAAAGGAGTTTTGTAATAGAATATTAAAATATTCATTACCTATCTCCTCCATTTCTACGTTAGATTTTTCAGAATAGGATGGAGCCATCCTTGAGCCATCCAGAATTGGATTAAGTCATCCTTCTCAATATCAAAATCTTTGATGAACATTGAGCAATATGCAAAACATTGTTTCAAGGACAGTGGTTTCAACTCATCGAAACTCAACTTCAAAATCGACAAGATTTTCTTTTCCCCTTCTGGTAAATCTCATATATCACTTTTTACAATTGATCGCCATCCATCACTTGTTTAGTTGTTTTAGAGTGCATCATATTTCCCAAAACCTATGATTAATTTGTCATGGGTTAGATTTCTATCAAATAATAGTATTTATACATTTTGCTATCTTGTATAAGAATTATTTGGAAATTCATACAAATAAACTACTTTAACGAATTTTACTCATAAATGTCTTTTTAAAACGTATATTATCAATTAAGTCAAAATATATTTTCTATCCCTCATAAAGCCACCAAAATATAAACAATATCAATATTTATAAAAATGCCACCACATTTCTATTTTTCATTGTTTACGAAAATGTCATTACATCCAAGCAACTATTGTTATCAATTGACAAGCTACTACCAATAAATAAAAAAACTACTACCGAGGAATGAAAATGCTAATGTCAAATAACTGAAAAATTATTGTCATTCTTAATTAAAGTTTTGTCATTCGTTGGAAAAGTCACTAACATCATTCAAAAAACTACTTCCCCACACTGAATAGTTATCGCCAACAAACTAAAATATTACTATCATTCTTCAAAAAAACAACTATCATTCACGATAATCTTTTGAAAACCTATTGGCATCTTTCGAAAAGCTAAGTGTCAATGAACCATAAACTAATTATAGCAAATTACGTATGAGTCTATACAATTATCAATCAATTGTTACGATATATTTATTTTTATCTCGAAGTGTTAATGAATGATAATAACTTTTCTGAAAAATTACAGTAGCTTTTTTATTCATCAATGGTATCTTTTTCGTCATCAACAGTAGGTTTTTTGTCATTGGCTATAGATTTTCAATTAATGACAATAGTTGTTTCTATATAGTGCCATTTTCACAATTAATGAGAAAATTTTTGTATATTTTTATGGTTTTATGAGGGGAAAAAGGATTAGGAATAATATAGATAATAAAAATGGCTTTATATTTCCAACCCTTTCTCACCATATAAGCTAGCCTATACAAATAAATACTTTATAGTAATATCCTTATCAAATGAAAATATGCTCCCATAGTCCCATTACATACTTTATGACCCAAACGCAGGAAATGAATTCCTCATGTTTACTTTCCGCGAACCAAACATAGTCTAAAGTCTAAAGATGTAAAGCTTACTTCTCGTTAATACAGTAGAGTGGGGGCTACGTAAGTAGTAGTTAACATACAAATTACTCGAGGTCCAAATTCAAACTCATCTCTCCCTTGTTAAAAGAGAATTCCTTAGTAGTTAGTATTCGAATCAACAGGTTTTATTCCCTTTTTTTTCTTTTTTCTCGTCTCTGTTAATTATGATGGGGAACTCTAGACTATTTGTTTTTCTTTGCTAATAGGTAATTCCTAAGTTGAGATAAGAGGCGTATATTCGCATATCTGTTTATTACAATGTCACTGAAACGTGTACCACGTCTCAAATTGGATTAGATCCGTATAATGAGATATTCCTAGCTTCTCTAGGTAATTAAAAGGGCAGCAAAGGCCAGACTACACAGAGCTTACAGCCTACAAATTGAAGTATATACCTAACTAGATACAACTAAAAACCCAGAACTTACACCCCCAGAGTGTCGTATTATAGGGAATTGGCAAAGGTCGGACTACACAGAACTTACACCCCACAACATGCTTTCAGAATATCTTTGATATCTGGATCATCCCCGGCTTCTTTATCCTATGAAGAAGAATAACATGAAATCAAAACTTAGCCACAAGCTTCATGTCTACGTGCACAGACTGAAATCTTTACCTGTACGGCTGTACCAATGGAGTCATTGTATCTTTAAAAACCATGTCTATGAGTTCTCCAAATGAAAATAATATTTCTTGTGTTTTAAAGAAGATACTGTCTTAAGCTTAAACACATGCCTATATGGGATGTTCTGAACTGATTCATGCAATTAACAAGGTTATTACTTCCCATACGAGAGAGGATAGGAGACAGACTTACCTTGTGAATGTACAATATGTTACTTTTACCAGGACCTGCAACTATAATTCCACCTTGCTGCCTGCCAAACAAACAATTTCACTTCAGTCAAATTGGTGCTAATTACTACTAAAAATGGTAACATAACGTGACAACTTGCAAAACTTTTATATTGATATACCAGCCGCCTCTGCTCACGGTGTCCTGTTCAAAGGAAAGCTTCCAGTCTTGTCGATAACCCTCCATGTACAACTGTATTATCTTGAGACCTGCCTAGAATGTGGTGGAAGAAACTTATATGAGTACCGCTGTTTTCTGTAAGGAAATCCTCAGATCTCCCGAAGTACCACTGATAGCCATAAATTTGCTACATTGAAACAAAAATGTACAATATTTAATACATACTTTGGGAGTGAATGTGGTTGTGACACCAGAAACAAATCTTAATGCTTCATACGACGAGTGACTGGGATCTGCATAAACTTCTGAAAACAAAAAATAGATAGTTTCGTGACTGTGGTGCCTTAAGAGGGAGGAGAAAATTAAACACTACACCTGGTAAGAGCTCTTTTACCTCCTTTGAATTTGGTTTTCTCAGAGAACGATTTTGCCTGCACCAAATTACTCCTTATAGTTATAACAAAGATTCATTGCATTGACATAAAATAGTATATCAAAATATGAAATCGTTGGCAAAGTCTAGACTAATGAGCCTTGGTAAAACTTAATGCACAGAACTATTCAAACCACAAAATATAATAATTGTATATGTATAACTTCTTAGGGCAAACCTGATCGATACTACCGGGTCCAATCAAAACAAGAGCCACACCAGATTCATCCATTATATCCTGTCAACATATGACATGTGCTAGAACTGTGTTACCATAAAAGTATGTAATCAAAACAAGTATGCATCAAACAATCTCCCAAGGGAGGCAAGCTAGAGAACCAGTAACCTAGCTTGTATTAACTATTAACTCAATTGCATGCCTTGATGACTCTATAACATCTCTTCTAACTATTACTAAGAATAAATAGAGGGACAGAATTAACGTGGAAACATAAACGACAGGCTCTATTATTCAACATAAGCAACAGAACCGAAGTATGTCCAATTTTGCAGGACCAAGATAAGAAAATTTGAATCATTCTATCATGCTCCAAATATGGTATTTACAAGAAAATCTTCGTAATGGCAAGGGGCTGCAACATAGCTAGGTTTAAGACTTGACTTTGTTTACCAATGAGATGCTAAGCACAAAAAGACTTTGAGACTCTGCGTAACAATCTCCTTATATTAGCAAGCTAGAGAGTCAGTCCTTTGTATTAATTTTTCCCAATTCCAAAGTGTGCATTGTGGAATCCACCACAATTTTTTGAGACAGTAATAGATAACTATGCATGGACAGAGTTTAAGTGGAAACATAAATAATAGGCCCTTAATGAATGAATATTGTGTGTCCAACATGCACAATCAAATTATAAAAGTTTAAGGGGCCAGGGGGCTGCAGTGTGGGCGTGGTAATTCGTTGTAAATAGCGATAAGGTACCTTCTTTGAGGCAAGATAGTCAGCCCGTTTGCGGCAAAAGACACATCTGAAAGTAAACAACAACAAATTGAAAGAATATCCAAGAATGTATTGGGATTCTCAGCTTAATTATAGAAAAAAACTACATCCTTTCAAGCCTTCTAAATTGAGTAATTTCTAAACGCTCAATCATAAACCCTAAAACTAGGCCATTTTGAGTTTTAACACAGCACTTAATTATAAGAAAGTATCCGAAAGTTGAATTCGTATTAGAAATTAGTATTACCCGAAATGGCGCGCAAATGCAATAACAGCTGTCCTATCTTTCCACAAATCGGAAATCGGAATCCCATTTCCGTTCAGATCAAACACCTTCACTGAGTCCAACAAACTTGCTGTATCTCCAGCATTCGAAGAAGACTCAATTCCTGTTCACACCCGCAAATTCATCCCTCTGTTTATTCTCGATTGTAATAAATCAAAACAAATCAAGACACAACATTCCTAATTTAACCAAACAGATTATTCAAAAAGGAAATCTTGCCTGGTGAGCCCGACACCGCAGAGAACGCTACGACGTCGCTTCGCCTTCGTGAGAAATCGACTCTACTGCTGCAGAAGCTGACGTTTGCGTTCGGAGATGGGCTGGGGATTACACGCGTCGAAGTCTGATTGGTGGAGGTCCTGTGAACTCCGAGTCTATTGGGGAAGAGAGTTGCAGCGGAGAGAGTAACCGCCATCGTTTCTGAGAGGAAGAAGCAGTGTGTGAAGTCAGTGGCGAGTTCATGACCGTTGGTTTATTTGTGGGAAAAGACACAACACGTGGCGCATTCTGCTTACCAAAACAACCAAACGACAAGTCGTTTATCTCCGAGAAAAAAAACGACGTTAGGGTTGGCGCGGGTATAAATAATGACGAGACGTTGGTACCTACGGTTCAGTCTCTAACGAACTCTCTCACCCGTCTCTGCAAACTGTAACCTGTTTCCAATGGCGGCTTTAACCCGCCTTGCAAAGCCCTCGTTTGCACCACACTCCCCTATCTCATACCTGAGCCGGTGCTTGTATTCCGGCCTAGGATCCGAGCCCAGTTCTCACGCCGCGGCGTCTTACAGCCCGCACTTGGGGCCCAAGCCCACTCTCTCGGTCAAGGATCCGAAGGACCGGAACGTACAGTGGGTGTTCTTGGGGTCGCCGGGAGTCGGAAAAGGCACGTACGCCAGTCGTTTATCTAATCTCCTCGGCGTGCCTCACATCGCCACCGGAGATCTCGTCCGCGAAGAACTCGCTGCCTCCGGTCCTCTCTCTCAACAGGTCTGGCTTCTTTTGATTACTCACTTTTCTAATCAGATCTGTGCCGTTAATTTTTGCTTGAGTCTGATCTTGTTGTTTATTGCAGTTATCGGAGATTGTGAACCAGGGGAAGCTGGTTTCCGATGAGATTATAATAAACTTGTTGTCCAAGAGATTGGAGGCTGGAGAGACTAAAGGCGAGTTAGGTTTTATTCTTGATGGTTTTCCACGAACCATTAGACAAGCGGTGAGTGTCTTTAGCTAGATCTGGATTGTATAATGTGATAAAAATTGAGTTAAGAGCTTAAATTACAAAATTTCATATATATTGGAAGGTATAATGTAGAAGAATTGGTGAAAATGAGGTCAGGGAGTGATTGTTTTATATGTTATGTGATGTAGGAAATATTGGAAGGAGTGACGGATATTGACTTGGTGCTAAATCTGAAGCTCCGGGAAGATGTGTTGCTTGAGAAATGCCTAGGTAGACGAACCTGTAGTCAGTGTGGGGGAAATTTCAATGTGGCCTCGATTAATGTCAAGGGCTCGAATGGGAGTCCTGCAATTAGCATGGCTCCGCTTCTTCCCCCTCAGCATTGTATGTCAAAGCTTGTTACTCGGGCGGATGATACTGAGGAAGTGATTAAAAATCGGATTGATATATACAATGAGAAGGTATATCTCCTCTTCCCTTACATATGAATAACATTTGTATATAGAGAAGCTCATCCTGAAGGTGCCTGTGTTTACGTTTTGGCATTGGTTGTTTGTGTTTTAAGTTCCATTTTCATTGGTGATGATTTGTACTCTGATGTTCTTGCAGAGTCGGCCTGTAGAAGAATTCTACCGTAGTAGGGGAAAATTGTTGGAGTTTGATTTGCCTGGAGGAATTCCAGAGTCTTGGCCAAAGTTGCTTGAAATTCTTGATCTTGATGACTACAAGGAGCAGCAGTCTGCTGCAGCCTGATAATTATCCCGTTTAAAGGTGATTATGCCATTCCCTGGGCGCATGAAGTGTGTGCTGGGGTTTTGGACTCTTTTGATTTTTGGGTCAGTTTTCTCATAGAGAAAATTTTGTTCTACTGTATTGGAGAATTTCCATGAGTATTTGTTTGGTTGAGGGACAATCTATTTACTAACAATTTTGTTGCAGCAATAAGCCTCAGTGATGGAGGCTGGATGATTATACAGTATTGTTGTAACTTATAGACTTATAGTTGATCAATATATCAAATTGCATCTTGTGGGGATCAATTACCCCTCGATAAAACTTGTTCCTCCAGATTAGCTTTTCATGTGGAACTTCCTATTTAATCTATTGTATGTAAGATGAAGCAGTCAGCAAAGATATGGTATGTATAATTTGATATATAGTTTTATTCAGTGATTAGATTTGGATATATAGGTTTATTCAGTCAGTCTATTCTTTATCAGAGTTCCTTGCAGCTGGCCGAGCTGGTTGGCTTTAGTATTGCCAATCAGGAAGTTAACAGCTGCAGATATTGAATTGTGGCACAATACCAGCTCTTGACTGCACAAGTTTTAGTGGTGCAAGATAGAATGTGCAGCACATTGTACCTAATCAACTTCTTTACACTTTTGTGATCTTGTACATGAAATTATTGCGACTGTATTGTAGATCCATGGCTTAGATTATATGGAATTATGTATGCGTGTGTCTGAATTATGTACTTAAAAGGGTTAGGTGTTGTCTCTTTTAATGATATCTGGAACTTTGAAAATAATTTGAAGTCTGTGCAGAAGATTGTGTTTAATTCTTGGTGCTCTTTTGCCTTTCTGGGTTTTTTTTGCCTTTCTCTTGTTATGACTAGCCACATGTGTGAGAGCTATGCATAAGTCATCCTTGTTTCAAACTATGGTGACTGGTTACGTAATCCAATTCATTACACTATGCGTATCATTTATTCCTGTATTTTTGTTTAAATTCTTTTTTCCTTGTTTCAGGCCTACCTTAGTAATCATGTTGATGTAACTATGCGTGTTCTTTAAGTGTACCAGATATTGTTGATCATTTTTCATGACTAAAGCTTTAGACTCGGATCTGTCTTTAAGCTAGATGAAAACTATGACCCAGACATTGTCGACCTTAATATATTTGATAGATAATTCGGTGGAACTATACTGCCCGTCATCGTAACTTTACTTTCATTTTTCCTCTTCTAGTTTGCTTTTACATATATCTACTTTTCCTACTCCCCCACCTCTCCATCCTCCCCCCTGCATAAGCCTTGAAGATGGGTTAAGGAGTTTAGGTATGGGTGGTAGATAAAAAGCCAATAAAAAGATGTCAATAAACACGGCATTCACTTTTCTCCGAAAATTCCTTAAAAACAGATTCAAAGGTTGATGATGGTCGATTTTAAACAGTCTCATGAGTGAATTCTCCGTCATAGGGTATGCATATTCCTGCAAAACCAATAGTATTTCTGGAATGTATGGAGCAAAAGTCTCTATATACATGGAATCGGAAAAGCAGCTCCTGAAGAATATGATCAAGCTAGCTCTCAGAAGTCAGACCACAGCTTTCTTTTCTCTTTTTATCTTTTAGCATCTTCATTGTGGATAGGATTTCAATGCAATGCCGGCACCCAAAAAGGGGTAGCAAATAATATAATATTCTACTAAAGGTATGATGGGCATGCCAATCTAGAAAAGTCCACTAGTGTTGGTTGTCCTTTTGCCAAAAGCATGCATCATGGCACCGCCATCGGAGAAATGAAGAATTTATTTATTCAAATTATTAGAGTTAAAAATAATGCAGGTAAAATTTCTATTATGTATATTTATTTTATTAAACAAGTCACTTTCTTAATTTCAAATAGAAAATGATTCTTTAAATTTCAAACATAACATGTAAAACCATTTGATTATCGTAAATGAACATATAAGAATAATATCAAGTGGCGAAGGTCGTCAATTCAGACTCCTTTTTATAGCAAAATATACACCACACAACAAGAATTGATAGTTAGTGAAATTATGTACTAGTTTAATCGTTGAAAAATTTAGAATTTAACCTTTACTCCCATAAAAATTAACTTCTGTTTTAATCTTTCCTTCCATAAAAATTAATTTTTGCATTCTTTTCAAAAAAAAAAAAAATTTGCATTTTATTTTTCAATTTGAGTATCTTTTTAAAGAAAAAGGAAACAACGACAAATCTTAAACCAGACCATAAAAAATCAGCTCACGTTTTGCAAGTTGTTAACCATGTTGGCCCTCATTTAGATATTTTACGACGTTTTCTCCTAAAAGCCCTGCCATTAGTAACAAATCCAGTTAATCCACCATCATACGAAAGGATATTATTGCCAATTAATTAAACAATTAACCCGCTCCCACCGTCGTTTCAACCTGTACCAACCAAATGGTGGATATAACCGGGGAGCCAATAGTAGGTCCTCGAAAACGACACCTGCCCTTTCCTTAGTCGCCAAACACGGGCACGTGTCCTAACCAGATCTCCGAGATCTCTGAGATGCCAAACCAGCCCAGCTTTTGATTTCCGTCCACGCCAGCAACCCTCGGCCCCATTTTCCGCCAAGCTGGAAATATCTCCTCCCACTCCAGAACCCGTCCCCACCTCTCCACATCTGCACCGTCGAGTTGTCCACGTCAGCTGCCTCAGATTCACCGTCTCGTCGTACCCAATATCTTTTTCTCATTTCCCCTTCTTTCCCCCGGCGATTATCTTTCTCCTCAGTCAAGCTTTGTCTCTCCCAAACCCGAAACCCTTGAACCAAAAAAAAAAAAAACTCTCTGAAAATATCTGGATTTAGATTTTTTGTTTTTTTTTTTGACGATCCAAATTGAGGTTTTTCGAAAATTGTTCTTCGGCGGGATACTGTTTTTAGTAGTGCCAATGTTTTTGTTTGTAATTTCCGTTTGGATCTAGCTTAGTTATGGCGGTTAATGAAGCTTTGCAGGTGATTTCTTCCATGTTTTTTGTTGATTTTATTCTTGCTTTGTTTATCTGGAAATATTATTGTTTACTTTGATTTGGATAATTGGAAGTTCATTTTAAGTAATTGTCATTTTTTTTTTTTTTGGTGTGATAATTGTTATTTGTTGAAGAAGTGATAATTGGTGATGAGTTTAGTATAGAATTGATTGTTAATATTGATTTTGGATGTTTTTACTTACCTGTGGATTGAGTTTTCAATATTCAGTTAGGGTTGAAATTTTGTACATACTGGTGTGTTTTCATTCTAAAGCAGTTATTAATTGCTCTAATAAAGTGGAAGTTAGGGTTTTATGGTGGATAGTTTGTCTGATATAATGCTATGGTGGTGCAGGGTGTGAGCAATTTGTTGGGTTTCAAGCCATTTTTAGCTAGCTGAGAATATTCGGGGTTAATTTGACATCAGTTCTGTTAATTTGACATCAGTTGTATATATTCAGCTACAGGATTGCTTTCGGCATCAGTTTGTAATCGGTGAATAAACTTTGATTAGGTTTTAGAAGGATTTGTAGTTTGGAGAGGTTTGGTCTTCGAAGTAGACGCTATGCGCAATTCTTTTTCCCGATTCAAGAGAATTTTTATTTGCTCTGAACTTGGGAGGTCTTTGCTTTTAGTCTTGTGTGTGATTCATAGGGAGTGTTCTGATGAATGATGAGGGAAAACAGCTGCTGGAGCTGAATCGCCGTTCATGGGATGGGAATAAGGGGGTTAAGGATGAGGAACAGGGGTTAGTTAAGGGAGATGATTTGAAAAGTAATGGGAGAGCTGAAGATGTGAAAGTTGGCAATGGAGGGGTTGGTCAACCCCAGTTTGTTATACAACAGCCTCAGGGTTCAACTGTTTGCTGGGAGAGGTTTCTACATCTGAGATCTCTGAAGGTTTTGCTGGTGGAATATGATGATTGTACTCGCCATATTGTTGCTGCACTTCTTCGCAATTGCAGTTATGAAGGTTAGTGACCTGGCTTCTGAGACACTTAATTCTTCATATGTACCCATGCCCTTTCCCAGGCACTCCTTTCTTAAAGAGTGACTGGATGCATTATCAGCGTATAGAAGTTGAGTGACTTGTCAAGTTTATTTTCGTTGTTTACAATAATTCGATTTTTGTTTCTCTTAATTACTAAACTAGATCCTATCATCAGATTACTGTTTGCTGAAAAGCACAGATGTAACACATTTATAATTGAAACATAATTCTATATTCTTGTTATTAAATTTTTTGGCCTGATATGTAAAATGAGAAATTAAATACTGAGAGATAAGTGAAAAGAGGATAGCAACCTTAATGGAAGCTTGATATCATGTTATCCGTAGACTGCTTGTGCACTGAGTCTAGGCTTTCTTTTCAATGAACTCATGTTTTATAACACACACACACACAAAAACATTACCAAATGAAATCGTCTAGACCTTAACTTTTAGAGGATGTGTTGAAAACCAGAAGTAACTCTCATGGCTTACACTCCCATTTGACTTGTTATAGCCTTGCTTCTTTTTTATAAATTTTTTTAAATTCCATGATTGGTCCTTGATAAGTATAAGATGAATCTTCTTATTTTCAGTTATCGAAGCAGCAAACGGAATACAAGCCTGGAAGGTTCTTGAAGATTTAACCAATCATGTTGATCTAATCTTAACCGAGGTAGTTATGCCATGTGTATCAGGCATTAGTCTTTTATCCAAGATTATGAGCCATAAGTCCCGAAAGAATGTTCCTGTGATTAGTAAGTGTTTTCACCTCCTCATCCGATTAATAGTTGTATGGATTAGTGATGCTCTGCTTTGACAGCTTAGCAAGTAGAATCGTTTAATAATGTCTTCTAATCTGTGTGCAGTGATGTCATCTCAAGATTCTATGGGTTTGGTCTTTAAATGTTTGTCAAAGGGGGCTGTTGACTTCTTGGTGAAGCCCATTCGGAAGAATGAGCTTAAGAACCTCTGGCAGCATGTTTGGAGGAGATGCCATAGTGTGAGTTATTACAATTTTCCATCTGATGTTAGACTTTTTCTATTTGCAATAGTTTGCGTCAAATACCGAGAAGTTTTTTCTTTTTTCCTGTTTCTTGGGTCCCTAGTTTGATATATGAAAATTTGCACCTAACATGGCTGGGTGTGTTAGTATTGTTTGTTCTATTGAGACTGGTGTCAGGCAGCACATATATCAATGAGGAGCTTTAGTTCCTAACTAATCAATGCAATATGCTGTTCAGATTGCAGTTAGTGTGTGTGTGTGTTTTTCTTGGGTGTATTGTATGACTATTATCTAATTTCTCTCTCAGTCTAGTGGTAGTGGAACCGGAAGCGAAAGTGGCACACAGACTCAGAAGTCAGTAAGATCAAATAGTGTTGACAAGTCTGACAACAACAGTGGAAGCAATGATGAGGAAGATAATGGGAGTGTGGGTTTGAATGTTGGAGATGGAAGTGACAATGGAAGTGGTACTCAGGTATAGTAATATATACTAGCAAGGTCTTAGATGTTACTTCCCTATTACTGAAACTTCACATTAGTTTGTAGAAGGCACCTCAGCCACACACAGAGGCAGAATAGCAGAACTAAAAGTGTTATAGTTTAAACTGTGTGGTAAGCCCATTAGAATGAATGAATACCCGCCAACCATCTTGAGTTAATTTTTTTTTCCCCTTTCTTTCTTTCTCACCCTTGCTGTTGCCAAACTTCATTATATAGTCGTGCAGAGGTAATGTCAAATTATCAATTCTACACATTTCTTGATCCAAATCTAGGCTGAAAAACTACTTGCACTCCTAGTTACGTAGTGGTTGCTATAAATAAAAATAAAAAATAAAAAGGAAAAATAAAACTTCTACACATTTTTTTGCAGTACACCAATAGCAATCAAATGATCATCTCCTGTTAGAAACAAGAAATGAAGTTCATGTAAAACCTGGACTCACAGACACAATTTGTTGATTGCTGTATGTCATTTTGCAGAGTTCTTGGACAAAACAAGCTGTAGAAGTTGACAGTCCACGACAGGTGTTTTCATGGCATCCTGATAGTACTTGTGCCCAAGTAGTTCACTCCAACGCTGAAACATTTGGTAAGCAATTGGTTACTGGTGCTGCAGCAAGGGACTGCCAGCAACAGAAAGAAGAACATGGTATTCCCAATTATTTAAACCTGTGGTTCTGTGCAAAAGTTTTTATGTGAATTTTCTTATATTGATGTGTGTGCGCGCGTGCGCGCTTGCACGTGTATCCTTGTTTTATTTGGATGGTGACGAGGCTGTGTTTTCCATATTTTCAGACAACTTTGCAATGGGTAAAGATTTGGAGATTGGCATGAATAGCAAGAGAGAGATACAGCGTGAGCATCCTATTGAGTTTCCAACCAAACTAGCAGGCCCAAGGCAGAATAATCTGCTCAACATAGGTTCTGGTAAATATGATGAAAGTCCTTCCAGCAAGCAAAAGTATGATGGTGCTTCTATAACAGGTGACGTCACCAATCCCTCTGATCCCCAGTTGGAGAGCACAAAATTTGAAGCTTCTAACAGACATTATAAGGCCTTGGACATTAGCAGTACACCTAATAACGATACTGATGAACTACCATCCCTAGAGCTCAGTTTGAAAAGACTTAGAGGAGTTAAAGGCACTGAGACAACAGTACAAGATGACCGCAATGTCTTGAGGCGTTCAGACTCTTCAGCATTTTCAAGGTATAGATGTGGATATGAAGTAGACGTAATTGTTTTCCACATTCTCTTGAGCTTTCTGTATGGTTTGCCTTAGTATGTTATTGCCTCTGCAGGTATAATGCAGCCTCAAATGCTAACAAGGCTCCTTCTGGGCATGTTGGAAGCAATTCTCCACATGATAATAATGGAGAAAGTACGAACAAGGATCTGTTTAATGATATCCCATCTCACTCAAGTGACAATCCTCCCAATCAATGCTCAAATGGAGGCAGCAATAACATTGACATGGGCTCCACAACTAATAATAATCCTCGTGAGCCTCTTGTTATAAACAAGACAGCAGCTGCATCCACAATTCAACGTTTGCATCCATCATCTGCTTTTCATCCTGTGAAAAAGGACCCTATGAATGCTACTCAGCTAGTTTTAATAGATAATGCTAACAATGGGGCAACAACAGTACTGGCTCAATCAAGATGTGCTCAGACGCCACAATTTCAAACTCAAAACCTCCATCAGGATTATGATCACCATCAGGTCCATCACCCTGTTGCCCACACAATGCAAAAACAGCAGCTTCCTGACCATAGTGATTTATCTTTAAAGAAATTGGCTGCAGCTGCTCCACATTGCGGATCATCAAATGTTAGGAGTGGGCCTGTTGAAGGTAATCCTGGAAATTACAGTGTCAACAGAAGTGCTTCTGGCAGTAACCATGGGAGCAATGGGCAAAATGGAAGCAATATTGGAGGTACAAACATGGAAAGTGATAATGGAGTCGCTGGAAAAAGTGGAAGTGGTGATGGTAGTGGAAACCAGAGTGAAAATAGAGTAGATGAAAACAAATTTTCCCAGAGAGAGGCTGCCTTGACCAAGTTCCGTCAGAAAAGAAATGAGAGATGCTTCCGGAAAAAGGTAACTGATACAGTTGTTTGAACCCTAGTTCTAGACTTCTTGGTCTAATTGGTTGAAGAATTATATGGATATTGCAATCCTTTTTTATATTGTTTGTTAACTTCTACTCATTTATTTTCCCTCGTTGGTTCTTCCATAAAAAGGTTTGTTAGATCAAGTTATTAGGTTTTCTTCTGTATGTGCGAGATATATATGAACTGTACAGAAGTTCAATCTGGTAAACGCCTCCTCACTGGCATTATTTTCATGAATTTATTTCTTAATGTCATTAATCAAATGAACAAAGAAAAGGAAGAAATGAGAATGAAATGAAGATATCTTTCTTGATTTGGCTTTGCAGGTTCGATATCAAAGCAGAAAAAGACTGGCGGAACAGCGACCTCGTGTTCGTGGACAGTTTGTCCGGCAGACAATGAGCGAGAACACTACCAGGACAACAGATAGCTGACATTGCTTGGAAATTTGATTACATATGTTACATTTCTTTTAGCTCTTGTGAGTTGAGTAATACGTAAATATTCAGGTAGAGAATTGGAGTTGTAGAACTCTAACGGACACCTTAAAAGTGTATTTGCCACGGTTGTGGATTTAAATTGCTTGTTTTCGACATAGAAGCCATAAACTCTATGCGATCACAGCATCGGTTTGATGTGATTTTCATAAACTTGTACTGGGTTACAAGATCCTATCATAATTGATGGTGTCCTGGTGTCCGCTCAATAGAGTAACAAAACTAATATTTGAATCGTCATGCAGGCCTAAAGCCCGAGCCAAAATTATTTGCTTTTAGCTAGTGTTTGGGGTTTCAGAAAATCGGCATCATAAACTAAAATGGAGGGGAGAATGCTTTGATCTTCTATAGACCACTTGGATCAAATTGTTCTTTTATCTTACAATTGTAGGGAGTTCGTCTATTGCTGTAGGGAATTTGTCTACTGTTAATGTTCCAATATATTTGTGGATAAAAACCCGTGAACGGCAGAGTGAGAGAATCCAAATATGGGTTTTGGGTAAAATGACAAACTCAAGTTGTAAAGCAGAGAGAATCCGTTCTTTTCTTTTCTTGCTTGTTCTTTTCTTCCTTGTATTGAGGAATGTTTTAAAGCTTCTGTTCCTTGCTTTGCCCTAAAGTTTCTGAGCCACATGATATACTATAAGGAGAGAGACCAGAGATTACAGGGTAGTACTAAAAAAAGAATCTTTCAGATCAACAAACATATCAACTATATATTTAAAGACATATATTTCCCACCAAAACAAGTACTAGGGCAAAAACTGCAAGCCGACACCCAGAAACAAACAAAGTAGCAAAACCAAACAGAGGCAGCTAAAGAAACAAAGTTAGTCAAGAAAAGGATGAAACTGCGCACAAAATTGAACAAACTGAAGCACCGAGAGCAGAAACTCTCATGCTTCTCCACTTGGTATTATATAACTATATGAATTTCTGAACGCACCCAGCAGCTACAGATACAGTTGGTCTTAATATATATTGTCTTTATGCATCTGATCAGTTCTGTTTAATTATTCTTAGTAACGTTAACAGGAACTCGGTCCGAGATTTAATGCAGCAAAAAACTTGGACTTTGCGTGCCAAGACTTCACCAGGTCAAGATTAGCCTCATTACTATCATATGATTAATCTTTTAACTCGATCCAAAAGAATGTTTGCAGGTATGAGAGGGACAAATTTTTGGTTTTCGTTTTCCATTTTTATTTTTCGGAAAAGACGGCTAAGCTTGGATGCTCGTCTCACCCTTGACTATTTTTGAACTAATAAAATACATCGAAAGAGACACAGAACCAATATATCCTTGTGGATAGTAAATTATGTTCTTCCTCTGGAGCATAAAAAGGGATGGTTTTTGCTTTCCACAAAGAAATCTTGTTTTTGACACTTACTCCTTTAATATTACTCTTCTCCGTTTATTTATTTCTTCCATATAAAGAGAAGTCCTCGAGGGAACTGGCTGCACTCCTTCGAATAACAATACATAGTATATGGTAGTATTCAATAAAACAATGAGATATTTAATTACCAAACTCGAACCAAACATAAATATGGAGGGAACAACTCTCCAGATCGTAATAAGTTTACTGTAGCTGCTGCAGCTGTGACCATTTCATTATTGATATCTATATGAACCTGCAGCTGCAGTTGTATTTCATTGATATCTCATATATAACTCCTATAATTAATATATGTAATCTGTGTGATGTGTAGCTGTCTTTGGTCAGCATCATTTTTTTTTTTTTTTGGAGTGCTTTTAGTTTAGTTGATGAAATCTTGATGGCGGTGGAAGAATTGGGAACATGTTCATAATTGGTGCAATGAAAACTTTACATGGGTTGTTATGATTTATTGTATAGTGGCAAAGTGGCAGAGATGGCCAAGTGGCTAAGCTAGCATCCTAGGTGGTTTTTAGAAGTCTTAACCAACTATAAATAGAGATGGCTAAGCTAGCATCCTAGGTGGTTTTTAGAAGGCTAGTCATTGTTAACCAACTTAGAAGGCTAGTCATTGTTAGAGCATCTCCCATGGTAGGCTAAAAGCCAAATGGTTTTAGCCTACCAAAAACAGAATATTCCTTTTAATATGCTTTTTTAGCCTACCAACAAAAAACAGTGCTGCCAAGGTAGGCCAAATTCTATAGGCCAAAATCAAATATCATCACATCTAACGGCTATAATTTAATTTGATAATGACAAAAAAAAAACGGCTATTTTTCTAATCAATGATATAATGATAGTTGTAAATAACGGTAATAAACGGCTATAATTTGAAAATGACAAATAACCGATGAGAAGAAAAAGAATTATGATAAGATCATGGCCGATAACCAAGCAATAAAAGAGTTACTTGAAAAAAGTATGCTGGAGAGATCAAGCTTCGCTTCCAAGTTTGACCATTACACGTCAAGCAAATTGGATATTCAACGTCAGCGCGAAGAGAATAAAATCATGCTGACCAATTTGGATTCCATAACAGATCCAACAGACCGTGAATTCTTGAAGATGAGGAAGCCAGAAGTTATGCAAAGAAGAGCTCGTGAGTCTCAATCACAAGGATCACCACCTACTACATTTGGCTATGGTAACTTTAGTAACCTGAACCAGTTTCAAAGTGGTTCTGAAGCTACATTTCATTCTGGAAATTTTGGTAGTCCTTTACAATTTTCAAGTGGATTCGGAGGAAGTGGTGGGAGTGGAGGAGTACCACATGCTGGAGGAAGTAGCGGTGGAGGAGTCCCTGAGTACAATGAAAGTGGTGGATTCGGAACAAGCGATGGTTATGGAGGAAGTGATGCTAATCTACCGGAATACTAGCTAATTTTAGTTTTTAATGTGTAATTCAATAATTGTTAGTTTCGTTGTTTTACTTTATGTTGTTGTTTATGTTTTAGTATTTCACATTCTAGTACTCTTTTTCCCAGCTCAGAATATATTTCTGAGTATGGTTTTGACGAGGCTATCAATAAAACTAGTCGATTTAGTTAAATGAAAATAAGTATATCATAAAAATTAATGGTTACACATTTATTTTAAAAATTCTAAACATATCAAATATTGGGCTCATATTGAAGATCTCAACAAGATATTTACAATGATGTAATTTTAATATTTAGTAACATTATAAATAACTCATGTATATAGGAAAAATGATTTTTCTTAAATGTAAAATTCATGTTATTAATGAAACAAAAAAAAAGGCAGTGGGGCCCACAATTTGGCTTACCAAATCTCAGCCCAAATTTGGCCTAGCATATTTGAGAAGGCCAAATATTTTTCTTGGCATTTGGGATATAGCTTACGGTGGGAGCATTGGGTAGGCCATAAATAGGATTATGGCTTACCGTGGGAGATGCCCTTAACCAACTATAAATAGAGATGGCTAAGCTAGCATCCTAGGTGGTTTTTAGAAGGCTAGTCATTGTTAACCAACTTAGAAGGCTAGTCATTGTTAACCAACTATAAATAGAGATGGCTAAGCTAGCATCCTAGGTGGTTTTTAGAAGGCTAGTCATTGTTAACCAACTATATATAGAGATCTCACCTAACATATTATTGGCTCTGATTTGTCAATGAGCTAACATATATAAAGTTTTGAGACAAGTTAGTGTACTAGTGGGTATGAGATACCCTCATTTATAACTATTTAAACAAAAATTTACAAGTATTTGAACGAAAATTACAACATTGAGAACAAAAGTTACCATATTCATTTACATTATTTACATATAGTTAAACAAAAATTACAACATTGACAACGAATTTGTTCAAAAGCTTGTGAAAATGTCGTAAGAGGTGTAATTACCATTATTAGAACTAAGATTACATAAAGTAGGACTCAAATTATAACTTTGACAACAAAATTTGTTCTCACTTTTGTAAATGTGGGTATGAGATACCCACCACTATACTAGAATTTCCCCTGCTTTATTATCATATGGGAAAAGTTTCACCATCTAAATGAGAGAACACAATATTATCCTAAACACGAGATAGATATAGTTTGATAACTTTGATTTTGTGAGAGAAGGACGAGATAGATATAGTTTGATTTTGTGAGAGCTTATTAAGAATATGTATTATTACACCGGCGGATTCAGGAGGCCAATGAAGACATTGCTGACCTCCTTTCAAAATTTTCAATTATATTTATCTTTAAAGGCGTAAGATATTTGTTAAACTGTTAATGGAGATAAGAATTGTTAACAAAGTAGCAAACACAGAGACAAAGTGGGTCCACTAATTGTCTCAAACGACAAGTAGTCAAGTAACATAGGTTAATGACGTGCAGAATTTTTATTTCACCCCAAAATATTTATTTATGAATCCCCTGTACGTTATAGAATAATGCACAATTTTTCTTACGATACTTAGAATTATTTCACATACTTTTTCTTTGATTCAAATAAGTATACTGAAGAAGGATTCGTTCGTTTTACTGTGTATTACAAGGAAAGACGGAAATTGTCTACATAGGAGGCAGTGGCGATAGCTGACCATTTCAATGAAGGTACGGCGACGCCGTGGAGTATGGAGAATTGGAGATGGATAATCGATCACTATGGTCGGTACCATGTTTTTCAACACAAGAAGAAAAATTGTCTCATGCAGACAGCCAGACACCAAAAATTGCTTTCCGGCCAGCATTAGAATTGTTAGAATTGATGTTTAATACACCTAATCCACATGCATAAATAAAATGATGGGTTAGGTACATAAGCTATCTTGACCCGGAGCTCATATGTTATTAATTGTGTATAGTACGAATACTAGAGCATGGCTACCAAATTTCATTCTGCTTTAACGGCATCTCCAACCCTTTAGTCAAAAGTCAAAGTCATTTGGAAAATTTGACACCCCTAGTGTCATTACTATTCATTCATATTTTGCATCTCCAACCCCCTTTAGTCAAAAGTCATAGCCATTTCATAATTTTAATTATTTTAGATAATTATTTAACTACAATATGAATTTATATATCATAAATAATAATCTTATATAATATAGCGTCGTTTAAATTTTTTTTAGAAATTTTTATTTTATTTTTTCAAGTTTTTCTTATTTAAAACTACATTACTCTATTATTAGCCGTTGAATTTAATTCATCGCATTTTTCTGATTGTCAGATTAGAAATTAAGTAATTATATATTTATTTTTTAATTTTTGGTATCAATTAATCTTGACCTTCCATTTTGAATCGAATTCATGAGGAGTGAATCAGAGCCGCTAATTTTGAATAGTGGAAGGTGGGGCCCAGCCTTCTTCCCCTAAACCATTTTGGCTTTCTACCTTCATTCCTTAGTCATTTTGACTCAAGGTATGACTCAAAAGCCATTTTGACACCCTTTTAATTTAGGTTAGAGATGGTGAAAAAAAAGCCCCTTAGTCATTTTGGCTTTTGACTCTATTGTTTGAGATGCCCGCACTTTTAAGATTAGTTCAAGTAGTGAGGGATATTTGAGTTAGCATTACGTTTAGGTATGAGTTCGATCTCCTCTAATGATTTGACTTGTAGTAGACAAAATCTTCACTTGATTTTTTATTGTAAGGTTAGCATTACGTTTGGTTCGATCTCTTCTAATATTTTGACTTTTAGTAGAAAAAATCTTCAATTATTTCACATTGTAAGTTTCCATCATGAGATGTAACATCTAACATAAGTTAGGAAAATTCTAGTGAAATTATAAGCTCAACACAGCCTAATCTAAAACTATATTATCTTAACGCCTCTAACATAGTGATAACACACAATCACTCTAATTAATGGTGTATCTTTAACATCGGGTCTGGCTCATGGGTAGAGTTCTATTTATTTATT
This sequence comes from Rosa rugosa, assembly GCF_958449725.1. NCBI lineage: Eukaryota > Viridiplantae > Streptophyta > Magnoliopsida > Rosales > Rosaceae > Rosa > Rosa rugosa. Next base: position 12,064,790 of record NC_084826.1, on the reverse strand, counting down.
TCATAATTATTTAAATACTTAAGATCTAAGTCGCTCGTTGATCTCTTATGAAAGATAGAGGAGAAATTTTTATTTTTTAATTTATTTATTATATAGTAATACATTAGTTATTATCAAGTCAAACACATATAATCTCTTACTTACAAAGAAAAAAAGCCTTATGACTCTTGATCAAATAATTATATATTTTTTTAATTAGTTGAGTTTTGTTTCTTTTTAATTGGTTGAGAAAAAAGTAATTGGCTATATAGTATATACTAATTCAAAAAAATCTATCCATGTGACAAAGAAAATGAATAGATTTAATATATAGTGTTGGCATAATTAATGCAGCATCAAACATATAAACGAATCTAGAACTGAATACCGCTAAATGTCAACTATCTGACATAAATATTCCAGCAAAGAAATTTGTGATCACCTTTGAGGTCACCTTTGAGGTCACTATTGGAAATGAAAAATAGTAATGTAAAAATAGAGAAATAAGCAAGGAATAAACAAAAGCCACAAGATTTGGCACCAAAACTCCACAACAAATTAGTCTCCTGGCACGTGCAGTGCATTTCACAACTACCAGTCTTTGAACGAATTTTAGTTTTCTATCTATACAAGTGGAATTGGAAGAGAGAATAGGAGACGAGGAGAACTATATCAGTACATCCCCCAACTAACTTTCCAAAGTTCAAACCCTCAAAAAAGGTCTCTGTTTATATTGCTACATGACAAAGGTTCATCTCCCAAAAACCCTATAAACTATGCTCTACTTGGTTGTATTAAATTTACCAAAGCCCTACTACTACTATATATATACATATATACATTTTATGTTACTAATGTACTTACCCAATATTGGTAACCAGTTATAAAAAATGAAAATAAAAATGTATGTACCCAATATATTCTTTTCTCTTGGCATTTATACATGTAAGTTACATTAAACAAGTCTTGGTTAATGTATATGGGGATTTGCTCTTCTTAGATTGCAAGTCATACCCTCCAAAGTTTGTTACAACCAATAGGTCTAGGTTTCTCTCTTCAGCAGTAAGTCACCTGGTTTATTACAGTATCCAGCTCAACAAATCCAGCTCCATTAGATTTTTTCCATTTTTTTGCTTCTTCTGCAAGTATAGTTTGGTACAACATGAGGACTTCCCGAGAAATCATTGATTCGTTTTCATTGTAGTATTGCACTTTCTCATGCATATTTGACTTCAAACTATAATAGCTCTTATAGAGGTTTATTGCTAAAATAATCGCACCCCCGTATTTTATGCCAGTTTATTTAGTACATAAATATATTGGACAAAAAGAACGATGATGATTCTAATGAAGAGAAACTTTGAGTAGCTTACAATTTGTAATAGGTATTTGTTTACTCATTAGGTGACGTAACTTCATATCTCAATGCATACCATAATCAATTGTCGAATCTGATAGGCAATAGGTTTTTTAACGTAGCTTAATTTAACTATATTTTCACCATTTTGATTAACCCCCTTTTTAATGGTATGACTACCTTTTTATATATTTTTTTTTGAGAATGATGGTATGATTTACATTTTCTAATGGAACAAAGAAAAATTATTAAATAAAAAAGATAACATATAGGACGAGACATGACACCAACCCCTTTTATAAAAAATAAAAACAAAAAAAGCATTACCAAACCATTAATATAGTTTAAGATTATAACCAAATTTCAGACAATTAAAAGTTGAGATACACCCACCATAGTTGTCTGAGTGCGTAAAGGGGTAGTGCAAATCTATTTGACATTGTTTAGCCTTCAATTTTTTATGTCAAGGCTTTGAGAGAGTGCGAATAAATCTTCCATCTAAAGTTGTTTCACTCTCATCAAACCAAGATTCATAATCGATCTCAAAATGAAGATAGAGCCTATGTTCATTTTCCAAATCTGCCCCCCAAGTCCCAACAAAACTTAGTTTCAACAGTTTGTTCTATTAAGGGCCTATGATTACATTTTTCTCATCTCGGATACCAAGGGTTGTATTATTGATCAAGTTAAAACAAACATTGTATATGAGGTGGGGAAAGCTTCATGAATCCTTTTAATTCTTGCATGAACATAGAGTTGTATTATATGAATAATGCAACGCTTTCCTTTTGTACTATATATAGAGGCCGAGTAGTCACATGCATGTACATCATTGGCAGGTCTATATTAGTCTCCATGATGAAATTATGGTTGTAAAGATGGAAACTTTTTGTCCTTGAAAAGGTAATTTTATGAATTAGACGGCTCCGTGTGGTCACTGCTCGATCAATTTTGGATATGGAAATCATAAGCATCTCCTAGTCCCAGAAAATATAATGAGAATCATAACTCATAAGTGCCACTATCTCCAAAATTATTGAGTGCTCAGTAACTACGCCACCAACTAAGATCGAAACTAAACGAAACGGTTCATGACTCCAATGAGGGATTCATGGGTTTGAATATAACACTTTTGTACGTTTCATTATTTGTCAATTTATAGAATGAATCTCGTTGAGTCTCCATCCCTTTCTTTTCCTCTTGGATACACTCTCTATCCCTTCTGACAAACAAAAAAAATTCTATATAACTAACTTGCTATCTAAGTACTAAGGTATGGTGTCAATTTACTACTGTAAATTTTATTTTAAGTCAATTTAGTATTATACGTTTTCTAAAACTAATCAATTTGCTATATTTCTGATAAGCTAACTTGTTTCACTCAATTCTTTCATTTAAATATTAACACGTGTGCGGTGCCTAACGTGAGAGCATTTCGGTACTTGGTTTCCTTAAGGCCATGTTTGTTTCCCTGAAAGTGGGTATTGGGAAAGGAAAATGTTTCATTTCCTGCGTTTGGGACAGCCAAGGAAGGGAAACATTTTCCCGAAGGAAAGGAAAAAGTGAGGGAAATTGATTCCCTCCCCCGCCCCCTCCGGAAACACTTTCTCAAAGGAAAGGAAATTGTACACCAAACATGGCCTAAGTTTTTTTTTAGATCACTGTATCTCCATTGTTCTAGTTGTCATTTCAAAAAATAAACTAAAACCTACTATCCATATTTTCTCTTTTTCTTCTTTTTTCCATAAACCCGAATAGTTTAGTACTTTTCACTAACTTCACGCCCATCCATGCCTCACCTAACCCCATCTCTGCCTCCGTTTTCCTACTCCCCAAATCCATCTACCATTTTTCGCAATTCCCATACCTTCAAATGTAGGCAAAATAATCTAGTGAACCTAACCATGACATATCATCTCTAGTCGACAAATATAATTTCTATGTGGCAATTGTCCATTACATTTCCTCCCTAATGGTCCAATAAAAAACAGTATCAACTTTCCCAAATTACTATTTTAAAGTTTAAATAGAGCACTGACACCCAGCAAATCTCCACTTGCCATATGTCCTATGACAGTTTCCCAGTAGTAGCTGACAGCTCGCGAGTGCAATACACGCGCCACTGTAGGGGTCGCTGGTTTATAAATTCCTGTATTGAATTCGGGTATACCTGTAGCTGTAGGTTCAGAAGAGTCAAAAGAAATGGAGAGACAGTTAGTTGGACGTAGCATCAGGGCTCGTTGTTCAAGTCATTCATCCCAGTTTTTGAGACCAACAAAATAACGCCCACTTTTCATCTTTCATTTGTTTGCTCAAATTTTCCAACTTTTTTTAGTTGCAAAGTGGTAAATCCCAAGAGAAATTTGAAAACTTTATAATACAGAAAATAAATTATGTAAATGCAAATACTTGGTTTCCTTCAATTTTCAATTTTTATTTCCTTTCCTGGCAACTTTTGCTTGTGTCTTTTACCTCAGAATTTGGTTTGCAGAAAACTCTTGGGAAAACTCCATCAAAAGGGTACTGTTCAAACTCTGAGGAACTCTCAAAGACCAGCCAAAAACGACTCGTTTTTGTTTTGGTTTCTGCGCTTGAGCTGTACGTACTTGGTTTTTTTTTTTTTAAAAAAAGAAGAAGAAAAAAGACAAGCCCTTTTGCTCCTCCTTGTTCATATTCAAACCTGGTTAAGGTTTCTCTTTCTCCATCTCCATTCTCCGAGGTAAAGCTCTTGGTTTTATGGCACGTTTTCTTTGGTTAATTCATATTCATGGAATTTGAGTTTTGTTTTTTTAGTTTTGTGTTTATGTTAGTTTCTTATGGGATTGGTGGTGTTTTGTAATGCAGAGGTAAGGTGAGTGGTCTGAGCTTTGCATATTAGATTTGTGGACCCAACAGATTTGTGACTTTGTGAGTTCAAACTTGAAGCCATTCTTGGTTAGTTAGAGTTCTCTCTTTGTTTGGTTTACTAATTAAGTAAGTAATCTCTGGTTTTGATATGAGTGATTTCTGGGATTTGTATGACGTTTTTGTTTTTAATCATAACTACAAAGGTTTTTGCTATGTTGTTTTCTTCGAACCAGTTCCTTATTTTTCGGGTTAATTTCTTGTTCTTGTCTGTCTGTTAGAAACAAAATTGTTGCTTTTCTGGTTCTGTGTTCTTGCAAGTTTATTTACTATTTTTTTTTTTTCAATTTTTATCTCGGAAAGAAAAGGAAGAAACTATAGAGATTAGGATCCAAGTTTAGTGCCAGTTCTTTTCATTAATGAAATTCCGAAATGTGTTTGAATGTTATGATTTTTGAAGAGAAAGGATTAGAGTTGTTTCAACATTCTGAAGATTATGAAGTGAATTTAGAACGCAAGCTTGACCAGTAATTTCATTCCATATTCCATCAATTTAAGGAACACAATTGTTAAGATAATGGCAATATGTAATGCATTACTTTGATGATATTTTCTGAGACCATCTTCTTTTTCTACAAATGCTGCCTAAGGCTTGCTTCATCTTGATTGATAAGCCAAAATGTGAGTTTATCTATGATTGTGATTTAGTGTATGCTAATACTCCTATTTGCAGGTTTGAAGAAGGTTGTGCTTCGCTCAATTGGACCCAAGATTGACAATAGCAGCTCCTTAGGCTTCTGTTAATTACCAATCCATATCAAGCTTTGCTCTCGGGAGAGAGATACACCGATTATTCCAGGCATAATACAAATGTAACTTATTGGAGCATAGCACAATTGTTGAAAATGGACATTAAGGAGGCAGAGCGGGTAGTGATAGCTAAACCTGTTGCTTCAAGGCCTACTTGTTCCAGCTTTAAGTCATTCACGGAGCTTCTCACAGGTGCTATCGATGCATCACCCTCTAATGTATCTTCTGAAACTGCTGTTCCTGCCATCAGACCAAAGACTGTAAGGTTCAAGCCAACAGCAACTCTTCCGGTTGCTGGATTGATTTCTTCCCAGGTAATCTTAAGTTTACTGAATGACAAATTATCTTCCCTTGTATAAAAGTCTTCTCCTTCTGATTGTTGGTAAGTCTTCTCCTTCTGATTGTTGGTATCCAAAATTTCAGGCAGAGACCTCTGGTGCTGCACTTAGTAATTCAGCAGAGAAGGTTTCAAAATCAGATAATAAATCAACTGTGGTATATAAACCATTGGCAAAAGTTGTATCAAGGGCGACTGTTACTGCCTTGGCTAATCTGGTCGGTAGCTAGTTATTACATATTTGTAATTTAAATGGTCGTCTCTTTTTCCAGATAAATGTGTTCCTTATCATTCAGAACTATCTGCTCATGAACCTATGATTGTCTATTCAATAAATATGCAAAGACATGGACTTGGAAATTGTCTAAAATCTGAAGATAACCCTTTGTTCTTTTACCAGGGAAACTTCAATACTAGCCGGCAACAACCACAATCATCAGTTGGGGTTGGAGTGGTTCTACATCCAAACCGCGAAAAATGCTTTAAAACCCAACTTATCTCCAACCTCTACCAGAAAAGTCCATCATGTGCTGAGACAAGCCAGAGTACAGAACCAGTAAAGATAGTACCACAAAATATGGAAGAGGATGCAAAAAATATACCAGCTGCAGCCAATAGTGATAGGCCTTCTTATGATGGATATAATTGGAGAAAATATGGACAAAAGCAAGTCAAGGGAAGTGACTATCCGCGAAGTTATTACAAGTGCACACATCCAAATTGTCCTGTGAAAAAGAAGGTTGAGAGATCTTTGGATGGGCAGATTGCTGAGATTGTATACAAGGGAGAACACAACCACTCAAAGCCTCAGCCTCCAAAGCGCAGCTCCTCTGGGACGCAAGGGTCAGGATTTGCATCTGATGCAACTGGTCAAGATAACAACACCCGGTTATGGAATAGTCATCTTAATGAAAAGCATGAAGGTTCTGAAGGTAGAGTAGAGGATCAGAATGAAGTTGGAGTACCTGTGCATTCTTATCAAAGCAAATCCATAGTACATTATGATCCACCTGCAACTGGAGCATTACATGCTGGAGGTGCAACTCCTGATAATTCTTGTGGAGTCAGCGGAGAATGCGAGGAAGGAAGCAAGGGAGTTGAAGCAGATGATTATGAGCCTAGATGTAAGAGAAGGTAAGACCATTTCTTATCATGGTTATGGTTATATGCTTATTTATTTCCATTTTCTTTCCTCTTCCCTTCTCCTTGCTTGATAAACTTGATCATATGGAAAGCATATTACATATGCTTTTGAAAAATGTTGATTCTTTCATGCTTAGTGAGCAAGTTCTTTCTTGTCATTCTTTCCAGTCAAGATTAATGTCATTGATCTGTGTAAATTGCTTTCTCCTTCAGAAAAAGTGAGAATCAATCAAATGAAGTAGGCGTATCGGGGGAAGTCATGCAAGAACCTCGTGTTGTGGTGCAGAGTTCTGCAGATTCTGAGATTACAGGTGATGGCTTCCGCTGGAGGAAATATGGGCAGAAGGTTGTAAAGGGAAATCCATATCCCAGGTTAGAAATGGCTTCTTTGTTATCTATTACATTGGTGTATTCTGGTTATTATCAAGATAATTCTCTTAGGTGTTGGCCAAAGTACGTACTTTGCTTAATTTGAAGTCAAGACACTATTTTTCAGAATAAGCTACAAAGCATTGAACCCTCTGGATTAGGTTAAGACTGTTCATTTAATTGATTAAGAAGTGCATTGAGTGCTGAGAATTTTGGTTGCTCAAGGGGGGAGTTTTTTGGTTCTTTCTAGAGCATGCATGTCATCATGTGGTTTGCTAAGAATTATGGATCAAATACCATTTATTTGACATCAGTTAAATGACTGTCCAACATTGGGTTTGTCAAATGAGATATTTCCTAAAGTTTCACCATGTGGTTAAGTTGGGGACAATATCGATCCTACATGGTTTGAAAGATGCTTGCTCTTAACAGTCATCAAGTCATTCGTGACATGTTCAATATGACCCAAGATTCTCTTTGGTAGTAGGTTTAGCATATTACTTGTAGCCATGGATTGTGCTCAACACTGTGGCTTTATGTATATTGCAGAAGTTACTACAGATGCACCAGTGTCAAATGCAGTGTGCGTAAGCATGTGGAAAGAGTCTCAGAGGATCCGAAAGCCTTTATCACAACATACGAGGGAAAGCACAACCATGACATGCCACTGAGGACCGCAAACCCAGGAGCATCATCAGAAAAGGATACACAGCCCCCCCCTACAAGTAAAGAAAAGCCATGAATCTGTCAAATTCACTCTCAGGGATCAAGCTGTTGAACCCCCCATCTTTAATCTGACAAACTTGTCAAATTGGGCTTGCAGTGGATTTAAATCATATCAGACACCAAATAAGTTGCAGTGATATTCTGATGCCCACTTTTATTGGCCTGCTGCAAATACTTTGGTGGAATGGAATCTCTTTGAAAGTTGCTGCTTGATGGAGATATTTATTAATGTGCGTTTCTGGAAACATAGAAATGGGTGAAAATATTTTGGCTTAATTTTCCCTATTGCCGGTGCTGCCTTAGTTCATTAGTAGAGTAGCATAATTTTTTTTTTTCCTATTTTAATTGTTATTAATCGAGCCACTTCATAGTTCATGTAATAAAAATGTCTTGGTTACACATTAATGGCAGTTAGGTTGATAACTTGGTAGCGCTCATCCCACTAAATTGTAAGGACAAGGACACGTTTAAAGATTCAATTTTTAGTGAGGTAATGGTTGTGTTATATTATCAAAAAAGTAGAATTTACAGATTGTATTATAATACAGTTAGTACTATAAAGGCTTTGACTCCTTTGAGTATGATTTTCTGGCGGATCTTAGATTTTGGGTACCTTAGTAAATCCAGGTTCACTGGTGCTGTAGGTTCTTTATAGATACTCCAGGTTGTTTATTCAGGCAACAACTCAAAGTCTCAAACTCGCCGAAGAGTTAAAAAGGCCTACATGACACACTCTTTCTGTAGCTTAGAAGGGCCGACCCTGACCCAAGGAGCCCAACAACGGTTTATATATAAAAAGGCAACACATTGTTACTGATAACTTATTCAATGACAAAGTTTTTGATACGAATGGAGAATGGTCCCTTGATTAACCTCGCTACAAGTCTAGAACTACTGAGAACATTGATTTTGTTGAAGGATATTGACACTTAGTGTGTCTAGTCAAACTAGGATAAGTTCTATAGTTGTAATAGGAAAGGTTTCCTACTCCAAGTTAGAATAGGAATCCTTGTACTCTTAGATTATACTCTTTGTAATCCCTATATATAGGGCTCCTATTCTCTATAATGAAATATACTTCTCTCATCAATCTCTCTCAATACCAATATACTTAAACACGTTATCAGCACGACTCTAGCCACAAAAACAGAAAACCAAAAACCCTAAAAAGTTCTTCTCACCGAAATCTGCCGCAAGCACTTGCCTGCAATTTTCTGCCTACATGCGTGCCTACTGCCCCTGCAGCACCTAGCCCCTTGCTAGCCCGCCTGCTCCTGCAGCCCTCTCGGCCTGCCTACCTGCCAGCGCCCCCCCGCGCCCAGTTCGCTGCCCTGCAGCCCCGCGCCCGTGCGTCCACCCCACACTGCCCCTGCAGCGTCCCTGCAACTCTGCTGCTCGTCTGCGCACCCGTGCGCCTACTGCTTCCCCGCGCACGCTGCTGCCCCGCCTACGCACCCATGCACCTGCAGCCCTACACCTCTGCTGCTGCCCCTGCAGTTTGCCTCCGCTGCTCCTGCACCACTACTACCACCGCAGCCCCTGCTGCCCCGCATTCGCTGCACGACTTTACTCGGATTGCTTCGCTCCATCACGCCTGCATCGACACGCGCGTGATCCAAATTCGGAATTTATATTTCTTTTTCTTTTCTCAGGGACTTGAAAACCTCCCTTCTTCTACATCCCACATTTCTTATAACGTGGGTTCAATCATTGAAAAGCGGAATCGTGGGGATTCCCGCAATTAACGAACTAAAAGCGTTCGTAAGACTTCGGACTAAGAGCGTCCGTAAGCATCGATTTACCACCATACAAACATCATTGTTTCGGTCTAATCCAATCATTCTTGGAAACCGATTTCTTGGTAGCATAGCTCAGAAATCTTATTAGTTTTCGTGGAAGCATTGACTCCGAAACTAACTTGTCCTTGTTTCATCTTTCAGGATGTCAAACATGAACAAACTCGATTTTGTTCCATTGGATTATGCAGGCAAAAGGTACTTAATTTGGGTCACTGATGTCGAGATCCACCTTATTGCCCGTGATTTATTGCATACAATCCAAGAGCTTTGTCATATAGAAACAGCTCCAGACCCTCAAACTGAGAAAGATAATTCCAAGGCACTTGCCTTCATGAAACGTCACATGGATAGTGACCTACAGTTTGAGTTCATAAATGAGGATAGCGCCATAAAGCTTTGGCATGCGCTTCGCGAACGATATGGCAATGTTCGTGACTCCATACTTCCGAATACAGAAGCAGAATGGAAAGATCTTCGCTTATCTGAATTTGACACTGTCATGCAATTTTATTCGGAAGCTCTCAGCATCAGAGCAATGATGCGTCTTTGTGGAAAAACAATCACAGAAGACCAGTTGATTGAGAAAACCCTCAATACCTTCCCCATCTGTGCTATGAGGTCCTCTGACTTATTCCGGACTCATGTAAATGCAAGACGGATCACAAGTTTTCAACAGCTTATTGAAGCTATGGCCACTACTGAAAGACATGGCAATGAACTTGTGAAAAGAAGATTTGATAGGCTTCAAGATAGCTATCAAGAGCATCGTCCTATGGCTAGAGAAAGTCGCCATCGCCGTCATGATTCATACGATCGAAATGCTCAAGAAGGTAATCGCTCAAGGCGACAATCCCACGACCGTAGGAGGCGTGATTTTGAGGGACATAGGGTTGGAAACCATGGAGCCAACGTTGGCCATGGGCACCACTTTCCAACGCCACCAGTCCTAGGGACTATGCATATTGCGCCAATGCGCCTCAATCAAGGGAGAATTCTCTTTATGGTGTCTATTTCTGATATGGAACGTCTGATCAATGGACCTGAATTTGCAATGTACCTACGAAGGTAGTCGCATCAGGGTGATCAAGACATCGAGTTCACAAAGACTTTAAATCTGGCGATGAAGACAAAATGCCGCAGATTTTTATAGTCTTTATTATTTCCAAGAATCATGTAATGGCAATTATGCCTTAAATCAATCAAATGACTTATTGTATTATTAACTCTTTCCCTCTAGGCGTACTCAAGAGTAATTGTGATGTCTAGGCAAGGTTTGATCTGAGAGAATGGTTTTAAAAGTGAGCAACGCTCCACCAAAATCTCGCCTTACCTTACCTGGTCACAACCAAATTGAAATTACCGAACGGATTGAGTGACTACGATTTGTCTACGGTTTGATTTTTATGCTGGATTAGATTTTGGTCAAGAAACTTTGATGTAATCATTGACTATTATTAATAAAGTATCGATTTATTTTTCATGTCATGGACATATTTTTTCGAACTTTATTACTTAAAAGATATAAGAGCCAATGGTTTTCATGTGGAAACACATTGTGAGAATGGACAAGAGTTCCTTTGCATCACCTCTAATGACTACGGAAATAACCTAGTATTAGAGAAACTTATGTGTCGATTTAGTGAGTTGTATGCAACCACTATTCGAATAATTGAATCCAACCATGTCATGAGAGATGATTTATGGGATTCTGACACATATAGGCTTTGGTACGACTGTTTGGGACACCTAGGTCGTGACATGATGATCCTTATATTAAAGACTTTACACGGACATCCCTTTTTCAGAACGAAAAGAAGTAAAACTCGGTTTTTGGACACCGAATGAGCCCCTGCGCCTCACGGCGCCGTTCACCCCCAAATCCGGCCATCCTTGGCCGGCGCCGCCTTCCCCCTGCGGCCTCAGGGTGGCATTGATGCCACCAAGGCTCCTTTGTCTCCAACTTTTACTTCTAAAGTCACTTGTGATTTTGTGGCTCAACCAAAATCCTCATTGGTTGTTTCTAAAGCCCATCATTCTTTCTGCAAAGCCTGCTCTTTAGCAAAGTTAGAATCGAGACCATCCTATGCAAAGGACACCAAAGAAAATATACCATTCTTGCAAAGAATCCAAGGTGATATTTGTGGACCTATTCAACCATCATGCGGACCATTTCGATATTTTATGGTATTGGTTGATGCATCGACACGCTGGTCACATGTCATGCTATTGTCCACAAGGAACGCTGCATTTGCTAAACTCCTAGCACAAATAATTAAGTTAAGGGCTCACCACCCTGATCATCCTATTAAGTCTATAAGATTAGACAATGCTGGAGAGTTTACATCAAAGACTTTTGATGATTATTGCATGTCCATTGGGATTGATGTTGAACATCCTGTTCCTCATGTTCACACCCAAAATGGTCTCGCAGAAGCCGCCATTAAACGACTACAAATGGTCGCTAGGGCATTGGTAATGCGCACCAATCTCTCTATTTCTGCTTGGGGCTATGCAATATTGCATGCAGCTGTGCTTATTCGTCTGAGGCCCACTGTCACTCAACCCTTTTCTGCGTCCCAGATGGTGACTGGGTATGAGCCTAATGTCTCACACTTACGCATATTTGGGTGTGCAGTTTATGTGCTAATTGCGCGACCACAGCGCACCAAAATGGGTCCTCAAACACGATTAGGCATTTATGTTGGATATGATTCTCCAACGATTATCCGCTACATAGAACCCTTGACAGGCGATCTCTTTACCGCTAGATTTGCGGATTGTCACTTCGATGGGACAGTCTTCCCGTCGTTAGGGGGAGATAAGAACATCAATGTTCAACAGGAACGACAGGAATTGTCGTGGTCTGTCCCCACTCTGTCTCATCTTGATCCCCGAACCACACAGTCCGAAATTGAAGTGCGGAGAATTCTCGATCTTTAGAACGTAGCAGAATCGATGCCTGATGCGTTTTCTGATATCGCTAAAGTGACGAGATCACACATACCTGCTGCAAACGTGCCTGCAAGGATTGATGCCCCTAAAACTAGAGGACATGACGCCAACTCAAGAGGATATGAGCATGGCGCCAACATACCCTCTCACAGTGATGGTGACGTTTTGGCTAGGCCCATGGCTCCTGCCAGGAAGCGCGGGAGGCCCATAGGTTCGATGGATTCTCGCCCAAGAAAGAAAGCGAGTTTGGCACAAAATAATCCATTAATCATCGATGTGAATAATCCATCTCATGAGAATATTCCGGATTATGGTTATGTCCAAGAGACATCATTGGGGGACGCTCCAATGTCAGAACCAACTCCAGAGAATAGAGAGATCTCCATAAATTACACTAGTGTACATGAGATGATGGATAGAAATTCTATGGCGATTGATGATGCATTTGCATATCATATTGCAAAAGGAATTATAGAATATGATGATATCGAACCTCGCTCTGTTGAAGAATGTCAACGAAAAGCAGATTGGCCTAAATGGAAAGATGCGATCCAGGTTGAATTGGATTCACTAACAAAGAGACAGGTATTTGGGCCTGTAACGCAGACACCCCCAAGTGTAAAGCCTGTTGGCCATAAATGGGTCTTTGTTAGAAAGCGTAATGAGAAAAATGAGGTGGTAAAATATAAAGCCCGCCTTGTGGCGCAAGGTTTCTCACAACGCCCTGGAATCGACTACGAGGAGACATATTCTCCCGTGATGCTACCTTGTCAGTTTGGTAGTTTCCGAAAAACTTGACATGCAGCTTATGGATGTGGTTACAGCATATCTCTATGGGGATCTAGATTCAGAGATATATATGAAGGTTCCAGATGGACTTCAATTACCCAAATCAAGTGGCTCTAAACCACGGAGCGCGTTTTCAATAAGATTAAAACGCTCACTATATGGATTAAAACAATCCGGATGGATGTGGTATAACCGTCTAAGTGACTACTTGATTGGGAAGTGATATATTAACAATGAAATATGCCCATGCGTGTTCATTAAAAGAACAAGTTCCGGATTTGCAATCGTAGCAGTTTATGTCGATGACATGAACCTAATTGGAACTTTAGATGAGTTGAAGGAAACTGCTAAATACTTGAAATCCGAATTTGAGATGAAAGATCTTGGGAAAACACGGTTTTGTCTCGGTTTAGAACTCGAGCACCATAGTGATGGGATTTTGATCCATCAGTCTGCATATACTCAGAAAATTCTAAGGCGCTTTAATGAAGATAAAGCGAAGCCTGCGAGTACTCCCATGATCGGCCGTAGTCTTGAGCCCGGAAAAGATCCGTTTCGTCCAAGGGATGAGGACGAAAAACCATTAGAGGCCGAAGTGCCCTATTTGAGTGCAATTGGCTCATTATTGTACTTAGCTCAATGCACAAGACCAGATATCTCATTCGCAGTGAACTTGTTAGCTCGACATAGCTCTGCGCCAACACGCCGCCATTGGATTGGTGTAAAGACCATCTTTCGATACCTAAGAGGTACAATTGATATGAGCCTATTCTATCCCTACAGAGAGAAAAGGAATGACGGAAAGTTGGGATCGGACCCCAAAAGGCAAAACGCCCCCGTCCATGGAATGGTCGCCGGTCATGTTGCCGCCGTCGGCGCCGCCGCCGCTCATGGTGGCCGGCGTCCTCCTATCTCCCTCCATCAAAATGACAATGATGTCTTGATGGGTTTTGCTGATGCAGGGTACCTCTCTGACCCTCACAAAGGTCGCTCCCAAACAGGTTATGTCTTTACCATGGGAAGCACTGCGATATCTTGGAGGTCTCCTTACAAAGCAGACCCTTGTTGCTACTTCCTCGAATCATGCAGAGATTATTGCTCTACATGAAGCCGTTCGTGAATGTATATGGCTAAGATCTGTGATTCGACATATTCAAGGAAGTTGTGGTTTGGAGTCTACCACAGATGAACCTACATGCATTTATGAGGATAATGCAGCTGGTATTGAACAAATGAAGTTAGGTTTCATCAAAGGCGACAACACCAAGCATATATCGCCCAAGTTCTTTTATAATCAGCAACAACAATCACTTCTAAAGATTGAAGTAAACCAAATCCGATCAGAGGATAATGTAGCGGACTTATTCACTAAGTCGTTACCTAAATCCACCTTCGAGAAACATGTGAAGAGTATCGGATTAAGAAGGTTATCCGAACTCCCATGATTGTAGCAATCAGGGGGAGATATCGACATCAGGGGGAGTTACTCAGTCTCGAAGGATCAAGGACGTGTTGCACTCTTTTCCCCTCCTCGAGTTCATTTTTATCCCACAGGGTTTTTCACTCGAGCAAGGTTTTTAACGATGCAACGGATGAAGCGTCACCACCAAGTTTGAGCGGCACAAGGGGGAGTGTTGAAGGATATTGATACTTAGTGTGCCTAGTCAAACTAGGATAAGTTCTATAGTTGTAATAGGAGAGGTTTCCTACTCCGAGTTAGAATAGGAATCCTTGTACTCTTAGATTATACTCTTTGTAATCCCTATATATAGGGCTCCTATTCTCTATAATGAAATATACTTCTCTCATCAATCTTTCTCAATACCAATATACTTAAACAGATTTTAATATCAGGGATAGCTGGACTAATGGAGGATGGAATATTAGTTTTCTGGAACAATTTTTTGAAGAAGATATTATTAATAAAATTGAGTATGCCTGTGGGTTTTGCTGGTGGTGATGATGATAAGATTACCTGGAGTGGAACATCTAACGGCATTTTTACAGTAAAATCTGCTTACTTATCCCTTTTTGATGAGGAGAATGCTGACTTTTGTTGGAAGTTCTTGTGGAGATATTGTGTATGCCCCCTAAGCTAAAAAATTTCTTGTGGCTGATTGTTCAGGGTAAGCTCCTCACTAATGCTGAAAGGATGAAAAGAAGGTTTACAAGTGATGATTTATGCCCTATTTGTCATGTCCATACTGAATCTCTACTTCATATGCGAAGAGATTGTTCTAGAGTTACTGAAATTTGGCAGAATCTCAACTGTTCTAATAGGATTAAGAGCGCTATGCAGCTTGATTGGGCAGGCTGGTTAGCTGCCAATGGTCACTGCTCTATGAAGTGTTATGAGGGTATGAACTTGAATGTTCTCTTTACTTTTACATGTTGGTGTATCTGGAAATGGAGGAACAAAAATGTCTTTAAAGAAGGATTCCAGTTTCCTATTAATCCAACTAAAATAATCATTGAACGTGCTACTGAATGGTTTCTTACCCAAGAAAAGAAGAATGTAGTAAATGAACAAGGTTCTGTGGCTCTTAAATGGCCGGAAACCTGCTAATGGATGGGTCAAATTGAATTTGGATGGTGCTAGATCCAATCTTCATGGAAATATTGGAGCTGGAGGGGTAATTAGAGATCAGTTTGGAAATTGGATAAATGGTTTTGCTGCTCATTTTGGGCATGGTGAATTTCTGGAAGCTGAGGTATGGGGTATGCTTCTTGGATTAAAACTGGCACCTGATATTGGCATGGAGAAAGTGGTTGTGGAATGTGATTCTAAGGTCTTGGCTAACTTGGTGAATAATGGGGTGGATGCATGAGCTGCACCCTTTGAAGACAGTGATTGATTATTGTCTTCACCTTCAGGCTGGTTTTTCTGAATGTATTATCAGCCATGTGTTTTGGAAAGTTAATACAGTTGTTGATGCACTATTAAGATGCAATTTATCTGCTGAGATCGGTGCCATCTACTTTGAGCAACCTCCTCCACATATCACTAGTTTTCTGTTAGATGATTTATGTGAAGTTCTTAGATACAGGAAAGTTGTAACAACCATTGACTGAGGTTAGGTTGTGTTTGTTTTTTTGTTTTGTTTTTTGTTTCTTTTTTGGGTCGGTGGACCCCCCATTTATCCCAAAAAAGAAGAAGAGTTTTTCATACAAAAATAAAATAAAAAGGGATGTATCTTTGACTGACGAATATTTCGTCAAAAAAGGGCTCTCATGAAAAAATAAAGAGACACATTTCTGTAGGTAAAAGTCGCCCATAAAATATAAAAATAGACACACTTTTACCAACGAAATTGTCGTTGCAAAAGTCCATATTTATTTGATTTAATATATATATATATATATATATATATATATATATATAGGATTTTTCTCAGGTAAGAATGTCCTTAGTTTTTCTTATGGAACGGATTTACTGTTTTCACCCACTTTCCGATCACATTTTCACATCTTAACCGTTCAGTTTTTAGGTCCTAATGTATGGATCACCTTTGCAAAATTTCAGCCAATTTGGTGATCGTTAAGGCGTCCAAAACTGTAATTTACTCGAACGAACCGAATCTGTCAAACCGGAACCGTTCGTTTACATTGTTGTAATTTGCAGTTTTGGATGCCTTAATGATCACCAATTTGGCTGAAATTTTGCAGAGGTGATCTATACATTAGGACCTAAAAACTGAACGGTTAAGATGTGAAAATTTGATCGGAAAGTGGGTGAAAATCGGAAATCCGTACCTAAGAAAAACTAAGGACGTCCTTAGTGTAGCCGGACTGTGTATATATATATTGCAATTTTCAATATAATTGTAAAGTGAAGGGGCAATGACCACTTGGAATATATATATATATTCCCTCTTGGAGTTGGAGGTGCCCAAATAAACTCCTTTATTTATTTTTTTTATTTTTTTAACAGATAGAACTGCTCATTGTATTAATGAAACCAACCAACAACGAGAATAATATAGGGGCCGTGACCACTTACCCAATTTTAGTCTAACAATTGCCCACTTTCTCCACTAAGAGTTTTTTAACCTCATTTACCCAATCTAATATTTGATGACAGTTTTTCCCTTAACCCAATTAATTAATTACATGTGCATCTGCTATTTCTCTCTCCCCCCGATCTGGTATTGCTCTCTCATCCCCCATTCTCCGTCCTCTCTCTCTCCCCCGATCTGCTCTCTCTCTCTCATCCCCACTCTCCGATCTCTCTCTCTCTCTCTCTCCCTCCCTCTCTGTGGCAGCGTGCTGGGATGGGCAGGCGTTGGACTGCGCAAGACGTGGATGTGCTGTGTTGTGCAGGCGGCGGGGCAGGGCTGCCGGAGTCTACATCGATCTGTGTTGGGCAGGCGGTGCTGTGGGCTGCGCGGGTGTGCTGGCCGCGTGGGTAGGAGGACGCTGGGAGGCTCCGGTGAGGAGACTGGATCGAAGGCCGGAATGCAGGCGGTTGGGATCGGTGCTGCAGATGACTCCAGTGAAGCGGAGGCGGTGCTGCAGTGAGGAGGCTGGATCGAAGGCCGGAATGCAGGCGGTTGGGATCGGTGCTGCATATGACTCCGGTGAAGGGGAGGCCGCCGGGAAGAATTTTTTTTAATTATTATATATATATATATAATCATTCTCAGGTGCGGATATCCGCACCTAAGAAAAAGGTGCGGATTTCCATTTTTTCCCCACTTTCCGATCACATTTTCACATCTTAGCCGTTCAGTTTTTAGGTCCTAATGTATAGATCATCTCTACAAAATTTCAGCCAAATTGGTGATCGTTAAGGCATCCAAAATTGCAATTTACACGAACGGACCGAATCTGCAGAACCGGAACCGTTCGTGTACATTGTTGTAAATTGCAGTTTTGGATGCCTTAACGATCACCAATTTGGCTGAAATTTTGCAGAGGTGATCTATACATTAGGACCTAAAAACTGAACGGTTAAGATGTGAAAATATGATCGGAAAGTGGGTCAAAACTGGAAATCCGCACCAATGAAAAACTGCGGACGTCCGCAGTGAAGAAGGCCTGTATATATATATATATAATTGAACATATAAATGGATCAATTGTGCCTGAAGTGTATTGATTTTGATTTTGGGAGTTTATGCAATTCACCGATGGGCAATAATATGATTATTGGATGGCAATAATATGATTATTAGGGGAAATAATATGATTATTAGAAGGCAATAATATGAGTATTGGGGGGCAATACTATGATTACAGGGGGCAATAATATAGTTACCGGGTATTATTAGGGGGCAATAATATGATTACTGGGGGGCAATAATAAGATTACTGAGGGGTAATAAAATGTTTATTGGGGCAATAATAAAAGTATTGGGGGGCAATAATATGTTTATTGGGGGGCAATAATATGATTACTGGGTATTATTGGGGAGTAATAAAATCAGATTTCGGAATCCGGTCACCGGTCCGGTAGCCGGATTCGGGATTCCGGTCACCAATCGCCGGATTTCGATCACCGGTCGCCGGAGTCCGCTGCCGGCCACTAGTCACCAGAGCACAGAAAGGTGGAGGATGACTTTTCTCTCTAAGTGAGAAATGAGGGGAGGGCAAAAAAGTCCCAAAAATAAATAAAAAGAATAAAAAAAAAATTAATTGGGTAGTAGGGAAATAATCCCTTAGAGTGTTTTGGGTAAATGAGGTTAAAAAACTGTTTGTGGAGCAAGTGGGCAATTTTGTTGTTGAAATTGGGTAAATGATCATTTCCCCAATAATATATACACCAATACATAGAGGTTCTAGAAGTAGGCAAACCCTATAATAGTACACAACTATTCATTACAGAACATAAAGCATAAATAAACTCTTGTCATCAAGTTGAGGGAAGAAAGTCAGTTTTAAAGCATGTCAATTTCTAACATGAAATGCCTTGCCAGGACCTTCCCCTCCTAACCTGCCTGAGCTTTTAATCACAATACAACACGTGTATACATCTACATCTAATGGCTCATATTACTTGAACTCTCAGGTTTCCTATACTCTTCCTCTGCACTTCTGCGTTCTTTATGTCTCATCAGTCTGCCGCTCTCACTTCACTATCAGATGAGACCTTATGCCCGAACTCTCTCTCTTCTCTTCTCTTCTCAATCTTCTTAATGGAAATATTGAATATGATTATTTCCCTTTCTCAATCAACTGCTTTCTGGGCATGAGCAGAGAGGGGAGACGAAGATACACATAATGAAACTGTCCATGGACTTCATTCAGGTAACGATAATCTCAATCTATTTTGCTCTCCAGCCATTTTCCATATATATTTCAATCAAAATCGCAGTCATCATCATATGAGTGAAAGGAATCTACCCCATTTGAGCTTCTTGTTTTTTTTCCTTCAACGTTTCAAAGTCCTTATCCTTCAAAACTTATCTTCCTTGATAAAGAAAACATCAAGCCACGTGTGAAGGAAGAGAAGAATAGGGGATAGGAAAAAAAAAAAAAAAAAAGAAAGATAAACTAAAAATTGTAGACTATTAGATTCATTATAGCCACATGTCAAAATCTAGTGAAAAACTTAGGCAGGTTAGGAGGAGAAGGTGCTCAGGAAAATATTTCATTTTCTTTTGTATCCCAAATGCAAGAAAGGAATAAGAATAACTTTCCTAATGCTTACTTTTCACGAACCAAACGTGGCCTAAAGGAATCACTTTCCTTGCATTTATTACTCACAACACATTATTTTATTGCATTAATTACAAAACTTTTTAACAACTTTTTGGATAACTTTTCTTATGTTAACAAACATTGAAATGGACAGTTCTTCAAAAATTTTCTTTCCCATGGGATGGGAAAGACAAATAAATTACTTTCCTTTCCGCGGACCAAACGAGGAGTAAGAGTCCCGTTTTTTTTGTCATTTTAAGGGATCCTTTGTTGGATCCATTTTTCGATCACATATCAGTATCTCAACTGTTCACTTATCACTGCGGATTGTTGCCATATAGTGAATTTTGTAGTCGATGGTATGACTATCCATGCATATCCAATGCACAAGATGACAAAAATCAATTTTGCGAGGAATAGAGGGCAATCTTCTATCAAAAGATCGAAGTCAGCCAAGGTTGTCAGAACATGGCCATGTTGGAAGACGATCCTTTACAAGCAAATACCATAAATTCAGGTCTCGAATCCAATACTAATAACGACCATGGGCCCAAAACCAAACTTTTTTTAAAAGAAGCCCAACATAAAGATTGGGTCGGATCCTAGACCCAAGGCCCACATGGATCCCAAATTCAGATTCGGTAACAAACCCAGACCAAGATCCAAAACCTAGGTCACAACACCTATGACCATCGCCGGTGGGGACATCCCAACCCTACCACTGGCTCTGCAATCATGGAATCTAAATCCCATTACCTCATAACCAAAACCTCATCGGCTCCGACACAACTGTACTCGTCTACCACCCGCTCCCCACAGTAGGCCGCCACAGAATGCAGCAGAAGAGAACCACTACGCCCACCTCTCGACTTGGATTCCATTCATACCAACAACCACCTTCACCGATCACCGCCCTCATTGAAGTACATTGATCCGCTGTCCTCCAACCCAGAACAACAGGTGCACGCCGACACAACCATGTCTCCGAGAAGAATGAGCTCTTCAAGAAAAGGCCAAGGCTTGAAAAGAGCTAGCTCCATGAAAATGGAGAAGGTGCAGGGGCTTGACGACCAAAGAACAACAGCGCTCCCAAACCCTAGCAGAACGGTAGGTGGGGGAGAACAACGGCGCTCTCAAAGGAATTCGCTCACCAGAGAAATTATTTGTGTTAATTTGGTTCATAAGGACATCTCCAATAGAATACTTATTTTAAAATTTAAATTTTCAATTTAATTAATTTTAGGCTAAATTTGATCTTCAACAGACTAGATAAACAAAGTTGTCAAAAAAAAAGAAAAAAACAGACTAGATAAACAAAAGCTAAATTTAAATTTAGCTAAAAAATTTAACTATATTTAACTAAAGAAGAGAAAGAATTTAATTTGAGAGTTAGAAATTCTGTTGAAGTAGAAGTTAATACGTAACTAGTTATATTTTAATTTGAGCACATAAATATTCTACACACATGGGTGAATTAAGGAGGACACTTGTACTTACATTTAGAGCCTGATACAATACAAAATCCACTTTTGCACTTCTTTCAAAAGCTTTCTATCAAAAGCACTCTAAAGTCTAAACAGAGTTTATCTGAAGTATGGTATCTCTAAACTCTAAATCAATGTGGTCCAAAAAAGTTTGTGGGAACAATGACTTTTTTTTATGATTAAATTTGGACCCAGAATTGAGTTGGATACTTTTGATTTGTTGATCCCATCTTGCCCTAATATCAAGATAGTTTTGGAAGGTACCTATTGTCCTGTCCTTAACTTACGCATCATTGCCATTGCTGGTATCTTAAGGTTTCGTATCAAATTCCCAATTCCATTCCTCTTCCAATATATCCCTTTCAGTTTTGTAATTAATTAAGCTTGATGTCGTGATTCTGTGAACCTTGGATTAATTTCAGGCTTAGTATTAAACAGCTTTGTGGTCTTTAAGAGGCTGTCATATTCATATCATAAGAGGTTGAGGTTCCCCATCACAAAATTACAGGCGGTTGAAAAGGCTTGATTTGAGGGTGGAGTATGGGAAGGCACCGACCGAAGTCTAACACAGGATGAGTTTATGGTTTAAACTACATTGATAGGATCAATTTTTCCATTTTGGTGGAACACACCATATGCTGCCATAGATGGAACCTAGAAAGTCAAGGAATAGCTCAAATATCTGAAATGTAGTCTATACATACTTACATAGTGTTGATTTGAACTTTTAAGTTTCATTATGCAAACTAACCATACTTATTTCATTTTACATAATTCAAATGTAGAATTTTTAAGTCTTTCTTCAACGGTAATTAATTCGACAAATTGTCTTAATATATGTTCAATACTCGATTTGAGAGTTATTCTTAAAAGGAGTTGAATTTCTAAATTTAGTGATGATTTATTACTTATCCAAATATATGTAGAAATAGTTTGCTTCTTATCTATTTTCAATATTTTGTGTGGTTTCTTATGCCAATTAATTAAATCTTAACAATCCCTTTAATAGTTGTGTTTGCCTTCTCCTACATATTGGTGGAGAATGACGCCGGATTGGCTTCTTCCCATTCTAATTGATGAGTCTTTGTAATCGATGTCAAAAATGGAGTGTGGTACTCTTCACAACCGGTTGTGGTGAGTTTAATGAGGCCACTATATACTCCTTGATATAGTCTTATTTAATGAATGAATCACTTTTTGATAAAAATAAAAAAAAATAAAAATAGTTGTGTTTGCTTGGAATGACTAGTATGACTTGTTAAACATAAACAATAGCTCCTTTGTCTGTGTTCCTCACTGGGATAGCTCTACAAGTCGAGGAAGGATCACAGAAATGACAAATCATAGTCGACATTACCACCACCTAAACCCTAAACCACGTACCCAACCAAAGAATTAACACGTACTACAATATACACACACGTAGTGATCTCTTGGATAGGAACAATGGAGTGGTCGAATCTTTTACCTAAACTTGGGGTCCAAGTCTTAAATATACCCACATCAAAACAGACTAAAAATGAGAGTGGGTGCAAATCCAAAATGTGCCTACTTCTAAGTTCTGAAACAATTTTTATAATATTCGAACGTGCTCCCTACCATAAAAAAAATTTCTAAAAGTCGCATAATAAAAGTACATGCATTGGGTTTCTGAGATTTTATTATCTTGTCCGTTCATTCGGAAAGAAGAAATAAAATCCCAAAAAGAAAATGTCAAACGTTACAAAAATGGAAAAATAAAATAAAGAGAGGTGTGTGTGTGTGTTTTCTTCTATAAATTTCTGACGAGAATATACGAAGTCAAGTTATTACAAGGGCCTGCAAGCTCTCGCTATCAGTGTGTGTTGCTCGTGGTGGGTTCTGTAGCTTTTGGGTTTATTCGAGACTTGGAATGGTTGATTCTCTATCTTTTTAGTCTTTGTGGATATTGCTCTCTATTGCTTCTTCCTCTTTTTGAGTCTTTTGGCTTCTGGAAAGAGTGATTGGAGTAAGTGAAAATCATGGGTTGGATTCCCTGTTCTGGTAATTCCAACAGTAAAGCAAAGAAGAACAAGAAGAAAAGGAAGAACTCAATAGAGTTGGAGGAGAGGCCATTTGATCAGATCAAACCCACTTCAGGTGCTTACTGGTTACATGTTTATGACATGAAAGTTTGACTCTTTAGCTTTAATCCAACTTCAGCACAATGATCAATCTTTGCTTTTGCTAATTTCTGGGTTTGGTTAGTGTTATTGGGTTTTCTTGGTTCTTCATCTGGGTTGGTTTAGATGGAGAAGAAATGAGTAATTTGGTCTGAAATTTGAAGGTGCAGAGGAAAAAATTGGGGGTTTTGATTGCTTAATTATTGATCTTAATTGGTGTTTAGTATGCATATTAGTTAGTTTCAGGAGGACTTATTTGTATAAGTTGGCTTGAAAGTGATTCTGTTATTGGTTTTGCATTTGCACTTGGATTTTCTATACGATAGAGTATGAACTGTGTTGGTAAACTTGTATAAATTCACCCGCCATTCACTGGTTTCTGCTAAAACGTATTGATGGAAGTGAATTATGATGGCATGTCCCGAATTACTTATGATCTCGGAGTACTTTCTGGGCATGCTAGTACTCGAAGCATCTCTTTATACTTTTAATAGCTGTATTCTTGGTAGAAATGCAGCATTCTACAATTCTACTCATGTTGATCCACACTAGGCACTAATATTGTGTTCTGTGTTGTCTTGCTGAGATCTTGATAATTTTTGTTTTGTTTCCCCATTGTGAACCAAATCCTAAACATGCTCTTCCTGTTCCAAAGATTCTTACTTTTGTGTCCATTTCTGATTTTAGAATTATTAAAGACGAACTCCTCTTTGAGTGTCAAAGAGTCTTCGAAAGATGGGGAACACATAGCAGCACAGACTTTTGTGTTCCGTGATTTGGCAGCTGCAACTAGAAATTTCAGAGCAGAATGTCTTTTGGGGGAGGGTGGCTTTGGTCGAGTATATAAAGGACATTTGGAAAGTATAAATCAGGTATAGTCATTGTTATTTTATCATTTCATTGAACAGAAGAAAATTGAAGCATCTTGGAAAATATCACATGTGCATTAACAGGATTGATCATCTAATATGTGTTTGATGTAGTTAGTCATGAAGTTTGCTCCTCCTTGTCGTGTTTGGTGTAGGTAGTAGCTATCAAACAACTTGATCGTAATGGGTTGCAAGGGAACAGGGAATTTCTTGTTGAAGTGTTGATGTTAAGTCTGCTTCACCACCCTAACCTTGTTAATCTTCTCGGTTATTGTGCTGATGGAGATCAAAGGCTCCTTGTTTATGAGTACATGCCCTTAGGATCTTTGGAGGATCATTTACATGGTATATGTTGCATTAGCTTCACATGCCTTGTTCTCTTTGATATTCAGATAGTAAGATATTTCAGGGACATTAGTTTAATAAGCTTTTCTGCAGATATGTCGCCTGGTAAGAGAAGACTTGATTGGAATACAAGAATGAAGATAGCCGCTGGGTCTGCAAAGGGACTAGAGTATTTACATGACAAAGCAAGTCCTCCTGTGATATACAGAGATTTGAAATGCTCCAACATATTGCTTAATGAAGGGTATCATCCCAAACTGTCTGATTTTGGCTTAGCCAAACTTGGACCTGTTGGGGACAACACCCACGTTTCTACAAGGGTTATGGGAACCTACGGATATTGTGCTCCAGAGTATGCAATGACAGGCCAATTGACTCTTAAATCAGATGTTTATAGCTTTGGGGTAGTACTTTTGGAAATCATTACTGGCAGAAGGGCAATTGACAATTCTAGAGCTACAGGAGAGCAGAACTTGGTTGCATGGGTAAGAAATCCTGTTTGGTTTTCACAAGCCTTTTAATTCTTGTTGAAGTCTTTTTAAGCTAGCACACATCTACTTGCTTTCATTGTTCTTTTCTTCAAAAGGTGAAGTACTTGGGTCATGTATTTAACAAATGTATGGCTTCTTGTTTTCAGGCAAGACCTCTGTTCAAGGACCGGAAAAAATTTTCACAAATGGCAGACCCAGCGTTACAAGGTCAGTATCCCGCAAGAGGATTATACCAAGCTCTGGCTGTTGCGGCAATGTGTGTTCAGGAGCAGCCTAATATGCGGCCGGTTATAGCTGATGTTGTCACAGCTTTGACATACCTTGCTGCACAAAAGTATGATCCTGAAACACAGCCTCCCCAAAGCTCCCGTCTTGCCCCTTGTACTCCCCCTAGAACCAAGCGGGACAGCGAAAGGAAAGCTCAATGGTGGTAGTGGACATGAGCCTAGAAGATTGAATTACGGATACTGTGGTTCTTGGTTGCAAGTTGTCGGGTTTCCTGTGAATGCTGGTGACTGTTCTGATAGATACAAGGTATGGGATAATACGTCGCCTACATAGTTCTGAAAGCATGTTAGCTGCAATTCCTGTGTTGTCATATATAAGGTTGTGTATCATCACAGATAAAAAGTCCAAATTCCATCTCCTTGTGTCGCATCAGGAAAGGAGGAATGTTTACCTCCTCTTTCATCTTCTTGAATATACATATAGAGCAGGAGCCTGTATTATCCTAGTGTGCCTTCTTACCTTGGTTTTTCATTAAACAGCCAAGGGGTTCCCTTCAACCATTTTTACCTTTTTCTATTCGAGGTATAGTTCTGGTTTGTATTCAACTTATTACAGTTGTGTGGATGTGAGTTGAAATCCTGTCAATATCTGCATTTTTGTGCTATAAAAAAGCCTGTCAATATTGCTTCTTGTATTCTGCATAGTTAGTTGGATCTATCAATTGCAGTTGTCCTTGACAGTGTTGTAGTGTTTTATATACCACTTGTTTATGCTGCAAGTTAATTCAAGTTTCAATATGCTTTATTTATTTTGATTGAGTTATTAATTATTTAAAAATGCTTCACCTAGTCGGCTAGTCCTCTTGGGTTTGTAAGTGTCTAACTGTCTGGTCAAGTTAAATCCGAGGAAGATAGTACAATTTGAACCAGTTTCTTTAACAAGAGGAAAAAGAACCAGAATCATTTTCTAGTACTGCGTCTATGAAAATGAATTAGGAAATTGAAGTGAGGTTCTCCAAAATCTCATTCCTGTTGAAGGAAACTACTAAATTAACTGGAGCAAGCTTTAAAAACTACAACACCTCATCTTGTGATCCCAAAATATAGAATGGAAAACTAAAATATCACCAGAACATAAAAAAAATGCTGTTTCAATCATGTCATTAGGGATGTAAAAATGAAACATAAAACCGAGTGGAATTCTAATCCTTATTTATGCTCAAGAAACTGCAAGGAAATTGATCTATAAATTGCAGAGTATGGATAAAACCCGAGCACTGTCTAGTCACTGGGAATGAGTGTCAATAATTGACTACAGAACAAAAGAACTAACATGATTTACATTTTGACTGTCTAGGGGATTTAATGAACCCACTTGTAAAAAATTGACAAGTTTGCAAATGTATGGCTCCCTCAGCTACGAGTACATAAATACAAAGATAAAAGTGTGTAGAACAAAAACATACATGTATATAGTGAAATACTTGGGTATCACTTCCCCTCTACATGTTCCTGCACTTCCTCACCAGTTTTTTCCTGTGGAGTGGGAGAAGTTTTCTCTTGTGGAGTGGGAGTGGTTTCCTCTTGTGGAATTGGTGGGTCACTTTGTTCATTGGTTGATTTACTGTCATTGGATCTCTGAAAAGATTTACAGACAGAGACCAAAAAATGTTATGAGCGTGGTTAAGGCTAAAAGATAATAGGTAAAACCTCATAGTTTAGAGCAATG
Source organism: Rosa rugosa (assembly GCF_958449725.1). Classification (NCBI taxonomy): domain Eukaryota; kingdom Viridiplantae; phylum Streptophyta; class Magnoliopsida; order Rosales; family Rosaceae; genus Rosa; species Rosa rugosa. The sequence continues at coordinate 12,037,760 of NC_084826.1, read as the reverse complement.
CGAATGCCAATTGTCTGTTAGTTTCTGGCACTCTTTCTGTAAGTGCTTTAAAAATGACAACGACAAACTACTAGCATGAACTAGCAGCTGTCCTAATTTGAGGATGTAATATAGACCAAATCATGCACCACCAAGTGTTAAGAGTACCAGGAAATACACTTCAAAGTTCAAACTGTATCTGAAATGCATGCAATCAACGCGGAATATGTGTCAGTAGACGAGGTATCACAGTACCTTTATCCTGTCACGCCAACCAAGTCCAAATGACAGAAGAGGTATCTTCCTTGTGGGATTTCCCTGCGTTGAGCCTGGCAAGGACCTACATAGCATACTATCTCATTAGGTATAGAAGCATATATCTGCCACTGAAAATGATGAGAGATTATTATTTTAACTTTTACACTGATTGTAACTGCATAAACCATCATAAAACTGGTTCTAAAAACTCAGCTAGCAGACTTTTAAGTACCGTGGAGATAAAGCTTTAGCTTGGCCAGATTCATATTGCAATGTAGCCTCCAGCATTGATTCTGCCACTTTTACCCTCTTTTCCATTTCAGTAAGTGAAGACATAGCTTTGTCATATTTTTCCTGCATGTGTTGTTGAGTTAATAAATGGATTATAAATCATATTATTGAAAGATGCGTAAACACTCACATGTTGACCAAGTATATGTGCATCCCAATAAAAATTTTATTTTCAATAGGTCTTCATTTACTTCCCAAATGTTAGGAAATGGCTTCAAAATATGAAAGACACAATCCAGAAACACAATATATACCAGTATATAAGAGAAAGAGATGAACCTGAAGCACATAAAGTGCATGTTTCTGTGTTATTGCCTCTTGCTCGGCACTTATTCTGGCTTCTTCAGTTACCTTTTGTTCTTGCTCTACCAACATCAATACCTAAAGAGATAGAAGGGAAAAAAGAGAAATCATCTTCCCTCCCTTCTGCCCCCAAACAAAGGAGAAAACAAGTAGTAAATTTAAACCTTAAGCATTGCAGATTCTTGCTCTGTCTTGTCCTCAAGGGCTTGATGTAGCTCAGCCACCTCGTGCTCCAACTGCTCAACCTGCAGGACCATAAGCATGGTCTCTGAAAATTGAGACGGAGAGAGAAAAAAAAAAAAGAGTCTCGCTTTGGTAACCAAAAATGGATCAATGTCACTATTTATCTTAACTGTTCCGAGAAGATTATATCCAATGGTCAAATTTGTGTCCAAATAGTGTTTTTTTAAGGGGGTAATCCTTGCCGTTTTGATTTGATAAATCATATGATTGAAATAAGTTAGATAACCATATAATTTATGCGTCAATTCGCTACCAATTCAGCAGACAGTAACATTAATGTCACAGAAATTATATCCATTGAAGACAATGCAATAACTTCAGGGATATATTCTGCTGACATAACCTGAATGCCTTTTCATCAATTACCTTTGCAGAAGTGTACACAAAAAACATAAAGCATCCAATAAATACTGGGAGGTGGTTGCACTGAAACATCACTATTTAACATAGAAAGAGGCAACAGAGAGCAATAAAAACAGTCAGCTAAATCAATAATTGAATTACCTTTGCACTTAATTCTCGTCGATTATCATGCCTGACAATCTCCATAAGTGCCGTCTCCAACTCCTCGGATCTGGAAAAGAAGAGAAATCGCAAACAGAATTTCAGTGATTGTTTTCAGAAGTCACAAACATATACATAAGATGATTACGTGCATGAAAATAGATGGCCTTCTATGGATTTATATGCACCTTTTGATCTTTCAGTCAAATCCCTAATTGAGGCCATTACTAAATAGGTTGAGTTAGAGAGTCTGATCATGGAAGTTTCATGTGTACTTTCCAGAAATGAAAATGTTGAGGTAAACTCATGGCCATATATTAACCTGGAAAGTGGATGCAGCGTGGATAGAGTAAACAATGCATGGCAGGATTCCAACTGTATTGGAACCAGGCCCAGGACTCAAGTACGTCAATTTATCTCAAGACATATCAACTTTTTTTGGGGAAACTAACAAAACAGGTCACCAGAAGTATAGAACTTTAAACCACTAAATTCAAGTAGCAAATAACCTGAGTACAGAAGATCTTTTCTCCTCCAGCACCCTGCATAACTCAACCTTCAACCAATCCACCTGCACAGAAGCAGCTAATGACTGAAACTTAAAAGAAGTTGCACATGGGTTTGCTCATATTGTTGCTAATTACAAGTAGAATACCTTAGTAATACTATTATCCATAGTCAGAAAATTCAGTCCAATTAGGTAAATGAGAAATACTTCCATTACGGTAGAAAGATGGTAAAATAAAGCAACAAAACAGAAACCCACATCAAAGTCAACACGGACTTGCCCAGTATGTCAAATGAAATTGCCCAAATTTACTGAGAATTATGAATAATTTCACATCATATTAGATAGATGAGAAAAAAATTGAGAAAGAAAGCAACCTGGTCCTGAGGATCCGATAAGGAATCTAGTTCTGAAGAAAGAGATAGGCCATTAAGCATTTCATCTAGATTACAGGAATCAGATTTCGATTGAGATACATTTCCATTGGCGCTTTCTTCTTCAGTAGTACTTTTTTCTTCTGTTATAGTAGGATCATGCTTAAAACTGTACAGCTTAGCTGATAGCCCTTTTGAATCCTTCCATTTCTTAGCCCTAGCTCTTTCCTCAACTACTTCTAATACAGTTGGCCGGTGCTTATCTCTCAATTCTTTCAATCTAGTTTCAGTTATAGCTAAAAATCCCATGCATGCAGTCAAAACTAGCTGGCTGCTATCAAATGTGGAGCCAACAAGGGACTGAAACAAAACAATAGCATCCCCTGCATCTTTAGTGGTGACTATAGCAGGACCTGCAGGCACATATATAAATAATGAAACTACATTGCTTTGGCTATTGAAAAAACAAAATCATCTTTTATGAAACTTATGAATTTGTAACACTACAGGAGCATACCATATAACTCCAATAAAGCAAGTGCTGTTCGAAATAGCATAACACGATTTCCTTCAAACAGAAGCACGTCCCAAACTCGAATAACTGAAGATCAAGGAGGCAACAAGAAGGAAGACAATATATAACAAGAAGACTTCAAAGTTAACCTCAAAATTCAACTAAAGTGAATAGTTATTTACACAGCAAAAAGCACATGCCAGATTAATCTCACCGCTTTCCCAAGGAATCATATTTACAAAAATGGAAAGAAACCAGGGTCCAATGATCCATCCCACCTGGACTCCCAAGAAATCCAGATGATTCACTGCAATAAATGCTACTCAGAATGAAAAAAGGCAGCACAGACTATGCAATATAAAGAACCAGAAAGTGAGATTCCATAATTGGAAATTAAAAGCATACAAACCCAATTTTGGAAACTTTTCTCGCACTAGTTCCTCAAAAACAAGCTGGTCCACCTGATAAACAGAACAACTACTTTTTCATGAAAATTTCATAGAATGGATTCCTCCCTAAGGATTATAATATAAGCTTAGGCTCAAGTATTAGGGAACTAGCGGTAAACTAACAGCAGTTTTTCATGGTAGTAGAGCAGAAGATCTAGTTCAAATATACGTTAATTTCACATGTTAGGATCTAATAGTGAAGAGAGACCACATAATTGTTGGCCCAGATCCTAATGGCCTAGGCCAACAACCTTCATGACTGCTCAAGAACTCTAAACTTTGAAACCATACCTGAGATTCTATCATTTCTTCAGTATAGTAGCCATCAAAATAGTCGTCGATGATACCCACCAAAGTCCTATATGAAAATTCATAAGAACAAACTAATTTATACCAGTAGCCAGGTTGTTATAGAACATTTCTGTACAAATTGGTGAAACTTACCTGCTCTAATGTTCAAAGCTAACTATCAATTACTGAAACACACACACACATGACAAAGAGTGACATCTATGAAGAAATCACACATATATGCTCCAAGGACAGCTGATGCACAATTCACAAGTATTATTAAACAATTTCTCTACAGAAGTAATTACGGAGGATCCATTTTGTGATATAAAAAATAACTACAATTAGAAGAGAGGTAGAAGGATATGAGGTCTTAGAACTTACCAAAAAGCATTTTCCTCAGGCATCAGAAGTAGCAATAACCCTGCAAAGAAATTCATTGCCTGCATATATTTCCATACCAGAGTAATAATAAAATTGACAAAAACAGTAATACATCCAAGTTATAAATGAATGGATTGGCCAGAAAAAAAAAAACGATTTTCTTTGCAAGGAGTGAAATGTCCATTGAAACAAATACAACAAAATGTCGAATATCCCTGATTACCTGGCAGTACCCAACAGAGGGGTTATGACGAGCATAAGCCAAAAGCAAACGCCTCAATGAATTCCGACCATTCTCATCTAATGCAGGATGTCCTGGAAAGGTACGTGGTATGTCCTGCATTAGAATACAAAAATTTAGTTTAGGGAGAAACCCAGATTGCAATACGAAGCAAAAGAAGTAGCACCTACGAATTGAAACGATAAAGTCCAAGGCACATGCATCTAATGACCTTCTCAATCTGCTTTCTCCATTTTCTGAAAGCACCACATGAATTATCATTATCCATGCTTTCGCCAGTATTTGTTTCTTCAGCCAGGAGGTCATAATAATATTTCTCCACCCGACGAGCCTTCACACCTACAAAAGCTTGCCATACCTGCAAAGGAAAGCTAGAAAATATTGAATTTCCTCTCAAACAACTTATCTTTGTAAAAGAAATCAAGTTGACTTATCGGTTTTACCTCTCCCCTGAGATCTCTTGGAACTCCTCCATGAACAAGGGACTCCAGTTCCTGGCTCCAAGGAAAGAGAGGTTCTGGATGGATCCCATTAGCCACATCCTCTTTTGTCTGATCAGCTTGCACACTGTTACAGACACCACCATCCACAACCTCATCTTCCCCAGAAGCTTTCAATCCATCAGATTCCCTGTTACTTACAGAAGTTGCTCCATTGGAGGCATCAAGATAAATGTCTTCCTCTTGACCATCCTCAAAAGCATCTTGTGAAGGAACTTCTTCTATTGATGGAAGATGGTCTTTATCCACAACTATATGCTCATCTTTCATATTCTTTTGTTTCCTAACACGAATGCTCATCATATTTTCAATGGAACTAAGGGATGACCTAATGAAGGTCCATGTTTGGACCTTACTTTTTCCTGTTTCTTTTGGAAGTTGAGCCTCCTTTTTGGGATCTCTTTCTGATGAATCTTCAGAAATAGATTTCAGACTACTTTTGTCATTCCCTTCCTCATCGCTCTCAGAAACTATCTCTGCTTTCTGCTCAGTAGGTTCAGCTTGAAGTTCCTCTCTATATGCCTTCTGCTCTGTAGCTTCAGCTGGCAATTCCTCTGTATGTGCCTTTTCAAGAGAGCACGACTGAGAAGATTTTTCTATATGTTCAAGGAAGTTCTTCCATTTATCTGATCGTTCATCTTCCTCCTCCTGATACCATAAAATTTATCACTAAACTGAACAGTCAAATTTTTCTTACTTTAGTCCATTGGGTGTTTCAACAGAAGAAATATTCCCAGAACATAGACATTTGTAAAGCCTCTATTTATTTTGAAACTATAACAAAGTGGAACCTATTATCATGTCACTTTAGTTTTCTATAAAGCTCAATGTCTAGCTTCAAAACTAAACACAAGTTTCAGCAGTATATACCTCCTACAACAGTCACATGTAAAATATCAGTTTATAGTTGAAATAAGAGCTTATGTACTCCCCTACACATTGAATTCAGGCCTAGTTGATAATATGGTACAGAGGCTGAAGTAATTCCAAAACAATCTCAAAATCTTTTCAATAACAGAGAAGATGGTCATAACATGTGCCTCTTATATTCTTCTATATAGGACAGACAAACAGAAGTAAACCAGATTATATATGATAATATATGATATACCTTGTAGATATGAGCGTATTCTTTATATGTTTGTACATATTGAGGTCTCAAAGCAAACCCATAGGCGTCCCTGTTGACATCAGATTCTCTATGAGTCATGCAAAACATAACTATCACAATATATGTTGGAAAAAAATTCTACAACAAAAAACAACCAAATGCAGCATGAACATGAAATCAATGCCAAAAAAGAAAAAGAAAAAAAAAACAAATTCACCGACGTTCAAACTTCGAAATAAAGAAGCATAAACTGGACAGGAACAGAAAACGAAAACCAAGATTTGCTTTATCCAGTATCAAATGCAAACTCTGAAAATAAGTTGCTGAGCTTTACAGACCTGGAATCAGCCTCCAACGAGCGCTTACTCAAGAAGGACAACAACATGCTTCACAAAGAGTTTCAATTCTACTTCCCATAGCTCTCATTTTCTCTAGTATCAATCTCAGACTTCTAAACCTCGCGCCACATTACATTCAAAATCGAATCAATCATCCACATTACCCATTGGAACCAACCCTAACCCTAATTACCATCAATACCATAGACTGCTACCACAATACCTCATCAAAATTCAAGACTAGCCAATCCTGAACCTCATCAAATCCAAGACCAACCAATCCTGAAGCAGAACTCAAAATTCTAAACGCAAAACAAAAACGAATTTGAATTCTATAGCTTAGTTTCAAGAACCAAGATCAATAGAGAATCGATGTAGCTACGATCCGAATGAAACAGATGATTTTGGATGTGACAAGACTCGGTCACTCTCTGTTCCGAAGTATCAGCAAGAAGAAGAAGGATCAGAGTGACTCTAACTAACACATATAATCTCATTACAGAAAATGCGAGGATTCAGGTTTCAACAGACACGTTGCGAGGAAGAAAGGAAAGTATACAGTGCGCGAGAGCGTAGGCTTTACCTCCTGGGATTATGAGCGTGGCAGACATTGAAGCGCTCTTCCGTCATCATCGTAGCTCCCAGACAAAGAGAGAGAGATTAGGGTCCGGAGCGTTTGATTCGGAGAGAGAGATATGTAGTGATCTATGACCAACCTCCCTGAAACTGAAGCGTTTTTTTTCTGTGTGAGCTCTGCCAATGAGGGCCGCCATGTGTAAGTTTCAAAGATTTCTCGACGTTGAAACTGCCGTTTTTGATGGTCACGTGAATTTTTAGCGGGCATTCCACACGTGACAGAAGGTTGATTGACCTGGGTCCTAGACAGTTTGCCCTTCCGGTGAAATAAATTCTTTTACCATCATTTCAAACGCAAACTACATTCCTCTACATTTACATATCTGAAATTATTAACTACTATATTCTAAAAAAAAAAAAAATTATTATTAATTACTAACCTCTTGGCATTTGCTTTTTTAAAAAATAATAATAAAAACATTGAAATTTTATGTGACAAAAAAAAGTGAAATTTTAAGAAAAAAAAAAAAAAAAAAAAAAGATTGAAGGCAGCATAACGGTTTCAAACGTGGGAGTTTGTTCCTTATCTTTTGTCTATCATTTCTTGGGAAAATAATTGATTTGATTTATTTCTATTTTTGCCTTCTAAAATAATTTTTATTTTCATAAAAATTCAATTCATAAAGGGCATAATAGGAGTTTCAAAAATTTAACCATGGGAAGTAAGACTTTGCTTAATCTATACTAGCCTTCCTGCACGCGCCTTGCGCGTGCGGAAGGACTGCGCTCGCGCGTGCGAATGCATTCTCTCTCTCTCTCTCTCATCTAATGACGAAGAAATGAGGACATATTTAGTTAATTTTCGGGATTATCACATAAAGGTGCTATTTGTAATACACTAAGAATGTACAGAACTGGCAATATTTGACAGCAAAATCTCTAACCCCTTCCTACCCATCAGACTAAACTTGAGCGAAAGCTCATACACTAAGCTTTCTCCATACTCAATTGCCACTGCTTCAATCCTTTAAGCCATCATTGTACCTGAATGTGAGCTCACTTACGTTGTTATGTAAACCTTTTGTAGAACGGAACCTAAGTTCTTTTCTTCTGGTTACAGGAGAAAGGAAAATAATAAGAGATGAACAATAGAGAAGTGAACAATCACACCACAGGGGAATTTAATACCAACAAAAAAAAGAAAAATCTATGTCAATATCAATTAATTCTGATTTGTCAGAACTATTCCAAGAGATTGTCTTTAGTCTCCTGAAGACCTATCTCAATGTCCATAGATATGTTTACAGTTACATTTACATATTCTCCACTGAGGTAGTTCGAACTTCTTGAAACTCAGGTGCTAGTTGTTGTTGACCAGAGCGAAGAAAATCTCCTATTTATCCCCCTTTTGTACCTGAAATAGTGAGCACAAAAAATGAAAATTGAATACATATATACATCCATATTTCAAAGTAAAAGAGAAACACAAAAAAGAAAGAAAAAAAAAATGTAACTTGAGTGTGCTTTACTTGCCTGGACATCTAATCAACAATTAATTTCACCCTGAATGTTGACCTTTGAAAGTTGGTACTGATTACCGAATAAAGATTTTCATACCCTGAATAGTCTTGTGTCCATTATCGTAGAAAAAGAATAGAAGTTCCATTGAAAATCATTCCTGCAAAGTAAAACTGTAAGAATCAGGTTTGTAGTTTGAGTTTCATGGCAAAGAAATACGATGGAAATCCGCAGTTCCACACTACCCAAAATTTGAAAGGAATATAAGCTATAAAGTATATAAGTATTATAAAATTGTAGATCAAGGGCCTGAGACCAAACAGTACAATATCATCACTGCAATTCATCTAAAACAAAAGTTAGAGAATTACCTGCATGCTCCAAATTCCCAATTTCGCATAGGGAAACAATTAGTATAGTTTATTGTACTGAACAAAACAGAATGCATAATGAGTGAGAAGGATAAAAGAAAAGAAAGTGTAATGAGCATCAAATTAAGCAATTCATGAACTGAACAGAATGACCTTACCTCTTATAGACATGTGGATGATATAAAATCAAAGAATCAGCAACTTCATATTCCAAAGTCCTGCATCTGCACTCCAATGAAAGAAAATAACAAAAGGAAAGAGTTAGTATTAATACGTTCACCTAGAATATTGAGCAGAGTTAATACTAAAAAGAATAAACACACATGGGGAAAGAATTATCATGAAGTAAGATCGAGAACTGGTAGCAATTTATGAAATTACAATGACTGAAGAATTCCAGAAACAATTGACAATTACTGCTATTGGTGGAGTATAGAGGTTGCTGAAGGTACAAATAAGACTTTAATTTATAAATAGATTTCTGAAATGATATATATAAACCCATATGTCATTATCCTTATAGCACATCAATTGAGAGAACCTACTCTCTTCCCTATGAAACTGAATTTATAGAAACAGGTTGCAAAAGCCAAGAAAATCCAAAACAATACAATTACAGGTTGAGATGAGATAAATGGGAAAAAGTAACTGCATAAATCAAATATAATCTGGATAAGAGTACCTGTTCTCTTTGCCATGTTTGTATTCTTGAGACAATATTCCAATCAAGTTTAAAAAACACATCCTTAGTGATGATCGATATTGATAATCAATGGAAAGCATAATGACAGGGAATAAATAGAAATTGTGCAATTGGGAAACTAAATTCAATTAAATAGAAAAGGAAAACGGGAGAGCAGAGAGCAACGATTACCAGGAACAAAAGAAATTAGTCATTTGTTCAAGATACCTGCAAAATTTGGAGAAAACAGCGATGAAATCGTCTGTGTTGAGATCGTGCTTCCTGGCAGTTCTCTCTTGTTTGCAGATCGTGTGCGATTCTTTTTTTCTAATTTTTTTTTTCTTTTGTCTGCCGCACAAAGCTATAGTTCCGTATTTATATTCTTTCATTTTTTTTTTGATATTTTACAGGAATAACCCTCTCTGATATCTTTTATTTTAGTGATCTTTGTATCTGTGGTGGACAATTTGGAGACTTCAAAAAATTGGTGAAGCCTTTGACACCAAAGATCACGCTTGGCTTTATAGTAGTAGAGATTACTAGCCCCTTAAGCACATGTCAATTGGTTTTTATTTTTTAAATTAAATAGTTACAACAATTTTCTCTCCTAATTTTGGGGAAACTTCTCCTTTTTTTAAGAGAGGTATTACAATTTTTTCAAATATGATATAGTCTGTTGACTATCTTATCCTTATATAGAAATAATTTGTTTATTAATATCTATATTATGTGAGGGCGTATATAGTAGTTCAAAAATTTAACAATTCCCTCAAAAATTGGCTTAATTATCATTTGCCTTTCTCTAAAAAAAAAAAATTATCATTTGCCTTAACATGTGCGGAGCACATGTCAATTGGTTTTTATTTTTTAAATTTAATAGTTACAGCAATTTTCTCTCATGATTTTGGAGAAACTTCTCATTTTTTCAAGGGAGGTATTGCAATTTTTTCAAATTATTTGTTTATTAATATCTATATTATATAAGGGCATATATGGTAGTTCAAAAATTTAACCATTCCCTTAAGAATTGACTTAATTATATAAGATTTCTCTCCTGATTTTGGGGAAACTTCTCATTTTTTCAAGGGAGGTATTGCAATTTTTTTCAAATGATTTGTTTATTAATATCTATATTATATGAGGGCATATATGGTAGTTCAAAAATTTAACCATTCCCTCAAGAATTGACTTAATTATATAAGATGTCTGTTGACTATCTTATTCTTATATAGAAATAATTTGTTTATTAATATCTATATTATGTGAGGGCGTATATGGTAGTTCAAAAATTTAACCAATTGACATGTATTTAATAAAAATACATTTTGTAAATGTCTTAATTATCCTTGTGATTTAATTAATTCTCAAAGTTTATTAATCTTCTATGGTCAATTCTGTCAAAATATTAGATTTTGGCTAACAAAGCCTATTGTTTTAATAATAGTATAGTTATATATATATATATATATATATATATTTAAATTTATTTAAATATTATGAACTTGTGTCTTTTTATTTTCCTTGTAATTCCATTAGAGCAAGTGCAGCGGTCTCGTCTTGACCGGGCACCAGCAGGGAAATATGATGTGGTGATCGGGCATGGTGATTTCCACTCCTCCACCGGGCCTTATTTACCTAGCCAAAACTTGGCTTGGGATGACCGAGGGGAAGAAAAAGGGCAAAGCCCTGACTAATTTCTTGACCAGTCGAAGGACAGGCCCAGCTGCCACTTTGGAAGTGGAGAGAACAGTTGCTGACGTCAGGGCAAGTGCTAGACGCGGAGGCTTGCGAGACTGGAGCGCACGGACGAATTAGGCCCCTCCAGTTGGCGTCTGCATCTTTTTTGTCGCCTAGCACACCAGAATTGGCTGGTTTGGAATTTGAGGGCCCAACGATCAAATGATCCAGACCGTTGGATTGAATAGTGAAGGCAGATCTAACGGCTAGGCAATTAATATGTATGATTATATATGTGAGGTAACAAAACAGTAAGGAAAAAAACTGTAACGGTAATAAATGGTAACAAAATAAATTGTAAAAAATTCTAAAAATTTATCTATAAATACCTACCATTTTTTTAACATCTACAACCAAAAAATTAGAGTTCATAGTTACACCTTCCTCCTCTTCATATAGCTCTCATCATCCAAAATTTTCATTATCCAATATGGCCGAACAAAGGGGAAATTCCTCTTATTAAAGCACACACCTCTTAGTAAATTGCATAATTATGACATTAATTATCCATAAATATCCATTATTATCATCTATTTACATCAAATATATTTTAATTTTAAAATATAAAAAAAAACAGTAAAAATGAACAGTTAAAATAATCATTAAACAATGAAAATGAACAGTTAAAAATCGATGAACAGTGATACATGAACAGTCTTGACCGGTCAAGAAAAAAAATGGTGGAAACCCAAGTCTAGTGACAGTGAACAGTTATTTAACTGGTCGAATTCTTGACTTTTCGACCTTGACATTTCTTGACTACATGTGAACTTGCTCTTATTGTTTTGTAATGACTTGAGTTGTAATTCCGTTCAACCCGATCATTTATGTTTTTTTATTTATACTTTTTAAAATTTTCGATAACTCTTAATATGTTATTTTGTTTTTACTACATGCAGTAATTGATCAAAATTACCCAACCCCCACCACTGTCACATTTTTAAAACCCACTACTAATCACCTCCGCAAGCGATATAATATTTCTTTATCCCAAAAGGCTGTTCGTCCTTTCATTTCATAAGAATAAGAATTTCCTTCCCAATGCGTACCTGCCTCCCAAAGCTTCCATTTTTCAATCACATGCTTCGATGCTCTGTTGCCGTGTTCAACTCCCTCTAAAATCACTTTCCACTTGGCTCAAAGTTAAGCTTGCTTGAAAGCGTCTCTGATGCATGCAGCGACTTGTCACCTCACTCACATCCCCTTTAGCCGGTCTAATCAAGCTGACATTGGCCCTTGGTTCAAATCTTCATTTATGCAAATTTGACCTTCACATCAATAATTCAACCTTCTTCCATTGATAACACTCCTCCCTTCATCAAGCCCACGACTGCCCCTAATCTTCATTTAGGTTGTGTTTGTTTCACAGATTTTGGGCATTGAGAAATGAATGTCATTCATTTTCTGTGTTTGGGAGTGACAATGAAAGGAAAAATGCTTCCAAATGGAAAGGAAAATAATTCCTTTCCTTTCCAGCAAACCAAACAGAGCCGTAAGGTCCACACTCCCGGTCACTTCTCACTACTCTATTAGCTCTCAAACCCTACTTCATCGTTTCCTTTCAATATTGATAGCGCAATGGCGGAAGCAACCCGAAGAGATTATAGTTCTTATCCTCTCCTGGCTCGAGAGTTAAGCACACTGCCCAAGTCACGTCAACATCCCCATAAAAGCTGACCCTTTTGTTCTTCTCCCTAGCTTCAAAGCTTCTATGATGCATGCAGGGACTTGTTTGTTTCAAATCTTCAGTTATGACCAATCACATCAATCCCCGCCAGAAGAATACAAGCTCCTACTCCCCCCCTAATAGTCAAACCCAATTACCCAACTACCTCTATATAAGACTCCTCCCTTCATACATAGTAAGCCCACGATTGCCCCTGATCACTCGGTCCTCTCCTCATCACTGCTCGCTACTCTATAATTAGCATTCAAACCCTACTTCATCGTTTCGTTTCCATAGTAGAGCAATGGAGGAAACAAACCTGCCCGAAGAGATTATAGTGCTTATCCTCTCCTGGCTGCCCGTGAAATCCTTACTCCGATTCACTTGCGTATCCAAGCGCTTTCATTTCATCATTCTCTCTAACCCAAAATTTGCTAAATCACAATTTCAAGCAGCTCGTGAGCGCAAAACCCTCGATCACAGGCTCCTCTACAACACAACCGTCCCTCCACTCGAATCCCTAGACTTGGAGACGCTGCCGTTATTTGGAGACTCTTCCTACCTCGAACGCAGACTCCTCTACTCCAAAATCGCCCCTCGACTCGAATCCCTACACTTGGAGACGACGTCTTTTGGAGATCGTTCCTCCGTCAGAAAGCTACAGTTTCCTTTCCAGCCACCCGTCGGTCGTCTCTCGCTACTGGGCTCCTGCAATGGTATTGTATTTATCGCCTTTGATGAGAGAGTATTCTATATCTGGAACCCATCGACTGGATTCTTCAGGAAATTACCTGATCCAGGTTCTTTATGTGATCAAAGATTTCTGTTCAATTATGGTGTTGGCTATTTGTCGGCCACCGACGACTACAAAATTTTCATAGCCACCGATGTGTACGCCATTTTCTCGTCGAGAGCTCAAGCCTGGAAAAAACTTGAGGTCTATTCGGAATCACCTCCTTCTTATCGGGGGACCCTTTTGAACGAGGCACTTCATTGGCTCAATCAAGAGAACGGTATCGTGGCTTTTGATTTGGCCCATGAGAAGTTCAGTAAAATGACAATGCCTAATTTCGATGAAAGAAGTTTAAATCAGTTCGGCTATCTTGGGGTTTCTGCTGAAGGATGGCTTTCTTTTGCTCTCTCTCTGTGGAATGCTCGTGACTGTATTCAAGTGTGGGTCATGAAAGAATATGGTGTGCATGACTCATGGACTAAGCTCTTTAACTTCAGGTTTTTGGATCCGCCAGAGGGGATGTGGTCTTTCAGTCGTGTATTGGTTTTGGAAACTAGTATTGTTGCCCACATATGCTCTATGAAGGAGGTTGACAATGATTGTATTACCGACGTGAAAGGGTTGATAAAGATTCTTCACAAGGAAGAGGAGAAGTGTGGTGAGTATGTGATTGAAGGCTTTGAACTTAAAATGATTCGGTATCAAGAGAGTTTATGTCGGATAGATGATTAGTCCTCATTTGCTCTCTGTATGACAGTGCTGGTTAGTTACTCCTCATTTTTGACTCTGCTTTCTTGCTTCTAAATACTATTTGTATTCTTAGGAAATTTGCTAAGTTCTTTGCATTGATGTAGACAGTCAATTGTATGGATTAATCTAGTAAGGGTTTGGTTTATGCGTCTTCTAAGTAAATATATACAACCTGATAAAAAAAAAAAAAGTAAATATATACAAAGTATCTTTTGGTCAGCATAGAATTAAAAGTTACCATTTCCTAGCTCTTGTGAGTTTAGTTTATCACATCAAGTGGCCACAAATCCTTGTAAACTCTACTTCCGATCAAGTGGCCCCTCATGTACCATGATAGCAGTACTGGCGTAGTGGTCGGCGTGCTTTTCGGCCTCTCAAAAATCGCTGGTGTATTTTGGATTCTGACCTGTTTTTGTTGTTAGTTTCATTTGAAGCCACATTTTCATTGTGCGCCTCAGGCATCTAAAACGTCAGGACTGGCCCTGTTAGCATACATGGTATTACCTTTGTTTATGATACTGAATAGAGGAAGCAAACAATTGTACTTCACCTCTTAATCTTGAGTTTTGCATTGGTTCTTCGTATTGTTTTCAAAAAACAGAAGGGAAAGACCATTCATCTTGGTTGATCATTGACTCATTGGTTTTCATAAAGTTGTTTTGAGGGATGATCAATTGTGTTCTTTCTTTGATTCTGTAGGGGATTTTGGATGTACAATTGCTAGAGCAAGCTTTATTGGAGGGTTCTTTGATCTGGTGGTGATGTGGACCAGCTTTAATCGGAAGCTAGCTATATATTTGTCTAATGGTTGCAACTATGTTGATATATGTTTGTCTTTTTTCATTATCTTTGCCTAAATTTCTGTATTATGCTATAAGGAATTTATGTGTTCGTGAAACTATATATATATCAAGTCGTGAAATTCCCGAACTCTTGTTGACTAGCTTGTCAATTGCACTCAATGATGTGTCACCTTCTTTTTTGTGATAATGTGTTGTGTTTGACAGTATTGACATGATTCAGTATGAAAACATGGAGAAATGGTAGCGCAATCTAGGTGCTGAACATGCATTTGAGTTTATTTGTTTATTTTATGCTGAATTGTATTGTTTTTTTTTTGAAAATATGCTGAATTGTATTGTTGTGTATTATTGATCGTTCAGTTTTGAATCTCTTAACCAATGGAAACATGAATTTAACTGGAACAAAACCAAAGTTTAGGAGAAAAATTCTGTTGCTGAATGATGTAGACTGAAGCACCATATATTAATGCATGTCCATACCAACTGAACCAACTCATGTTGATAATTTCGTTATAGTTTTGTAACGTCCTGAGTCATAATTCCATTCAACCTGTTCAAAATTTTCGATAACTTAATGAGTTGATTCATTATTATTATCATTTTTTACTCCATGGAGTAATCGATCAAAAATACTCGACCCAAAATTACCCAACCCCCCACCCCGCCACCGTCACGTTTTTAAAACCCACTACTAAAGTACTAATCACCTCCGCAACCGATATAAATTCCCCCACCCCCACCAAAAAAAGCCCTTTCATTTCATAAGATTCATAAATTTCTGTTTTTTTTTTTTTAAAAAAAAATTAAATAGAGGATTAGGCGATATTAGTTCATCTGCGACAACCGATTTGGGGTGACTGACACCCACCTGCAATCTCGAAAGAAAGGGGACCATCGCAATCGGGAACCCACCGCTCATCCCTCTATTTTATTTTATTAATAAAAGAAAAAAAATCACAAGAATAGAGAGGGGGACAAGAACCAAAACCTCTTTGAGAACAAAAAGAAATAAAGTACTCAAAGTGAGCACTGAGTTAAAATAGTTACAGACTGATGAATATAGCAACCATGCAGCAAAAACCACGTTTGCATGAAATCTGTCAAGCACATCAGAATTCATCGAATACGGAAATTCGGTAAACCTTGTAGATTGTGAACAAAGACAGCTGAAGCACAAGGAGGGCAAGAGTCCCACCAATAATGCCCCTCATGATCCACCCCATAATTAGCTAAGCAGTCAGCCACTTGATTCCCTTCTCGATAAATGTGTGAAAAACGAATCTGCATAGAGAGAATGGTACAAACAATTGACCCAATCAACACTTAGACGCCAAGGAACTGAGCAATTTCTATTGGCAAGAAAGTGAATTGCTACCTCTGAATCACACTCAATCCAGAGAGAAATCCATCATTTTCCTGATGCTATTAAAACGGCATGAATAATGGCTTGAAACTCTGCTTCAAGGACAGTAGCAATACCCATGGAACCAGCAAAACAACCCATACAATTGCCCAAGTGGTCACGAAAAATACCTCCAAAGCCCGCGAGGCCTGGCTCGAAAATCACAATTTCACTGGGCTCAAAGTTAATCTTGCTTCAAAGCTTCTCTGATGCATGCAGCGACTTGTCACCTCACTCTCATCCCCTTTAGCCGGTGCAATAAAGCTGACACTGGCCCTTGGTTCAAATCTTCATTTCTGCAAATTTGACCTTCACATCAATAATTAAACCTTCTTCCATTGATAACACTCCTCGCTAAGCCCACGACTGCCCCTAATCTTCATTTACGGTCCTTCCCTGTCACTACTCACTACTCTATTAGCTCTCAAACCCTACTTCATCGTTTCGTTTCAATATTGATAGTGCAATGGCGGAAGCAACCCTACCCGAAGAGATGATAGTGCTTATCCTCTCCTGGCTTCCCGTGAAATCGTTGCTCCGGTTCACCTGCGTTTCCAAACGTTTCCATTTCATCATTCTCTCAGACCCAAAATTCGCCAAGTCCCAATTTCAAGCAGCTCGTGAGCGCAAAACCCTAACTTGTAGACTCCTCTGCTCCACCACCGCCCCTCGACTCGAATCCCTTGACTTGGAGACGCCGTCGTTTGGAGACCGTTCCTCTGTTAGGAAGCTCAAACTTCCTCTCCGCCCACCAGCCGATCATGTCATGCCACTGGGCTCCTGCAATGGTATCGTATTTCTCGCAATTAAGAAAATATATTATATGTGGAACCCATCAACCGGATTCTTCAAGAAATTACCTGACCCGGGTTTCTCCCCAGATGAAAATGAGCTCGTCACTTATGGTGGTGGCTATCTACAAAGTTTTTGTAGTCTTAGTTGACATTGTGGATGAGAAGGATAAGGCCGCCATTTTCTCGTCCAGAGCTCACGCTTGGAAAACAGTACTTGAGGTCGATGTCGATGATTCAATTACTGGTCAGGGGACTCTTTTGAAAGAGGCACTTCATTGGCTCGGTTATCATAATGAAATTGTGTCTTTTGATTTGGCTCAGGAGGAGGAGGAGCACAGGTTCAGGAAAATGCTGCTGCCCAATTTCCATAACGTAACACTTGGCCCACAATACAGCCATCTCGGAGTTTCTGTTGGAGGATGCCTCTCTCTAGCTGGTTATCTGCTGGATGCCACTGACTGCATTGATGTATGGGTCATGAGAGAATATGATGTGCGTGACTCGTGGACTAAGCTCTTTAACTTGAAGCTTTCGGACCCCCCTAAGGAGCAATGGAGTTACAATCGTATCTTGGTTACGGAAACTAGTATGGTTGCCGAGATATTTGTTGGCAACGTCGGGAGAGGACTGGTAAAGATTCTTAAAAAAGAAGAAGACAAGTGTAGCATCTATATGATTGGGGTTGAGGGCGATTGGATTGACATGATTGAATATCAAGAGAGTCTACTTCGGATAGATGGTTAGTCCTCGATTGCTCTTTGCATAACAGTGCTGGTTAGTTACTCTCATTTTGACTCTGCTTTCATGCATCTGAATACTATTTGTATTCCTAGCAATTTTGCTAAATACTCTGCATTACTCTTCATTGATGTAGACAGTCAATCTTATGTGATTAAAGTATGGGTTTGGTTTATGCGTCTTCTGTGGATTCGAAAATTGAGGGTTCTGTTACTTAATTTTCCTTTCTATTCTTGAGTTCTGTGTTGCCTGTTGGTTTCATGTAGCAATAGGATGCCTGTCGGGACGTTCAGCTGAGAGGAGTGATCTTATACAAGTACCAATTTTTGATGATGTAGGCAACAGAGATTGGAATTGTCAGTTCATTTTAGCGATTAATTTGAGTCATCTATTCTTTAGTAAACCGTCCTCTTGTAAGTTTTATTTTATCACTTCAAATGGCCACATATCCATATCAACTCTACTTTATACCAAGGAACTTAACTGAAGTGCTTTAAATTGCTGTAAACCAATAGAGGATTGGTGCTTTAGAGTATTGATAACCCTGTATTAGATATATGTTTGCAAGCAATGGATCTGGAGTTGTTTGACTTTACATCATTACAGAGAAAAATGGAATATGTAATTGGAGTGAATTACAAATGCATTAGTCCTTGATTGTATAATTGCTATTGTAATACTGAATATTCAAATGAGATACTGAGTTCCTAGGCTTAGATGCTTTTAGAACTCAAACTGGGCATGTGAGTTCTGAATCTGTATCTCAAAGATATTTTAAATCTGTACTTGGCTTGATAGTTTAATCTCAATTTGCTGTGCCTTAACACATCTCATTTTGCGCAAAGAGTTTCTGTTAATGCAAAGTCAAAGATATGTTAACTCTGTACTTCTCTTGATAGTTTAATCTCAACTTTCTCTCCATTAACACATCTCATATAAGTAGAGTTTCTGTTAATGCAAAGTTGGTTGGACCATCTTTTATTAAAAAACCATCTTTTTTAAAAAAAAAATTTAATGACCCAACTGTCTGGGAAATGTTTTCATTTAGTGCTTCTTAAATAGCATTCTATTTCATAATTCATCCTGTCGAAAGGGTACTATTTTTTATATTAATGAACTTGGGAGTCTCCAAGGGTGGTATGAGCCTCTGTTTATATTCTCGCTTTGTGCTGCCAATTTGCGCATAATCTCAGAAACACCACACAGAAACAAAAATTGTCAACTCTTTATATGCTTAACAGAGCTGATATCCTCTTTTGGCTATATTTATCTATGCACATTGTTTAGTACAGTATATATATATATATATAGATATATACACGGAAAATTCTATAGTACATACCAGTAGCTCATACACACATTTACAAATGTGACAACAAATTTGTTGTCAGAGTGGTAACGTTGAGTCCTATTTTGCGTAAGTTTAGTTCTAATAATGGTAATTACACCTCCTACGACATTATTACAAGCTTTTGAACAAATTCGTTGTCAATGTTGTAATTTTTGTTTAACTATATGTAAATAGTGTAAATAAATATGGTAACTTTTGTTCTCAATGTTGTAATTTTGATTCAAATAATTGTAATTTTTTGTTCAAATAGATGTAAAATGAGTGTATGAGATACTGGTATGTACCATAGCTTGTCTCATATATATACATCCCTTATACATATATATCTCAGTATGCATGGTATTACCTTTGTTTATGATATTGAGGAGCAAGCAGAAGGGAAAGACCATTCATCCTATTGTTTTGTTTCACCTCTCAATTTCTTGAGTTTTACTTTGGTTCTTCCTATTGATTTCAAAAAGTAGAAGGGAAAGATCATTCATCCTGGTTGATCATTGAGTCATTGGCTTTCACAAAATTGTTTGACAGTTAGATGATTAATTGTGTTCTTTCTTTGATTTTGTAGGCGCTTTGATGTACGATTGCAGGAGCAAGCTTTATGGGAGAGGTTTCTTTGATCTAGTGGTGGTACGGACCAGTTTTAATTGGAAGCTAGCTAGCTATATTTGTAATGGTAGCAACTGTGTTGATGTATATATTCGTTGTTTGTTTTGTAAGTTTTGACATTTATCTTGTATGATTGTCTTTGTCGGAATTTCTATATTATGCTATAAGATTTTTTTGTGTTGGTGAAACTATAGTTATATTTGTTGTGAAGTCGGTTTTTGAAATGAAACTCTTATTGACGGTAACTTTATGATGGATCAATGTGTTTCGTTCTTTTATTGTTAATGTGTGTTTGATAGTATTGGCATGATTCAATAAGAAGAAAGAGCAGAAGCATAGAGGAATGGTTGTGCATTACAACTGCCAGTGTGTTCGCTCGTGCATTTGAGAATTATTTGTTTATTTTATGCACAGTTAGTCCCGTTATGTAATTGGTCACTCGATTTTGAATCTCTTAACCAAAGCAAACTTGAATATCTGACCATGGAAATAAACTCTAGTAAGGTTGATGAATATGCCTCGTTTGTGTGTCAAGGTTAGAAGCCTCCAATAAGAATATGAGATTGTGAAGAAATAGAAAAGAAGACGAGAAGAAAGTGTCAATGTCACGCCCCGAATTTTGAATAATCAATTCAAATCCGAAACATGATTAACATCAATACAAATAACGTCCTGAATTTTTTTCTCACAAACAACCACACTTCACACCTCTCAATATTACAAAAACCAATCTTCAATTTACTTATTACATCACACTCTCACAACTTAATTTACAATACTCAAAAGAGCATAATAAACCTCACAATATAAATCCAGATTTACCCAATGCAATTTCTCTAAGCAGCTCGATCACCTTCCCGATTCGCCTGACCTGTAGGATTACCCGCTACACCGTTTGAATAGTGTACCGGGATTGCAACAATACAAACCCGGTAAGCTTTTTGCAAAGCTCGTATGAGTAAATGAAAGGATTGCACGATTTAAAGTAACACAATCAACTCAAGCACATTTTAATTTTGTTTTGCATAAGAATTGAAGTGTACAACATCACTTCAAGCATCAATCAACTCACATCTCATCATGACTACTCAATAATAAACAACTTCTTACTCAATATATACTCACAGGCTTATGATTTATTTATATAAATCATCCCATGCAGTATATTATACTTACAGGCTTATGATTAAATATATTAATCACCCCATTCAGTATATCATACTTACAGGCTTATGATTAATTATATTAATCACCCCATTCAGTATGTCATGTCATACCCAAGGGCATATGATAACTCGTTTATCCCCCAAGCAGTATGACGGCAGACAGACTAGAGCTCTAACTGTATCGTAAAGTGTCACCTGGCCAAGGTTCACCTTACGAATGACTGCTTTTCTCAATTCACTCGACTCCTCATTTAATTCATCTCAACGACTCAACTATCGCACTTTACTCAATTACCCATTATCATAGACAACACAACATCTAAGATAAATCACATATTCCAAAGGTAATGCTCAAAATATAACTCAGTAAATCACACCATCCAATATATATTCCACGTAAATATATATATATACGTAGTCACCCACACAAGAGTGACCACTAATACCAACTATAGTTCACATGCAATAAAATCTAGAAATTCATTTTTATAGTTTAAATACATTTTACTTACCTATGGACCGTAGTCGATCAAGTCCATATAATTTAAAACAAATATTTATTTTCATAAAACAATTTCCACAATTTCTCAATTAAATAAAATCACCGAATTTCGGTTCGTGAATGAACCATGTGCGATTTACTCACCTCGATATTCCCGCTGCGTCTTCAATTCAACACAATACACACCGAAATCGCTCACCCAAGGAAGACCGTCAATCACCTAATCACACATGACCTTAACTTAGCCAATAACTCAAAAACATATTCAAACGACAATCCAACGGTCGGATCGAAATTAAATGATGATCCAACGGTCGGATCCTCACGGATCGCCCTTAGGATCACCCTCCAAAAATCATCACGAAGATCCAACGGTCGGATCTCCCTGAATCGTCCTTACTAACATCTTCACAAATTTATACGAAAATCCAACGGACGGATTCTCACGAATCGCCTCCCTAATCACTGTTTTGCATTTATACGAAGATCCAACGGTCGGATCTTCGCCCATGACCACACAAAGCCACTGGGACAGTCATAAGAT
This sequence comes from Rosa rugosa, assembly GCF_958449725.1. Classification (NCBI taxonomy): domain Eukaryota; kingdom Viridiplantae; phylum Streptophyta; class Magnoliopsida; order Rosales; family Rosaceae; genus Rosa; species Rosa rugosa. The sequence goes on along the minus strand of NC_084826.1, from coordinate 12,015,533 downwards.
CATCATATCAAAACTACAAGTCCATCTGACGGTCCTAACTTCACAGATCACAAATCTAACGATCGAAATCGATCTAAACTTAAAAATTCATAACTTAATCATACGATATCCAAAAATTGCATATAATATATCGAAATGATCGTATTGAAATATAGAATCTGAAAATGTATAGAAACCATATTTTTGACCCCCGGAGGTGGCCGGAAAGGGCCGCCGGAGTTAGTGGCAGAGCCGCCGCCGACCACCACCAATGGTGTCGGGGCCGGGCTGCTCTTCTTCCTCTCATCATGCTTAACAACTTTCATAACTACCATGTAAGCTGAAAATGACCGGAAGTGGTTGAAATTACCTAAAACAGTCGAGGTGGCCGGAATTTTTCCAAAAACCGGCGAGAATTTGCAGAAGCCGGCGAAGCTCCGATCAACGTAAAAATGTCCTCCTTTCGCTTCGATTCCTTCAGGAGACTTGTTCAGAACTTAAAGACGAACTCACTGGTTCAAGAATCACTCAAAACGAAGCTCTACAGCTCAAGATATCTTGATCGAAAGCGTCGGTGGCCGGAAAATTTCCAGAATCCGGCGAGCTTGAATTCCGACGTAAAAACTTCAACGAAACGCTTCGATTCCTTCTGGAGAGTTGTTCAGAACTTCAAGGCGAGCTCACTGGTTCAAGAATCACTCAAAACGACATCCTGTAGCTCAAGATATTTGGATCGATAGCTCCGGTTTCGTTCTTGGTTGGGTTTGACTTGTAGCCACTGCTACGGGCCACGCCGCCGTGTGAGGCTGCTTCTGGGAGCTTCAGGAAGTTGAGGCGAGCTCGAGGATGAAGTTTGGTGAGGATTGATGGCCTGTAGCTCGAGTTATCACAATTGGACCCAATCGGGTTTTAAAACGAAACCGTGTTTCCGCCGCCGTTTTCCGGTTGTGCCGCGGTGCAAGGATGCCACTGCAGCAGTGCAAGGTCTAGGCGAGGCTAATGGAGGTGGTTCGACGTCTTGAGGTGGCCTGAGGAGGGAGAGAGAGATCGAAGAATCCGTGCTCTGTTTTTGCTGGGTTCGGCCGTGAGAGAGAGAGAGTGAGATTTCTTCTGCTTTCTTTGTTGAATGATTTTCAATTATGCATAAACACGTAAGCAAATAAAGCACCGGTCTTGATTGATCCACTAATGCTTAAATCACGGAATACCCTACCTTTAAATCAAAGGTGTTTGCCACCATTTCACTTTGCTTAAAGAAGACAAAACTCGGTTATTACAATCTACCCCCCTTAAAGGAATTTCGTCCCGAAATTCAAGCACTCAACTCTCCAAAGAGCTGCGGATACTTCACTCTCATGTCAGACTCTAACTCCCATGATGCATCACCCTCATCATGATGACTCCACAACACCTTCACAAGATCAAACTCCTTCCTACGAAGCTTCTTCGTAGACCTATCCAAGATACGAACAGGTTCAACCACAAAGGTTACATCAGTGTTTACCTCAATAGTTCCATGATCAATCACGTGCGACTCATCTCGGACGTACTTCCTGAGCATAGACACATGAAAGACATTGTGCACACCCGACATGCTGATAGGTAGAGCAAGCCGATATGCCACTTTCCCAACCCTCTCTAGAATCTCAAAGGGTCCAACATACCTTGGTGCGAGTTTTCCCTTCTTGCCAAATCTGACTACGCCTTTCATAGGTGAGACCTTCAAGAACACGTAATCACCCGTCTCGAACTCAACTGGTCTTCTCTTCAAGTCTGCATAACTCTTCTGTCTACTTTGTGCTATTTGGATCCTACCCCGAATAGTAGTGATCTTCTCTGTAGTCTCCAGAACAAGTGCAGGACCAAAGAGTCCCTTCTCCCCTACTTCTGTCCAACAGATAGGAGTTCTACATGGCCTACCATAAAGAGCCTCATACGGGGCCATGCCGATGCTGGCGTAATAACTGTTGTTGTAGGCAAACTCTATCAATGGTAGGTGATCCGCCCAACTTCCCTTAAAGTCCAACACACAAGCTCTAAGCATATCCTCCATCACCTGATTCACTCTCTCAGTTTGCCCATCTGTCTGTGGATGGAATGCGGTGCTCATAGCTAAAGACGTGCCCAATGCCTTATGGAATCTACGCCAAAATTCTGAAGTGAAACGAGCATCCCGATCAGAAACAATTGTAACAAGCACACCATGCAGCCTTACTATCTCATTCACATACAACTTACACAACGCATCCCCTGAGTAAGTTTTTGCCACAGGAAGGAAGTGTGCAGACTTCGTCAATCGGTCCACAATCACCCAAATTGAGTCATAACCTTGCCTGGACCTAGGCAATCCAGTCACAAAGTCCATGGAGATATCTTCCCATTTCCACACAGGAATCGGTAATGGTTGCAGCATCCCTGCAGGCCTCTGATGCTCTGCCTTCACTCGCTGACATGTAAGACACTTTGACACATGTTCCGCCACATCCCTCTTCATTCCATACCACCAAAATTGTCTCCGTAGGTCCATATACATTTTAGTACCCCCTGGATGTATCGTGTATCGAGATCTATGAGCTTCCCGCATGACTTCCTCCTTGAGGTTATCAACACTTGGAACATACAATCTTCCTCGAAATCTCAACCCCCCATCTGCTCTAGTAGCCCACTCAGAAGGGCCCTCCACATTAGGATTAGCAGTCATCTCTGCAATCCTCGCCTGGGCAAACTCATCAAGTGTCTGACCCTGAATGATCTTGGAAATCAAGGTGGACTGTAAGGTGATACTTCCGAGAAAGATTTCATGTCCAACTCTAGTGGGCATAAGATCAAACTTCGATGCAGCTTCCAACATGAGCCATTCCTGCACCATGAGCGATGCCATGATTACTTGGGGCTTCCTACTCAAAGCATCAGCCACTACATTAGCCTTTCCGGGATGATACTCCAAAGTGAAATCATAGTCTTTGATGAGCTCCATCCACCTCCTCTGTCTCATGTTCAACTCCTTCTGGGAGAATAGGTACTTCAAACTCTTATGATCAGAAAAGAGTTCGAATTTCTCACCATATAGATAGTGTCTCCAAATCTTCAAGGCAAACACTACCGCGGCCAACTCTAGATCATGAGTGGGGTAGTTTCGCTCATGAACTTTCAGTTGTCTAGAACCATAAGCAACAACGCCACCATTCTGCATCAACACACACCCCAAACCCTGATGAGATGCATCACTGTAGATAACTAAACCACCTCCACTAGATGGAATAGTTAACACTGGAGCTGTTGTCAATCTTGTCTTTAGCTCACTGAAAGCCTTCTCACACTCATCCGTCCATATAAACTGAGTGTCGTTCCGTGTCAACTTAGTCAAAGCTGAAGCGATACTAGAAAACCCCTCAATGAAGCGCCTGTAGTAACCTGCTAATCCAAGGAAGCTACGGATCTCTGTAACAGTAGTGGGGCGACTCCAACTCATCACTGCTTCAACTTTCGAAGGATCCACAGAAACTCCATCCTTTGAAACTACGTGACCAAGGAACTTGACTTCCTTTTGCCAAAAGTCGCACTTTTCAAACTTGGCAAACAATTTCTTCTCTCTTAGCGTCTGTAGTACAATCCGTAAATGTTTCTCATGCTCATCTGATGACTTTGAATAAATTAAGATGTCGTCAACGAACACCACTACAAACTGATCTAAGTAAGGACTGAACGTACGGTTCATTAAGTCCATGAATGCCGCTGGTGCATTAGTTAGACCAAAAGGCATGACAAGGAACTCAAAATGTCCATACCTGGTCCTGAACGCCGTTTTTGGAATATCCTCATCCTTCACCCTTAACTGGTGATATCCAGATCTCAAATCAATCTTGGAGAACACAGTAGCCTCTCTAAGCTGATCGAACAAGTCATCAATCCTAGGTAAAGGGTACCTGTTCTTGATGGTCACCTTGTTCAGCTGCCGATAATCCACACATAATCGGAGTGAATTATCCTTCTTTTTCACAAACAACACTGGTGCACCCCAAGGAGATACACTAGCCTGTATAAACCCTTGAGCCAGTAATCCATCAATCTGAACCTTCAACTCCTGAAGTTCAGCTGGAGCCATCCGATAGGGTGCTTTCGATACCGGGGCAGTACCTGGTATCACATCAATGGAGAAGTCGATTACCCTTTTTGGAGGCAACCCTGGTATCTCCTTAAACACATCAGCATATTCTGAAACTACAGGAATCCTTGTAATCTCAGAAATACTACTCCCTGACTCAATATGAGCCAAAATCCCTGCCCGCATGGTAATGTCGGACTTCAGACAACGGTAATGAAACACTGGTTGTCCAGGAATATGGAAGGACACAATCATTCTAAAGCAATCAATCAATGCATGGTTCGGGCTCAACCAATCCATACCCAAAATCACATCATACGTGTGATCCGGTATCACAATCAATGAGGCAGAGAACTCTCTACCACCTATCCCAATAGGGCAATCATCACAAAACATATCCAGCTCAAGAGACACACCGAGAGGTGATGTAACACATAATGATCTAAAAAGAGGCATGGAAATCAAACCCAACACTTCCACAACTGAACTAGATATGAAAGAGTGGGAGGCTCCCGTATCAAACAATACTCTAGCAAGATAGCTATAAACAGATAAGGTACCTTCCACCCCAGTGCCTCCTTGACCAATGGCAAAGACTCTAGCTGGTGCTGGAGGTAGTAGTCTCTGCTGGTTACCCTGTCTTCTACCCTGAGGTCGAGTACACTCTCTGGAAATATGTCCCGGCTGGCCACAATTAAAGCACACCCTAATTTGCGCCTTCGTACACACCTTAGAGATATGGCCCTGTTCACCACAGTTGTAGCATTTCACTGGTGCAGTTGGTGCTACTTGCCTCACAGGTACAGCTCTAAATGGAGCCGGTGCTGCCCTGGCTGGGGCCTGGTACTGGTTGACCATCCTAGTTGGAGCCTGTGGATGGAAACTGGTCCGCTGTCTCTTCCACGACCTACCTCCATGATCCCTGGAACCACTGCTCCCCACAATCGCTTTCCCTTTTCCCAAGGATTCTCTCACAACTCCCCGTTCACTCGTATGCATGCTGGTTGCCTGTTCATGGGCCATGGCACTAGCAAAGATCTCTTCCTTGGTGGTTAACCGAAGAGGATACACTATCTCCCTAATCCTGGAATTCAGTCCTCTCAGGAACTTCTTAGCCAAGGCTTGGGCATCCAACTGGGGAACGAATCTGTATAATTGAGTGAACCGTGTTTCATACTCTCTCACAGTCATAGTCCCCTGTTCCAGGGAAATGAAATCTAACTCAATCTGCTCCCTCACTGCATCAGGGAAGTACATGTCCTGGAATAGTTCCACAAAACCATTCCAAGTCAGCGTAGCCATATTCACTGTATTCCGCTGACCAGCCCACCATATCCTGGCATCACCCTGAAGAAGATAAGCAGCAATCTTCCACTTCTCAGTTTCAGAGCAAATCACCATCTCGAAACAACTCATCATATTCTCAAGCCACTGATCAGCTGCCCAATGATCAACTCCCCCTTCAAATGGGGTTGCACCTAACTGTTTGATCTCCTTAACCAGTTTGGCTAAGCGAACGGCATCCACTACTTCCACAACAGGTGGAGTAGGCTGTACATCAAAAGAAGACTCTGCGTCACTCAAATAAACTTCCTCTAAGGGGCGGGTCCTTTCCCTCCTACCACCAATTCCGCCTCCTCTTCTGCGCACACCATAGCCTCGCTGTCTGTCCATTACCTAAGGTGCATAGTACGCTTGGTTAATATAAGTATAACACTTACACACATTATAAGTCAAATACCAGTCCATATTAACCAAGTCAATACCATAAGGAAGCATTCAAGGTCCTAAAGCAACTCGACGTCCTAGACGACTCCTAACGTTCATACATACCCAATGACTTTGCCAATACCGAAGAGTACACGATGGGGATCCGCTGCAGACGGGCCATCACTCGGAAGGTATTGACACATCACCGAATATGCACCTTACGCTCTGATACCAAACTGTCACGCCCCGAATTTTGAATAATCAATTCAAATCCGAAACATGATTAACATCAATACAAATAACGTCCTGAATTTTTTTCTCACAAACAACCACACTTCACACCTCTCAATATTACAAAAACCAATCTTCAATTTACTTATTACATCACACTCTCACAACTTAATTTACAATACTCAAAAGAGCATAATAAACCTCACAATATAAATCCAGATTTACCCAATGCAATTTCTCTAAGCAGCTCGATCACCTTCCCGATTCGCCTGACCTGTAGGATTACCCGCTACACCGTTTGAATAGTGTACCGGGATTGCAACAATACAAACCCGGTAAGCTTTTTGCAAAGCTCGTATGAGTAAATGAAAGGATTGCACGATTTAAAGTAACACAATCAACTCAAGCACATTTTAATTTTGTTTTGCATAAGAATTGAAGTGTACAACATCACTTCAAGCATCAATCAACTCACATCTCATCATGACTACTCAATAATAAACAACTTCTTACTCAATATATACTCACAGGCTTATGATTTATTTATATAAATCATCCCATGCAGTATATTATACTTACAGGCTTATGATTAAATATATTAATCACCCCATTCAGTATATCATACTTACAGGCTTATGATTAATTATATTAATCACCCCATTCAGTATGTCATGTCATACCCAAGGGCATATGATAACTCGTTTATCCCCCAAGCAGTATGACGGCAGACAGACTAGAGCTCTAACTGTATCGTAAAGTGTCACCTGGCCAAGGTTCACCTTACGAATGACTGCTTTTCTCAATTCACTCGACTCCTCATTTAATTCATCTCAACGACTCAACTATCGCACTTTACTCAATTACCCATTATCATAGACAACACAACATCTAAGATAAATCACATATTCCAAAGGTAATGCTCAAAATATAACTCAGTAAATCACACCATCCAATATATATTCCACGTAAATATATATATATACGTAGTCACCCACACAAGAGTGACCACTAATACCAACTATAGTTCACATGCAATAAAATCTAGAAATTCATTTTTATAGTTTAAATACATTTTACTTACCTATGGACCGTAGTCGATCAAGTCCATATAATTTAAAACAAATATTTATTTTCATAAAACAATTTCCACAATTTCTCAATTAAATAAAATCACCGAATTTCGGTTCGTGAATGAACCATGTGCGATTTACTCACCTCGATATTCCCGCTGCGTCTTCAATTCAACACAATACACACCGAAATCGCTCACCCAAGGAAGACCGTCAATCACCTAATCACACATGACCTTAACTTAGCCAATAACTCAAAAACATATTCAAACGACAATCCAACGGTCGGATCGAAATTAAATGATGATCCAACGGTCGGATCCTCACGGATCGCCCTTAGGATCACCCTCCAAAAATCATCACGAAGATCCAACGGTCGGATCTCCCTGAATCGTCCTTACTAACATCTTCACAAATTTATACGAAAATCCAACGGACGGATTCTCACGAATCGCCTCCCTAATCACTGTTTTGCATTTATACGAAGATCCAACGGTCGGATCTTTGCCCATGACCACACAAAGCCACTGGGACAGTCATAAGATCATCATATCAAAACTACAAGTCCATCTGACGGTCCTAACTTCACAGATCACAAATCTAACGATCGAAATCGATCTAAACTTAAAAATTCATAACTTAATCATACGATATCCAAAAATTGCATATAATATATCGAAATGATCGTATTGAAATATAGAATCTGAAAATGTATAGAAACCATATTTTTGACCCCCGGAGGTGGCCGGAAAGGGCCTCCGGAGTTAGTGGCAGAGCCGCCGCCGACCACCACCAATGGTGTCGGGGCCGGGCTGCTCTTCTTCCTCTCATCATGCTTAACAACTTTCATAACTACCATGTAAGCTAAAAATGACCGGAAGTGGTTGAAATTACCTAAAACAGTCGAGGTGGCCGGAATTTTTCCAAAAACCGGCGAGAATTTGCAGAAGCCGGCGAAGCTCCGATCAACGTAAAAATGTCCTCCTTTCGCTTCGATTCCTTCAGGAGACTTGTTCAGAACTTAAAGACGAACTCACTGGTTCAAGAATCACTCAAAACGAAGCTCTACAGCTCAAGATATCTTGATCGAAAGCGTCGGTGGCCGGAAAATTTCCAGAATCCGGCGAGCTTGAATTCCGACGTAAAAACTTCAACGAAACGCTTCGATTCCTTCTGGAGAGTTGTTCAGAACTTCAAGGCGAGCTCACTGGTTCAAGAATCACTCAAAACGACATCCTGTAGCTCAAGATATTTGGATCGATAGCTCCGGTTTCGTTCTTGGTTGGGTTTGACTTGTAGCCACTGCTACGGGCCACGCCGCCGTGTGAGGCTGCTTCTGGGAGCTTCAGGAAGTTGAGGCGAGCTCGAGGATGAAGTTTGGTGAGGATTGATGGCCTGTAGCTCGAGTTATCACAATTGGACCCAATCGGGTTTTAAAACGAAACCGTGTTTCCGCCGCCGTTTTCCGGTTGTGCCGCGGTGCAAGGATGCCACTGCAGCAGTGCAAGGTCTAGGCGAGGCTAATGGAGGTGGTTCGACGTCTTGAGGTGGCCTGAGGAGGGAGAGAGAGATCGAAGAATCCGTGCTCTGTTTTTGCTGGGTTCGGCCGTGAGAGAGAGAGAGTGAGATTTCTTCTGCTTTCTTTGTTGAATGATTTTCAATTATGCATAAACACGTAAGCAAATAAAGCACCGGTCTTGATTGATCCACTAATGCTTAAATCACGGAATACCCTACCTTTAAATCAAAGGTGTTTGCCACCATTTCACTTTGCTTAAAGAAGACAAAACTCGGTTATTACAGTCAAAATAAAATTTAAACTTGAAAGAAAGAAAAAAGAAAGAAAGAAACTTGTTACACACACTTACATACTTGTTATCCACGCTACTGATTACCTAGAATCAGAATCCTAATGACCTAGACGACAGCGTTTCGTGTCCTCTCTCTTCTCTCAAATATATGAAAACCCTACATATTCGTCGATCTCGTCTCCATATCCATAGTGCAATGGCGGAAACACACCTACCCGAAGATATTATAGTGACTATCCTCTCTTGGCTTCCCGTGAAATCCTTGATCCGATTCACCTGCGTTTCGAAACGCTTCCGTTTCATTATATTGTCCGACCCCATATTCGCCAAATCTCAATACAAAGCAGCTTGTGAGCAGAAAACCCTAAGTCGCAGACTCCTCCTCCTCTCGTCACACGCCACCACTCGTCTGGTATTCCGAGACTTGGAAACGCCGTCGTTTGGGGACACTTGTTCGTTTAGAAGTCTGAATTTCCGTTGCCAGAAAGAGGGCGGTTATGTCAGGCTACTGGGGTCCTGCAGTGGATTGCTATTCATTTTAACAGGATTTGATAAATTTCCCGATAAATTTTACATCTGTAACCCATCAACTGGAATGTTGAAGGAACTACCAGACCCTGGTTTTACCGCAAAAAATCCTGATTTCTGGTTCTCCCTCTACCATGGTCTTAGCTATCTGCCTGCTACTGACAACTACAAAGTTTTCGTAGCCTCCGAAAATGTGTACCTCCGTCGTGATCAGGACTTTCGTGAGGTTGAGGCCAAGATGTTCTCAGTAAGAGATCACGTTTGGAAAAGGATTGAACCCCGACCTCAATCATACGATCAATTATTCGATGGTCAGGGGACTGTTTCAAATCATGCACTTCATTGGATATACAGAAAAGACGAGATAGTTGCTTTTGATCTGATTAAGGAGGAGTTCCGGAGCATGCGACTGCCTAATTTCGATGATGTTAGTAATTATACCATCAGCCATCTTGGGGTGTGTCTCGGAGGATGCCTGTCTGTATCTCGAATATCATATTATGGCAGCATTAATTTATGGGTCATGAGAGAGTATGATGTGAGTGACTCCTGGACTGAACTCTTTTACTTGAAGTTCTCCAATCCGATTGAGCCCTGTTCGCGATACATAACACCATTTATTGGGGAAAATAGTATAATTATCAAGGTTTGGGGTGTCAACGGTACGGGTGTCTACAACACCATATTGATGAGGTTTGATGATAAAGGAGAGGCAAATGGCAGGTATATAATTGAGCAAGATCACGTTAACATAATTCAATATGAAGAGAGTCTACTTTGGATTGAAGATTACCATGGCGTCGAACAGAAAGAGCAGCAGGTCAAGAGACTCAAAACCCACACTACAAGAAAAGTAGTCTACAACAACATCATAATAACAACATGCTCTAAATGCTCGTTGTTACATACAATCTTCTACAACGGGCAAAGAATGTACATTGTAAAAAACAATTTGTCACCACATGCGTCATTTGCATGTTGTTAATTTAGTTATCAACAACTTACCTTGCACGTTGTTATCTGCAAGTTGTCAATTGAGTTATCAACAAGAAAACGTGCATGTTGTTGAAAATTTTAAGAACCACGACGTGCGGTGAACGCTGTCAAAGCTTTGAAATGAAAAACAAAAGAAAAATAACAGAAAATTGTGGCTATAATCTAAATTTTATCGCACTTTTTAACTTTGAGGACAATTTTCAGAAATCCTCGACAAAAACGAAAGAAAATAATTCTAAAACTCACTGAACTAAAAACCCACTCCTTATTTACCCTCCTTGCCTCCTCTCCTTATTCCCCCAACTGAAAACCCTAATTCAAATTGTTTATTTCGAATCCTCAGCTTCGATTCAGTCTCTCTCCCAATTTTGGCTCCAAATTCGAATCGCATCGATAGGAGCTACCATGGCGCTCCGGAAAAATCACAGGCCAACGCCAATTTGATGCAGGTGAGTTCGCTTTTTGCAAATTAGGAAAGCTTAGCAATTTGACCTAGAATTGTACTGAATTAGGTGTTTTTGTTATTAGCCGCCATTAACGTACTGACCTAGAATCGTCCCCTTTCTCTCACTCCGATTCCATTTCAGATCGGCCTGTGGCAGTTCGCGTAATTTCGATCGAACAAAATGTAGGGCTTTGAAGCGATGACCTTCAACGTTCACGGTGGGCCGGTGGCTACTTGGAGGCCATCGTCCAGGGACAACGTGTCGATCTTCTCACCGCCGCTGAGTACAACAATCTGTGCCAGTCCGAGACCCTCGACGACATTAAGATGCACCTCTCTGCCACCGAGTATGGCCCCTCCCTCCAAAACAGTGCGCTTTGGTGTATCTCTCTCTCTTATCGTGGCTTGCATTTTAATTTGTTCGTAGCTGAGGAAATTGAATAGAATTGGAGACTGTATTATGGATCTTATGCTTTGATAGTTTGATTTGATGTAGTTTCCTACTGAAATGATGCCTATTGATCTGGATTTTTAGTTTTCTATAGGTAATGATTTGGCTTTGGTGTTTGGTGGTGTTGATTTCAGAATTAGTATGAGTAACAATCATATGATGTCATAAGTCGATCAGTGGTGGTTTATCTTTGAATGCACCTAACATTCCTGCACGTATGCAAACAGATTGCATCTGGATATCTGTAGTAGAACGAGGGATTTGGATTTTGCTGCCTAGCTCTGGTTTATTGTCATGCATGCATATACAAAAGATGGTTTATGTGTGCACTGGTTCTTTTCTTTTGCATCTGATCGACTGCACTTAAATTGGGTTGTCAATTGTGTGTACTGCAATTTTAAACAATGCTATTGTTTGAATAGTTATTGTCTATCTGTACGCAATCTTAGGATCTTCATCTAATATGTTGGTATATATATGAGTTTATATGAACTTATAATAGACAAACACACACAAGCAGACATGATAGATTCCTTTTTTCCTTTTCTATTAGGGCTGTCTTAGGCCATGCTTCCTATACCTAGACCATTTGTATATAGGGAAAGTATGACCAGCCCTCAATTTTGCCAGTTGCTGGCTGATAAATAATCTCCACTTTGTAGAATCATAGACCTGAGAATGAATCTTGCCTACATAATTCAAATTACAAATCTGTCAGGCCCTTTAGGAACAGCACATAATGGTAAAGAACACCCTCAGTCTATTACCGATCAGACAAATGGTGGGAGCCTTTCGTTGTGCTTTTCTTTATGTTGATGGGGGAGATTGCTTGGGCAATGATTTGGAAGGAAATATGGTGTTGTTGATTCCCTAGGTTTGGCATGAGGAATATTCCAACATAACATTCTTTGTACACCTTTAGAGTAGGTTTGTCATGAACTCATGATATCTAATATACTTCCAATCTTATGAAACTTAATGCATTAGTGTCTGTAAGTGAAGTATTTACTATTCATGTATTAAGCACCATCGAGTTTGTAGTGAGAGAAGCATATATAACTAACTCTGCTTCTTATCAATATGTAACAGGTATATATGGCTACCTCAGCCAAAAAGGCTATGGTTGTCCATGTTATGAAAATATTATCTGCAGATGTCATTTGTTTTATTGATATTTTAGTTTCCTGACCATTAGTCTCTGTTCATGACCGTCATTTTGTTGTGGAATTGATTTGCTTTCATTATTATTAATTGCATTGTGTGTTAAAATAGTGGAAAGAGTTTGTTACTTACTGTTGTACTTTAGTTCAGATACTAAAGTACACTCCTCAAACAATTATGATTTTTAGTTTTAAGTTCTAGTATTAATAATTGCATGGAATTCAAAAAGATAGTTTGAGTTTGTTTAGGATTATTTTCTTTGAAAGGGACGATGTTGTTCTATGAGCTGAGATGTTGGCCCCATTGGCATTGGAACTTGAAGAAGAAAGATAGATTTGTTTAGGGTGAAATCAGAAGGAAGTGTGGGATAGATATGCAGGGCAATATATTTCAATCTTTATGTATTTGTTTAGTATATGTCTGTGAGATTGGAGACTGATCAGCAGTATGATTTATTAGGTTTCAGTAATTTCTGTTCTCAAGTTAGGTCCTTTTATGAGAAATTTAAGAGAAGCAATTCCATTTAAGGTTTGAAGTAAGATTTAAAATGTTGTTTGACAGGGCAATCGTGATGGGCCTGATGCTTCATACCAACACAAAGCAACTGATTAGAGGACAAAATTACCAAGATGCATTGGAAGTGCTCAGCATTGGGGAGGTTAGTTGCTGCTTTTTGCAACTGATAGTTTTCTTCTTATGAAATTTGACATGTCACATGGCTTGTCATAGCAGCTTTGAATATGTTTCCAGTGACTAAGAATGACACACACAGGAAATGAATGTGGAATTTAATGAAGGCATAACTTTAACTTTTTCTTTGGCATGGGTTTGCCTTGCGTTTCTTATACTCAGTCATTACAAAAATTTGACAAGGACAGGAAGCACTGAGAGCTTTCGGTATGGTACATATCCCAATCAAGAACTTCATGGCTTGATACCTGATCAATTATGAAGAAGATGAAGTGGTGGCTGAAGGAAAGATATCTTCAACAAACCCAAGTACAAGAGTAAACCGGGAAGTAATCTGCTGTACTAGATGCCCAAAGAATTCAGAACTTTGTGATGCATGTTTTGTAAAGAATTATGTATCAGAACTTCAATGAAATGTATATTTTTCTTTTACATGGTTATAGTGTACTAATATTGGCATGTGAATGTGCTTAAGTAATGGTGAATGTTTTTAGAGGTATATGAAAGAAGAACCAGCAAATTGGGTGCAATAATGCATACCGAAACGTTATAACAACATATTTAGTAATATGACAACATGCCATGTATGCTGTTGAAAACTAAAGACAACATGCTGAGAGCGTTGTTAAAAGTTACAACACGTGCTTAAAACGTTGTTGAAAATTTATGACAACGTACAAAACTCATTGTTGAATAATTACAACAACTTACTTCGTCTCTTTTTGACAACGTGCAAAGCGCGATGTTAAGGACTCTTGGACTTTTAATGACTCTGGCATCTACAATGTGCGCCGAACGTTGTCAAAAGTGATTGACAATGTGAATTGCATGTTGTTAAACATGTTTTTTCTTGTAGTGCCATCACAAGTCCTTGAAAAGCTGAAATGAAGAGGAATGTTAATTTGCTCTTTGCAGTCATATGCTTGCTAGGTATTCCTCACTTTTACTTTCGATCTTCTTTACAAACAAATTGACTTCCTTTGTACCCTTTTCTTATGCCATATATGCACGTTAAGGCTTGACTGGCCTTTTGACCAGGGTATTGTCTGCTAAAGGTAAAGTTCTGTCACCTTTTCGCTGCTTGGCCTGCTAGGGTATACTTCATCTTGCTCTTAAGAGAGTCTAGTTTGGCATAGAGAATGAATCAACTGTTTTGGCTCTGATTGCTTGGGCTGTGGCTAAGTTATAATTTTTTGAAGTTTGGCTTGATGATTATCTATCATGGAGTGGAAAAGAAGGTCAAAAGATTCAAAACCCAACAGAAAAAAATAGCTCTTTTTGTGCATCCAAGTGCAGTTTTGACTCTTCGTTCTCACTCTGCTCTCATGCCTTCAAAAATGACTTATTTGTTTAGTTTCTGCTTTAGGCTTGCGCTGGTTCATTGAACATGGACGACAATTGATTTGTTGGAAAGTTTTCTAAATATCCCCTTTATTTGTTAGAAAATCAGTCTGGGATTGATTTGATGCCTTTGTTAATGAGGTTACTAGCTAGAGCTTAGATGGTTGATGTGTGTAATATAAGATGCCATTTAGATGCAACGCAAATTTATTCCAGCCTCTCCAAACGTAGGCCGTCGTAGAATTAATGTCTTAACCTGCAAGAATTATATACGTTCTATGATTAAATGAAGTTTAGTTTTTACATGTACTTCATTCTATGATTCTATCTCATCACTTGGCAGAAGAAAGGGAATGAATGAATTTATCTTGAATCTGTTGTAGGGGTTTCTGGATATACAATTGCCATAGCAAGATTAATGAAGTCTTCTTGATCTAGCAATAGTGTGGACCAGATGAAGCTGATGTACTTCTATTGATCATTAGATATCCCAAAACTTCAGTTTGGGAAGGTGTAGACTAATATCCTTGCGTAATGGTTGTTACTCTGTTGAGCTATGAAATTGAATTTTTCGCTTTGAATTTTGACAATGAAAGTGTAGACTAATATTCTTCTCATATTTTATGGTCATATTGTACCTTTATATCTTACTTTTTACTTTTTTGATATCAATACTAATTTTCAGAAAACAAATAATAATTTTTGTGAACGTAACAGTACAATACTAAGTGACCTGAATTTTATTTAAACAACCAAGGCAAGCTTACACATTCAGATCCAGACAAGTCCATACCTAAACATATGCATACACAAACATAATATATCTAGACTGGCATACATTCTCCACAGCAACTGAGCCACTTATTTATACCATATATGGAGCACTTCTTCTCACATTCACTGTTGCTCCTGCAATAATAAACATTTTTCTTGAGAGGTCAGAAACGGCTTGTTACATCACTGTGATATAAAGAAAGAAAGATCATGAACATGATAGTTTGATCGGCCAAAAGGGATCGTACCAAGAAGCGCTTCTTGTAGAATCCAACTAGCTCTTTTGGATCAGTTTTGGTTACCTTATAAGCATCAATCTTGTTGATTTCCTGCAGAAGGATATAAACATCAAATTAACCACAATCTGAAACCAAAAGTACGATTGATAGGTTTTGTCTCTCTAATTAATTCCATGTTTGAGATAACAAATGACTGAAATTGCTGCAGGAAAAAGAAAAGAAGCTTGTTTGGTTTCATGAGAAATTGCTGCATCTTTGCTCTACTTACACTACAACAAAGGACCATTATTCTGTAACCTAGTGCAATGTCCTAAGCTACTTCAAGCAACTATTCAAATTTCTTATATAACAAATGAGAAATAATATCTTGAATGGAATAGATACAAAAGTTCAAAACTTTCTATTATATATATATCTTATGGGTTTTAGTGTACCTCCAACCATGCTGCTAGTTTAGGCCTGCCAGCTGCGATATCATACTTCCACACCTCTGATAAGAAGCTTTGGAATCTCTCAACAAATGGGATATAGGCTATGTCCGCCTAAAGAAAACATATTTCTATCATAAGACTCAAACCATCACTTAACCACTGAATTGGTCATCACATTGCTAAGAGGGCTTAAAGATTCCTCAATTTCATAATACATAATTGGACATTCAACTTACCAAACTGAACTGACCCAGGAAAAATGGCCCATCGTCAAATTTTTTCAGAGCATTTTCCAGGTAATCAAACTGAGCATCTGATGCAGGGAACCATTTTTAGTCAGAGTACATTCATCAACAAAAGCAGTCCCTAATGGGAGAACATTAAGATCCTTACCAGCTTGTTTTACCGTGTCATTTGCTTTGAATGCAGTATACAAAGCCCCGGTGAAGGTACCGACATGTGATATTAATTCTTCACCAAACTTTGCTTTCTCAGGGTCCTGAAAATGATTTAACAGCATCAGTTTGGTCAACTTTTAAAGAGCCAGAGACAGGTTATCAATGCATAGTTAAATTGGGCATATATCTTACTTTGGGGAAAAGTGAAGGCCCTTCAAAGTTGCTATCTACATATTTGATCAGATCAAGACTCTCCCCTATGATCTTTCCATTGTGCTCCAGCGCTGGCACCTGCGAATAATCATTCAAGAAAGCTTCACCCAATCTGCAACAACATATACTCAATGACAAACAAGAACATAGCTAAATTGTTCAAACACATTACCTTATTCTCAGGGTAGACCTTTTCCTTGTACCAAGCAGGCCTGTTTTGGAGATTTAAAGGGACTAACTTAATCTGATCTTGTAAACCCTGCACATCAGAAATTCCACAAAACGAAAAATAAGTCAAATATAGAATCCGGGTACTTGTTGATTCCAAAATATAAAACAAAGTAAGGGTCTTTTGTTCGACATTCCCAAAGTATAAGAGTGTGAAAAAGAGAGATTAAACAACCTTATAATTCCTAGTGATCCACACCCTCTGTGCAAATGGGCAAGAGTAATAGGTATACAACCTTCAAAAAAACAAAACAAATACATAAACACATGGAATAGCAGATCACACAGTGAAACTGAAGCACAAACCAAAGAAAGAGAGAGAACCCAAATTTGAGTGAATTGAGGTAAACCTTGTAGTGCCATCAAAGAGAGGAGGTGGGTTGGAAGTGGCATCCAACGGTGTGGGAAGAACCTCCTGACTGTAAAACCCAACACCCCAGAAGCAATGTCAGCAACAAAAGAACACAAATTCACATAAACCCAGAAGCTAGAATGAATCAAAAGGTGAGAAATCGTACGTATAAGCCATGAGTGATGATGATGGTTTTGCAGAGAGTGGAGTTAAGCTTTCCTTCGAAATGGGAATTTGGTGAGCAATGTGGTCTATGTACGGAGTTGGTGAACCTTTTATAGGGGACCGGTATTTGACACCGATCCTGTGAAGTGAGCAGTGACGTAATGTTTGAAATCGGTGCGTAATTACTTACGTGTTTCCAATTATATGATAAGGTTGTGTGGTTCTTATCTTAAGCCGTTTATTTTGGAATTTTTTTATTGATCGTACGGTGGACAGAGAAAGCTGAATTATAATTGTCTATTACATTTTCAGCAAAAAAGAGTTTTAATAATACTAGTAATCAACCAGTCTTCTACTTTATTAGTCGGTCATGACTCAGTCATGACTCATGAGAAAATGTGACGTAAGGGGCCAAGGGGGTGAATGTGACCTAAGAGTTGTTCTGTATTCAAACTTAGAGCGAAGTGTATTTCTCTAAAAAAAAAAAAAAGGGTTAGGTCATCATAAAGAACTTGGCTACTTGTATATCACTATACATCTTGGCTTAGTATACAACTTATGGGTGCGGCTATTGACATCCTACTATTTTCTTAGTTCACTGACTTCACTCTACAAACATTTGAATTATTGAAGATATTATCAAGGTGCAAAATGACTAATAATCAAAATCTTTGCTATCCCTTTGTGAACGCCGAAAGTAAAAATTTAAAGCATGAAACAAGAGAAACAATCTCTTCATAATTGTTAACTTACTAATTTTTTGACATGGATTGAAATAAAACATTGAAACTGAAATTTAAAAAAAAAAACTAAAAAAATGGAAGTAAATCAGATTGTGATTTTATTAGGAAACTTTAATATATTCTATTTCTTTTATTGGTACAATCAAATGAGAGATTCTTTTTTTTTTTTTTTGATCAAGGATGAACTTTATTGATACTAGCATTGAGGTAATAACAGTCCCCAAACTGGAGAGCTGCCCCGTCAAGCTCTTACACTATAGTTTGCATGAATTAAATCAGCTAGCCAAGGAGGACCAACCTCCTGGCAATACATCGAATGAACTAGACTCAAAGCTTTCCTAGCCAATCCATGGGCAATCCCATTCTTTTTCTTACGAACATGCTTCCAAGACATCACCTCTAACTCCACCTTCAATTTCCTGGCTTCATCCATCACAGCACCCACCTCACTGAGATCCAGGCCACCATAATCCAAAGCATTTATCACATTCAAAGCATCTCCAATCACTTCAAACTTCTTCAACCCCAAGGCTTTACAAAATCTTAATCCAAACAATAAAGCAGTTGCCTCAATAGCTAGAGGACTTAGTTTTGCTTGAATTGGGATAGCAAAAGCACCAATTAAATCTTGCTGCCCATTCTGAAGTACTGCACCTAAACCCACCTTATTTGTCTTAGAATCACATGCACCATCAAAATACATACTAACCTGTTGGCTTTACACCCTAAAATGAGAGATTCTTGTTTAAAAAAAATCATTTTTAATTGGATATTCATATAAGGATATTTTTTAAAAGAGAAATAGGTTTGATAAGTAAATTTAATAATTGAAACTAAAATATAAGATTACGAGTGAACAAAGAAAATGGTAGTGCAGCAATAGACGCACCCATAACTTATATATATCTCTTGAAAAATTATAATTTTTATTTTATTTTTTGTGGTTTTATAATCATATGATTTATTGGAATTTTGTTATATAGAGGGTTGTATAATGAAGCTTCCACCATCATCAGAATAGGAAAGATGGAGTGATTGGAAACCCAGAAGAGTCGATTTTGAACCAGTGAACAAGAGGCAAGAGCAAATCAGCTTCAGCCGAAAAAGAAAGAAGAATAATTTGGTCAAAAGAATTACTGTATAACTTGCTACTATACATCAATCTAAGAGATTTTCTTCCATTCCTCTGTTTCTCATTACAACCAAATTTACAAAACTGAATGACTTAATTCACCCAGCTTATCTTATAATTAATCAATTGATGACACAGCGTTATTGGTTTGTCGTTGTTGGATGAGGAATTTTCAGTCTCCGCATCACCCGCGGCAAACCCATTCCAAGACTTCCTTCGAACTTGAACCTCACATGTTTCCCATCTGCGTATTCCTTACACTATCACAACAAGAATAGCATTACATGTAATGTAAAAATTTCAGAATCTTACAGCTGAAATTTGAATTTATTTCCCTCGCCTTGGGAGAAACCCTCAACAAAACTCTTTTCTTTCTTGACCAATACAAGCACACTCGATCAAGATTACTTTCCAGCATTAAATGATATAATTCTAGATTCTACCTATATAATGCATTCATTATTAAAATCCCGTTTTTCTTCTCATGGGAAGTTAACAACGGCAATTGCAATTGCTATTCTCAATAGAGAAATGCAGGCAAATATAGCAAAGAAGTACAAAAATACGTTACCTGCTCTGAGCTTGAATTACTTCATAAGCTAGTCAGATTTCTTCATTAGACTTAATAGCACCCCAGTGCTAAGACTTGTTGCTACAAAACCGAGAGACACCTCCGTTGATATGTGGAACCCTGTGAAAGAGTTGAGAAATTAAGCTTCGGATGTAGTGAAGATTATGTATAAAAACAATAGTGCTTGAAATACCCACCAAAAAAATCCAGGATCATTTTACACCCAATAAAGCCGAGAACAACACCGATTGACGGCTGAAATGAAAGAATCAAAAGAGCAACAAACCTTATTATTTTTCATAGGAAATAAGAAATTCAAGTAAGATGCAATTCCACATTAACTATAAGTTGGATCAAATGAAATGACCACGTGTTCATATTGTCTCATTTCAAGTTGGCATATAGGAGAGGAAACAGGGTCTGTCATGATTGTCTTCAACAGATAGACGATCATTACTTGGCTCAAAGCCACAAAGTGTGCAGAAACTAGAAAGCACTAGAAATCAGTGTGCACCTGTAAATACTCCAAGTCTGCCATACCCTCAGAAATGAGTGTGTAAAGCGACCTTAAACCTAAATTAGAAGGAAATGGGGTCAGTATCATCTTCTACACATGCACATGCACATCCTGAGATAAGAGTATTTAATAATTTAACACAAGCTTCAATATATTTTTTCCAGAAATGTGGTTCATTAAACCTACATTTGACAAGAATTACCTACGATGGCAAATAGATTAGAAGAGAAAACTATAAAAGGATCCCGAGTAATGCCAAAAACTGCTGGTATAGAGTCGACCTACAGAAAAGTGAAGTATCAATAACATTTATATTATAACATTAAGTAACAATGCCAATATGACTATATACATTTTTAGATTGTGTGCATAATACATAACTTTAGTTATAGGTTGAGAGAACATACAGCGAATGCTATATCGCTGAGCTCAATAACTGCTACAGTGAGAAGTAAAGGTGTGGCCTGCCCAAAATGTTTGACACCTGTTAGAGATCAAGTGCCCATTAATTTAACACATAAACTGATGCCAGTATTGGAGACAGACAATGTCGGCATATTTAGCCAGTCATCCAGAGAAACTCGTAAATTAGTCTATGCAATTCAAGAATTCTATATCCCACCATGCTGTGCAATAAAATACTGTACCATTATAATATCTAATCAACTTACCTTCCACACACCCTCTTGAATTGTAAAAAATCGATTGCCATCATAAGCAGCTGCAAAAATTCAAACATACATACACATCAAAATTTAGGTCATATAGCAGAAAGAGAGATTGATGCAAAGTGTGATCAAACTATGCAAATAAATGCTAGCTCTAATCACAATCTACCAAAGGGATAGAAGGCAACATGTAGACTTGCAGGAGGATCAGTCTGTGAATTGCACTTTCTTATTATTATTTAGAAGAAAAATCAAGTGAGGAAATTCTTGACAAAGAAAAGTGTTCATCCTAAGCATGAACTCCTAGACTTATATTTTATGGTTGTGCTGAACCTTATATACTCATATTGAGTTCAAAATAAGCTTAAGCAACATATGGCTTATCCCCAAGGCCAAGGCCCCCAATAATCTTAAAACTATCTAATTGTGATATAGTTTTAATTGCGTACACATAATCAGAAAACAAAAATTCAACTATATAAATGAATTATATACACAGCCAAATCATTACCGGTGACAGGGATAAATTTCTGGCATGTCTTCACAACAAAGTTGTCAGATAGATCAGTGTCATCTTCTTCACTGGAAAATAACTAGAACAACAAAATAAACATCGTGAGAACCTACATCTGCATTTCTTTGATGAAAAATGGACTCGCAATAAAATGAGCAGGGATATTACAAAGATATAGTCCTATAGTGACAGACTGAAGCACCTAAAGATCAGAAGTTGTGAATCAACTTCCTATCTCATTGTCCTCATTTTTGTGTGCAAGGTGGAAATGGTTTTCAAGATAAATCAAAAACGAAACTAGGTTTATAGAACCATATTCATGGAACCACCTTAGCCAACTATCAGGTTCTTAATCAAATCTTCAGAGACACCCTAGTCTCTAAGTGCAAAAGTGGGTCTTTAACTCAAAAACTAATCTCAGATAACAAATACCACACCATTTTCAGAGCAAAGAATATATACCTTGAAGGATGAGTAAAGTAATATTGCAGCGAGGAAAAGATTTACTGCCTCAAACCTCTAGAAAAACAACACAGCAGGTCATTTCAGAAAGAGCAATACAAACCAGAAACCAGCACAGATAGACAAACACACACACACACACAAAAAGGAGTTATATTAACCTGAAGTGTGACTGTTCCGAGGAGTATCAATGTCAACCGAAAGATGATTGCACCAGCAATACCAAATGAAAGAACACGACCCTGTAGTCAAACGAGCAAACTATTCACAATTCCTTCAAAAACGATATCTACATAGAAATTTTGAGAACATATGGCACAAAAATTAGAATGCTAAAAGGATTAAAAAAGACCTGATACATAAGTGGCACTTTGAAGTACTTGAAAATCAGAACAAACACAAACAGATTATCCACTGACAGACTTTGCTCCAGTAAATACCTGAAAAGTCCCAACATTCAGTAGATGCAGCAAATGATACTAACATGTAGAGTCACGGACAAACAAAATATACAAACCATGCAGTCAGATGAAAACTATCACCAGATCAAAGTGCTTTGTTCCCTACTCTTTTGAATTAGACACTAGATATGTTTTCACCTACTTAGGTAGTCAAATGGCTAATTGTTTAGAAAATAAAGAGAGCTCAACTTTCTATCAGCTACTAACAAGATCATAAACCACACATTTCTTCATACCCGGCAAAAAACTCGGTTGCCTTGCCAACGCCGTCTTTAAAACCCACACCAACTCCAAATGCTACCGCTGCACACACCTAAAGACAATTAACATCAACATTGATCAGCACCGTCGACATCAACAATTTTGCAATTAAGCTAAAAGATGCTCACCCAAAAAGCTACAGTTCTTACAGAAGTAACATAAGCTTCAGCTCCCTTAGATTTATCCGGAGTGGAAGTGTGAGAAGTGTCCACATTACTAATGCCATCATATGACTGAGGATCAATCCTCTCGCCTTCTGCAAAATCAATACGACTTTTCATATAAACCACATAAAGATCCATAATTTGACATAATTAGAATGAAATTTTACAATTTTCAGTTACATAATCTCAGAAATTTTGTTCATGAATGAAGAACTGAGAGAGTTACCTGAAGTGAATACATCATCGTCCTGCTCAGTTGCTCTAGAACACACAATTGGCACAGACTGACGACCATGGCCACCGCCTGCAATTCAAATCCAACGAATACCAATCGGCGATGAGTATCAAACTTTCAGCTAGAAACAGCAAATTGAGGATTAGAGAACTAGAGAAGAGAAAGACCTGTGCGGAGGCGAAGAACAATATGGTGGATAGAGTGAGGTCTGCTCCATTTTGGGGCTGCTGGGGATCGTGATGAAACCCTAGGAAGGTCTGGGTTGAATTTCAGGGGAATGCGAACGCCGTTGTGGATGACGGAAGCCACGCCCATGGCTAAGAGGGAGGGAGAGAATTTGGTGGCAAATTCAAATGGGGAAGAGGAAGAGGAAGAAGAAGAAAGGAGGGTGCATAATGTGAGTGGTATTATCTTATCCTCTTTGTTTCGGAATAACTGGCCATGCTGAGAAGAGAAATTGACACATCCAGAATCTGAACTAGGGACAAACAAAACCTGGTAACAATTTATTTCACACTTGCTATCAGTATCAACGCCTCAGCTACAGCTGTGGCCTCGCCTTGTAAATTACTTCCCACAATTTTCCTCGAAGTTCTTTTGAATATCAATGGTAAATTTTCTTTTTAAATTTTTTGCACTTCCGAAGTTATAGTAAATTTCGGTTACACAAATTAGACCCGCAATTCATGTAATATGTAAAAAGTTTTGCAAAATGGGCAAAAATTCCGAGCGGTTAGTGCCTGAGTTTTACAATTCATCTCTCAATTGATTTATAAACAAAACTTCACTAGCTTCAAAAAAACTACTCATTTCAATATTATTTTGGCCCTCGGTGCTTTAAGATATAAGACGTTGTTTGCCAAGACAAGTCCGATTTACGCGTATGATAAGATAACCAGAGAATTTTCAGTCACTAAAATAACTAGCCGAATACTACCAACAACAATTCCGTTGTAGCGATTTTGAGCGTAGAATTTATGCAATGTGTTAGTCAAGCCTCGTAAAGTTGGCAAAGATCCTAAGCGGCTAGTAGGCCTCATCATTTAGCCCTTCGGCCCTAAGTCCGCCCTAAGCCTGCCCGGCCCGTAGGGCCGAAGCCCGACCCGGTCCTACCATTTCTCAAATAGGGTAGGGTAAGAGTCATGCAAATGAAGCCCGGCCCTACCCTACGGCCCGACCCGGCCCTTTAAGCCCTAATAATTTTCTATTTTTTAATATGTTTCTCTTTAGTCTATAACATACAACTTATCTCTTTTTTGTAATTGATTTCCTAAGCTTTATTTTCTTTAATTTTTGTTTCCTTTGTTAAACAACAATTAATTTTGGGAGATTTAGAGAGATAGTTAATTGAATATAACCATCTTAACTAATATTTATAATTGTTATAACTTATAAGTTAATTCCAATAAATATATATATATATTAAATATGATCAACAAAAAACAATGAGTCTTGTATTACCTATATAACCATTGAGCCACATTTTGAGATAAAAAAAATAAAAAAAATATATTTCTTTTTGTTAAACAATTTAAAAAAGGCCCATTTCGGCCCTATTTGGCCCTATTCGGAAGGCCGGCCCTTTCGGCCCTAGTGGCTTGGGCCTTTCGGGCAGGTAAGGGTTATCATATTTAAACCCCGGCCCGACCCTACCCTGCCCTAAATTTTGTTGACTTTGACTAGGCCCGGCCCGGCTCGACCCTAAGCCCTAAAATTATTTTGGCCGCCCTTGGTGCTTTAAGATATTGTTTACTAAGACAAGTCCAACTTACGCGTATGACAAAATAACCAGAGAAAATATAGTCAACAAAATAACTAGCTGAATAATCCAATGAGGTTGGTCTAGTGGAAATATGCAATGCTGCAATAGGAACCCCAACTTGTGAAAAACATCTCTTGGAGATGGGCCATATCAAAGTTGCTCCCGACTCCGGAGTAATAGCTCACTCAGCCACCATTTTTGTAATAAAAAAATAACTAGCTGAATACTACTAACAACAACAACTCTATTATAGCATGATCAAACCGAGTTCGACTCCCGATAGTGAAACAAACATCTCTTATTAACTTTTAAACAATTTCTTTAAAAGAATAATAAAAAAGAAAAAGAAGTATTTAGAAAGATTATTCTTTCATTCTTTCAAAGAAAAGACAAAAGAAAAGAAAAAGAATAAACAATTCTTTATTTCTTTTTCCAAAAGGCAAATAGAGAAAAACCAATCAACTTTAAACAAGGAAATATCTCCGAATATATCTCACGGTTAATGTTGTGACTTCCTAGTCCCTATAAATACTATAATCCCCGATACTTCACCTTCACACATCACAACCTAACCCACACCAAACGACATCTGTTCTCTCCTTTCTCTTTCCGTCGTTGCCGCCGATCTACGCCGATTCCCACCGTAAACCTAATCCAATGGCCACCATCGATACCCAGAAACCCACCGACACCACTCCCGCCGTCGAAAACCCTACCAAAGCCGTCGACCCCCCGGCCCCAGCCGCCGCGCCTAAACCAGATCTCCCCGTAGACCCTCCCACCGATACTCCCGCCCCTACAGCCCCACCCTCCGCCGTTGACTCAGCTGAAAACGAGTCCAAGGCGGACTCCGAGGACCCCAAGACCGCCGCGGCCGCAGAGGATGGCGCTGCTCCGGCTTCTGTTATTGAGAAGAAGATCCGCCGCGCCGAGCGCTTCGGTATATCTGTGCAGCTCACTGAAGAAGAGAAGCGCAATTCTCGTGCTGAAAGGTATGGATTGCTTTGATTTTTTATTTATTTTTTTGGGTGAATTTTAGGGTTAGGGTTTCTGAGGCTTCTACAATTGGATTCTATGAAACAATCGAATAATTGTTTGTTTTGTTTCATACAATTGGATTCTATGGATTGCTTTGATTTTTTTGGTGAATTTTAGGGTTAGGGTTTTTGGGGCTTCTACAATTGGATTCTGTGAGGCAATCGAATAGTTGTTTGTTTTATTTCATATACATTTGTGTGGATTAACATGCACAAGGCACTCATAGGCGATCTTAATACTAGTTACTATAGATTTGGACTGTTGTTAGGTGGATTGGGAGTAGGTTAATTCGTATAGATGTGTGTGAACTGTGAATATATTAACATAGACATAAGCATGAGCCATGTCAATAATAGTTATCTCAGATTGTGATTTTGTCAACCGGTTTGCAAATAGTTTACAATGATGCTTCTATTTTGAACTAATAGTAAATTTCCATGTTCTGGAGGTTCTTATGAATAGAATCGGTCTGAAGTCTCACCGTATGGGAGTGGACTCAAGACTGCAAAAGACTGATTGTTTAGTGTAGAGTCCTAAAAACCTGTGTGTCAAATTTATGGTGTTTGGAGAGGAGTGGAGTGGAGTGGCATGGTTGAAATGGATAGTGGGCTAGGGATGAATAGTTTATTTGAAATTCATGATGTTTTGAATTGATGTTACTGTTTTTCCATCTTTATTTCTACTTCTGAGAATTGAGTTCCTGATCATATTGGCCTAATTTTGTGGCAGATTTGGTACTGTTTCTACATCGCATGGATCAGAAGCATCCAAAAAGTCTGAGGAGCTGAAGAGAAAGGCTAGGGCAGAGAGGTATCTTCTATCAAACCAGTGGTTATAGAACTTCACCAACTGAATCGGTCAAATTTTTAGTTTTTGGTTTATTTCATGTTGCAAGTGTTACTGACCTCTTCTTTCTCTATCAGGTTTGGGATTGCTGCTCCACCTGTGGCAAGTGATGAGGATGCGAGGAAGAAAGCTCGACTGGCCCGATTTGCACCTGTTTCTAAGACTGCTAAACCTGACCCTCAGGAAGAAGAAAAAAGGAAGGCAAGGTCACTCAGGTATGGTGTCAGTGCAGGCCATCTACATATTTTGTTATTAGATCAGTTAATCACTTGTAGCTCATTATTGAAGTTGTGATGTGCATATTGTTCTCTTATGATTTGTTAAAGTATTATTCTAATTCTTGAAAATGTTCTCTACTTTCAGGTTTTCAAATGGTTCTGCAGGTTCTCTCTCTCAAGTGAATGACAAGGGAAATATTGAGCAGGTAAGACCTCAAACTGTTTCTTTGTTACACTGAATACCTAAAATATGAGTATACTTCCCTTTTCAAATTCTGCTACTGGGTTGCTGATCTTTATTTTTTTATTTTTCCAAATTAGAAGGCAGCAATTGCAGGCGGTGCTGTAGGAAATGCATGAAAGGAAGCTTCCTTTCTTAGTAGTACGTTAATTTTTCTTCGTAAGTTAAATTTTGCTTTGGGCTATTTTATTCCCATTTAAATTTAAATTTAAATTTGTTTATATGCTTTTCCATATGCTGTTTTAATTTATACTGTCATCTCGTTTGCAGGTTTAGGGTTCTAACATTTTGTGATTCCCTTGAGGCTTCCTACCTATACCTACTTCTGATTGCATGGGTTATCAGGCGATGCATTTTCCATTTAGATATATATCTTCTACAAGTCGGTGAACAAACTTTGGCGGCTAGGAGGAGGGTTATTTCATGCTGGATTTGGTAATGAAGAACTACCTGCTTATTGTTAGCGTACCTTGAAATCTACCAAGAATGTCTTAAATTCAGAATACAACCTAGGGGAAAATCATTAATCTACCAGGATTTTTTGGCGACCGTTTGGTGGTTACTCTTCCGATATCTCTATTGACACAAGGACAACTGCTCATATTGGCTTATGGTCATACTCATGATGCAGTGTTGAACAGTAGTACCAAGTTGGTTTTCTGAGTGAGTCTATATAGTCTGATGAATGGTAATCAACGTTATAAACTGTTAATGGTAGGATGAATGGTGGAAAACTATAAACTGAAAATGAATGAGAAGAGTCAAGCAGTGAATAATTGGGAATGGCTGCAACAGTATCAGTTATGAGGGAGGCATATCTGTTGTTAAGTAATGTAGTATTTTTATCTATCTGAGCTAGCTATTTTATCTTTTTTATTTTTGCTCGTGGTTCAAAGTTTTTTGGTTTCGTATTTGATAATAGCATAAGAGTGTTCAGATGAGAGGTATAACCATGTACTGTTGAGTAGTATTGTCCAACACTGTGTCATGAGAAGTATGACCGAGATGGGTTCAAGAGTTAAAGGTAATTATTACATATCAGTTTGTCAGATTTGCTGAACAGTGGATCCAAAAGCCGGAAGCCTTCCCTAGATTGTATTACTAGAATTTGTGATATTCTTGGTTGTTGATTCAAGGTAAGTGACCTCTTTGAGGGTAGTTGTGAATTTTCTTAAGCTTTGCCGGGTGAGTAGTGCAATCTTCAGGTAGGGTTTTGGGATAGGATTGTACTCGTTGAATTTTGTTCAGTTTTAGCTTTGTAATTTTTATATTTTGTATATGAAGCTTTCACTGGAAAAATGTAAAGACGTCCATCGTATGTCGAAATTTATTTTTCTTTTAGCATATTGTGGATGGAGGACCTGGTTGACTTTTTTATAAAAGGGAATCACAAAATGTTGGTTTATGTTCTCCTCGTCTTATCCATATTCATATTTTTATTATTCTTTTCCCATTTACATAATGATGAGTGTTTGATGGTTCTGAGATTCTATATTTGAATGCATTGAAATACCTTTGTTTATTTCCTTGTGTATTTGCCGGTTGATCTCTGTATTCATTGATGAGTTTGGCATTTCTTACATTGGTTTTCGAGGGGGGTGGTTTGATTAGCATTAGAGTGCGGCATTTCTAGCATTAGAATAGTCGTTTCTTTTTCTCTCTTCATTTCTTTTAATCATGCCATCTTTGTGCTAAATAGATGAACATTGCATCAGAAATTTAGAATTTTGCAGCAATTTTTTTTTTTTTTAAAACTGGAATATTGAACTGTAGTGCACTTGGGTACCCCAAGTCATACATATGTTTTATCAAATAAAGGATGCGTGGTGCATGAAGGTAGTGTTGAAATTATTGGGTACTTTTGGATAATGAAAGGCGATGTTCTCATATGATATGACTACCAGATGAAACCCCACATTTGAATTAATAGATTACAAGGTACAGCAATTATACAATGTCTACAGCTCCAAGTTCTATGCAATTTTGGGGAAAGTCTTCTCTCCCAATTTTGCAAGACATCCGGCTTGGCAAGCTGCTATCCTCGAAACTTCAGATTTGATCTTCTTTGAAGACCATTCTTCAGCTATAGTAGCTAATCAAATGATGTTGTGTATGACATTTTTCAACTGACCAACTGCTGTTGGTTCATACATCAACTTCCACAATCTACAGTTCTACACTACAATACCAGGCGGATGCAGGAGATGAATTAAGGCCTGATCTAGAAGTTGGGTGTTATTGAAATATTAGATTTGCGAGAGGTTCCATTTTTCAACTGATTGTGATCTAGAAACACTACCACTACACTGATGTCGTCGTGAAAATGTCGTCTCACTCCTCGCTCGATTCTTTTCAAGTCTGCGTACCTCACTTCCCTTTTCTTTGCTGCTGCTTGTAGTGCAGCTTCAATAAGCTTCCTGGCAATTCCCTGCAGAACAAGTGTGAAAAGGCTCATTAATCTTAGCGTCTCCTTTAATGGTCCAACTATGCACCAAGTCAGTTTTAGACTTTCTGATTCTTACTTTACGTGGGTTATTGTTGACAATGTCGACAGCCTCCTGGTTGCTAAGATGCTCCCACAGACCATCAGTAGCAAATATGAGAAACTGATCTTCTGGTCGGAGTTTGAGTACCGATATTGATGGATCTGGACTTAGAATTGGCTTGACGAAAGGTTCAGAATCTGGTAACCTAAACTTGGGTGGTAGAGGTTCTCTGTTGAACTCTGCATTCTTTAGATATGCATCACCAATGGATCTTGAAACCTGCAGAG
Source organism: Rosa rugosa (assembly GCF_958449725.1). Taxonomy (NCBI): domain Eukaryota; kingdom Viridiplantae; phylum Streptophyta; class Magnoliopsida; order Rosales; family Rosaceae; genus Rosa; species Rosa rugosa. Next base: position 11,985,609 of record NC_084826.1, on the reverse strand, counting down.
GAGATTTGATATTAGTTTAGAAAAAACATACTTATGTTGCCACTTCTACTTTATTATCTGGCAGGAAAATCCACAACTTATTCATACTCTGAAGACCCTTATCTGCCACAGTATAACAAATTCACATTTTTCAGATCCTTTTAAGTCATAAAACCACAATAAGTTTTCGAGTTATAAGCAAAGCTTTAGTAAAGTAGCAGTTCCTATAGAATTTTTCAAGAATTGCACAAGCTTGAGATACCAAAGGGGCCTGTTTGCAGGATAGAGCGTATTTTAAGTGTTACAAAAGCATTTTGAAGTGTTTTGAGTTAATAGAATAAGTGCTAGAGATATCATCTCGTCACATCAAAACATGCAACCATGTTCAATGAAATATAATTTGCAGAAGCATGCAGACCATGGCACCATGCCAGTACCTGTATGAGGCCTTTGACGCGCCAAACTTTGTGTCTCAACACCACAATCTGTGGATCATGGGGATGAGTAGTCTTAAGTTCGTGTCTTACTGATTCTATACTTGCATTGTGCTCTGAAGACAACTGAATAGCTATGACTTCCCTAGTGGCCCTTTCTACTTTCCCTAGAACCAGCCTTGAGTCCCCAACATTTGCCGTGTATAGAAGTCCATTACACACTACTCCCACCAAACAACATGTTCCTGCAGAAGCAATCTCTGGCTTACTTAGCCATTGCTTCCTCACAAAGGAGAGGAAGTTTTCTTCCGTGGCCAAAAACGCCTTTCGAATAACATTTTCCGATATGCTTCGATGCTCTGTTGCAATTCCTGTCAAATATCAATCAGCATAAATATCAATGAGATGTGTTGTGAGATTGCGAGCCTAAGATTACACATTCAGCTAGACAATTTGAAAACATATTATGCTAAACTGTATGCAAAGTTCTGAACAGGATCTAAGCTTTAGTACAATTATAGCACTAAACTAACAAAATAGTTTGATAAAGAAGAACCATACTCTGGAGATTCCTGAAAAGATTGTCGTTTACATATCTTGAAGCCTCGGGGCCTCCATGTCCATCGTAAACTCCAACGAAGGTCCCCTGAGGACCGAATCTGTTTGCACTCAGAAACCCGGATTCGAGCTGGCTTTGATCCTCCAAAGTACTATTGGCTTGGATCACAGCCATTGAAAATTGCCCCCAAGCATGGTAGCCCAGGTCCTTGTACCACAACAACCCTTCAACACGTCCGCTAGCTTCACCACCCGGTCGAGCACCATCTTCCTCTACAGATGGCCTCCAACAGGGTTTAACCATTTTAAGCAAACCTTTGTGTATCATCCAAACGACCCGGCAATCAAAAAGTTCATCAAGTCAAGATCAAGAGCGAGAATTGGATTAGGAGTAGTACTCAAACCCAGCTGCAGTTTCTTGTGTTTTAAACCCAAAACTCCACGTTCAAGTTTATAGAACAATCCAGACACCATTAATATGAACAAAACTCAGATAGAAACCAAAAGGCTATGGGCTAAAGTCAAGTCACAAAATGTGTGTATTGATAGGGACCAAAAAACAAGATTTTAAATTGGAGTTCAGAGAATATGGAGGCCTGCTGGTTCTACGTATCTTGAAATAGGGTTAAATACGTTTGGCTCTTCCATGCTTGCCATCTCATTTAGGAGCAGAGTTAGCTGTAAAAGCACATAGAGACTTGAAAATGGCAGAGCTTGGTCTGAGATCAGAGTGATCAAGGGAAACACTGGATAAGAAAAGGGTTTGGAGTTTTAGGGGAACAAGATCTTCAGAAATTATGTCAGATGAGATCCAAGATAGGAAAAAATAAAAAGCTCAGAGCTACAGAGTCTGACATTGTTCTTCTCCCTCGCTTTTGTTTGTGTTTGTGGAGATGGTAGTTTTGTTAGAGCTTACCATTCCATTGGTTGATATTTTGAGTTTCCATGGCCTTTATTAGCCAAAACCCACCAGTTTAGGCACCATTTTCTCATCTTAATCTTAATCTTGTTATTATTTTCAATAACGCGGAAACCCTTTTTTTGAGCAACGCGGTAAAAATTTTACGGTTTTTCACTTTCTCCTTAGGTATGAAGCTAGTCTTCAGGTAAACACTTTTAAACGCGTTCACATGTAATATGAATATGTCATATTTTGACTTACTGTTAATTTTAGGTTTAGTGGAAGTACCTAACTTCGATGTCTATCTTCCACCCCGGCCATAGTGGATCTTGCATCACTCCCATCAATCACTTAAAGCCTATAAACTTATGTGTACTCACAAGATAAACAGGTGATTACTCATAATTGATATCATTGCGTGTTATTTTACAACACATGGTTATCATGTATATATTATATAGTGTATGGTTCACGATTAAGTTTATTAGAATCATGTCGGTGATTGTGACATATTGGTTATTTAAAATAATTGATATCGTGGAGATTATAAGTTTAAATCTTACTAGTTTTCATTATTATGAGATTGGTGGGTTGGAAATAAATGAATTTCTACTTAAGAAAAAACAAAGGTTCATGGATATCCTTTCTTGGTTAGCATAGTTTCTATGTGTACATTTTGCAGGTAGGGAATATATACACTCGATCTATGTTTATGATAGAGAAACACAGTTATGTTAATGATCATGAAAAAACACTGTAAAATGGACTTAGCATGATTCATGATTTTATCTTGCATGTAAATAAAATGTGTTTCAGATGACCTTTTCATATATATAGAATAAGTTTTTCAATGATCATTTTATAAGAGGACTTGTAAAATGATTAACATTTGAATCAAATGTGATACGGGAGAAAACTAAAAGTTTGCATATTAATTATACTTGTTTTTAAAAATAAATTCCTTTTATAGCAAGACCATCCAAGTATTGGATCTAATTAAATTCTATGATATTGATACAAGTACACATGAACTAAACCAATAACCACAACACCTAGCCTAAAAGCTTTTTCCCAATTTCCTAAAAAATCTTCCTACCAACCTTCTCTCTCCCTTTGAGAGAAAACCCTAACTCGGCGGCGTCTCTGTGCTAACCTCTCGTCCGGTGGCGGCCCTGGCAGCTCGGCTGGCCTTGGCCTCGCCGATGTCATGTGGTTTTGCTGCCGGACGGGGAATGATTGGGTTGTTCATGTAGTCCTTGGATTGGGTTGCTCAAGTTTTGGCAGGTGCAGTTTGGTTTTTGTGTTTCCGGCAGGTAATCTCTGGGAGGCGGTAGATCTTGTGTCGGTAGAGGCGTGGATCGACGGCGCGATTCGAATTCGGTGGCGGTGTCGATCGGGGACGGTGACATCGAAACTGGTTTGTGGGGATGCAGCTTGTGGCGGCTTGGTCTCATCGTGTTTTCGTGTTGTGGCGGGGTTCGTCGGGTTTTGGTCGTGGCAGACTGTGGCGGACTCGGGGCGGCGGGGGCATGATGGAGCAGAAACTGGAGAGGAGCTACACTGGAAGTTTGGTGGTCTGGAGGTGATGGCTGGAGCCGAGCCGAGCCAAGTCTGCTGCGCCTTGGGTGGGCCTTCTTCTTGGGCTACTTGGACTGCAGTATTTTGGGCTAGGGTTTTTGCCCTAGGCCCATCTTTATGTTTTTAGTTAGTCTAATTACAATAATTCCTTATCTTAGGAAGCTAAGCGTTTGTGCGCACTCTATGTTTCTCTAGCGCCTCTGGAGTAGTACCAAAAGAGGATATCTGCTATATCTACGTTCATGAATGTCTAACGGGTAGGTCTCTTTTTATGTACCACTGTGGGTACTACCACTACATTCTTGTCTGTCTGTAGATGGCAGCGGAAGGGTATGTAACAGCCTATTCTGGCTTTAGATGAATATATTGCCACCCGCCCTTTGGGTTTGGGTTTGATTCAAAACAAAACCAATAACCACAATTATCGACAATTGTGTTACCACATGAACTTGCATGTTTTACCACTGTTCTATGGTTTATATGGCAAGCAAGGAATAAAATGAAGCATGAAGGTCAGGGTTTCAATGTGACAATAATTTGCCGTTTAATTGTTGGGCATGTTCAAGCTGCAAGTCGCATTGCTTCCGGCTATATGACCAACTCTCTTCTTGATCTTCAAGTGTTGAAGCGTTTCAGAGTTCAATGCAAGTCGCACCGTACTCCGTCAGTTATTGAGGTTAATTTGTTCCCTCCTCCTTTTGGGTGGGTTAAAATAAATACTGACGGTGCTTGGAAGCAAGATTCAGGCCATTGTGGTTATGGAGCCGTTTTTCATGACTATAGAGGAGAATTCCTTGGTGCCTTTGCTTCTAATGATAACATTCCTAGTTCAATAGCGGCAGAGGTAATGGCTGTCATTAAGAAATTACTGTTATGTTAATGATCATGAAAAAACACTGTAAAATGGACTTAGCATGATTCATGATTTTATCTTGCATGTAAATAAAATGTGTTTCAGATGACCTTTTCATATATATAGAATAAGTTTTTCGATCATCATTTTATAAGAGGACTTGTAAAATGATTTACATTTGAATCAAATGTGATATCGGAGAAAACTAAAAATTTGCATATTAATTATACTTGTTTTTAAAAATAAATTCCTTTTATAGCAAGACCATCCAAGTATTGGATCTAATTAAATTCTATGATATTGATACAAGTACACATGAACTAAACCAATAACCACAATTATCGACAATGGACGTAGCTCCCCACCAAACCAAAATAGAGATGATTGACAAGATAATGATCTTGCTACCTTAATCTTCATACTTAACTCGAAGTATCTAGATGATAAATGTTGCTTTTGTTGTTATTCTTGTAGTAGAATGAAGAAGAAACTTTGTGGTCCTCAGCCCATGCTCCTTAGCTATTAGCTTGGTGGGCACATCAACAATATACACCCTGTTTTGTGATGGAGGAGCTTCGTATATGCATGGAAGCATAATGCAACTTCAGTAGTATCAAAGGAGCCCGAGTGTTCAAGTTAGGTATGGTGCTGACATGTGTCCCTAAATTACTGATTGAAAATTTTCCAACAGTTGTTTTCATGTTCTTAGTTGAAAAAGATCGAGTTTATCATTCTCTTCCGTGGCAATAATTATTAGACAAAAAAAAAAATTGTAACTTGAAACAATAAATTTTAATAAGAACATGGCCACAGAGCATTTAGGAAAAAATGGTTTATCATTGTTTAGAATTTATATCTATAATTCAAAAGAATAATTATGATCACGAATAATGAGAGATGAGAGAACATGCAACGAGTCATGCCTTCACACATAAAAGCAATGAACTATTAGTAACAACAAATTTTTGCAGACAATGAGCGATCATTTTACAGAGTCTCGAGATAAATACACAAAAAAGCTAAGATGTTCTATGTCACCCCTTGACCTCATTTACAAGGTGCCAAATCTCAATTTACCATAATTAGTCAAATTTGAGACGGGAATTAAACGTAAAAAATACATACATGAATAATTCGGTAATTTTTAGTGAAAAATATTTTTAAAATTTTAGTCATAAAATATAGAAACGGAAAATTATAAAATTCGATATGTACATGTTTAAAAATAATAAAAATACGGACGTAAAAATATGGATTAATTTATAGAAATATCAATTTACATAATTTTAAATTCTTATATGTAGATAATATGACTTCTAAAACATAAATTTTGAAAGAAAAAGATTAAGGTGAATCATTTCTTTTTTCAAATATTACCATTTGGATAGATAAAACTTGAACACATCTTAAATAAAAAGTGTAAATAATAATTTTTTAAAAATGTTTATGACCATTAATTGTATAATATTTTAATTATCTATACTATTATTAAAAGAAGAGGCTTTGTTAGCCAAAACTGAAAATTTTGACAGATTTAACCCTGAAATATTAAATCACAAAGATAAATATGACAATTATAAAATAGTTTTTTATTAAGAAAATTAAAAACCCCCACTTTTCTCTCTCATTATTCTCACTGCAATAACTACCGATGAATCTATTTCTTCTGCAATAACTACCCACCCTTTTTTTTTTTAAAACGAAAATTTTTGCATGTTCCCTTTTCTGGTCATCACGAGAAAGAGGACTGCTCGTGCGTGTGTGCTCACAAGAAAGAGCTACAATACCACCAAATAATGGTAGATCTAGAAATCCATGTTTGCACCGACTTATTAATGGCAGGGTCTCTTTGCTAATTCAATTCTTGCTTCAAAGAGTTTGATAATGGTGGCTCAACTATATATGGCAAGCATTAGCCCAAAGTTTTATCAGCAGTGACTAGTCAATAGTCATATATAGTAGTGCTTTACTTTGTGTGACCCTTCAATTAGGGCAAACCTCATGGCCATTGAAAATGACTTTCCCACGGCCTTCTTCCAGACACCGTGGAATTGTTACTGTTAAAAGAGAAGTCTGATTAGAAATCGACTTGACTAATCGATTCAGCAAGAACTTTTCTGGTTATTGCTTGCCCAGTTTTATGTATAAGAGGTACATTTCTTTCTTACAGGTCGGTGGTAGAGGTGAAGCGCATTGAATTTAACATGACTTTTCAAGGGGTGATCAAACTGAGCTAAACATCATCATTGATCATTCATATTAGGTAGGAATTGTGAAATGCACATGACTATACTAGGCATGAGGCGTGAATGAATTTGTCCGTTTTGATTTGTGGCGAATCTATGAATTTTTCTTCGTGGAGCAAGATGAAGAAGTTTTCAAATATTTTGATGTGAGGAGCACGTTTCATGTTATGTATTCACTTAAAGTTCCTTGTCGTGTCTTTTCTTGCCTAAATTAATTTAAAATATGTCAATAAACATTTTGCTTTTACATCATTTAAAAAAATAAAAAAATAAAAAAATAATGAAATAACAATGAAATTTAGAGGTAGCAGGATTGACAACTATCTTTACTCACTCTTTCAATCCGTCACTACTTGAAGCATCCAACTCGAAATCAATTAATAAACAAGAGTGAAAAGGATCATGGTTTATAGATTCATACATGCTTAGAATGATTCATGTAGGAGTTGTTTATATTGAATTAGAAGATTGTTTCCTGATACAAAATGACAAATTCATATGTTATATTAGGTTTGTGCTCCTCGATCTATACATTTTTTTTATTGTGAACAACCATTTAACAAACTCCAATTGTTGGATTAAGTGTTGAGTAGCTCTGAAATGCTAGTTATCATAGTCTTTGAGAGAATACAAAATTGCATTTTATGTGTGCACTGGAGCATGTGATGGTCCTGCATGTAAATCCAAATTAAGCACAGACTCAACTGCAAGCCACACCAGAAGGATTCAGTTCTAGTGTTTATCAATAATCCTTGTTTCTTATATAGGCAAATCTTAACACATTAATTAAACCTAGTTGAATAGCTTCAAAATGGTAAAACTCCAAGGCTTCTGAGCACAATGAATTGACCTCCAAATTGAAGAGCCTTGATTAACAAATATATTAGCAAGTGCAGAACCAACTCTGTCAAAGATCAGATCAAACCAATCTTTTAGCCAAAAAACAGTAAAGAGCTCTGGCCAAAGCCAAATCTCAACAATAAAATCTGAGGGTCACAGGGATCAAGCCATAATATCCAACCACCTCCTAAAAATTCAGTTACACTCGAAGTAAGCTACAAAGGCAGAAAAAAAAAAAAAAAAAGCAAACAAAGAATGTGGCCAAATGGGACCCAAACAAAAGCATCATCTGCAAAACAAACCCCACAGTTCACATGCTCTCTGTGACTGAATTGTGCACAGCCCAAGCAACTTTATTACTCATCCACAAATATTAATCCATCCAAACACTCTGCTCTTTCGGATACAATGTATCATATTCTATAACTAGAGATCATCTAAAAAGAATTTGATTATAATACATTATTGTTTATTGCTATTTGCATGTTTGAGTTTGATCAGTTGGGCCAGTTACTCTAGTCATGTGCCTTTTCTCCATTGAGCTTTGAATATTTTCTCTGATATGCCTTAGAACATCAAGAACTTCTCTAACACTTGCACTGACTGGCTTCAGGTCAGTTGTACTGGTGTGAGAGGTAGCAGGCATAATCACAGGAACTAATGCAAGTTTGTTATCAACATAATCCAAGTTCCCATTCTCATTCTCAATCTTTTCCATTGAAGACTTTAGGTTTGAGTAACTGAAAAATTGCCATTTTATTCTTATTAGCTATGCTAAGCATACCCATCATGGAAAATGAAGATCTTTTATATGCATGCATTATTCAAAACTCGATAAGGCTGGAGGCACCAACTTTTATCCCAACTTTTCAATCCCAATTGTGTGATTTACTTGGGCTCAATCAGGACCTTATTTATATATAATGAGTAACAAAATGACATGTAACACATCAATTAGTAACTAAGAGTTGGGTTAAAAGCTGGTGCAATGGTGCCTTGATTGGAATTACATACCTAATATGATCACCACTCTTTGAATCTTCAGATTTATGACCCGAGTATTCTGGGGAAGGAAATTCTAAGCTAGAAGTGGAACTGGAAGCAGGACTAGTACTTTGAGCAGTTGAATTTTCTTCAGTGAAAAGATCACTCTCATGACTTTTCTCAGATGTGGGGGACTTCACTACTTGATTTTGACTGGATGTTCCTGAGAAGTTTGAGTCTTTGACTGTGGGCTTGGGCTCATTGTCTTCTGGGTAATTGGAGCTTGAAGTACTTGTGGATTGCCTTCTAGATGTTTCACTATATTCAGAGGAACTTGACTGTTCTGATTCAACTGGTACAGAAGAAGGTTTCAAAGATTCAAGCTTTGTCTTCAAGAATTTGAGCTTCTTTTCAGCTTTGTTCTTCAATTTTGTCTCTTCTTTCAGCCTGTTCTGTAGCTCTATCAACTGTCATCATACCCCAACATTAATCAATTATATACACTCTAGATTCAACTTAGCAAGTAGGATTGAGAAGAATAGCTTGAAACTGAAAATTACCTTCTTGGCCATGGATTCTGCATCCTCTTTTGCCACCCTTGAAGCTTGTCTCTCTGCCAGTAGTCTTCCTCTTAGGCACTCCAATGTCCTCATACCCTCATCTCCTTCCATTTTCCTATCACTGAAACAAAACCCATATCACATTATGAACAATCATCAATGATATATGTGTGTGTGTGTGAGAGTGAGTGGGTGAAAGAGAAAGAACCCACCTCAATTTCCCATCTTCCTTGCTAGTAGCAATCATTGTCTTTCTTCTTGATCTTTCACTCCAGCAAGTTCTTGATCTTAAACTTGATTACCCTTCTCAGATCATATAAAACTCACAAAATGCTGCATAGAAGTTTAGAGAAAATGGGAAATTTTCCTCTTTTCTGGGTGGACAATGTATACTTGTGCAAAGGTAAAGCTGCTACTGTCAATGTTTAGAAAACCAAGAACAGAGCTTGGACTCTTTGCTAACCACCAGGTGGGGGATGAATATTCATTGACAGCAGAAACACTGTCTGTCTGTACTTAAAAGTAATGTTGGTAACAGTGATGAGCTTCTTTTTTGAAAATTAATAACTGTGATCTAGTTTCTTTTTACTGAAAAAGTTTTAACTGTAGACAATCATTCATAGGAAGAGCCTATGTTAATTTTCTACACAATCATTTTACTTTGTTTTCTCTTCTTGGTATTAAGCAATTGACTGCTTTAGAGAAAAAGTTGTACCTAAATTATCTTGGTCCTTACTCATGCAAGGGGACACTTCCCCAAATTTGGCTCGAACTCTTTGGTAAGGCAAAGATTAAAACTTAATAAGATTTTAGCGAAAGTTTTGTAGTTTGAAATTCCGGATCTGAAAACTGTTAGATTAGTGTTTTCACGGGTATTTGATTTGGAACGGTTTATCAATGTAGACAATGAGGACTCAACTCCTGAGTGGTGACTGGTGAGGACTGAGGACCATTTGATTCAGTGCATTTATTAATTTGCATGCAAATTATTAATAATATAGGAGTAGGATTCAAAATTCAAAATTCAAAATTTGAAATTAAGGGGATTACATCAGACTATCAGAGAACTGTGAGAAGTATATAGTTTGATGCAGCTACTTCTGGCTGTTACTGTCACGTGTGTTATTTGAATTGTCTTGTTGTTCATTTTTGTTTATATTGTCTGTCATCGTATATAGTTTTTCTGTTTCTGACTTAACAATGGCACAAAGTACTACCGAATCTGTGTGCATGTGGTTTAGAAATAGGTGCATTATGATTTGGAGTATAGTGGTGATCAATATAAAACAAAACAATTGCTGCAGATGAATGTTTCATTGTGTTTATTTCTTAATGCATTTTCCTCTCTGATCTTCATGCCTGATTCTTGAGTATCACACAAGTTATTCAATAACATAATGAAAGCATTGCTCCAAATGATGGTGAACATATCTTATGCTATTGTCTATATGCACTTTCAGTCTCATATATTCTAATATGTCCTTAAAAGAAAAAGAAAACTCTTTAAGATTGATTCTCACTGTGTTTTTTGCTCACATTGAATATATCAGTTAATTTTAAAGAACAAATTAAATCAACAATTATATAATGAGTGCTTTTTTAAAAAAATAATCAAATATGTGGGTTCAATTGACCCTTATAACCCTTGAGGATCCGCAATTAAAGTCTCACATGCATCAACAATTGATCTTTTGAAGAACATCCTAATCTCAATTAATCTGATTTCTAGATAGGATTTGTCCATAAAAAGTTGACAGCAACATGATTTTTTTTTTTCCTGGGTTGGTGGCTCTTCAGATCTACATTCCAAAGTATTTTGCTTATGTGAAAATTATTGTATTCTCGAGCAAAAGAAGAACAAAGAAAGTGAAACACTGAAAATTAATGCAGCATGTTACTAGTTTAATAATGGAGAAACTGAGAAAGCATTCAATTTGGTGTAAGATATAGCCAGCTAAGGGCCTAAAGCAGCACACCATCCTACAATTCAATCAGTGTGGGCAGGTTGCCATTATATGTCATCCCTAATTGCGAATGCTTTTGTGTGAAGAAATAAAATCATTCTATCTCCAAACCAATAGATATGGAACACTGGTATTGTTATAATCAATGGTTTCAAAATTGGCTTGCTCTGCACATGAGAGAAATGACCAAGCAACTCTTATTTGATCATGAGCCATCAATGTTTGTACTTACCAAGCTCCAATTCCCTATTGAATATGCAATATGAGCATGCCAGAGCTTTAAGCACACTCATTATCATCAATTGGACCCCTTCTGTTATTGTGAGTAGGGCCTGGGTTTGGCACCAACGTTTTCATGATTCAAAAATCCAATTTAGAATTAAGAGGGGTCATTAATCAAATATATGTTTGGAAACATTCTCCCAAGACAGAAATCTTTTATGTCCTTTTAGCATGCTTTATAAAAGTGACAAAAACCTGTTATAAAAAGACTAATTGAGGCATCCAAATTAAACATTATCTAGAAACCATTTGAAAATCCATTAAATTATCTATGATTAACTGAAAAAAAAAAGAAAAAAAAAGAAATCTTGCAATAAATGTAAGTACCTTATTCTTTGCTGTACCAGCCTACCAGGCTCCTCCTTCTGTTAGTTCTGCGACTTTGTCTGGGTGGGATATGCTTTGTTAAATTGCTTAATGGGGTTTCTTCCCTCTGTGTTGATATATATGCAGTTCTTAATTCTGCTAGACCTTGTTCTCCGCTGCTGTGATTCTGTGAAGCTTGCTTTATTGTTTAGTTAGACCTATTCTTTAGGCTGATCTGCTATAGTTGGAAGCTAGATTGAATTTTGTCTCTTGGCTGAAGGCCAAAAGACAATGCAAATATATTAATTAGGATGAATGACAAGTTCGTCCACCACGATGCTTAAGAGTTCTAAGGTTTCCTACGCACCAATGCATAGAAGGTCAAAAAAAAAAAAAAAAATTACAGAGGTTAGATGTTCAAGATTCACATTGAGCTATAGCAAGGAATTTGACTCAAATTGGGTACACTTCACAGCCACAGTATTAAGAATCAAGACTCCCTATGAGACATTCATTAAAAGATCGGGGCTTTAGGGCGCAATCTTTAGAGGAACTTGCCTTCAATTTGGTGCTAATAAAGTCATGTGATTGGTTCCTATGTCATCCTTAACACCAACACTCAAAAACTGAAGTACATAAGCTAATTTATTTTAGATGTAAAATCAGGACAAGGAAAATGAGTTTATATGGTGACTATTACAATCCAAAACATATAAAAGTGTATTGCTTCTCATCTTGCAAAACACTAACTCGCAGATCATGCTAACATTGTAAGTACTATCTTTAGCATGTGCGATGACATTTTTAAAACTACTAATATTCTAACTCTGTCAATATTTTTTAGGGCAACGGAAGACTAATTCATTGATAGTAAATCATACGACCTCACTCGGTCAAGCATGAAGGGTACAGAACACCATTTATATTACAACGCAAGCTCACGAAGAGTACTAAATCCAAAAGAAATCCAAAAAACTAAAGTCCAAAAGACTAAAATCCTAAAGGAACTGCTGAAAAAATGCAAAAGTTAAAAAAACTCATAATCTTACACTGCCATAACATGGAACCGATGTCCTGAAAATCTTGACGCCTAAGACCCTCTTGGTGTACGCCTAAACCCTAAATCTTGCCACCTCTTGGTGTAACTCTGTCAATATTGACAATACATATATATGCTAAATTTGTTTTAGATCATTATTGTTGCTCTTGCTCACATAGCTAAATCACCCAAAAATAAACGTATATTTGTTTTTATGATACTAATTCATATAATTCAGTCAATTGTTTAATGACACAATCCTTTACATTATAAAATATCGTTGCTATGTATTTTTCATTGATAGATGTTGCCGTAAGGGGTAATAAAGCTAGAGACTTAGATGACAATGATGATATACATAATGAGTAGTGTTGTTTATGCGTAGGGGAAAAAAGCAGAAAAATGATGTCTCTATGTTAGGCAAAACACAAGCAGACAAATAGCAGTGATGTCTTGTAAGGGTAGTAATGTTGGGGTTTAATAAAGGTAATACAACCTAGCTTAATGAAGTTTAGACGAATAGTTTCAATAAATGCTGATAATTTTTGTATAAGTCTAATCCTTTTAGTATTATTTTTGTGATTTTACAGAATTCTATCAATATAATAATTTAATATTTTAGTTTCCTCCAATGTTTTAGTTGATCTTTAAACGAATTGATGAGATGAGAACTTTAGATTTGAAACCTTCAATATTGTATATACAAAAAGAATTTAGTATGTTCCACCATATATGTGAAGTGTTACAATTCAGATGATGTGAAGGTTTGCTTAAAATCTTGCAAAATACACATTGAAGACTGTATCATGCCAACATAGTGAGTGTTGTGTTCATCATTTGATGGACATGCATATCCAAAACTTCTAAGAGTCTAGTTCCTTTAAATTTCACAAAACAATGAGTCAATGACACAATCTAATTTGGTGTTCTTGAATAAACTAAACTGTGAATTCCCGCATAAATGACATAACTTTTTACAGATGACTTGAGGAAGACAGGAAGATGAGACATCAAACATGAACTTTGGTAGTCGGGTTGGTGTTGGTTGGTGGGCTTCTAATTTGATCTTGAACCTGGCCCAACTACTTCTTGTGGGCTTTCTGTTGGGTTTTAAAAGTGAGCTTGAGTCGGTTTTCAGTCGTTTTGGAATCGGTCCATTTGCATCTATGATATGGACCATTTCTAAATTCACCTTTGGTACTTTTCTTGATTGTTTCCATAGTTAGTAAAAAACGGGACGTGTATAGTACGCGAAAAATATGTACGTGTATTATTCTGACATTTTATCAAATAGGTCGTTGAAAAGTTCGGCAAAATATTTTTAATTAATTAAATAATTAAAATTTTTAATTAAAAATATTAATTTATATTCATTTTTGTTCAATAATGTGTAAAATACGGAAAAAAACGTAAAAATCGTCTATAGTAAAGTACGGGAAATTTAATGAGTGCATTTCAAAAATATGAAGTACAGAAGTATTTTTAAATAAAACGTAAATACATGTTTTATTCGCGTATAATACGAAAAATTACTAACCAGGATTGTTTCTTACGAGATACCGTAAGATTTATAGTTTAAAGACGTTATAGTTTACAATTCGTTGCAGCATATACTTTAGAGTAATTGACTCTTTTATACGAGTTATACAGTATGGTGGATCTCTATATAAACCATTTATACTGTTAACTATTAATCAAACTTTTACGTATGATCACAACAACAAAATTTCAGGTATTGAGCTCATTTCATGATAAGATCTAATCTCAGTGAAAATGGATGAGATTAATCATGTCATGTTGCGATATTGTAGACATCTATTAGCTTTTGATTATCCACACACGTATACAACCATAAACATAGACCCCATCCTCAATTGCAAATTTCTTACCCAAAACTAATGACACATAAAATTATGACAACGATCCGAATTTGGTGAATCATTACTCTTGTAATGCTACCTAAAATATCTGCTTTCCCATTTCATAGTCCCCCATTAATTTATTTAGCTACGTACAATACAGACAACATTCTTGACCACACGAGTCAAAATCAAGAACTTGTGTGATTCTCTACATCCAATTCATCACATCCATACAAAACCTCCTCATCCCATATATATATATATTGAACCCTTTCACAGCCAGAAAGTCGACACCCCATCTGATCTCTACACGTACACTTCGTATCAGCTTTTCATGATTACGAAAGGCTTCAGTGAGACGATCGGACTATATTTTTTCAACCGGCTAAGAGTGACAACAACTGTATACTTGTACAAAATGTGGAGGCAGAAATTTTATAGTGCACAACTGCTTCGTCTGTAATTACTACCTTAAACTAAACCCTTCTCCGAAGCCACATTATCCAAAACGTCCCACAGCCGCTGGATCTCGCCGTACACATCATCCGTCGGAAGCCCAAAGCGGCAGCAGGGACACGTGTTCCTCTTGCTCAGCCACCGCAAAATACACACCCAATGAAACAAATGCCGGCACGGCATCTCGCACACATCTCTGTTCTCCGCCATCTCTTCCTTACATATCACGCACTCCTTGGGCCCGCCGCCACGACTTCTCACCTCCACCGACGGCAGCGCCACCACCACCGCTTTCGCCGCCGGCACTTCCCTTCCAGCCTTCCCGCCAAAACTACAACTCTCCATCGCACTAACGAACCTCAAACACCTCGTCAGCATTTCAACGTACGAAACCAAAACCGACGCGTTTTGGGCCCCGATGCCGGAAACCGTTAACATGGTGTCACAGTAGAACTTGCCGAGTACTTCCCGCCATTTCGCGGTGGGGGCTTGGAGGGCGTCAGGGTCGTGCTGGTGGGCCTCGCAGAGCAAGAGGAGGAGGAGGACGGCGTCGAGGTCTCTCAGCTTGACGCGTGGCGGTGGGGCTTTGGCGGCGGGCTGGAAGTGGAGGGCGAGGTGGTGGAGGGAGGAGATGACGTGGCGGGCGATGAGGAGGGTCTTGTGGTGGAGGGAGAGGGAGTTGAGGCGGCGGATGGTGAGGGCAAAGAGGATGGGAGAGGAGAGGAGGGAGGAGATGCGGCGGCGGTGGTGGTGGGAGAGGGAGAGGAGGGTGTGAGTGAGATCGGAGAGTTGGGGAGGTGAGAGCGTGGCCAGAGCGCCCATGATGGTTGTGGTGGTGGTGTCTAGTTCCATCATATGGGATCGTGTGCTTATGGTTTGGATCAACTTTCACTTTGCATGCACTTTATAGAGTAGCTCGGGGAAAGTTTTGAGGAATGTTGTGGCTTTTTATGTGCATTTTGAATGGTTGCCCCTTCAATTTTTGTTCCCACGTATTGTATTTAGGGGGCCAAATTGTTGACTATATTGAGATCCATTTGCATATGTAAATTATTCTATCCCTTACTTTTATGTGATCTAGAATGACGATGTAGATATGATACAAACTACATCAATTTATTTCGCTCTTATAAACTATTGATCGAGACATAATTAATTTTGTGGATGTTAGTAGTAATTCAATTATTAAAAAATAAACGAAATAATGTGTATAACAGTTTAAGATCAATGTAAATAATTGTCAATCGTTGATGTATATGAATTTCAACGTATATATAAAGTTAAACTTTCCACAAATGCATAAATATTAATACAAACACTATCACACATTCACAAAAATCGATCAAATGCTTGTAAATATCCTAATTACACTGACATTTATCTGAACTCTTAGCTATATGTCGGGTCATTCTCCCAGTCATAACATGTGTTGATCCCCTTTCTTTTTTGATGCACCATGTGTTGATCACTAGCTCTGTCGGTATTGTGTTGATTTCGTTTGTTCCACGTCCATCTGATCTAGAAAATGAAACAAGCAAGATCATTAGGGAGATTGCAGCAGGGTAGATTTGACCAAGATGGCTAGGTATGTAGGTTTTTTTGTCCACAAGTTTATGTCCAGTTCAACCCCATTTGTCATTCCCTCTTCATTATCTCCATAACTACTATCATTATTGATTTGCCTCGCACAAAACAAGAAGAAGAAGAAAAGAAAAACATAGGCCCATCCCTGACTCATTCCTCTTGTCCCCTATGACACCAATAATGCAGATCGAAGCTGGTGGAACTCAGCAACTATGCCATATATTCTTCACTTATCTCAAGGCTTTGTGCCGCCCTCTACCATTACATTCACCGCCTTCAACTCCCTGTAATTTTCTTTGGAACTTGAGCAAATGGTTAAGTAATGAACCTAATGACTATTGTGTCTCCTGCTATATAAGAACTTGAACATTGCTGTGGTGGTAAATCCCCAAATGGGCACCTTGGTCACCACAATCCAGTCTTGTAGGCACAATGCCTTTGCGAAAGGAGACACAATGATAATCTTATAGATCAGGATTCAGGGCTGGAAAAGTATTATGCAGTTTCCATTGGATTCTTAGAGACCAAGCTAAGATTTACAGCTAGCTTTATAAAAGTAATGGGCAGGTACATACTGAAAGCTATTTACAGCTATTTGGATCTCAAAAGGTGAAAGAATAGAAATTCTCAGACAAAGTGAAGAATAGAAATTCTTAGAGAAAAGTTCAGTCACCGTTCCCAAACTATGCTGCCAAGGCCAATTTGATACCCGAACTCTCAAAAGTATCAATGTGATACCCAAACACGTATTTTGACATCAACGTGATACTTCCGTCAAAATTCTCTAACTGCTCCGTTTGTTTGCTGACGTGGCAAGCACGTGGGTCCCATGTGATATTTTTATCAAGGGCAGAATGGTCTTTCACTAGAACTAATTAAAAAAAAAAAAAAAAAACTGGATCGGTGCAACTACACACTCTCTCGACTCTCATTTTCCCCAAATCACCTGTGAGAGAGAGAGAGAGGCAATTCAATGTCGGACTTCATCCCCTGATGAGATGATCCTCCAAATTCGCTCAATCCCACTTCGAATCGGCCTATATGAACCAAACCCTAACCTGCTCACTCCTCCTTTCAATCTCCACCGAAACCGATCTGGGGTTTCTTGAATTCTCACTCCTCCTTTCAATCTCCACCGAAACCGATCTGGGGTTTCTTGAATTCGATCTGGGGAGGGTGATGTTCGGTAGATGTAACGCTCACCCATGGCTCGGAGATGGCGGTCCGGCGGAGGTCTGCAGATACCAGCGAGGCAGAACACTTGGCGGTCAAGCGGCCGTGGCCGTGGTGGGGATGGGCCAGGCTTGGCTGGAGGCTTATGGTCTTCCTCTTTCCTTGCAGCTCGCATCCCTAGAACTGGATCGGCTTCCCTTCGGAGACCGTACTTCCGCCGTAAAGCTTGCCTCCCCTTTAACCCGACCCGACTGCGACGTCTTGCTATTGGGCTCCTGCAATGGGCTCCGTTTCTCCCAAAAAGAAGATCGGTGAAAGAACGTGGGCAAGAGGTGTTGTTCTGCACTGATGCTACGCTGGGGGATTTGAGGAGTTGGTGTTGTAGTTGTTGTTATTTTTTCCCTTTTTTTTTTTTTTTTTGCAATCTGAGATTGGTGCTCGCCGGATTGGAGTGCGTTGATGTCCGGATTGGGTGATTGAGGTATCAAGGTGTTATTGTAAACGAGAAGCTGCATTGGGTAATTGAGGACTACAATCCCGAGTTTGATGACGAGGAGGATCCTATTGTTGTCTTTGATTTGGAGATGGAGGAGTTTCGGAGACTGCGGCTTCCGTTTCCTAAGGTTGAAGGAGATGACAGTGTGAATTTCAGTGTTGCGGTTTATTGCAGTGAAGGGTGTCTGTGTCTATGGCTTTATGGAAGTCTTGCTGCCTCTGGTTATGTTGATTTTTGGGTCATGGAAAGGTATGGAGACAATGACTCGTGAGATGTTCTGCTGCAGAGTTGGAGTTGGTAAGGATTCGTGGACAAGAAGAGGAGGAGCGTGGTACCTATATGAATGAAGCCGAGCAAATGTTATGGACATGAATGTATGATGATTTTATATGACCACAGTCTACTTTCGCTTGGGATGGGGAGAGAGATTGAAAGTCTGGAAAATAGAAAACTGGATCGATCGGCTTTACCGGCTCCGGCAGTAATAATGAAAGCAATATTGAAAAAAAAAATTAATTAACAAAAGAAAAGGGTAAATTGGTCATTTAACCTTTTTTTGGGATCCATGTGCTTGCCACGTCAGCAAACAAACGGAGCCGTTAGAGATTTTTTACGGAAGTATCACGTTGATGTCAAAATACATGTTTGGGTATCACATTGATACTTTTGAGAGTTCGGGTATCAAATTGGCCTTGACAGCATAGTTTGGGGATGGTGACTGAATTTTTCTCTGATAAAAATGGTGATAAACTTCTTTAGTAAAAAGATGTGTGTGATAAACAGCAAAGTGGGTGTACAAAGAAACACCCATTTTCCAATCAATAGACTTACTGATTCTGGGTCTCAGCAAACACTGTGATAATACCCTCATCCAATTCCTGTATTGGATCATTCTTCCTGTAATAATTGATCTTGGCTTCAACCATTGACACCCTCCTCATCTAATTCATCCTGCAAAAGATACCCTTTCTCTTTCATCAATCCTAGCAATCCTTCAAGTATTTCATAAATCACTTCAGTTCTTACATTAGATGCATCCCTTGCTATGAAGCTGTGTAATCCATCACTTGTTTCAATCCAGCTAATACCAGGAATTTTCTGTAATCCAACTTCTTTCATTCTTTCCCTGACCTTATCAGCTTCTTCCCATCTCCCAGCTTGTGAATATAAATTTGCCATAATTATATAGTTCCCGGTATTCTCAGGCTCCATCTGAAATAGACGGTCACAAACAAACTTTCCCAGTTCAACATTACAAGCAACTGAAGCCCCATTAAGTAATGCACCCCAAACTTTAGCACTTGGCTCGATTGACATGTTTTGTATTAACTCAGAAGCTTCAGTGAGTCTCCCTGCCCGGCTAAGAACACCAACCATGCATGCATAGTGCTCAACCGAAGGGTGAATACCATATACCGGAAACATGGCCTTAAAGATTTTCCAAGCTTCGTCCACCACTCCAGAATGAGAACAAGCTGTTAATACTGCTGTAAACGTTACTTCATCTGGCTGTATCCCACTACTGAGCATCTTGTAGAACAGACCAATAGACACATAAGCATCTCCATGGGTAGCATAAGCTGAGATTATTGCTGTCCAAATGACCAAGCTCTTATATTTTGATTGATCAAAAACCTGTTGTGCCCCAGGAAGGAAACCCGACTTTGCATAAGTATCAATGATAGCAGTTGCAACATAAATATTCCAATCAAAATTGTTTCTGACTGTATGAGCATGTATTTCTTTCCCTACTTTCAAATTTGAGAAATACGAAATTGCAGGAAGAACACTTGACAATGTCACGGTATTTGGTTTGACACCACATGCCTGCATTTCACGAACTAAATCTATGGCAGCCTCATGCCGATTGTTCTGAACCAGACCCGAAATCATAGCATTCCAAGTACTTAAGCTTAGGTTCGTACATTCTCGGAAAATATCCATGGCTTTATCAACAAACCCGTGAAACATGTACCCGGAAACTAATGAACCATATGTAACATCATCCTTCTCACTCATCCCATCAAACAATTCCTGAGCACAATCGAACTTACCACATCTTGCATATAACCCTATAAGAGCATTGTAAAGCATGACATTCATCTCAATGTGACTGTCATTCAAAAACTGATGAACCTCCATACCAAATTTAAGATCACTGGACTGTACACATGCCTGCAAGACACTAACTGCAGTCACATCATCAGGCCTCAACTCCACAGACTCCAACATCTCCCTATACAACTCCTTACACTCTCCATAATACCCAGCCTGAGAATACCCAGCAATCATCGAATTCCACGACACGATATCTTTCTCCAGCATTCTATCAAACAAACTCCTGGCCATTCCAACCTCATCACATCTCGAGTAGAAAGTCATCAAACAATTAGCAACAAAGACATCCGAATCGAACCCATTTCGCAGAACAAAGCAATGCACCTCCTTAGCCAAATCCGAACCGGAAAACAATCCCCCCAGCGCCTTCATCACACACGTTATAGTGAAATTATCCGGCTTCACTTCCGGCGAGCCCGACTCCACCATGGCCGAAAACACCCTCAGAGTATCGGTATGCATGTTGCGGATGGAGTACCCAATGAGCAGGGCGTTCCAAGCAAAAGTGTTCTTGTGGGGAATTTCGTCGAACACCTTGTGGGCTTGTTTGAGCCGGTTGGCTCTAGAGTAGAAGTTGATGAGTTTTGAGGCGAGGAAGTTGCCGGGCTTGACGGAGAAGAGGACGAGGCGGGAGTGGAGCTGCTTGGCCTGACGCGGGAGGCGGCGGTCGGTGAAGTGCTGGAAGAGTCGGCCATAGGCGGCGAGGTCGAGGCCATCGGTGTGAAGGCCTTGAAGGGCGCGTTGGATGTAGCCGTTGGTTGGGGCCGAGATTTGAATGTTCAATGGCTTTGTAAACCACATTCATTTGTCGTTCTTACAAGTTCGACTGCGGTTAGTCTTATATAGGTTTTATGTGTGTGTTTTTCGTTTTAAAGCATATCCATCTTTATTCTCATCGCACCCTAATGAAGGCTAATACAAAAAATCAATCCCTAGCTCTAAAGTGTCAGGATGACAAAACATTGAGTAACTCTATTAAATGGGTTCGAAGGAATCTTGTGTTCAATTATCACATATAGTAGTAGTGAGGTAGTCCAAAGTCCAAAGTTTGAAATATGATATCCTTGTGTGTGACCCATGTTATGGACTAGAGGTGGCAAACGGGCCGCTAGGCACTAACACAGCACACAGACCCGGCACATTTAAAAGCGGCTCGACATGATCCGAACACGTTAGAATAAAGTTTAAGTCATAAAATAAATCCCACTCTTAGCATTTGAGCCAACTCTTAATCGAATTTAATTTTGATTTACCAAACCAACATCAATGGTCGTTATGAGTCACATTACAAACCCTTATGGATTGGATAACACTATATCAATATTTAGTGCCCTTTAGATCATGTGAGGAAAAACAATCAAATTCAAGATTGTTTAGATATTTAATTATATCAAATATGGACAGTCTTAGGGTGCATTTTTGCAAGTCTTTTCCTCCGCAATACTCGGAGCAAAATGTAGAGGGTTGGGGTTGTGGCTTGTCCGGCAGCGTCCCAGCGTCGATGACGGTTTTTGCTTGCGTCAGTGTGTGGTGGGCGTTGCCGGACAGGGCGTTGGGATGGTCGGCTCTGCCTTGGTGGAGCGATCTGGTTCTTTTGGCTTGAGGGGATTTAGGCGGCAGCAGCAGACCTCTTTACCTTCAGACGACGGGGGTTGGTGGATGGGCCAGATTCACGCCGGGGTGGAAAGGGGCAGAATGGTTGAGAGTCAAAGGTTGGTGGTGGTTAGCAGATCCAGGCCTACGGTGGTGATGTAGACTGCTTTCTCTCTCATGTTTTCCGGTATTTTGCGTTGTCAATGATCCAGGCTTGGTCTTGTTTTTGGCTGGAGATGATGCAGAGAGCAGAGGTGGAAGGCCACACGATAGGCTTGGGTGTCTACAATGGGGTGAGCCGGTGTGGTTGGGCTCGGCGCAGTGGTTTGCTAGCGGTTGGGGTCCGACGTCGAGGAAACTGGGAGCATGTTGCGATGGCCTAATTCTTTGTTTTATTAGGTTTTTAGGTTTTGGCTTTTGGTTAGTTCTAATAAGTCTCTCCTCAATTGAGCGAGGGTTTGGTTGTCTTGGTTTCATGGTTGTGCCATTGTTATGGTGTCTTTCCCATGGACGAGTTGGTTCAACTCTTGTTTACTTTTGTTGTCAATTTGCCGACGAGCGATCCTTTACACGTGGTCTGGTACTTTTTGGACACGGTGTTGAAGAGGATGACGTCTTCTGTGATGTTGACTGCGGGGTATTACTGGGACTTTCACCTTGGAAATAGGTGTTTTGTGGTTAGAGTTTGGGCCCATTGACCTGATGGTATCTGTAACTGCCGTTTTTTTGGGGTATTGGCTTATGCCCCCCCCCCCCCCCCCCAATGTATGCGTTTTGGTTGATTGAATGAAAGATCTATCTCATTCTCAAAAAAATATATATATGGACAGTCTTAAAATCATCAAAAAGATGAGCAGTCTATGTAATTATTTAATACAATTGGATGATTAAAATATTTTCAATTTTATTGATTGTTGTAGAGAAGATTTTTGTATTATGTTTCAACACATGAACTGATTGAATGTAGAAATACGTTACTCACAAAACAAGGTGAACTGAAGAATTGTCATTTACAATATGTGTATACCCGCATAATTTACGTGAGAGATTTTCAACAACATATTTGAATAGGAGCGTTAAACATATTTTCAACCGTTTAATTTAATTCTGAATCCCTGTGAGTAGTTATTTAGAAATTCTTTCCCGACACTTATTCAGTAATCTCAACCCTTGATATTTATAATCAACATTTTTCTTTAATAACTAAAAAGTGTACTTAATGTTATCCAACCGTTTATTTGTGTTAATGCAAGTGCACTTTGGTGCGGTAAATCCTCTCCCGTTTATTTATTTATTTATTTATCTTTCACCACATAACACGGACATGCAGTGACTGTCCTTGCAATTCAGCCTTTTCTTTTCTTGAATCGCATAAAAATCAAACAGAAATCATGAAAGTCAGCAGAAGAGTCTTGAAAAACCTCCCCCGCAAAATTACCTTCCTATCCCTGGCCGAAGACGAGGAATAAGATAAATCCCATCACATTCACCTGATACAGACAGCCGGGGACAGTTAAGGGCTGTGCTGTAGGTTTTTCAGACCAAAATTACAGCACCGCTACATTTCCGATTCCAACCTCCGCCTCCGCCTCCTTCTTCTTCTCTCAATCTAAAATGTTCTGCTCTCAATAATCTGGCCCTGGGTAACCGAGATTTGGTTCGTTCTCACCTCCTCGTCAAATGTAAGTCGCAAAGAAAAAGAACGGTTTCCGATACTTCATGCTATTTATTCACTATCTGTTTAGCTTTGGTTTTGGTTTCTTGCAGTAGCTGAGCTTGAGCTAACTTGAAATTTTTAAATTTTGAGAGGTTTTATGGCCTCGGATGCATTTAGTACTGGAAATTATGGGGATCTTAATGAAATTTCGCTTTAAATTTAATGGTCTGTTTATATGTACCAGAGTCTTGATAATTTGTCTGAATTAAATGCACACATCTCAATTCTGGAGGTTTTAGGGTGTACTATACCAATCATTGAAATGCCACCGTGGGAAATTTGTTTTATGAGTAGAAATGATAATTAATAAGATTGTCGTAGTTGTGTGTGATTTTACTTTATATGCCCTTAAAATTGTGGAAGAATGTTAACAATTTAGGGTTTTTCAGTGTTTGGATTTGGTGTTCACCTTAAGAGAAAGGAGAGAGATTCGAGATATGAATACATGAGAAGTTTTCAAATGGATAACTAAATGAAATAGTGGGAACATTATCAAATGGAGCCTGAGAAATTGTATGTTGTGTGGCTTTTTATGTCTGAAATGGGACTAGTATAAAGTATGTCAGTCTGGTATTTACAGTTGATTTTTGGTACTTTTCTTGGTTACTTTCCCTTGCATATGCTTGCCTGCTCAGTTCATGGCATCACTTTTCATCTACTATTTGAAGTGCTAATTTACTTGCGTTCCATCATTTTCATTTGAAGAATTATGCTTGTCTTGAATGTCAGATAATGATGTCTTGATCTTACAAATCATTTCAGCCTTTTGCATTTCTGAGAAAGAGTTCTAGAAATGGAAAACAACAGTAAAGAGCAGGAGGAAAACGGCTGCAAAGCGCAGGAGGAAAACACCAACAAAGAGCAGGAAGTAGAGCCATCATCATCATCAACAGCATCGGTTTATGAAATACCAGGGGAGCCGGCTGTTGTCATTGATGGAATGCTTGTGGTTCCCCCAAGTAATGGCTCTCTTGTACTCTCTGATGCCGTGAATGATGCAGCTTCCCTTGGAAATACAAGATTTGGTGTATGGTTGGTTGGAAGGGAAGTACGAAAGTTGTTCGGTGAGCAATACTACTCCGGTACAGTGACTGAGTTTGATGAAGAATCAGGCTGGTGGAGGGTTGTGTATGAAGATGGTGACCTTGAAGATCTTGAGTGGAATGAGCTGGAAGAGGTGCTTCAGCCCTTGGATATCATGGTACCACTGAAATCGTTAGCCCTGAAGACTCTCAAGAAAACCAAGAAGCCTGTCCAGAAATCCAAGAGTGCTACGGCTCAACCTCAAAAACAGAAATCCAAACGCTCGGGAAGTTATGCAAAGAAGGTCTCAGTGCCTGAAGATGTTCCAATGATGACTCCCGAGGCAAAACAGTCCGGTAAAGATGCGAAACAGTCTGCTAGAAAAGACAAATAATTTGAAAGTTGGTTGTGTACTAGAAATTCGAAAAAGCAGTTCTTATCCTCAAAAAGGTGCTGGATTAAGGTGAAATTTAGACTAATTAAGGATACTCTGATATCAGTCATTGTAGTGTTGTATTGGTTAGGTACATTACATAGATGAGGTTAACAAGACTAGTAACATTCTTGATGGATATTGTACTGTTTGTATCTGGCAAATTTGATGCAGAAATTTCTCATGAACTTGCTCTTGTAGAACTGTACTTGGAACGACGAGTTAAAGCTATTGAAGCGGAATTTGTTTACCTTGGTAATTTTGGTGACTGTAACACTTGGTTATGCTTCGATTGAATCCTTTTAGTTGCTAGGTTTTGGTGCAGAATTGAACTCTCTTATTGCTCACCAATCTGCAGCTTAAAGTTCTGTCTACTTCAAAATTTAAAGGACCATCTTATTAGTATTACCTTTTTCGGTTTTTACCTTAATGTTGTGGATTTACTTACCTCGTACTTCTGTAAGATAATATCTCATGTTATGTTATCAAACTAGCAATTTCAATTAGTCGAAAACAGTGAGAATCAGAGTGCCTTGACAGACAATTCTTTCTGATAATGGAAACAGATAATCGATGTTAACCTTCACAACTGTACTTAGAATCTTCTTCCGACAGCTTCTTAACACTAGTCATTATCATCCCACTAATCAACTTGACAAATCCCTAATGAAGCGCCTTTCATTTCTTCCCGTCTCGTCCTATCACGCTGTTCCACGTCAGCTTCATCTCCCTCAGCGCGACACATATATAAACCCCTTTTTTCATTTTCCAAGAAATGAAATGAAATCAAAAACGTCTCCCTTAGAAACGTCTCTCTCTCTCATTCTCTAGGGTTTTCCGAATGCTCGTCCTTCCTTCATTTGCTTTAGGCCTTGAGTTTCTGTACTACTAAAGCCGAGCGATTCTTGGAGTGGCTAACAAGGTACTCTCCAAATCTGTTCATTTCCTCACAATTTTCTGTTTTCTGAATCTATGCTGTTATAGAATGATTTAGTAGAGCCTGAGTTTCTTTGAATTTATATGCCTCCTGTTTTTGTCCCATTGAGGCTTTGATTTACTGTTGACGAGCTTTTGTTTTCCTCCTAAACTCAATGTTGTATCATTTTCTCTGTGGATGTATATCGATTTCTCGATTTCATGGACTTTTATGAGGTGACAAATTGACAGTTGAAAACAAGTTTAGGTTTGGAATTTTTGTAAAACCGGTTATGCCTATTCTAGGTGTTTGATTACTTTAGCAATGAACTTCTACATTTTGACTTGTTAATTGTTATTAGGGATTTTATTTTCTTAGATTAACACAGCCTCTGTATTTTTTATTTTTCATATGTTTGCACTTAACCAGGGATACAAATAGAGACTTTGCCTTGGTGGATTACAATGTAGTGCGGGAAAATGCTGGAGTTCAATGCCTTTTGGTGATGGTGTCGACTCGACGATTGTTTACTGTGCTAATTTTCTGTTAGGACCTAGGATATTTATCAATGATTGCCTTTGACTCCGAGATTGAAGAACCAATGAAACTGGAGAGTAAGGTAGAGAAAAGTAATTGCCTGGAAGAAGAAATCATGTCAGCAGAGCAATTGAAGGATGAGGAGAGATCAATGGAAGCATCATCATGTCAAATGGCTACTGAATTGAAACGTCAGCAGAGAGATATAGTTGCTGCAAATATTTTGGTCCAGATGGCCAATGAAGATTCTGCTTTGCTTCATCACAGATTAAGTTTGCATGGAGTGAAGCGTAGCATGAAAGGGAAGGCGCCGAGAATGAGGTGGGAAACGAAAGGTGATAGAATAGGAGTGGGTGACAATGATTCCAAAGTGGCTAGGAGAGGGGCCAAGTTTATTGCAAAGCGTCAGCAAGCTGCGTTTGGAGGTCAGACGAATGATGCAGATAGTGTAGTCTTAGCTTTATCAGCAGTGCTACGTTCTGGAAGGAGAAAGAATAGAAAGATGAACATCGGTATGGAACTGTCTTCAGTCCAACCAAATTATATAAATACTAATGTCAGTGATAACAAGGATGACAATTTATGTGAAGCGTGTGGAGTTTTGGATGGTGATGAGCTGACTAGTAGATGGGGAAACAATCATCGCAAGTCATTTAAAGCTTGTGTTGAGGATTGTCATGATAGATTAGGTGTGTTGAGAGAAAAAAATGTGGATGTTAGTCATGTTACAGGCTCAGTAAACATACCAAGACATGTGAAATATACTGTCAGTGAGGAGGAGGACGACAATTTGTACGAGGCACGGCAGTTTTTGGATGGTCATGAGCTGACTGAGAGGTGGGGAAACAATGATCAGAAATCAGTTGAAGCTGGTCTTGAGGACCGTCATGATAGATTAGGCATGTTAAGTATAAAGAAGAGGAAAAGAGTGGCAGGATCCTACTGTAAAAGAGATGCCGAGGATGTTGCAGTACCAGGGAAAATACCATTGAAAATGCCCTTGAAATTGGCAGTTCCTATTGTTGAGAGACTTCATCCAGTTGGAAGCCCTTCTGCACCACCTCTGGTTTTGATGAGACCAACATTAAACAAAAGGAAAAGGTTTAGGGGTGTGGGCCGTAAGAGGAGCATCGCAACTATCAGCCCAAGCTCTGAAGAAGTAAGAGCTTACTTTCATAATGAGGAAGCTTTGAGGTACTTAGTCCCCGATAGAAGATTTTGTTACACAGCACTGGATGGTAGAAAGTCTGCAGTCGCTCCTCTACGGAAGGTGAGCAACATACACCGAGACCATGTTATGCTTAAAGCTGATAGGCCGCGTATTGTTTCCGGCCGTCTGCTGTCTTGTGCGGGATGCAGCTGCTAGATTGCCTGGAGGTATGGGTACCAGAACAGATATATGTACTCTCATGCGGGACTCACAGTATCTAGTCGAAGATGTCACTGATGAACAACTTCATCATTTTGCTAGCAAAGGACTAGACAGGCTGCACTATGAAGTTGATCCCTGCGTCAAGTATGATGGGAAGTTGTGGGTTTATTTACATCGAAATAGAGGGGAGGAGGACTTTGAGGATGATGCTACGTTATGTTCTATCTACTTAAGGAGAAAGTGATGAGAAGCGTTATTGGAGCAGTTCACGGAAGAAACTTGCACGTTATTCACAGTAGGAAATGATAGAAATTAAGCAGCTAGCTCTTTTGTTTTGGTTCGAAGAAGACTTGAACTCTCGTCATAGGTGCCGCAATAAATGCTGGTTTTGTACATGAAGCCATTACAAGGTCTTTCATTTTGATTCTGATAATGCAAGTGAAGATTGTTGCTTACAATCTAAAAACCCTCAAGAAAAATCAAACAGTGCTGTGGCGCAACCTCCAAAACAGAAATCCAAACGTTTCGGAAATTGGGGAAAGAAAGTCTCAGGGCATGAAGATGTTCCATGGTGTTTCCTGATGCAAAACAGTCTGCTAAAAAGACAAATGATTTGAAATTGGTCCAGAAGTTTGGAAAAAGCATTTCCCACACTCCAAAAAGGTTGCCGATTAAGGTGAAGTGTAGACCAAAATACCTGTTATTAGTCATTGCAGTGTTGTATTGGTTAGGCATATTGAATCATGTCAACAAGACTATTAACATACTCGATGGATCTTGTACTGTTTGTAACTGGCAAATGTGACTGAAGAAACTTTTCATGAACTTGATGTTGTAGGACTCTACTTGGCACGACGAGGGAACACTATGTAAACCGACTTTGAGTAGCTTGGTAGTTTTGGTGGCTGTAACTTTCGGTTGTGCATTTATTCAGGTTTTGGTGCAGGATTGAACTCTCTTATCTGCAGCTTAAAGTTGTGACAATAAAAACTAAGCGGTACTAATACACAAACTTTAGTTAGTAGGTGCTCAATTGCTGATCAAGTCTCTTTCTCTTTCCTGCAACGTAACTCTCAAATTGGACAACCAGATAGAACATTTTTTTGGAACGTCTTTTTACCTTGAAGATGTGGATTTACTAATTCAAATAATAAGTAATGCGCCTTTGTTAGATAGTGTGTCGTCATCATGTTATGTTGTGAAATTGATAATTAAAAAGATCACAAATTACGGCTTCATTTCATCAACGGTCTTGAAATGAAAACTATTGTATGGTCCATGACTATCACATATTTGTGATCCCGACTACTATGACGACAACACGTGCATACATAGACAAAAATAAAATAAGAAAGAGAAAAAATGAACCAATCTATATCAAATTATAGGTCATATGACCCAATCAAGTTGTTTCAGTTCACAGCCACGTGGTGCTCCGAGACTACATATTAATCTCTCCATGTTCACTATACATACCTTTGTAATGGCAAAAGTCGTTGTTTAATATATACCTCTATCAACAAACCATTTGTCACCAAAAGTTATTATTCTATATACATACTTTCGCAGCAAATAAATCGTCTGCCGTAGTAACCGTCAACGAAAATTCGTCAACAAAAAGTAATCGTTCAAAATATAGATAAGATAATATAATCCCTTTGCCCATGAAAGATTCGTGAAATAGATACCGGAATCTAAGGCTGAAAATGTATGTCAGAATCTTCCTTGATCCTAATCTAATCACTATCAGCCCACTAATCAAGTTGACAACTTCCTAATTGCTTGCTATATTACCGTCCTGTCCTTTGACCTAATTTCCACAAGTGTCAACATCATCCTCACTGCCAACGTGTCACCAATCATTCTGTTCCACGTAAAGCTTCCTCGTCTTCCTCAGACGTCATATATAAACCCCCACTTTTTCCACAGCAAGAAATGAAAAGAAAGACGTACTCTCTGCAATTCTCTAGGGTTTTCGATCAATCAAATGCTCCGTATATAGGCTTTGAGTTTCTGTACTACAAAAGCCCAAAGATTCTTGGAGTGGCTAACTAGGTACTGGACAACTCTATGCTTTCTTGCTATTGAGGCTTTTGCTGTTAATTTTTCGGTTTATTGCTCAATGAATCCAAATGGTTGTATCATTTTCTCTATGCCTGGTATTTCGAATTCTCGATTTTGTAGAAACTGAATTTCATGGAGTACGTTTTAGGTAGTGACAACTGAGTGAACTGACAATGAAATACAGGTTTAGGTTTGCAATGGTGATTATGACTATTGTACGTAGTTGTTTGATTTTTTAGGTTCTCTTTAGAATAAACTTCACATTTTGACTTGGTATTAATCCTTACACTATTATAATTTAACACAGAATTTGTATTTTATTTTTCCTATGTTTACACATACCAGGGATACAATTTTGGAGGTTGTGCCTTGGTGGATTATGATGTAGTGGGGGAAATTGCTGGGTGCCTCTGTAAGAAGTGGTGCACTCTGTTAGCTGTGATTGAAGAAGCAAGGATACCGGAGACCAGGGTTGAACAAAGTCACGCCCTGGAAGCAGAAAACATGTTGGCCAAGAAATTGAAGCATGAGGAGAGTTCAATGGAAGGATCATCATGTCAAATGACTACTGGATGGAAATGTCATCAAAGGGAAATAATTGCTGCACATATTTTGGTACAGATGGCTAATGAAGATTCTGGTTTGCTTCGTCACGGGTTAAATTCGCATGGAGTGACGCATAGCATGAAAGGGATGCTGAGAATGAGGTGGGAAACGAGAGGTGGTAGAATAGCAGGTGATAGTCATTCTGAAGTGGATGGGAGAAAGGCCAAGTTTCTGGCAAAGGGCCAGCAAGCTGCCTTGGGAGGTCAGATGAATGATGGAGATAGTGTAGTCTTGGCTTTATCAGCAATGCCATGTCCTGGAAGGAGAAAGCATACAAAGACGAACATCAGTATGGAACTATCTTCTCTTCGACCAAAGTATATGAACTGTAATGTCAGTGAGGACAAGGATGACAATTTGTTTGAAGAGTGTGGAGTTTTTGATGGTGATGAGCTGACTAGTAGATGGGGAAACAATAATCAGAAATCAATTGAAGCTGGTCTCGAGGATCCTCATGATAGATTAGGCATGTCAAGGATAAAGAAGCGGAAAACAGTGGCAATATCCTGCTTTAGTAGAGAAACTGAGGATGTTCAAGAGAGACTTCGTCATGTTGGAAGCCATCCTGCTGCACCACCTCTGGTTTTGATGGAACCAACATTAAACAAAAGGGAGAGGTTTAGGGGTATGAAACGTAAGATGAACATCGCCACTATCAGCCCAAGCTCTGAAGAAGTAAGAGCTCACTTTCGCAAGGAGGAAGCATTGAGGTATTTAGTCTCGGATAGGGGATTTTGCTACACTGCTCTGGATGGTAGAAAGTCTGCAGTCGCTCCTCTAACAAAGATGAAAAAGATTGCCCGATATCATGTTATACTCAAACCTGATAGGCCGCGTCATATTTACACCCTGTGTCTGGTGCGGGATGCAGCTGCTAGATTGCCTGGAGGTGTGGGCACCAGAGCAGATATTTGTACACTCATGCGCGACTCACAGTATCTAGTTGAAGACATCTCCGATAAACAACTTAATCAAGTTGCTAGCAAAGGACTGGACAGGCTGCACTACGAAGTTGATCCATGTGTTCAATATAATGGGAAGGTGTGGGTTTATTTACATCGAAATAGAGGGGAGGACGACTTTAAGGACGATGCTACATCATCTGCCTATGTAAGAAGAAGGTACCGCGGAGTGTAATGGAGCAATGCGTCTGTGTTCATGGAAGAAACTTGCACGTTATTCAGAGTAGGAAAACGATAGAAAGCAGCTAGCTCTTTTGTTTTGGTTCAAAGACGACTTGAACTGTCGTCATAGGTGCCGCAATGTATCCTGATTTTGTACATGAATCCATTACAAGGTCTTTCATTTTGATTCTGATATAGCAACTAAAGATTGTTGCTTACAATATAAAACAATAGCACACAACTTTCCTTTTTTTTTTTTTTTTTTTCTCAAATGTGTGTGGTGGAAACCTATATATAGTTTGGCTCTAAAGCTTCATTGGCATTGTTCTGAGGAATGAATGAATGGAATTCTCTTTCAGATTGGGGAAGAAACTATCTCAGTCTTTTTTACACACAATTTCTGGGCACTTGAAGCTCTCACCTTCTCGAAATCTCACACAAATATTACAAAAATCCAAGAACCAATCCAACGCTCTGAGAGTCCTTGACCTCATCACCCCAAAACCAACCTCCACTGCATCTCGTCGCCAAGGCCATCTTCGCCTCATTCAGGACGTTCTACACTCAGATTCCGATCAACTCAGCAACCCTTCTTCTTTCTCTGGTTCTCATTCATCAATACAGTTCTCTAATTTATTTGATCAGCTATTCGATTTTAGCCCAGTTGATTCTCATTCATACCCAGAAAGCTTTACAATTGATGCGAGTGTTATATCACATGTTATAAGTTCTTGTGGGTCTAAGCGTGATCTTCGTGGCGGGGTTCAGCATCACTGTGCTGCAGTACGAAGTGGGTTTGGGGCCAATGTTTATATAGGAAGCTCTTTGATAAGTTTGTACGGTAAATGCAGTGAGTTGGAGAATGCGTATAAGGTGTTCGATGAAATGCCTGTGAGAAATGTGGTGTCATGGACAGCCATTATTTCAGGGTTTGCACAAGAGTGGCAGGTTGATGTGTGCTTGGAGCTTTTCAGTGAAATGAGAAGCTCCGGATCGAAGCCGAATGATTTTACGTATGCCAGTGTTCTGAGTGCTTGCACAGGCAGTGGAGCTCTGGGGCAAGGGAGAGGTGCTCATGGCCAAACGATTCGAATGGGTTTCGATTCGTATGTTCACATTACTAATGCTTTGATGTCGATGTACTGCAAATGTGGCGCTGTTAAGGATGCGCTTTACATTTTTGAAAATCTGGATGGCAAAGACAATGTGTCTTGGAACTCCATGATTGCAGGGTATGCCCAGCACGGGCTCGTGCTGCAGGCCATTGATCTTTTTGAAGAAATGAAGAAGCGAGGCGTGAAACCCGACGCCATTACTTTACTCGGGGTGCTCTCTTCGTGTCGCCACGCGGGTCTTGTAAAAGAAGGTCGGCATTACTTCAATTCGATGGTCGAAGAACATGGCATTCAGCCTGAACTAGATCATTATTCGTGCATTGTGGATCTCCTTGGTCGGGCAGGTTTATTGCACGAGGCTCGAGATTTCATTGAAAAGATGCCTATTCGTCCCAACGCCGTTATTT
The DNA here is from genome assembly GCF_958449725.1 of Rosa rugosa. Classification (NCBI taxonomy): domain Eukaryota; kingdom Viridiplantae; phylum Streptophyta; class Magnoliopsida; order Rosales; family Rosaceae; genus Rosa; species Rosa rugosa. Next base: position 11,952,489 of record NC_084826.1, on the reverse strand, counting down.
GGGGCTCGCTTCTGTCTTCTTGTAGGGTTCATGGGAGCGTCTGGATTGGCATTGAGGCTGCAGAGAGCAGGCTATTGATGGAGCCAGGGTGTGCTTCTACCCATGTGCAATTGGCAAACCTGTACGCTAGTCTGGGTTGTTGGGATGAAGCAGCAAGAGTAAGAAAACTGATGAAAGACAAGGGAATCAAGACAAGTCCTGGGTTCAGCTGGATTGAGATCAGTAACGAAGTTCACAGATTTAGAGCAGAAGACAGTTCAAACCCCAGAATGATTCAAATAATTGGAGTCTTGGATAGTTTGGCAGACCACATGGTCCGCCTCAAAACTTCAGGTTGTGAGCTTCAAATGCAAGAGGAAGAGGATGCTTCATGATGCTTTATGTATACCAGTTTTAACTTGTATACCATCAATTGGAGGTTGAATAGAAAATTCCTGTAGATTGTGCCTTTACCACACTATGCAAATGTAATCCAATAATGGTGTAATATAGGCAATACGATCACATTTTGCTGTGATATATCCGACACTTCCCTATGAATTGAATGGAGAACCCATTTTCACAAAGGCCAACAGTTATCCTCCCTTGAAAAGAAAGATAATTTAGAAACCATAAGCACATTTGCAATAAAGGGAAAATTTTCAGCATGCTATAAGAGGGTAGAATATCTAAGGTTTAAATACTGCATGTCCATGACAATTAGAAAGTAAAACTACATATCCTATCCTCCATCTTATGTCTCCCAGCCATGCTACACTGACAGAGGGAACGAAGAAACCAAAACACATTACTGGAGAACACGCATCAAGACTTGATTATTTTGAATGAAGCCTTTGTTCTTTGTGATGTATGCATTCATCGCCTGGATTTGCGAGGGAAAGCGAACAGTGGCCATTCTAATGGGTTCCGGGAAAGCTTGTCTGCAACGTAATTTTAAATAAAATTTGTGTCAAGATCAATTAAAGATATATGTAATATATTATACACAATAAACTAGGCACTAACTTCATAAAGAGTTGAACGGAGGAGGACACATATGGAGTCCCAGACAGAAAGCGCTCCACGTCTTCCGTATTTGCAATTCTAGGGATTCCCTCTATTAAAACCTGATAAAAGCATGGAAGGGCATTTAGAGTTCAGGAAAAACTTCAGTATACCATAAAAAGAATGCAGAACATGGCCGACGAATCATATATTCATGGCATACATTTGACACAGGAAAAACAAAACCTCCAAATTTTACATTCAATCAAATCTTTCAGATAGGTATACTGAAACATAGTAAACCAGAAGATGCCTCTATCATGCCAGATTACAGCAGTGGGGTAACTTGTTCTCTCTCTTTTTTCTTTTTAAGGGGATTCTATTTTCACTTGAGCTCAAGGAATAGGCTAACTACCTCATAACTAAGTGACAGAAAGATTCTTCCTTGAACCTGTATAGGCCTTCACTGCCATGTATCCAGATAAAGACCAACATGAATTGTACACAAATGTCAAGCTGCCAGTGGCATGTATATCCGACCAGGCTTTGAAATTATTTAGGCTTCCACCACCAGGTAGTATAAGGTGTTCTCAAAAATCAATATATCAACAGTGTTCACAGCATTATGAACCTAGTCCTACTGCTTGGTCCACCTAATTTCAACGACAACTGATTCTTTCGTTGCTTTAAGTAACACCCAAAAGACCAACTTTACTCTAATAAAAAGGGAAACAGCGATCAAACATTTAGCTATACACCAAAAAAACATAGAAAACATAACCCTTGACTTACAGTTTTTCCATCATAATGAGTTACGGCATCCCACCTCTGTCGATCGGACTGTCATCCATAAACCAAGCATCAGCAGAAAATATATATGTACTCGAACACAAGACAGGCAACATTTACAAAATAGCAAAGTAGTCACGGCAGCATTACCCTTTCCAATCTGAACACCTGGCCCAGTCGGCTAATCGCCCTAAATGCAGTCTCATAAGCTCTTTGCGAAGGAAATTGCACCATCCTAAGACCACAACAACATACATACCCAACCATCAAACAAACATATACATTGCATCTAAATGCATTACAAATAACTAGACAAATGAAAACCCCATTGAAAACTTACATTCCCGACGGCACGAAAGGCCCATTGTACTGAACTTTAACATCTTCCAGCCTCAAATTACAGCCTTCCAGCAAGTTCACAATGTCGGTCTTCAATGTATTCCTTGTAATCCCAAGCAATTTCCCATACACCACACCTGTAATTTCATTTAGATACCACATTTTAACCAACGAAATTGAAATCCTAAACCCCTAAAAACCCTAACGAGATTTATACCTCCGCTTGGGTTTTGAACAAATTGGTCGACTGTTGCATCCAGAGACGGCGGTGGTTGTACGGGTGCCGAGTCCTGAGGCGGTTGCCCCGCTTCCGTGGAGAAGCGTCTCTGCGGCTCGCGGAGGAGGGAAGGGAGGAGGCGGTGGTTTTGTGAACGGGCGGCGAGGGTTGACCTGATTGAGGTTCGGAGGAGTCCCAGCTTTGACATTTTTCCGATTTGGGGGATTTTCAAGGTGTCTGCTTCAGTGTGAGTGCTACTGGAGATGGAGTGGCAGAATGGGCTCTGGTTTATTTGGACGAGGACGATGCCTTTCGTTTTGGAAATGAGAAATTGAAGGAGACGCCCATAATGTTTATGAAATTTATGAGTTTCGCCGCTACCAACTTTGGGTCTGAAGATCGGCCCATTTTGTAGAGGAGCGAGGGAATGGCCCAGATTAGGGAACTAAACTTCATATAATTCCTTGGTTTCTCTCTCTCTCTCTCTCTTTTTTCTTAGAAGATGATTCCAAGTAGCCAAACAATTAGCAGTAAAATTTACTTCTCCAAATATGTGGTTGAAGGAAATAGTGTTAAAGGATTTCGATTATGACAAATTTAATTCTCCAAAGGATGGATGTCATTGTGCTCCACTACCTTATCAGTTTGGTAGTTTCCGAATAACTGAGCATGCAGCTTACGAATGTGGTCACTACGTATCTCTATGGGGATCTAGATATGGAATATATATGAAGGTTCATGGTGAATTTTATTTACCCAAGTCAAGTGGCTTTAGACCACGGAGCGCGTTTGCAAATAGATTGAAACGCTCACTAAGTGACTACTTGATTGGGAAGGGATATGTCAATGATGAACTATGCCCGAGCGTTTCTATGACAAGTTTCAGATTTTATTGCTGTTCATGTTGGTGACATGATCTTCATTGGAAACCCTTAAAGAGTTAAGGGAAACACCTGAAAACTTGAAATCCGAGTTTGAGATGAATGATCTTGGGAGAACACCATTATGTCTCGGTTTGGAACTTGAGCATAGTGTTGATGGATGTTTAGGCGTTTTGACAAGGTCAAACCTTTAAACACACCCATGATCGTTTGTAGTGTTGATCCTAAAAAAGATCTTCTTCGTCCGAATGATGATGACGAAGATGTGCTAGAGGCAGAAGTGTCCTACTTGAGTACAATAAGCTCATTATTGTACTTAGCTCAATGCACAAAATCGGACATCTAATTTGCAGTGAACTTGTTAGCTAGGTATAGCTCTGCGCAAACGCGACGCCATTTGACTGGTGTAAAAGATATATTTTGATACTTGAAATGCACGATTGATATGAGTTTGTTCTATCCCTACAGAGAGATGATGAATTCGGACCCATCGCACACCAGAAACGCCGCCACTGGCCTGCGTCCTCTATCCCCATCCCAAAATAACATTAGTGTTTTGGAAGGTTTTCTGATGCTGGGTATCTCTCTGACCCACACAAAGGTCATTCCCAAACTGGTTATGTGTTCACCATGGATAAGACAGCGATATCTTGGAGGTCTACAGAATAAACCTTAGTTATTATATCTTCGAACCATGCAGAGATTATTGCTCTTCACGAAGTTGTTCGTGAATGTATATGGATTAGATCCATAATTACGCATATTCGAAGCAATTGTGGTTTGAAGTCTACCACAGATGAGCCTACGAGCATTTATGAGAATAATGTCGCTTGCATTGAACAAATGAAGCAAGGCTACATCAAAGGCGATAACACAAAGCATCATCAACAACAACAGACTCTCCTCAAGATCAAAGTGAATTAGGTTCGATTTGAGGACGATATGACATACTTGTTCACTAAGTCATTGCCTAAATCCATTTTCGAGAAATATGTTGGTAGCATCGTTTGCGGAAGTTATCCGAACTCCTATGATCACAGTCATCAGGGGGAGATGCAGCATTAGGGGGAGATGTCTACATGTTTGGTCTCGAAATGTGAATGGTGTGTTGTACTCTTTTTCTCCTTCGACCGATATTATTTTTGTCCCACTGAGTTTTTGTTACTCGGCAAGGTTTTTGACGAGGCAACAAGATGAGCATCACATTTGGGCGACACAAGAAGGGGTGTTTAAGGACACTTAGTTTGTGTGTTTGGGCCAAACTCTGATTACTTGTCTGAGTTGTAATAGAGTTAGTCTTACAGATATTCTCAGATATATCCTAATCATTGTACGATTTAATTTCCTTGTAAGACGTAGATTCTTTGCTTGTAATCCTATATATAAAGAGACCCCTATTATCGATGAAAGTACAACTCATTCTCTCAATTCTCTCTGTTGTTCTCTCTGCATACCTTTTTCCTAAAACATGTCGCACATTATTTAAAAAAAAAAAAAACAAAAAATTGTGATGTTAATGAATCATGCTATATTAGGTGAGATGAAATTAACTTTTTTATATTCCACACGAACCACAATGTACATACCTGTGATGTTAACATCACATCAAGCATAATCCGTGCTTGAAGATTCAGTGTGAATACCAACATAAGAATGATATGACAATATCTATGAAAAATTCATTTACGGAAAATAACTGTGATTTCCTTGCACATATATGAGTTTGCTAACATATCTACAAGTAGAACAATAAGATCTTAGCATCTCTAACAGTAGAATTTATTTTTTAGTTAAATTTAGCTAAACTTGTGAAATATAGCTATTGATTTAACAATGTTGCTCCATCAATGATAGCTATTTGTAAGTGATATATTATGTTTCATCGAATCGTAAACTGACATGTGGACAAAAGAGGAGAGAGAAATATAACTTTTGCTTTAGCTATGTAGGATTCTCTAGCTAAATATAGCTAGTTAATTTAGTTAAAGTTAAATATAGCTAAATTATAGCTAGTCTGTTGGAGTTGAATTTTGCTTCAAAAATATAACTAAAAAATTATATTTAGCTACTCTGTTGGAGATGCAATAGATTCAATCAGCTAATTTGCCATGTCACGGAGTTTGAAGTTGAACCTCACAGGCATAATCATCTATTTTTAAGTCAGAAAGAAAATTTCTAAAAGTGCAAAACAGTAAGAAATACTAGAAACAGTATGATGTAATTGTCGACATATTGGATCAAATTTTCTCCAACCGTAAACATGGCATTTCTAGGGGAGTGTATCATAATTCATTTCCCAATCACCTATATAATAACATTATTAATGTGCTTAGTCCAGATCTTTTGATTTTTGTGCTTAATCCAGGTTACTTTCGCACACAAGTTGACAAAACATCCAATCACGCTAAACCCACACACATATTTTTCTTCGTACTGGGACCCCACCACCAAATGCTTGCCACGTCAACCCACGCACCGGCAAGTTGACCCCGCAAAACACCAAACTGTAGTACAAACCGTTCCCAGTCGAATCAGTCCTTTCGTTACGGTCGTACGTACAACCCAACCGTAACAACAATGCGGAACCTAATTATATAATCAATCGACCCACTTATCACTGTAATCCCACCCTAACTGATTAGCTCTCTTCCAAAACCCCTCCCTCCACATGAAAATCCCACGATACCAACTCCACCAAGTAACTCACCCCCTCAGGGGAAGGTCGCTTCTCCTCTCTCTCTCTCTTACTTTCTATCTCTCTCTAAACTATTAATTTCTGCAGTACCTTCCTAAAGCAACTTTCTCAGAATTTAATTTCATTATCAATGGCATCATCATCATTATCGTCATCACTTTTCTCCTCCACCACGCAAAACCACACAGCATTACCCCTGAATGCTGCTGACCAGGTTCTTCTTCTTCTTCTTCCGTTTTTTGATGCTCTGGGGAAAATGGACTTCTCATGGATGGTGGACTTTCTCAAGGGCATGGTGAAGCCTCTGGCCGCCACCGTGGTGGTGCTGCTGGCGGTGGCGCTGTCGCATGTACAGAAGCTGGGTTTGGGTGGCGAGATGGTTTACTCTATTGCCAGGGCGTTTGTGCAGCTTTCGATTATTGGGTTTGTTTTGCAGTTCATTTTCACTAGGGATAATGCTATTTGGATCATTCTTGCTTACCTTTTCATGGTAATTCGTCTATCTGTCTCTGTTCTTGTCTACTCTGTGTTTGATTTCTATATATAGAAGCCCAATACCCTTCATGGATTTAGCTTTTGTAGCTGCTTGTCCGGTTCAATTTTGGTTTTTTCAGAGGTCTCTGTTTTTGCTCTGCTCCTTGGTGAAAATCAAAACTGAGAAAGTCACTCTGTTTAACATGGTTGGGGGTCTCCGATTTTTACTCCAACCATATAAAAAGAACTGAATTCGAAACACCAGAGAACATCTCAACTACATAAATGTCAATTAGCCATCATGATCTGTTTCAGTATTAGATAATTATGACCTTATGGTCTCTCCTGCAGGTCTCTGTTGCTGGCTACACAGCAGGTCAAAGGGCTAAACATGTTCCTAGAGGGAAGTATGTTGCAGGGGCATCAATATTGGTTGGAACTTCAATTACAATGTTCCTTCTTATTGTGCTCAATGTATTCCCCTTCACTCCAAGATATATTATCCCTGTTGCCGGAATGATGGTCGGAAATGCAATGACAGTAACCGGGGTTACAATGAAAAGACTTCGAGATGATATCCGAAGTCAAATGAACTTGGTACTTTTTCTGTCATATAAAAGTAATGAGCTTTATTTGTTAATAGCATTCTCCTTATTAATATATACAAGTAAGGTTATAAATTTAAATCTCTTTATATTATTACGTTGTTCATGATTTATTGATGTATATAAGTATCAATATTTAATGTATTCACTCTTTTGATCAACGATGTAAATTCAGTTTTTAGTTAGTATGATGGTATTGGGGAAATACGTTATATATAATGTGGATTAATTGTAAAACACTTATAATGTGGATTAACAATCTCATATATTGGGTGTGTGTGTTTGGTGGGGTGGTAAGGCTTTGGTCTCATATATAAGAGGTCAAGAGTTTGAGCCCCATCAAGGGTGGGAATGGGGTGGGTTTTAAAAAAAAAAAAAAATAAAAAAAAAAATCTCATATATTAGCATGTATAAGTCTTTGGCTGATGTTATTTTGATTTTAACTTTCGAGTCATTTTCTATCAAGACGAATTAACGGATTAACGGATTTTGATTTACAGGTGGAGACGGCATTAGCTCTAGGAGCAACACCACGCCAAGCAACACTTCAACAGGTGAAGAGAGCTTTGGTGATTTCTCTGTCTCCGGTTCTAGACAACGCAAAAACCGTTGGTCTCATCTCACTTCCTGGAGCAATGACTGGCCTCATAATGGGGGGAGCTTCTCCCCTAGAGGCCATTCAGCTACAGATTGTGGTCATGAACTTTCTAATTGGTGCATCTACAATTAGCAGCATCTTGTCAACATATCTGTGTTGGCCTGCCTTCTTTACCAAAGCTTATCAGTTAGAGACCAAGGTCTTCTCCACAGAATAGTATTTCAGTTATGAATGCATATCGAAACAAATACCGGAGGATACAGTAGCTATATTTCAAGTGTTGGATTATTGTACAATATTATTGTATCATCACGTACCAGTCAGTTTTGAAGTGATAAATCTAGCTGTAAGATGTACTCCTCTGTAATAAGTTAATAACATGAACACTTTCGCATCCCTTAGCTATAGATTAATTGGTTCAAAGTTCAAAGTTTGATCTTCATTGGATGGATGATATACAATAATAAAAGAGTTACAGCTAAGAACTTATAAAATGTACATAAAGATTTAACCGGAACAAAATTGGAGTGGAACAGGCAATGGCGCGTTTAGCCAGGCCGCAGAGGTTGTTGCGACTACAGTTTACGATTATCACGTTGACGACGACGGATGCGATTAAGATAGAGTTGGCGGGGGCTAAGGTGGTTACGGTTACGATGATTACGGTTCTGGTTAGGTTTAGCACGACCACGATGATGACCTCCTCTCCCTTGACCCTATTTATAAAAGTTGCAACAGATCAAAACACTATCATGACATCGATCACCATAGTCAAACGAAACAATTTAAAATTAGAACATTCGACTAGACATGGAAAAAATTAATATATTGTATTATTTCATACACCTAGCGGAGCAATCAGAAACTTGGAGTGCAATAAATATCATACATTGCAATTTACCGAGAAGCAAAACGATCCTTAAATCCTCAAACAAACAAAACAAAAAAACAAAAAACATAAAAAATCAACGGTGGTGTGCAGGATGTACCCTTCTGTTTCTTCCTCTTCCTTTCTTTGGCAACTCTCCGCCAGACGGCGGCGGTTGGGAGAATGCAGGCTGATGTTCAGCCGGCACCGGGTGCGGCACTGTGGGATGACCTTCAGCCGGCACAGGGTGCGGCACTGTCGGATGACCGTCAGCCGGCACCGGTTGCGGCACTTTCGGATGACCGTCAGCCGGCACCGGGTGGTGCGGCACTGTCGGATGACCGTCAGCCGGCACTGGTTGCGGCACTTTCGGATGACCATCAGCCGGCACCGGGTGCGGCACTTTCGGATGACCATCAGCCGGCACCGGGTGCGGCACTGTCGGATGACCGTCAGCCGGCACTGGTTGCGGCACTTTCGGATGACCATCAGCCGGCACCGGGTGCGGCACTGTCGGATGACCATCAACCGGCATTGGTTGCGGCACTTTCGGCTGAACAACATGCGGTATTGCTTGCGTCACTTCTTCAGCCGAAACAGGAGGCACTGTCGTCTTATCCTCGCCGAAGGGATTCATGAGACCTCCAAGTTTCGAATCAATCCAATTCCCAGGAGGATCATAATTACAAATCATCAACACTCCGCCTTGGGCGCACTTGATGCGGCTGCACCCTACTCTCTTGGAGTTCCTCCACATGACCTGCGTGAAGTGGCCGCACATTTTCCCCGGCGTGCACGTCAACGACTTGACGTCGAAGTCGTTTTTCTCCTCGGTCCACATCATGACTGCGTCTCTAGGGCTAAAGTAGTCGTTCCACGACCACCCCCAAAAGAGGTTCTCGCCGTAGGGGCCGTTGGAGTGGTACCGCTCCTCGCATTTCCCTAGGGCGCTGGTCTTCTCAGCCCACTGGTGGGCGTAGTCAGCTAGCTTATCGTCCCACGTTAGCATCGGCTCGTTGAACATGGCCCTGACTTCGTTGTGGGCCTGGAGGAAGTCCTGCGCCGTCACCTGCTGCGAGGCAATGTAGGTGTGCTCGGTGGCGGAAACATTGTTGAGGAGGAGGAGACAGAATACGAGGATTGCAGCGACGGCTGCTCGACCCGGAGGAGGCATTGAACCAGAACCGTAATCGATCGTAACCGCAACCGTAACCCTCACCACCGCGGTTGGTTAGTTAGCTAGCTAGTGTTGTTTTTGGGTGTGCTCCTGGTAGAACAGGGATTAGAGAAGCGGATTAGAGGAGGGGGGAGGAGGTGTTTTATTTTGATTCAGGCAAGCTATTGTTGGAAGGAGGAGGGTGATGGATTGCCGCATTTTGCTGGGGAAGGTCTTTAATGGAGGTGAATGGTCAAATATTGTTTTCAAGGGAAGACCACTTTGTAAGCATATATGGTGCATGCCTGCGAACTCGTGTTGGTTAGAGTTTTTGTTTTGGTACAGAAACTCATGCTGGTTAGTTAGTAGTATAACAGAGTCCAAGGTGTTGTTAAAATACAGAAACATCATCTTTCCATCTTCTAGAAAAGTTATACAGAGGTCCAACCTCGTTTTGTTAGTTTCGAACAATTGACTTTTATGATCCATCATCCACGAAAAATAAAATGTTGAGATCATATACAAAGTTTGTGAAGAGCATGCATTCATACAAAAGTTTCGAAACATATATATATCCTGAAACAATTTTTGATCAGCTTGACATATATACAAATGAAAAATGTTTTGAGTTTATGCAGGAAGATATGAATCTAATAATGACCTCAAAGCATTTTAAGTATTTTTTAACAACTGGTTATTTGTAAAATCAACATTATGGAGTTCATGTGCACAAGTTTAACTGATACACGACTTCCATGGTGAGTAGGATACTAGTGAAATTTAAACACATAATCTTTATGGCGTTGGATTTTTACAAATAACCAATAAGTCAAAACATACACTAGGCATGTATTGATGCATCTAAATCAATTTCATCATATGGAGTTATGAGTTTCTGTTGTTAGATAATCTAGTTGAGGTGGCCAGACGTTCAAGACCCGTGAAAGTGCCAAAATTAGTTTTGGCTCTACATCTCAATAAAAAAGAATTATAAACACAAACTCGAACCTGAATTTTTTTCAAACTGAAAGATGTTCAAAAAGGAAAAGCAATTAATTATTTTTGACCAATAAAAGATGAATTAAATAGCTTCTTAAGCTACGAGGCGTTTTTTGGTGGCGTGGTCAAATAGGTATAATAGCGCGAAGCCTGAACCGGTCCACAGTCAACCCCGCTTTGTTTTCTCTCTTCAGGTTCCCTTCTTCCAAACCACTCCACCACTTCTAACCGAAACCAATAACCGGTAAACCACCGCCACGTCAAAGACCAAATTGCCCCTCTCGCGGTGGTCTCCGAGCAAAACGTGCGTGGTTCTCGCTCTCAGCCGTTTCTCTCTGTCTCCGATCATCTTCTCCGAAACGTTTGATTCTCTCCGACACTCCAAAATTTCGCAGTCGGAATAATAAATCGGCGATTATGCCGATTCGGAATCAGCTGAATTCCAGGGTTCCGATCAAGTTCCTGGCCTTCTGCGTCTTCCTCAGCTGCTTTCCAGGTAAAATTTCCCCGGGAAACAAACAAACAGAGGCCAAACACTAGGTTTTCTGAAACGACGCCGTTTGGTGTGAAATTGAAGGTTCTGTATGTGTTTGCAGGATGCATACTATCGGCGATTGTGACGCTGGATTCGATTGAGATATACAGCACGCACGAGCTGTTGAAAAGGCCGACGGTTTATTTCAAATGCAAAGGGGATCAGAACAAGACGGTGTTGCCGGACGTCAAGGAAAAGAAGGTCTTGTATAAATTCAACGGCCAAGAGTCTTGGCAGGTCAGAAACTAAATTATGTTTTCGTATTTTCATCATTACTCAGTGATTCATGTGGTTTTTATGTGCGTAGTTTGCATGGTAGCAATTTATGACTTTCTATCGCCGGATATGTGCCATGTTATGTTGTTAAATTGTGAATTATTAGAACCGTGCACTCGGAGTTTATTGACTTGTTTAGTGGATGAATTGGATAGTTTTCTGATGGTATTGTGAATATTTGTGGTTTCAGCCTTTGACAGAGCTCGAAGGTAAGAAGTGTAAGCGGTGTGGATTTTATGAGGAGGATACATTCAAATCAGATGACGTATTTGAGGAGTGGGAGTTGTGTCCTTCTGATTTCGATGGTCCTGATGGAAAATTCCGGCGAATCACAAAAGACGAATTCAATGCAACTTTTGTGTGTTCGGAGTGTGACATGACTGGTGAGTGACAGTATATTCAATTGATGTTTTTGAGCTTATTTCTCTCATGCCTAGTTTGGGATAACAAAGAGTTTTGTGCTTACACCTGCTAGAGTTACATTCATTTTTCGGAATCAGCTCAGTTGAGTTTCTGAGCTCATCTTCTTCATGCCTAGTTTAAGATGACAAGAAATTTTGAAATGGTCAGATTTAAATTCACACTTGGGAGGAGCTCAATTGAACTTTTTGAGCTCTTTAGTTTGGGATGATAAGGATTTTTTGCTTATACTGGTTACAGTTTCACATCTGCGATGAGCTTAATTGAATTTTTTGGCTCATTGCCCTCATGCCTGTTTTGGGATGACAATGAGTTATGTACTTAAACAGGTCATTGTTAAAATTCACTTTCCAAATGAGCTCAGTTGAGTTTTTTGAGGTCATCTCTCTCATGCCTTGTTTGGGAAGTTATAAATTCACTTTTGCTTACATCTCAGATTGATACCATTTGTAAGTCATCAAATGAATAGCTACAGAATTTTAGGGGCTTGAGCCAGAGGTGTGCATGATTCTTAATTCTTAATTGTAGCTGATGTCTTTCTGTAATTTGGGAATTTCCATTTTCTCTAGATGCTGTTACCACGATTTGATATTACTTAATTACCAATTGCGCTAGCAGTTGAATGAAATCAAAACAGTACAAATAAAGAGTTGAAAACATGCATATGTAATTGAATTCAAGCTACTTTATATCTGAGGTCCAACTTGTACTTGTATTTTCTTTTCCACTGTTTGTAGGATCCAAATCCAATAGCAAGTCGCATGAAGAAGCAAAGGGAAGGGGATTGCATATTGCTCTAGTTCTATTAATCGTTGCTGTCGTGTTAGCACTGTGTATCGCTGGAGGAGTAGCTGGATACAAGCACTGGCAAAAGAAGAAGCGACAGCAAGAACAGGCTCGGTTCTTAAAGCTGTTTGAAGATGGTGATGAGATTGAGGATGAATTAGGGCTTGATCATGTAATATGATAATGACTAGGTACATTAACTTTACCTTACAGTAAGTTGATCTTACACAAATTTTGCTCTTGTGAAGAAAGAAAAAAAGGAACAAATAAAAAGTTACATACATATTGTGAATATTTTTCGAGAAATGTGATGCACTAGCAGTTGTATTGGAATTGACAGATGCAAGTGAGAGATTAGCAAAGTTCATAAAGTAAAGACCATACATGGAGCTATTAGAAGTAGCTTGTACATTGGGAATGTTAAAACTATAAGCTAGCCATAAGCCAGCTTCTTACTAAAGTGTAGATGTTGGGTGCTCTGCACTGTCGACTTTGGTTCTTGAAGATTCAAAGAACTTCAGTATCGATACAAGCAAGGCCAATAGCCAAAAATACTTTCATAAACCCCAATCTCCAGCGGATAGTAGGAATGTGAAGTTCTGGATTCTTGATCATTGTAGCCATGGGAATCAGTTTTCCCTCCATGGGCAAACCAAGAATCACAAGACCAAGTAGTCGAATCAGAAGTAGGGTAGTCTTCTTGTGTGACATCTTGCCCATAATTATATTCATACTGTTGCTCACATTGCCCGGAGTCTTCTTCTACCTCCTTCAACTCACTGCCGTCTTCATTTTTCTGAATTCCATTCCCAAGGGAGAAGTATCCGTCTCCCCAAGAGTCACAAAAAGAGTGCTTGTATTCGCTGAACCAATTTCCACTGCCATAATATGGCAACTGTTCTTCTCCCTCATAAGTCTCCTCAACAAGTTCATCCTCATTCCAGTGAATGCTCGAGAAATCAGCCTCATCCCTCCCACATGATGAAGATAATAATCCCTGAAGAAATTCCTCCTGGGAGTAATTAGGGCTGAAGAAAAGACAAGGATGCCATCTCCCATCTGATGAAAGATTTCCATCACCGCCAGCAACATCATATAGACTGAGTTGGTTGTCCATAACTTCAATTTTCTCTACTTCTCTCTGCAATTCTGTTCTGGGAAGGAAGCGTTTTAGAGTTGGAATAATCAAGGGAGGCTAAAGCATATTATATTCTGTGAGAAAAAGGTTGATAAAGAAAAAAAAAAAAAGATCATATCAGAGGCAGGCCAACACTGTATATTCGATTTCAGTCTCTAATTTCTCTCGATAACAGCCATGGATTTGGTCGCCTACAAATCCTTAATCGAATCTCTTTTTGCATGAAAAAACAAGCACTGAAGATGACATTATACAATTAGTGGCCTCAGCATCTCTATCCATCCCTCATTCACAGAGAAAAAAGGTCACACATGCATGCACTTTTCCACTTGCTGAGAAACAAAGAACGTGGCACTTCATTCATCATTTTCACATTTACAGTGCTACTGGGGTATCTGATTCAACCAGTAATGGAAATCTCTTACATAGAATTGAGTCACATTTCAAGATTCACCAAACAATAAAAATCCACCCTAAAAATCTTTAACAATTACTACCGAGAAACCGCAATACAACATTTCAAAGAATTGTTTGACAATATCTCAAGGATTTTTGGTATCTTGATTCTTATCACCAAGAACCGGAGGGCGCATTCGGCGAATGAACCTGACAACCACTGCAAAACGACGCCGTGGAGATGTCACATTAATCTTTGTTCTGAGCACATCATCATCATCTATTAACGGGCCTTCGACGCCATGCACGACGCAGCAAGAATCGTCGACGTGGAGATTCGGGGCGGTGATCAGAACATTATTCAACGAGAACGTTTTGCCGTCGGTGCCGGAAATCAAGGTGGTGTTGCGGCGGAGAGTTGGGAGGGCGGTGTTGGGTTGGAGTCGGAGGAGGGATTCGAGAGGCAAGGCTAAGGAGGATACCAATTGTTGTGTAGCCTTCTATATATTCAAGTTATATTTGCGACCAGGTCCATTTACTAATTAAACTCTCTTTTACTAGTTGATGGGAGTATCCAGTTATAGTGTACCAGAAATTCTTAATTTCATCAAGATCTTTATCGTGGCAAGGTAAGCTTTTTGCAACCACCTTATCTTCTCCTTTGTTGTTCCTAGCTCTTTGATTAGAATCAACCAGCCTTTCAATGCATTGAATTATTTTGTTCCTCTGTACTATCTTTTCCTTGTCAATTTACACGCTATGCTGTTTCTGCATATTTTGCAAGTGTAATTTGACTCCTGGAACTTCAGCCAATCCCTTGCCGCTGCACAGCTTTGTAAGACTAGTTCTCAACTTCTAACAGAAAAGTAAAGGTGTTTATGGCTGAAGGTACAAAAGAAGGAACTTCAATTAGCACAGGTATGATTTCCTCTATGTTTATACTCTGCTATGAAGATAAGAAATAATGATTGCATTGTGACTTTTAATTGGAGTTCCCTGTACTTTTTCACTTATTCTTTAGACGATGAAAAAGGAAAGGTGGTGGAGAATTGAGTTCGAAACAGAAAGTTCATGTAATGTGGTGCATCTTATTATAAGAGTGAACTCTATACTATAGTAAAGTGATTCTGTTAAGAGGATATCAAGGATTCAAAGGATAGGAAAATACATACATGTATAACAAAGTTCATATAATAAATTAATATTCTAATTCGAAAGTCTTTTGGAGTATATTGCTTTGTTTTGTTTTTTTTTTTTATTCCCACATTACTACAGCTTCATTCAGATTGACGGGTATTATTTTCACATCCTCTGTACACCAGATCACATGTAATTGAGTCAGCCAACCTGATCAGCTAGTTCAGATGTCATATGTTCTACTTCAGCAAAAGAAGCTTTCTGTTTGTTCCTCCGGCCTGTCCTCCAAAGCAGTCTGAGGTGTTGCATGAAAATTTTTTGGGCTTGCCAGCCTAAAGGTACTGCTCTCTTTGCCAGATAGAAAAAGGATACTACTTCCATCTTCCCTATCCTTTTGTATAAAAACTAAATCAGGCCGTTGTTAAATTGGTTTTTCAATGCAGGCTAAGCTAATGTTCAAGCAGGCAGCTCACTGTCTTCACCGATTGCCTCTTCGGAATGTATGAGTAGGTGCTCTTTCTTTCATTTCCAGGTTGGTGAACCTCAACACAAATGGTTCTTGACTGGTCTTCAACGAACGGCCACCCAAGATCTGGTCGTGGTGAGATTTTGGGGTTTCATTCGGTGGGAAACTTATGTCATATATGAGATCAGACCAAAGAAAAAATTTGAATCATATGAGGCCGTAATATTTGTTTATGGGGGGTCTTAACCACAATCCCTGAGTATGTAACAAACACTGAATCTTCTGTTAATAACATAACAAGAGTACTGCTGGCTTACAGGGCCAATTTAGGTCAATCAATAACCCCTTGTAACTTGATTTGGTTCCTTCCTTATTTAGTGCTTGATTCTTATTTGATAAAATGCCTCGGCTAACTAAGCAGAAGACTCGATGGGGAATTCCGAGAAGCCTAAATTTTTGCTTATGCTAAAACAATGATTTGTGGGGGAGTGTCAAAAGAAAACATTAGGACAAGAGGGTAAACAAGCACACACCTGATGCATCTGGAGTTCTGGACATCCCACCATAAGTTGTTCATTGTTTACCATAGTTTAGCGTCTTGATTTTTGACCTACGACCAAAGAAACTGGATTGAACACTAATTTTGCAGGTAGAGTTTAAACTGGCTCAACTGAACCATTGAAAATTTTATGAACAGAGCAGTAGTTTAAGAAAGTTAAGTTCCTTCTATAACCAAATTTCAATATGATTTTAGTAGAATGTCTTACAAGTTAGCATGGCAGAGAATAAAACAGCCACGGAGGCTTCAAGCCTTCAACATTATATAACAGAGATGTTGAAGAATTAATCAAGCACTTTGTGAAATACATTAGCTTGTCACCTCCAACATCATCAGCCTATTGCTTGTCCCAAATTTAAGCCTGCAGCTGCTGAAAATGTCTGGCGCTAAAGGCTTCCTCCCGGAGTGAAATGCACGACCGAAGAGGTTACCGACTATGATGATGCTGAAGGGGTTACTGATCGTTTGAAAACCTTCGCACCTTCACCTTATATGATCGAGCAGTGGAAATTACAATGGTTTAACTAGAACTGGAGCTCATTACTGTGCTATTGTAGTTACCCAGTTCCTTGGAATAGGGACCATAAACAGACTTGATGGTGTCCGTGCAACTCCTAAACCAAGTTGGAACACAATGAGGTGATTAATACATGAAAAATACACCAAGAAACCCATCATGCACCTCACTTGAACTAGTTAAATCGATCGAATTTCTTATAGCAAACCCGATACAATGTTTAACAGAAAAGAAAGAGAAGAAGAAGACCTGCAAGCTTCCACATTGAATTTCTTCTTGCTAATCCCATACAGTTTGTCAAACACGTCTGCCTCCACGCGACAAAAATATGGACGCTCTGTGAAAACAACTCGAATGGCGTTAAACTAAGACTTCAAGAGTAACACAGCAACGCTACCAAGGAAATGCCTCACCATTGTAAATGGAGCACTTGCGTGTGCTTTTCTCAAAGTGCACGCACCACCCATCCGAACCCACCATACTTCTGTAAAGCTGAAACATGAAACAAATCAATTCCGAAAGCAGCGATAATTCATTGAGACATTTCGTCGAACACCTTACGGGAGTGGCGCTAACCTCAACGTCGGCAGGGTCTGTGAAGATTTCTTCAGGGGTAGCGAAAGAGGGACCCTTGTCGAGTTTGCAGCAAGCTCCGCAACCCTCCACGCATTGCCAGAGCGGCTCCTTCCTCTTGCTCATTCCAAAGCCGACGCTAGTCGGCGGTGGGATTTGCTTAGTCTTTGCCGTCCGTTTTGGGCGGCGCGCCATGCTGACGATGCCGAGACACGGCAGAGTCACTGCGTTAGACATTTGTGGATAAGAGCTGAACTACTGTACTATTTGGGTTGCTTTGCCACTCGGTTTGTTTTAAGCAAGCGACCATTTCTAGATTTATGCATGTCATCCTTGCATATTAATCTGTTAATCTTCTCTATATCGTGTTCCAATTTTATCCACATCACACGTCAATTATACACTAATTTTCTAACCAAAGGCAATTTACTTTGTTTTTTTTTTTTTTTGTCTATGCTTAAATTCATTTTTACGAGTTTACTATTGTTTATGAAATTAAGAGTTTTTTTTTTTTTTTTTTGCTGCGAAAAGACTATGATTATAAGTGGAAGCCTCTATTGCATCATAGTTTACAACATCAAAGCAGAGTGCATCTGAAACACTCCTTGGTAAAAAAGAGGTCCATTACAGACCATCAACAGAACTATGACCTGAATTTGCTACAGCATCAGCTGCAAAGTTGACCTCTTTTAATACATGATTAAATTGAAACTAGAGGCTAAAAGCCAAA
This sequence comes from Rosa rugosa, assembly GCF_958449725.1. Classification (NCBI taxonomy): domain Eukaryota; kingdom Viridiplantae; phylum Streptophyta; class Magnoliopsida; order Rosales; family Rosaceae; genus Rosa; species Rosa rugosa. The sequence continues at coordinate 11,934,351 of NC_084826.1, read as the reverse complement.
TATCCCAAACAATTTTGCGGATTCTCCAAGGAGGTTGTATTCTTCCTTTCACAACATCGATGACTAACTTGGAGTCTCCTTCTGCTTGTATATTGGTGAATCCATGTTGTTTGGCAAGAACAAGACTGTTCCTTAGAGCCATTGCTTCAGCTAATGGTACACTGGTAGTCCCAAAGCTTCTGGTTGCTGCAACAAGCAGGGTTCCTCTTTGATCTCTGATGATGAAGCCACCTGCTGCAGAACATTGCAACCTTGAACCGTCAAAATTGATTTTGACATAATTTGGAGGAGAATCCCACTGAATGGTGGCCGGATGGTTTGAGTTGATCCTAGCCCCACCACTTCATTTGGAAAGCTGACTTTCCCTTTGAAAATAGTTTCATTTCTGGCCTTCCATATTTGCCAGCAAGTGACAATAGCTTTTGCAAAAGTATTGCTGCAGTATGGTCTATTAATAAATATTTCTTGAAAGACCTTGAAATAACCCTGCTGCCAATCAATGGGGTTGTTCCGCCAAAAAAAAAAAAAAAATCAATGGGGTTGTGGAAGTTCGCCAATCTCCAAACTGTAGAGGTAAATTCACAGTAGCCAAATAGATGATCTGCAATTTCATTATCATTATCACAAAGAGGACAGGAATTATCATCTATGTAACCCAGTTGAGATAATCTGTCTCTGGTTTTCAACCTGCCCCGAAGAAAAAGCCAGCCAAAAATCTTAGCCTTGGGTGAGATGTTTAATTTCCATAACTTGTTTAACAAGTTTATATTCCTGTGCTTTTCCACATTATCAAGTTGGAGCCATGTGCTTTTCCACATTATCAAGTTGGAATTTTCCAGAAAATTGAATTTCATAAAAATTAATACGTATAACAGTAGTTACTCAAGTTCTATTTTGGTGTAGCTGAACCGTGGTAGGAGTCTCAGCAACACCAATAACATCAACTGTATCCAATTCCCATATATGATCATCAATCTCAATTTTGAAAACGAATCCCTGACCTCGAACAATGTTCTGGAATAAAAATTGGTGCCATGAGATAATAAATAACAATAATAAACTTTGAAAGTTCTAAAATACGTCACAGAACAAGCTAGTCAAATCTGCTCAAAACAAAGCACAACATAGTACAACCACTGCAATGTCTAGCAGACTCCAAGTTTGTCCAACAGCCCACATTCTTTATAACACTAATACCATCAACATCATGGAGAGCGGCGGTTATCATAATCATCCTCATCGACAGGGCTCCTATCCTCCCTTGGACTGGGGCTACGACCATTAGCTTCAGAAGGGCGAACAGGGCTATCAATCTCGCGTTCAGGGCTAATAGGACTTCTGCTCTTAGGGCTAGGGCTTTTGCTACCATTTCTGGGAGAAGGGCTACCCCTTCCACGGGGGCTATAATCCTCAGGTGTAAGGCTTCGCTTCCTGGGCAATGGACTCATGCTCACATCACGGCTTCTGTAAGAAGGGCTCCGAGATCTATCATCCCTTTCCAAGCTCCGTCCTCTCCTGACTGGGGACCTTGATCGGCTAGAAACACAAAGTGATCCAGTTATATTCAATAAGAAACATCAAGCACATGAATCTAAATATATATCAAGCAACATCATTTAACAAATCAGGATGCGTGTACAAACCTGTAGCTTCGGCTGTAACTTGGGCTACGACTTCTGCCGCGGCGAGGAGAACGTGAACGACTCCGCTCACGCCTGCAATTCATACAATGTTAGATGGAAAAGTTAGAAATTGATTGACCTAGAAGGAGGGGCAAAGAAACAATAAAGAAGCAAACAAGGCTTGGAAGTAAGCAGCCACCTTAGTTCTTTTGGGCTATTTTTGCACTGCCTTTCTATATGGCCTCTTTCTCCACAGCGATAGCATTTATTCTTCCAATCCCCAGCCTTACAATCACGAGCCCAGTGGCCATCAATGCCACAATTAAAGCAGCGCCCAGATCCAGGTGGAGGACCTCTGCCCATGTATTCCCGGGAACCACGTGGAGCCTACTCAAAGTAACAGAAGCAGGAATATATCAGTTTCCAACGAAAGTAACATAAACTTATACACAAGCTGAGAAATCTAGAAACTCACCCCCTTAGCGAACTCCACAATCAGACGACTGCCATCAACTTCCCTACCATCTAAGCTATATCTTGCATCATCAGCATCTCGTGGATCATAAAATTCCTGTTAACAAGAGGTGAGAGCACAAACCAACAATGTTCCCTTGAAAGAAGGGCAATATGAATGTGAATCGATAACCAGCAAGGTTCTTAAAAAGTCCTTGAAACAGTGTAAACAGAAAAAAAAAATAGAAAATTTAAGGTAAGAAAAACTTACAACAAATGCGAACTCTCGCTTCATGTCCACATCTCGTACTCTGCGTAAACGGTTGCCAGAAACCAGAAACAGTAAGGCTATCATTACTTAAGAACTTCAAGTGTATGGTACTTCGCCCGTCACAGACGAACAAAACACCAGATTGAGTTTGTTGCCATTTGCATTAAAACACGCAATAAGACTACAGAAAGAATCGCCAAAGTCTCCTATACACTCGGCAAGAATTTCCACCAATTCCACCAAGGCCATCACCCTCTCACCATAGAGTCATAGACCTCCAAGTAAGGCCAAACCCCAGGAAACCTTCAACAAGATCATTCAAGTTAAGAAAACACCAGACCTTGGGGCAAAGTGCTCCCACACACAAGATGATGAAAAGTCATATTAAACCAAGCACATTATTAAGCTTGGTAAGGAACTAAACCGTTCCCAACATTTTTGGTGGAAATTTCTAACAGCCCTCATTAACTAATTAATGTCTCATTATTTTACATCTAAATTCAAAACACACACATTCATAAAATTTTCTCATTCCAACTAAATTACTGCGTAGATGATGATTATGCTCAAAACACTGAAAAAGTAAATAAACTTACCTCCCATATCTGCTGAAAATCCGGTCCAGATCACGCGTCCGGGTGCGTGAGGCCAGGCGACCAACATACAGCCGCGAATTGCCATATCGATCATCGTAGCGAGGCATCTTCAGTCTGCAGTATAGCAAAATTAGTATATATAAACACAATGATACGAAGCCTTACAACTTTCTTCAAATTCAGTCATCCAATATCAACAAGAACTTTAACACTTTCAGGCTTTATACCCACTAATCAAATTCCAATAGCACAACAACGCAAAAATTTCAGACCCAATTCATATATACACGACTTAAACGTTGGCAACCAAAAACCAGCTCAATTAAAATTTGGGCACATAAACTTGCTTGTTCTTTCAAGAATCACGGCCAGTAATAAACAATTACATTCTGTAATGAACAATTAATGAATCAAAGATATTTGAATCTCTTCGGATATAGATAAATCTAATTGAATTGAAATCGATTAAAGTCAAACAGCAGGTTACAAGAATCAAAATTCGAAACAGGGTTATTGATGCGAGGGAGTAATAGAAGAGAAAATTGATGAAAGTTCGTACCTTCGGCAGGTGAAATAGAAAAATCCCCAATTCGATTTAGCCCTAAAACTCTTTCGGAACAGAATAGAAGGAAGATTTCGGTCTCTCTGTGTGGTTATATAGAGCGAGCCGACAGGTTGAACGGTCAGGATTAGTTTAATCCAACGAAGGTTAGGATTCGGAAACTGGCTGAGTTGGTATGTTACGCCACCGTCGATGCTCTGATTGGCTATTAGGCCTCATGCACGTGATAAGAGTGTACTCGACCATATTGGGTAATAGTCCAGTGAAATGGGCTTTAACTTAAAAACCACCTGGCCCAAAACCGGTATACGACTTCTTTTTGTTAAGTGACGAGTTTTGGTAAGTCGATCATCATTCTGATAAGGGGAGTACAATCTGCACTCCCCAAATTAATTTCACAATCTGCACTCCCCAAATTAATGTCACTCCCCAGCATCCAGATTGTAAATCACACACCCTCTTCATTTTTTCATATTTTCCTCATCTTTAAGGCATGTGATTTTCCAATAGTACTAACATTTTACGTTATTTCTAGATCAACTAATCATATGAGAACCAAATGAGTGAAGCAAGCAAATACTCAAAACATGCTGATCCAACCAATCGATTCACCATGTCGCTCATTCCCAATTTTCAACGAAACATTATCTTCGACCTTGATCTCTTGGACCCATTCAAAGATTTCCAATTTCCTTCCTCATCGCTCTCCACATTCGAGAAAACTTAGCTTTCATCGTCACCAGGATCGACTGGAAGGCAGAAGCCCATGTGTTCAAGGCTGATATTTCAGGGCCGAAGAAAGAAGAGGTCAAGGTTGAGATTGAAGATGACAGGGTGCTGCAGATCAGCAGAGAAAGGAAGATAGAGAAGGAGGACAAGAACGGCAAGTGGCACCGGATCAAGAGAAGCAGCGACAAGTTCTCGATGAGGTTCGAATGCTAAAGTTAATGAGATTAAGGCTGCTATGTGTTTGGCTCCAAAACCAGTTGGCTCGCAAACTGTCTCTTTTGAGCGTGTGCGCAGGCGTGCCAGCACCGTGGGGTGCAGTCGTCGGGGTAGTCCCTTGACCTGACTTCTTCTTCAAGCGTTTGTGGACGAGGAGAGCACCAACCTCGCCACAGGGTTCTTCTCTAGCATTACGGATAAGGACTTTCTGCCTTACGGATAAGGACTTTGGGTGTGATCTCTTCGCGTCACCGAATCGATACTTAGTATTGCAGACTAAGCAGAGCAATCACTGGGAAGTTTGGAGAAAGCACGGGTTGCGCTAAAGCGTGACTTTAGCTTCGCTGGGTTGCGAGGGCGTTACCCTTGCTTCGCTGGTAGTAACGGTGGCGGTTGCGCTCGCAGTCGGCTCGCTGGGAGACTGGGACTGGAAGTACGGTCGCCGGGTTGGTCTGGTGATGCTGACAGTCGGCTCTTGGAGAGACTAGGACTGGCGCACGGTCACCGGGTTTCAACAAGGTTGAAGGTTTGCTCCGGGGAGGCTTTGTAATCGCTAGGATTGATTGATATGCCAGAGACTTTTCGTCCTTGAAACCTGGTATATATATACCTAGGGTTTTGACTGCTCCTTGTTGTAGAAGGATTATTGATTGAAGTTTCCTAGTCAATCTCTGCTACTTGACTCCAATAAGGTTTCGTTTTTCCTCATGGATTCCGGAATGGGCGAAGCTGTAACCCAAACCCCAGTAGGCTTATTTTTGGGCCGCAGGTATCGGCCCGCTGTGCTAGATCCACTAAAGGATATTGCCAAAATTACTTTTGGGCTCAAACATGCCCCCCAGGCCTCGAAATCAGGCTCATGAAAATGTAACTGATTGAAGGGGACTAAAACGACGCGTTCAATGCTTGAAACGATGTCATTAATGAGGGTTGCGTCCTTTCGCTCGCGAAACGCCTTTCTGTCGTATCGTTTCCCTCACAAAATCTCTTATTTAAATCCGCAGCCACTTCAGACCTGTCACATCAGAAACTCTTTTAGTCTCCTAAACCCAGAAACCCTCTTTTGCACACATCTTCCTCTTCGACACCCAGAAATGGCTCCCCCGAAAAAGATAGTTATCGATCAAGAAGAAGAACTGAATGAACAAGCCGCCCATTCTTGGGGAGCCAACATCGGTGCCAGCCTGATCCTCCAGACCATTATCCAGAGACCCCTGCTCCTCAGACTCTCGAACAACCATGCCGGACTGGGTCCAACGCCGCGAGATTCTTTCCCGGCCGACGCCATCGCCTTCTATGGCTTACCTGTTCGCCGCCCCATCCCAGTCCTCCGAAGGACTCCTGGGGATTTTACCAGTTGGAGTGCCCCTAATCATCGATCAAAAATAGGGCATTGGCCATCTTTTATCAGTGCGGCGGAGCTTTCCTGGTATCGTGAAGCGCGAGCTCGAGATCTGGCTCGCTGGAACGCAGCAGGTATCACCCATACTATCGATCTTTGTTTTCGTCTTCCGCGCGGTGGCAATCATTCGCCACTCGCTGCCTTTCTCTGTTTTTGGAACACCGCCACCAACACCTTCGATTTTCGATTTGGCCAAATGAGTATCACTTTATTGGACATTCTCACCATCACTGGCCTACCCATCGACAGCGAGCCTTATCTGCATGGCCAATTCGACTCTGATACTTTTACTTCCACCATGGCCCAACATGGTCGCAGCGCTCATAGCGGCTCCTATCCGCGGTGGTTGGCTTATTACCGCCAGGAGCACAATGCGACTGGCGGGATTGCTTTCTTGGAGTACTGGCTCTGTAAGTTTATCTTCTGTAATTCCTCCTGTAAGCCCACTGGTGCCTGGACCTTTCTGGCAACGGCCCTCTACAACGGTTGCCGCGTGGGGTTAGGACAACCAGTGCTGGGTGCCCTCTATCGCACTTTGTACCAAGCCACAATGCATCCCTTCGAGACTGGCATTTCTGGCCCTTTTTGGATTCTTGACTTCTGGATTCAAATTTACTTCCCATATTTCCGTCGCGACGACATCCCATTGCTTCCACCTACTGATCAACTCCTGGGACGATGGCTCAGTCGCGATGAAAGGTACACATCCCCTCCTTATTCTGAGTGCTTCACATACTTGTACCTTCTGCACGAGATGCCATACTGCGACTTAGTGCTGAGTAGAAGATTCCCGGCTCCGCTTGAACATGGATTTCTCCCTGGCGCCTCTCGCTACAGTGATCGCGCGCGCCTGGCCTTTCGCCGCGCAATCTCCTGTTCCGACATCAGGATTGCCGCTGACGAACTCAGTTACGAACTCTATGCTCCCAACCACTTCGCTCGCCAACTCGGCCTTGTTCCATTAGTGCCATTCCCTCTGTATGATGCTTGGAACTATAACACCTCTTGGCGTAGATTTGGACCTCTTTCTGGGCCTCCGCCAGCACAAAGCACACTCGTACTGGTTGACCTCCCTGATTGGGCTAGAGATATTGACTCTGTGGATGGGACTGAGGAAGGATACGAGGCATGGTGGGCAGAAGTTTCTGTTAACTGCTGGAGGCAACAGCATGATGAGCTATTCGCTGCCATTTTCGGGGAACTGCGATACCCCTACACTGCCGATGTCGATCTACTTGCTCGCGTCCCTGAAGACGCTGCACAAGTTCCTCCTCCTGCTGCCGAGCCGGCTCCGCGACCCGCGCGAGCCCCACGTCAGGCCCAGGCTGGTATCGTAATCCGCGAACCCCCTCAAGAGGTAAGTATCCTGACTCGTGTTTTGTCCTTTGTTCATTTGCTCTTCCCTTTTAATTCAAAATTTTGCTATTCCAGGGAAACGCGCCATCCTCTGGCAGTCGCGCAGCCAACACTTCCCAAGCCACTGGCCAGTCTGGGAAACAAAAGGCAGTAATGACAGAGCCTGAAGACAAAGAATCCTCCTCTGATGATGATGACTCGCAGACGGTAAGAACTTTTTGTTTGAGTAAATCATACTTCCTCCACGAATCAAACCTAATCTTCTGACCCCAACAGATCGCCGCCCTCTCGGCTCGGAAACGCAGTCGCTCTGATCCTCGAACTGATCTATGGGCAGAAGATGAACCAATCGCTGACCGACTGGTAAGACACAAGCATACTCAGTACTTGTTAGCAATTTCTTTCCATTCTATGTGACCATGTAACAATCCTCATTCGCAGGTTCGCCATAGGTCCTTGAGACACACTGAAGGAGGATCTTCAGCTGCTGGTGAAGGCACATCTGCTTCCCAAGCCCAAGCGCCAACTATTGTGAACAACTCTCCACCTCGTGCGGGCGCTGCCAGTAATGCACAGTTGGCCTTGATCCCAGTGCAGATCATAGATGATAGCTCGCCTGAGGCCGAAGATAGAGTACCGCTACCGGATGCACCTCGCAAGGAACCAAGCGATATACATGTCCTGGAACAGATAGCGCCTGACTCAATTCCTATTCCCATCGAAGCTAACCCAGAGGCAATGCCAGCGGTCGTTGTGCGTGAGCCCCCAGCCGAGGAGGTATTTCCTTTAACCAACTAATTTATTATTACTTCCTGGCTTAAATATTCTATTCTGACAATACCTTCTTCCAGAATCCAAATGCCTTCAACACTGAGGAAGCTGTAGCTGAAGCTGTAGAGGCAGAAGCTGCTGAGCCCGCTCTTAATATGGTTGGTCAGGAACTTCTTCCCCCTGCCCCCCAAGTCACTGAAGCCGGAGAATTGGGAGACCTTCCTGAACCAATGCCAGAGGCAGCACCTGTCGCTGAGCAACCAACTCCCTCCACTCTGGAAAGGTTAGCTCGCGTACTCGAAGTGACCCCTCCTGGGGTCGTAGATGAAGCTAGAGAAGGCCTTCGTCGCTTCCTGGGCCCTGATATCTTGATTCCTGGTGCGCCCGTAAGAGTCTTAGAATATTTGAGGGTACTTCTCCGCGAGGGAGCCATCACTGAAGATCAGTTCCAAGAGGTCGATCAACTGCTGCAAAATCTCCCTCAAGGGCTCAATGAGCGGGCAGTCGCGGACGCGCAGGCTAGGCAGACCGAGACGCACTATCAGAACCTCACTCAGCACACAGAGACCGCGCGCGATTTCTTGGGTGACCAAGCTAACCTCATCAGGGAACTGACGCTCGAAAGGAACCACTTGAGGTCCCAGATTCAGGCTTTTCAAGCCCGGTTAACTGACGTTACTACCAGGCTTACTCATGCGGAGCCTCAGTTAGAACAACCCCTCGCTGCCTTCGAGACGCTATCCCAGGAACTGGCTCAGGCTCGCGTGGCAGCCCAACAAGCCGCACAAGCTGCTGCGGATGCTAGTTTTCGTTTAGATGAACTTTTCCTTCGCCTGACCCATGCAGGCCGCAGACTTTTGGGCCTCTAGAATTAAGCCCATGTTTCGTATGAACAATAATATTATTATTAACTTAATATTTAGCCCACATTGCTTGGCCCAAATACATATCAACTTAACTTCTCAAACTGTTCAGCGCTTTAATTTGTTTTAATGCTTTTAAAACTGTTTGAAAAGATTGAAAAGATAATCTCGAAATGGAGCGGTTACCTCCTTGGAGACTGCCCCGCTTCCCTCGCGCTTTCAATTATCTTCATTTCCGAGATCTTAGCATTTAACACCAATTGATACGCTCATTGATAGCAGTGAGAATATCACAACCACCCATCGTACGGTCAAGGCCACTGAGACTGGCACTATAAAACCTGCACTCTGGGGAGATGATATACACAAATGAATATGGGTTTCCCAGAAATAGTATCACAATCTCTACTTCTCTTCCTCCAGTTTCTACAATCTTCTCCTCACGATATCAACCTTAGCCTCAAATTCCTAGGCCTTATGGCTTAACCTCAATACCTGGGTAGGTCTTATGGCCTAACCTCAGATCCAACCACATGTCTTTGGTCTCTGGAAGTCGCGGTGAAATCCACCGGTTTCATTTAGACTGAAGAACATGTGGTGCTCCTGCCGCGGCGGAACCCGATTCTGAGGGGTCCCCTCTCTCAGACTGCCCGCGTGGAGCAGGAGGAAGAAGGGCGGAAGACCAATATGGGTCGCCTGTTCTTGCTCCGTAGCCTACCTCCAGGGTCTGACTGCGTGACTTATGTTTTTCCCCTAGAGGTAGATGTGGTTGTGAGTCGCACTCTCTGTGAAGACCATCTCCATCCCGGAGGATAATCCAACCAAAAGGGTTGCGATGGATTATTTCCTTCCTTTTTTGTCCGGTACAGACGGTAGCGGCTGCAACTCAGATCGGAGGAGGCATGTGGGTGAAGAGAGGAAGAGTATGAATGCCCGAGCACAGCCCCTTCGCTGCCACAAGATCCAGAAACTCTTAGTAGATCTGTAACTTTATGGTTTTTACTCTAAGCCACTTCTGGCCTTGTAAACCGCAAATGTAATTATTTTGATTTGCACTTTGTACTGCTCTTTGGCCGCAAAGCCACTTTATGAATGAAAGTTTTTAACACTTTTTGCAAATCAATGTATAAAATAAGGCCTCAGGTATAGGCCATTATATGCATTCTTAACACCATAATGTCAAAGAAAAGAAAAATTGACAACAATAACAAGAAATTTGAAATTGTTGACCGAAAATAAAGCCTCAAATAAGGCCTGAATGTACAGAGTGTTGCCCCCCTAGTATTCGTAGGTGAAGCAAGTACAGGATACTAAGGCCACAGAAAAGGCCTGAATATGGGTGAAACGAACCTGGGGAGACTAAGGTTGCCCCCCTGTCTGAGAAGAAGGTTGATCCGGTGGATCTTCAAACTCCCAAACACTAGGGTAGTATTTCTTCAAGAAACGCCCGTTAATGGGATTGCGGTGGAGGTCGCCATCCAAATCTTTGAGGTGAAAGGCCCCGCGCTCCAGAATGCGATGAACAACGAAGGGTCCTTCCCATCGCGGAGTCCATTTACCGCGGCCGGTCAACTTCTCGCCAAAAGGCAAAACAGCCTTCCAAACCAAGTCACCCACTTTGTAACTACGGCCACGCGTCCTCTTGTCATAGGCGCGAGCAATCCGTTGCTTTTCCAAAACCAAGTTGTCCAAAGCTGCCAAACGTTGCTCGCTGAGATCTTCGTGTTCTTGCCACATCGCCTGAACATAATCTTCCCCGATCAAGTGATGCTGATCTTGGACGCGCAGAGACTGGACGTTGATTTCCAAAGGTAAGATGGCATCATGACCGAACATTAGTGCATAGGGGGTCGTAGCAGTGGGATTCCTCTTGGAGGTACGATAAGCCCATAAGGTCTCATACAACGTATCGTGCCACAGTCTAGGGTTTTCAACAAGCATCTTCTTGAGCAAGGTGATAATAATTTTGTTACTGGCCTCTGCTTGACCATTGGATTGGGCATAATATGGTGTGCTGTGGACGAACTGGATGCCCAAGTCCTTGACAAGTTTCTCTACCTCGCCGCCCATAAATGCTGCCCCCCTGTCTGAGACCAACACTTCTGGAATGCCAAACCTGCAAATAATATTCTGAAAGATAAACTGGCGAATGGTAGCGCCGGAAGCTTCCTTCAAAGGGTCAGCCTCAACCCATTTCGTGAAGAAATCAGTGGCTACAATGATGAACTTATGCTGGAGCGAGGAATGAGGGTGAATCATCCCAATCAAATCCAAAGCCCAGCCTCGGGCAGGCCAAGGTTTAATAATGGGTTGCATGGGAATATTGGGAATGTGCTGCACTGGACCATGCGCCTGACAGTCTTGGCAACCTTTCGCGAACGCGATACAGTCCTTCAAAATGCTGGGCCAATAATACCCATGTCTTCTGATAAGCCAACGCATCTTGGGGCCTGCTTGATGGGCTCCACATACTCCCGTGTACGCTTCGCGCATCAACCTCTTGGCTTCGCGGCCATAGACACAGCGAAAGTCTACGACATCTTCCCCACGTCGTCGCAGCTCGTCACCTCTGAGGAAATAATTCAAGGAAAGAAAATGAGTCTTCCTGTCTGCCGTAGGGTCTGGTTGCTTGAGGTAGTCGATCAGCGGAATGCGCCAATCGACTTCAATAGGCTCGAGAACCGCGACAACTGGATCATCCGGTGGGTCAGGCCGCGCGAGCCACGAAGGCAGTGTGCGGCGCTCGACCTTCAGGATGCACTCGCGAACGCCATACTTCAATGTAATGCCTGTAGCCAATTGAGCGAGCTCATTGGCCGCAAAGTTGCGCTCACGGGGTATGTGCTCCAAATCCGCATCATCGAATTGATCCAGAAGCTCAATGGCGCGATGCAAATAGGGTATAAGCAAAAAGCTTTCACACTTGTACTTTCCTTGGAGCTGGTTGATTATAAGCAAAGAGTCGCCGTGTACCTGAACGTCCCTTACTCCCAACTCTAGCAGAACCTCTAGGCCAATGATCAGGGCCTCATACTCTGCTTGATTGTTTGTACATTTGAACTCCAACTGCAAAGAATAAGAAAAACGATCGCCCGCTGGATTCTCCAGAACAATCCCTGCCCCTGCTAACGTTTCTGTTCTTGAACCATCAAAGTACAGTATCCAGGGCTGCAAGGAGACTGTGGCTTGATGCCGAATAGCGTATTCTGGGATGCGCGCTAAATCTGGCCGAGTTATGGTCACAGCTGCTATCTCTAACTCCTTCACTACGGGGATGTCCAAGGTAGGGTGGTGTGCTAGGAAGTCTGCGATAGCCTGTCCCTTTACTGCCTTTTGTGGCACATACTGTAGCGAGAATTCAGATAAAGCCAATGCCCATTTGCCAATGCGGCCTCTCAGAATAGGCCGCGACAGCATGTACTTGACCAAGTCAGTCTGAGCGATGATGCAAGTGGTAAAGGATAACATGTAGTGGCGCAGCTTGCATGCTGAGAAGTACAATGTGAGACACAGCTTTTCCATCGGAGTGTACCTTGTCTCGCAGTCTGTGAGTGTCCTACTAAGATAGAATATGGCATGTTCGATACCATCCTCATCGTCTTGGGCGAGCAGGCTGCCAATGGAGGCCTCAGCTGCTGAAATATATAGTTTTAATGGGAATCCAGCCCTAGGAGGAACGAGCACTGGTGGGCTCGCCAGGTAGGCCTTGATTTTATCAAAAGCCTCTTGGTGTTTATGCTCCCAGACGAACTCGCTCTGGCCCTGTAGCTTCAGCAGAGGAGAGAAAGGCTGGATCTTACCTGCAGAGTTAGAGATAAAGCGTCTCAAAAAGTTGATCTTACCGAGCAAACGCTGCAGCTCTTTCTTCGTGTGTGGCGGAGATGCGTTGATGACTGCGCTCGCTTTGTCTTCAGGGACCTCAATTCACCCTCTGATGGACAATGAACCCAAGAAAGTCTCCTGCTTGAACCCCAAAAACGCACTTAGCGGGATTCATTTTAAGCTTGTGCTGTCGCATGCGCTCGAATACTTTCCTGAGATCTGTGATGTGATCCCCTATTTTCTGAGATTTGATAACCACGTCATCAATGTAAACCTCCAAAATCTTTCCAAGGATGTCATGGAAGATTAGGTTCATGGCTTTTTGATAAGTTGCACCAGCGTTCTTCAGTCCAAAAGGCATAACCACATATTCAAAAACGCCCGCGAACCCAGGGCAACGGAACGCGGTTTTGTGTCTGTCTTCTTCTGCGACCGGAATCTGGTGATATCCTGCAGTGCCGTCCATGAAGGACAATAATTCATGTCGCGCAACGGCGTCTACCAACATATCCGCGACCGGCATGGGGTAGACATCCTTAGGTGTAGCAGTATTAAGGTCTCTATAGTCTACGCAGACCCTCATCTTGCCATTCTTCTTGCGGACAGGCACTATGTTAGATAGCCACTGATTGTATTTGGCCACCCTGATAATGCCTGATTTATGCATTTTTTCAACCTCCTCTTTGACGAGGATTTGAGTTTCTGAATTCATTCTTCGCGGTTCTTGTTTCACAGGCCTCTTGTCAGGGAGTGTTGGTAGCTGGTGGCAAACCAAGTCCGGTGACAGGCCGGGCATATCCTCGTACTTTTCCTCAAAGCAGTCTTTGAATTCTAGCAATAAGTCGACAAGCCTCTGTTTCTCGCTAGGCTCTAGGTAAGCGCTAATAGCCACTTCCATGGGCTCATCTGTTGTCCCGAGATTGACTTTCTCGGTAGGGTCTCTGACTTTGGGAGGCGTGTCGTCCAACGCTGCCGGAGCGAGCTGAATCTCCACCTCATCCTCTTGTTCCTGATCAGAGAGTTCTTCTTCAACGATTTCCAAAGTCGCGATTCGCTCATAGGCCTCTTTTTCCACTAGATATGATGATAATCTTTCGTACAGCGAGTGGAGGGCCTCTATCCCTTCCTCTGGAAGGTCGTAATCCATTAATCGTTTAAGGGTTTAGGCACAGCGTGGCCAGGCCTTTCCAAGCCTTCTTTTGCGAGCGTAAGCCCCCACTGTGCCAGTTCAGAGGCCGTCACCCCTGTAGGGCGGCCTTTGTTATCGAGGCCACTGACTTGCAATGGAGCGATAGGCTCCAAATAGTACCTGGCATCTACATAGTTTGCGGATACTGGGAATGGACGAGGATCCGCTTTGATCACCTCAGCTTTATCTGTCTCCCTGTTCCACATAATAAGTTCCTGATGGAGGGTTGACGGAACACAGTAGCTCCGGTGAATCCAGTCCCTTCCCAGGATAGCGCTGTAGGCCGCATAGCAATCTGTCACAAAGAAAGCATAAACTCCCTCTGCTGGACCTACCTTGATACGCAAGAAAAGTAACCCCAAGGTCTTTGTTACAGTCCCCGCGAAGTTCTTGAGAGTGAGAGACGTTGACTGGATCTTCTCCTTCTTGATTCCAAGCAAGTGCATGGTCCTAGTAGTAATGACATTAACAGCAGCTCCAGTATCAACCATGATCTTGCTAACTTTGGTACCGCCAACGTCTGCCGTGATGTATAAAGGTCTCATGTGCTGGACCATAGCAGGCGTTGGCCTAGTGAAGCTCATGAAGAATTCTTTACTGTTGGCGTCCTCTGTTTCCAGACAGACAGTCTCTTCTACCGGTGTTGTGACCGCTGACGTGATCTGCAGGGGCTGTGTATTACATCCCTCAGCTTCTACGCATTCCTGAGCCGCGACCTGTATTGCATACCGCGCTGGGAGCACATAAACCATATTACAGGACGTATCTAATTCACCTATGTCGTCCTCCAGATTGAGCTTGGGTTCGTTGACAGGGATAACCGTGTTGAACTGTTTAGCCAACCTGTCTACTAAGGACTCCTCAGTGAGGCCTTTTACCTCACACTGCTCATGCTCCTGAACCACGGGAGCTTTTTCAGGGGAAACTGATTTTGGTTTCCTAGCAAAATCCGCCTCTAGGGGAGCAACTACTACATTCTGGACTTTCTTAGGTCGCCACTGTAAAGTGTCGGTAGTCCTATCCTTGCCCCCCAGTCTCTCGAAAACTGAGGATTTGGCTTCCGGTTCATCGCGAAACACACGGCGCCTGACGTGTGGTCGCCTGGACGGCGAGCTCTCCTTTCTGGCTGGCGGAAGTGTTCTCTCATTGGTAATTCTGCAAAAAACACTGGGCTCAGAAGCCCCTATTGCTGAGCTCGCTTGCTTTCGCAAACTGCGAGGGGCCACTAATGGCTTGGCAGCAAGTGCTTCCATCTCCTTCTGATACTGCTCAGGCGATTTGACCAATTGTGAAGGTTTGATCAGGCCCTGGTCTAAAGCCTCGAGCGCGCGCTTGGCTTCCCCAAACCTGCGCTGCAGTTTTCGCTTTTTGGAAGGACTTATCTCCACTGCCTTCCCCTTCTCCCTGGTGTACCACTTCCCTTCCTTGATGGTAGCGGTTGAAGCAGGTGGTATGTAGGGTTTTGTCCGAATGTCTTTGTGCTGGTTTGCAGCCTTCGCCTCTGTCTGCTGATCAACCGTAGCTGCCCTCAGCTTCTTAAACAGATTGGAGTCCTTTGTATGTGACCCCATTTCCTCCCTTTCTCTCGGGCTGGAAGGTTGATAGTTTCGCGATGGCGAGGCCCACTTGATGGGCGGGAGAAAGCCAAAACGAAATGTCTGCTCGACCTCTTCGTGCGACACTTGGATGCCACACTCTTCCTTGCACCGCGAGCATAACACTACGGGTGAGGCTTGACCAAATGGTTTAGCCTTCTTCTGGGCAGGGGCCTCGTTAAGCTCTCCTTCTCGCCCCTTTGTGTTCAAATCCAGGGTTGGTTTCCTCTGGTTCTGCTTGGTCCAGTTCACATCGACCATGTTGATCCCAGTATCAGGAAAAGGGTTTAGGTCAACAAGCGCTGCTGCAGTTACTGGAGCCTCCACTTGAAGACTACCGTTATTGAGCCATACCTGAATCTGGTCCTTGAGCTTCACACAGTCAGCTGTATTATGGTTCCACAAGTTATGGAATTTACAATACTTCTTTCCTTTCAGCTGATCTGGTCGAGGGAAAGGTCCAAAGTCGGTCTTCACCATCTTCGCGGCGATCATCTCATCTAGAATCTCGTGTGCCTTGTTGGCATCATATGTATACGCCGCGAACTCAGGTTTAGTGAAGGCCATCGATTTGAGCTTGACAGGTTTCTTGGAGATTTTCAGTTGCTTCAAGGCTGGGTTCTTTTTCCCTGTCAGTTCATAAGCGGCGATGTCGCTCTCTTCTTCCTCATCGTCCTCCTGAACCAAATCCTCACTATGATAGTGATAGTAAGGATCATACGTAGCCGGCTGGTAGCTCAGGGCCGCTATGGTGCGATTTTTCCCTGGTACATATGTCCCTCTGGACGCATTCTTCCTGGCATCAGTTTCTCTGAGGAGATGTTCGAAGCTTCCCACCTCTGTGATGAGCTCTCCCATTGACTGAATCATGCTTCCATGCTGCTTCTTTCGCTGGCGAGGCTCTAAGCCTTTGATCGCCAACTTGATCAACTCTTTCTCCGGCAGGATCACATTCAGTTTGGCCTTCTGAATCTGGAAGCGCTGAAGGTAGGCCACAGCGGACTCCGTGGGCTGTTGGGCCATCTGGGTGAGAGAAGCCAAGTCTACCTCAGGTTCTGTGGCCCCAAAAGTCTCTCGGAAGAGCTTTTCCATTGCAGGCCAATCTGCCACAGTTCCTGGTCGCAGTTTGGAGAACCACCTAAAGGCAGCCCCTGATAGGGAAGTGCCAAAGATCCTGCACTTGAGGATGTCATCATTCTGGTACTGGCCGCATTGTACCCTGAACCTGGCCAGATGAGTTGCCGTATTCTCGGTATCCTCCCCTGAAAAAGTAGCAAATATGATGTTTTTATAACCCCTGGGGAAGGGCGCGAGCATTATGTGCGGTAAGAAAGGTCCATCATAGACCCCATCCATCTGGGCCCTAGGGTTAGCCAGTCTGATCATCTCCTCTACCTCATCTCGTCTCACATATTCTGGACCCGGAGGAGGAGGATGTGGTATTGCCACTGTATGGCGAACAGCCTGCACAGGTATTGCTTGGTTTACAGCCGCTGTCCCTTCTCCTATCTGCACAACGCGGGTTGTAGCTGGTTGTTGAAGAGTCACTGCTGGCATAGGCATCTCTTTTGCCAAAGCTGTTATCTTGACCGGGTTACCAGCCTGGTCAATCCCATAATAGCTTCCTGGCAGCTCTTGGTATACATTCTCTGCCCCATCGCTGTCGTACTGAATGAACACAGCGGAGTCGGACGAAGTTTCAACCCCTTTCGATGCCTGCTGCTTCTGTCTGGCGGTCTGTCCACCTGACAGTGTGGTTTTTTCCTTGCTGCCGCCAATAACCAGGGCTCGTTCCTTATCTCTCAATTGCGTGGTAGCAACGGTCGCGGCAGGTGTAGCGGTACTGCTGCTAACCTTTTCCCGCTGATTTGGCGGCACATATTTACCTGAACCAGATGGTTGGCCAAGGGAACCAAGGATAGCGTTAGGATCTCCTAACGTCTTATTCAACACTTCTTTAGCTTGGTTCAACTCAGCTCTTTGCATGGCCACCTCGGTTGCGAGAGTTGCTCCATCTTTGCGAAGACCTGCCATAGCTGATGCTGTTTGCTTGGTATGATTCGCAAGAGCATCAATGATCTTTTTCTGCTGCTGACTCTGGGCATCTGCGATGCTTATAGCTTGAGCTTTTAACGCACTCTCAGTTTGCGACATCAGTTGCTCAGTTTCCACAGCTTGTTGGGAAATACGCTGGTTTATTTCGCGTAAGATTCTATCTGTTTTCGCGTTTTCCCTTTTCAGATCAGCAGCCATCTTCTTGCGATGGTTTTCAATGTTTTCTGAGATGATCGCGCACGCAACCTCGACGGTCGCTCCCTCTGGAATAGGCTTCTCAACGAAATCCTCTGATTCTTCACTCCCCACCGTATTGGAGACAGGGGTAGCGACAGGCTCACTGGCCTGATTAGTAATGACAGTTTGACCCTCAGTAGCGGTATAGTGACTCTCTCCCTGTTCAGTTGACATATCGGAGAATTGGGGATGAAGAGAGAATCTTTGAATCACTTGTTCTTCTGACAGACCATGACAATCTGCGCGAGGATGCGGTTTGTAACTGGAGGTCTTGTGTTTTGAGCAGTTAGCATAGCCCTTTTTGTAAGGGTTTTCGCTTGACTTCCCAATGGCTAACGTTCACGAAGAGACACTTAGTTGGTCCCACTGGGCGTGCCAAAATGTTTGGCTCCAAAACCAGTTGGCTCGCAAACTGTCTCTTTTGAGCGTGTGCGCAGGCGTGCCAGCACCGTGGGGTGCAGTCGTCGGGGTAGTCCCTTGACCTGACTTCTTCTTCAAGCGTTTGTGGACGAGGAGAGCACCAACCTCGCCACAGGGTTCTTCTCTAGCCTTACGGATAAGGACTTTCTGCCTTACGGATAAGGACTTTGGGTGTGATCTCTTCGCGTCACCGAATCGATACTTAGTATTGCAGACTAAGCAGAGCAATCACTGGGAAGTTTGGAGAAAGCACGGGTTGCGCTAAAGCGTGACTTTAGCTTCGCTGGGTTGCGAGGGCGTTACCCTTGCTTCGCTGGTAGTAACGGTGGCGGTTGCGCTCGCAGTCGGCTCGCTGGGAGACTGGGACTGGAAGTACGGTCGCCGGGTTGGTCTGGTGATGCTGACAGTCGGCTCTTGGAGAGACTAGGACTGGCGCACGGTCACCGGGTTTCAACAAGGTTGAAGGTTTGCTCCGGGGAGGCTTTGTAATCGCTAGGATTGATTGATATGCCAGAGACTTTTCGTCCTTGAAACCTGGTATATATATACCTAGGGTTTTGACTGCTCCTTGTTGTAGAAGGATTATTGATTGAAGTTTCCTAGTCAATCTCTGCTACTTGACTCCAATAAGGTTTCGTTTTTCCTCATGGATTCCGGAATGGGCGAAGCTGTAACCCAAACCCCAGTAGGCTTATTTTTGGGCCGCAGGTATCGGCCCGCTGTGCTAGATCCACTAAAGGATATTGCCAAAATTACTTTTGGGTTCAAACACTATGGAGCATGGGGTTCTCAATGTGACTGTTCCTAAGGCAAAGGTGAAGAGGCCTGATGTCAAACCCATTGAAATATGGGTTTGGTTCTTTACCTTTGCTTGAGCTGAACACGAAGGTTTTGATGAGATTGTTGAGGAAATTCTTGGACTTGGTCATGGTTTTCTATGGATTGCCCATAAAGGTAAACAAACAGAGAGATCTAGAGGTGATGATATAGTGGATTTTGTTTTATCTGAATCACAAATTCTTGAGGGTTTTTGTGAAAAACCGGTGAATATGATTGTGAGATTCTCTGTGATGCTTATGTTATGGTTTGTGTTTTGTGGAAGTGGTATATGAGGATTGCAGCACAGAAGTTTAGAAGCATCAGAGCAGAAGTAGACAAGTTCCACAGAGAGACAGAGAGAGAGAGAGAGGGTCCTTGTAAGGGCGGAATAGGAAAGATATGCAAAAAAAATTATAAAAGTATAAAATATAGAAAGTGGGAGTGTGGTTTACAATTTGGGGAGTGAAAGCACTCCCCTTCTAATAATTCTGGGCAACTTCACGCTTGAGCAATGGTGGTCAGTCGTTTCGATTAGTATGGGTAGCGTTTAAAGTCTTAAACATGCCATATTTAATAAGTTGTTCAAAATATTTTATTTTTGTCAAATACTTAAAAATGACTTTTTATTTACAAGTATTCATTATTTTCTTAATTTTTTCAATCAATCCCAACCAGGTTTTAATTTCATTCATGGCAAGCTAGAATAGCCATTACACACCCTTCCACTGTCATCTATAGACAGATAATAATAAATGGTATTCATTATTTGCTTAATTTTTTCAATCAATCCCAACCAGGTTTTAATTTCATTCATCGCAAGCTAGAATAGCCATTACACACCCTTCCACTATCATCTATAGACAGATAATAATAAATGGTAGTACCCATAGTGGTACATAGGAATAGGTCTACTCATTTGCCATCTATTGCTCCATGATTACAAATAGCTTGAATCCTCATTTGATACTACTACATAAGATTCGCTAGGACGTCTAGACAAGACATTTAGGGTGCACAAAACAAAGTGCATAGCCCCCCTAAAAAGATAGGGAATTATTTGAAATAAACAAGCTAAAAAGCTATCTAAAATCATAGCAGCCTAGAAAAGCCCCAGTGTCCAAGCCCAAAGCCCAGACAGGCCCAGCTCCAAGCCCATCAATCTGGCCTGACATGGCCCAGTCTCCATTATCTTCACCCAACTGTCGTAGGAACAGCTTCAGATTCACGCTGCCCGACCACGCAGCACACGACCAGCGCCCCTTCGATCTACGACGTCGCCACAACTTGTGGTGCCCAACCTACATTGCCTCGACCCAAGCCACCACCACGACCCGCAGCACCCTGATCTCACCCCACCACGATCCCTCACTGCCTCTATATGACGCTCCACGAACCGAACTCGTATAACATGACCACTGGAGGATCTACATACTAGCTTGTGCGGGCTCCAGCCCGTCCGAAAATTTTGGGCCTAAAAAAAAATTAGATGTATACTTGGTTTTTTATATTTTTTATTGGGTATTGTCCAGCTCAAGCCCGTCCTAAACCCACTCCCAACTCCAGTCGTCCAGTTCAGTCGACTTCGACTAAGGGCGTATTCGATTCTTTCTCCAATTCGTCGTCTCCTCCAGTCCTCCTCCACTAAACTCTGGCAGAGCTCGGCTTCTCCACTTCAAGTCTCAGAGAGTCAGAGATCAAGACATTAACAATCCCAACTCCAGTCGTCCAGTTCACTCGACTTCGACTAAGGGCGTATTCGATTCTCCAATTCGTCGCCTCCTCCAGTCCTCCTCCTCTAAACTCTGGCAGAGCTCGGCTTCTCCACTTCAAGTCTCAGAGATCAAGACATCAACATCAATTTGGGGCAATGAATTCAATGTAAGATTTTGTTTAATTGAATCAATCCAATTTGGGGCAATTTATAGGGTTAAGGATTGATGTGAAATTCAATTTCGTAGGTTGTATTGGATTGAAGATTTCATGGATTGAAGAATGAAGGTTGTCTCTTGGTCTGGAAATCTGGTATGCAGCATTCTCTGATTTCTCTCAGTCTTCTTGGTTCTGCAAATCTGCAATTTCTTGGTTCTGCACTTCTGCAGTTCACTCGATGTAAATGTGATGTGGGTTTAAATGCAAATTTGAGTTTCTGCTGTGCAAATGTGCAATTGTTGTGGGTTTAATTGATTATTTGATCTCAATACTTAAACAGGTCAATGGGTTTACTTAAAGTATAACGGGATTAAGTGAATGGCAAAGGGATTCTGTCAGTGGGTTTACTTATGAATTGGAACTACGAACTGGAACACAAAGGGATTAAGTGAATGGCAAAAGCTTGAGTCTACTGCTTTCTGAGGTACTCTTTTCTTTTCTTTTCATTGTGCATCAGTGCATATAAAATTGTGGCTTATATTGTGGTTTTTTATTTTTGTTAAATTAGTTATTATGAAAAGTAGTTAATTCAAAGTTAATTTCTTAATTTATAGGTGTTAGAGTAAAATGTCAAATCATGAGCCAAAACCGAAGCGATCAAAATTCATTGACTCATGGTTTAAAAGAACAAATGTTGAGTCTTCAAGTTCAAATGTGGTTTCTGGACCTTCCATATCCTCTCCAAATATTGATGTTGAACCCCAACCTTCCATTCCTGAACCACAAAATAATATCAACGCTCTTGAACGTGATCTTGGATTACGTTGTGCCATATGGAAATATCCAGTGAATGAGCGTGATAGTATCCAGTGACTAGATGTACCTTTTTTTTAAATTAATAAAATTCTCTCGCACAGTCGAGATTATCCATAATATATATATATATATATATATATATATATATATATATATATATATATATATATATATATATATATTTTGTTTAAGAAATCCAGCCCGTCCAAGGTTCCAACCCTGGATCCGCCATTGAACATGACCACTGCGCTCAGAGACTTTGCACCGGAGTCCGCTGCCAAGACCTCCAAACAAAAATACTTGGAGGAAAAACCCCTCCTATGAAATAACCCCGGCCCGACCACGCTATTCTTAATCAGTTATACTACTTTTGCTTTTAATTGCACTAATTAATATGTTATATAATAAAATAAACATCTACCAGTGCGTCCGCCAATTACCTAGGCGCTAATCCCCGCCTCACCGCCTAGTGCCTTTTAGAACATTTAATCACACCAAGATTTACAAAAAGAATTCTGATTTGTAAAGTAGAGCCCAATCGTTGGCTAGTAGAGCCCAATTGTTGGCTATTTCTATAATAATCCTCCTATCATGAGGAAAATAGCTCCCAATTAACAAGTCAAAATCATATTTTGTACGAGCAAGATATGTATTTAGCTATTCAACTTTTAAGAGTAATTCTCTATCTCATCCATAATATTACTTCTCTTTATGGACTTGGAACTCTTTACATAAGTGAATTGTAATTAGGATTTGAAGAAAATTGAATTCAAGTGGTTTTGTTTATTTGGTGTCTAGTTGGTCTCTCCAATTGTACCATGGAACAAAAAGCTAGATAGCCTTAAACCTCCCTTATGCTAGAAACACATGATGAAAAAAAAAAAAAAAATCCTTTCAGAAAAAAAGGAAAAAAAAAAAAAAAACAATAATGAGAGTTTCTATTCATACCTCCAAAATTGACATTTAGACCTCTTACTTTTTTGAAGTAATGATTGACTTTGTTAACTCACATAAAATGACAAATAAAGACACAACATGAAAAAATGATAATAATAAATATAAATTCTCTTCTTACCTCCCCACCGTCTTTGACAAACTGAGCTATGTATTCATGTTTCATTTTACCCGGCAAAAAAAAAAGAAGAAGATGAAGAAAAAGCTATTCTTTTTCTGTCATTTAGATTTCACATATGACAACTTCAAATTTTTATCATAATTATATTCATTTTTTCGTGATTCAAGAATCAATTTGGAAAACCTACCTAAAATCATATGCAGACAATTTAGTAAAAGTGATGTTTAAAATTGTATCTATTGTATGGGAGCCTGGTTGTGGCCATTAGTCTTTATCCAGATCTTTAGTCTTTTCATTACCATGTAATTGTGCATGCTCATGTTCTTAAGTTTTTATCTTCATTTTTTTTCATCATTTTTTGTCGTCATGTTAGAATCCTAATCATGTGGCATGTTTTGAACCTCATGCAACACCTTTGTTCAGACTTTCAAAAGAAACAGTATAACAATGGGAACTTTCTCGTTGAAATGAATTCTGACTACCCCTTCTTCAGGTTAAACCTCAGTTTTAATATGAGATGCGATCATCTTCCTATTACTCAAAGCAGAGACGTTCAAATAGGTATAAATCCATTGCCATAATCATTAGCTAGCAATAGCTCTCCTTAATTGTGTTAGACTCTCAACAAAAGTTCTTTACGTTTGGTGGTTGAAGCATGGGAGTGGAACTCACCTGGTGGTCGCTTGAAATTCAATGTTTTTGTTGAAGAACCCTAAGTTTGATGATTATATGGGCTAATGGCATTTAGGGAAAAAAAAAAATTTTGATCAAATAAGAACTTCATTAATAATGAACTGCTTACATCGAGTTTTGGGCGACATCTCTTACACAGAAATGGCCACTAGACTTCCCACTGGGAACTCTATATACTGACTCTAAACTAGCACTACAACTGTATGACAAAGACAAAAAGCGCAGGAGCAGTAAATCCTTGACATCACACCTCTCGTCCAGCCAGTAAGAACTCTAAAGCTAGACAACTCACTTGTGTCGACACTAACTCACCAACCAGAGTCCTCCTGACCAGCTTTTGATCGACCAAGCCAACACTCGTTGTGACCTAAACTCGACCAAAAGGATTGCCGGACGTTCAAACCTGGGACTAAAGAAAACCCAACACCATCACCACCCTATTGTCGACACCATCCATCCTCCACTGCTCCAAAACGCCATCGCCTCCAACCCGATCCCAGATAGGAAGGACCCACTAGAAGGCCAAGGGTGATGGTCTAGCCAGACTGTTTGCCACCGCTGCTGACCTAACTCCAGAACAGGAACGATCCCCGAGACCGCGACAGAGAAGATTGTCTCTGCCACACCTTTAGTAGTGTCATATTACCAACAATAAAATAAAACCAAATCCTAAAACAATAGTAACAGCCAAACCCGCCACCATGGCAAACCCGATCCACCATCGCACCACCACCAGCGGCGCCCTGTCCACCACGATCTCCACCTATCAACCAACCAAACCCAACTAACAAAACAACCTAAAAAATAAAAAACATGAGAATTAAAAATAGATCCAAGGCCCAATCTCAAAGCCCCGGCCCAATCACTCCCAAGGAATTGGCCAGCCCAGCATCCAACCCAAATCTCAATGAGAAAACACCAGTCCACCACCCAGGCCCAACGTAGCATCAACACCGCCTCCCCCTGCACAGCGACGCCGACCCTGCCGCCATCTCCATTGCACCACCTACACCGGCATACCACGGTCGAGTCAAGGCCCCGATCACCAACACTCCGCCTTCGCAACCAAACCATAGCAAATCTCAGTTGAAAAACCCAAATTGCAATTCTTAGAGATCGGGGTCGAAGCAAAAGGACCGATCGATCCCCTTGCCGCCACCCAGGTTGCCCATCCCCAGCCAGTCCTATGACCTGATCTTGACCCGCCCCTGATGCACCGACGCCTTGAACTGCAGCGGCGCCCTGAGGTACCCACCACCGATGCAGCGCCGTCCAGGAATGGTATCTCACTGAATCTGCCGTCTTCTGCCAATAGCCGGATCCAATCCTGCGACAAATCCACATCACAGCAACAGACAACCCGTCCGGCTGCACTCACCACCCTCCGACGAGGCCAGAAGCCTGCTCGGCGCGGTGAGCCGCCGGACGAGCACAAAGGAGAAAACGAAAACTCTAGGTTTTTTTTTTTTTTAGGCGCGTGGAGCGCGTTGTTTTTTTGCATTTAGGGAAAATTAGGGAGGTGTACTTAGCAAATTAAGTATTTGAAAAAAGTATGTTAGAGGTCTAATATACAAGGAGGTCCAAATGCCAATTTTGGAGGTATGAATAGAAACACCCAATAAAAATTGTGAAGAAGTCAATTTCAGATATCACAAGTTTAGTTGAGCCTCCTCTTGCAAATCTCTTATTTTACCATTCGTATATTTTCTAGAATTATATATGACCAGATAATGTTGAGATTAAAATGCTAAACAAGCGAAAGTACATAAAATCCACAATGTAATCTCTCATAAACCATGGGTTTATAATTAACAACCAAATTAAGTACATGAAATAAATAAATGGTAACTTACAATTATACACTGAATTGCCAAAGACTAACAAACAACATTGCCAACGATTCTCCCAATTCCTTCTACCTCCTTTTATTTCTGCTCCCAAACAACAAAGTAAAATAGAACAAAATTCTAAAAAAAAAGCCCCAAGCAATTGTTACCCATAAGCAATTCCATTTACTAATATCGGTTATACCCTGCTGCTTCAAAATGTCTAATCCAGTGGTCACACAACTAGACCCAGTTATATTCAACCCTAAAATGTTGCTCATGTTCTTTAACAACTTCAACTTCAATGCAACAGGGACCTCACCCAACGGCGTATTGTCGAACATTTGAATTCCGGTCACTAAACACTTCATCGGGTCATCAAACTCGTTCTGCAAAACAGCTTCATATGGATATTTCACCAGAGAAATGTAATGGAACCAAATCCAGTAAACCGGAATTCGATCTCTGCTAATGAAAAACCCACTGAAGAGGAGAAAGTATGCTAAAATGGCCACCACAACCGTGAACCCCACCATGACATGGGTCACAACACCAGATAAAAACGTTACGAACGAAGATCCTGCCCAAAATGCTGAGCATATTGTCAAGAAGAAAAAGAGAAACCCATGAAGGCCACCGGCCAACCCCACGGCCCAAAACGTCGTGGCGGCAAAGGCCAAAGAGAGGATGAGCAAGGAGGGAATGGAGAGTATCGAGTGAGCTAAAACATAAGATGACCGACGGTATGCATTGTAGGCTGTTTCTCTCATGAATATGTATCGTTCTTGGAGGAAAATAGGGATTGCTTCAGCGCAAGTGTAAAAGGTCGTGGACATTGCAAAGGCAAAAAATCCAAGGCGCTCTTCAACACCCATGGGGGAGTCGTCGAGGTGCCAAAACATAGTGGCTAATATTATTCCGGTGACAAGTACCGCCCCCAATCGGATGCCGAAGAGTTCCGGCATCCGTCTCGAGTTTGTGACCGAGCGTTTCGAGATCACCAACATTTCGATCCACATCGGGTTGGCAAATGTAGGGACTGAAGAGGCTAGGTTAGTGTCAGTGGGAGCACCCGAGACTAGCTTTCCTCTTGAAATGCTTGCACTTATGGCATCTTTGAGCGAGAGCTTCGGCATACTGCAGGCACCGTTGTCGCAACCATTTGCGTCTTTCTGCTTTTGCCTCTTGGTGACTTGCCATGACTTGTTGAACTCCACCAAGCTCTTGGTTCCACCTATATATACAAAATTCAAATACACAATTAATTTTATGTAAACTAAACCTAATTCAGTCAGGTTGGCCTGAAATAGTACCTGGAGTTTCCTCCAATTCTCGAATGAGGTCCAGAGCGAACTCGGTCCTGTTCTCCGTTTCGGGTATAGGGTGTCCGAATTCGCCGAAAAAGATTGGAAGATTCGCCGGCGAGCCACTGTACACTGTCTGTCCATGTGATAGAAGCACCAACCGGTCCAGCAACCCCAAAATCCTGTAACTGGGTTGATGTACGGACATCACCACAATACTACCACTCTGAGCTATTCTCTGCAAAACCTTCACCACCATGAAAGCGCTTGTCGAGTCAAGCCCGGAGGTCGGCTCGTCCAGAAACAAAACTATCGGGTCGTGAATGATGTCAATACCAATAGAAACTCTCCTCCTCTCCCCGCCGGAGACGCCGCGGTGGCCCTCATCTCCGATCACCGTCTTCGCGGCGTTCCGGAGACCTAATTGATCAATAAGGGCCTGAACACGAGACTTCTTCTTGGATTTCGACAGAGTCCGGGGGAGCCGGAACTCGGCGGAGAACATGAGAGTCTCCTCCACCGTCAGCATCGGAAACAAGAGATCGTCCTGCATGACGTAAGCCGATATCACCTTCAGCATCCTCGAGTTGAGAATCTCATCGTTTAATGTGACCGTCCCTTTCAAGCTGTACTTGGCGATCCGATCAGCCAATGCGTCTATCAGCGTCGACTTGCCGGAGCCACTCGCTCCGAGAACCGCCATGATCTGGCCTTCTCTGGCCTCGCCGGAGACGCCGTTCAGCAAAACCTTGGTGCTGCTGCTGCTTGGGCTACCCCCAAGTTTAGCCTCTGCTGATCTGAATGAGGGCAGTAATGTCATTTTGCGCCGGACCTTGACGCTGTAAGTGAGATTGTTGAAGGAGAGGACGAAAGGGTAGGTCGACTGAGATAAAGAGGTAGAAGGAAACCCGAGGTCGAGGACGTGGTGGACATTGTTGTGGTTTGACGACGTTGTTTTCCGGTCGGGGGTTTGGGACTGTTCGACCCACTGGAGAAGCTCGGCGAGAGTAGGGTTGACGCGGGGTCGTGTGGGGTTGAATTCTCGGAGCTCCAGAGTGGGTGGCGCCACCGACGACATGTGGTGGTTTTGGAGGAGGTGCAACACGAGAAGTGTGGCGTCGTTTTATCGGGGTTTAGTAGGAGAAGTTACGTGTTTGGGTGCATGATTTATAGAAAGGTAGTAGCAGCAGGCGGTGATGGTTGTGTTTGGTGAGCTTAAGTGTGACTCCAAGGGTTGCGTCATTGCGTGAAATTGTTCAGCTTTCTGGTTATTCATCTTCACCAAGTCTAAAGGTCTGAGGGGACAATTAGAAGGTTTCACTTATGTAGTAAATTAATAATTCTTAATTCACGGAAGGCTTAATCACGCGTTGTCTATAAAAATACGTATTCTATGAGTTTTGATTCTTAATTCATTAATGATTGGCTGTTTACAATTACGTGTTTATCATTCTTGATACATGCATGCATGTTATATTTAGATCAGTGTACAAGTTTATTATTAGCATTATATCAACACCCTTATGTAGTAAATTAATTGTGTATTCTTATTCATGTTATTAAAACACTTAACTATACAGTGAGAATTTTCTAATGCAAGATTCATCCATGATATGTGTTGTTCTGACACCCTTGTTCAAACACTCAGTTGTGAGTGTTTGAACCTCACACATCTCACATCTTACTTGGATCTGTGTACAATATTATCTCGTATTAGATGAAATCTTTTTACATCGGAAGTGTTTTGCAAGGAAAGAAGTGAACACAACTTTCAGAAACCCTATGGAAAACATTGGTTAACGTTTTTGTTTGGATATTTACTAGCTAGAAGACACCCATTTCCCTCCGTCCCCAGCTCGACAAACTTGGTAGGTTGTCAAAATCGAACAAAACCTCATTCTTCATCCAATGGTTTCTTCTAACTATCACCAAATCGTTTCTTGGATAATTTAGGGGTTTGTTTATTAGTTTATTTGATTCACTTTCTATCAAAAAGTTTAACTCAAAGGGGCAATTCATGAACCTATCTAAATGTGGTCTTTGAAAGAGGGTCTCTGAAAGAGATATATACAAATATATAGTCCTAGTTGGGTACAACAATTCAAACGATGGTAATTAGACCAAAATGTGTGACGTGAAAAGGATTAATAATCCTCTTTGTATATTAAGTTATTAACTCGATTTTGCAATCCGTATTATTAGATTACGGTTTGGTTTGTCATCTAGGAAAGGTGACTTGTTAGTCAATCTACTCTTTACACGCCTTCATTTCTTCACGAAACCCCCATTTCTACACATGGCGTGATGTATTTTATGTAACTTTTCGTCTTTTCCTATCTAACTAGTTGATTTATCTGTAACATTTTCTTTACAAGTATTTAGTAATAGATCTGTCTACATTAGGTATGGATGTTATATCTGCTATGGACTAGTGTTCATCTATACTGTGAGCTGAGTCTGTTTCTAGTTGAAAAAGAGTGGAATATCGATTTGGCTTAGAGAGACCTCCATAAAATGTGGGTTAAAATTAATCATTTTTGACTTCCATCGTATTTTAATTTTGTGCCGTTATCAATTTCAGTCAATGATGCTAATTTTATCAAGTTGTCGATAAAAATCACACATGCAAAGGTTTTCCCATCTTTTGATTCTTTTTCGTTTAGCACAACAGCATGTTATATTTCTAAAGCTAAGATTAGGAATATAGGTAAGCAATAAATTGACAGGAACATCTATAGTTTTTTGGTGCAGTATCCAACTCTTTCGTCCTTGGATAATGGCTTGTTGCAAGAGGATGATAGATGTTCTGGCAAGCACATGTGTAAGGGAGCAAAAGCTTGTAGCAGTTGGTCTTGCCAATTTAGGAATCCCTTATCAGTTTGGGTCGTCATTTGTTTGGTTCCCTCCTATTCGCAACGATAAGTCTCTCACTTGTGTCCCAATGTGGGACACCTCTCGTGTCTTGGAGTTCCGTTGTCTTTCCACCCCGAATATTCCCTAATGCAAAAGGAAAAAAGAAGCCGAAGCAAAAACAATTGGCTAGCAAGAGGATAAGCATTTGATGCCTAGTTCACTCATCACATGCAATTTGTACAACCCAAACTCGAGACGGACAAATTGTTCTCGATGCCGAAGATTTGGAAATGAGAAGGACAAGCATCAAAACTTGCTAAATGCTGGCAATGGACTGTTAAATCTTTTGTTATCAGAAGAAATCTTGAATCGTTCTAAAAGCTTGTAAGTTGAGATCAATGATGACCCTCCAATCTCCATAAGCTGATGTAAGGAATCGTAAGGCTGTTGACTTGTCTAAACCCGAAATTGGTTGATCCAGCTCAGTAAAACCGCGAAAACCTTGCGCGGCTAAGAAGCTAATACCATTACTTCAAAAAAAAAAAAAAAGGCTAATAACATTACAAGAAAAAGCTTCTACCCATAGTCAACATTGTGATGCGGAGCAGTTGGAGAATTGTTTGATCAACATGAATTCGTTAGGGGTCTTTCTAAATGTACCCAACAAAAATCTAAGTAAACCCAGTAATATATTTATTTTTAAATACTTCCAAGATTTCTCCAAATTATCCCCATCCTTGAAAACGATATACCCAGCAATAAGAAATTCATTGACTGACAAAACCTACCCAACTCTTTATAACTGGTCACCTCCATCAATCCCCCAATTCCTACTATTTCAAATTAGCTTTCAATCCCAACAACGAGTAAGCACCATCAGTATTTTATCAAGCTATATTTCTCGTCGTCTAAACTCAAATGAAGTAATGAGCGTACACCAATATAAAATTACATCACGCACTCACTCCTCCCCAATCAACCAAAAAGTATCAACCTCTAAATTGAGACTTGGGGCAGAGAAAGGAAAGAGATCGAGACTCGAGAGTTGGGGAAGTGAAGTAATCCGAGCAAATTGAGTGTTGGATCGATCGACGATAGCCAAGTGAATGAGAATGGGATTACCATTCAAGCAGTATTCTCCATCATCGTCTATCGATCTCTATTCTCTGTATTCTAACTTGATCGAGAAAGAAAGCATTGATCGATCCCACTAATTAAATTAAATCTGTGTTACCAGATCATTAAGAAGGTTGATATAGGTTTGGTATTTTCATCTAAAAGAAGTATGAAGGAGTTTGTTGGGTGTTTGTTATTCTTCAGGGGGTGTATTGTATATGGAATTAGTGGAACTTTTAAAGAAATCTATGGAATTTAAAAGTCTGGGTGTATTCAATATAGACTTTTAACAGTCCATGAAAGTCTTGAGGTATCCTTTATGAATTCCACCAAAATCTAAGGGTATTCAATTAGGACTTTTAAAAATAAATAAAAGTACAGAGGTATTCAAAATATCATTTATACTTATGGAATTAGAAAATCATGAATAATCATGGACTTTGTAGTGTTAACTATACATACCAAACTCCAATAATTTTTCAGCCTCCAGACCAAAGATTTCAAAAAGTCTATCAAAGTTTCATCTTCAAAAAAAAAAAAAAGTCTATCAAAGTTCTTCTCTCTACGCACGAAAAAGTTTGTCCTTCATCATCTCTCTTTCTTAATTTTTTGTCTTTTCTCTAATCTTTTTTTATATCAACCTTTTTTGATACCCAACATGTTCATTGTAGTTGTTGAATGTGATTTTTGTTTTGTTTTTGTTTTTTTTTTTTTCAATTGTGATACTTCGAACCCTAATAGCAATAAAAAAGATTTATGAAACCCTAAAACTGAAATATTGTGGTCTAACCCTAAGACCTTGAACCATACTAAATTTTATGTTATTAATTAATTATTCTCATTAATTTGAATTTATATTATGGTTCAAAAAAATGTTGAACAATTGAATTTCAATTGATTGATTATATATCAAGACATTGACCAATATTGCTACAATATATATATGTTAATCGGCGAAAACAAAATTGATGAGAATAATTAACCATAAACATCAAGTGATCTATATTGTATATTTATGTTGTTGGGAGATTAGGAATGAGAACAAAATCGCTAGACAGACTAACAATCATTTATTTGAGTCAATTTCTATTAGAAGATACTGGAGCATTGAAGAGACAACAAATTATTATTTTGTTTTGTGTTTGGGCTGCATTTGTTTTATTTTGTTTTATTTTTTGTTTTTGTTTTTGTTTTTTTGTTTTTTATATTTTGTACATCCTAGGAAATCTGTAGAAGTCATTCATAATAAAGTATATAGATTTTCATGAATCAATAAAAGTCTGTTGCTAAAATCAATGGTTTTAAGAAATCCATAACAGTCTATCAACTTTTTAAAGAGTCTATGGACTTTTCAAAAAGTCTGTCATTTAAAAAAAGTCTGCACAAATCCAAATACAATACCAAGTGTATTGTATAATAAGGTTTTAATGGGTTTAATCTATAATAAGGGTATTATTAGAAAACTTGTTGGGTGTAATTAAAGATTTTATAATTTTGTAGGGTGTAAAAAACTTACCAAGTGTATTTAGATTTCTGTTGGGTACATTTAAAAAGACCCAATCGTTAATTGTTAATCTAAAATCATTTTCATCACGTCTACTTCTGTGTCTCTTGGAGGAAGGTTTTCAATGGCTTTCCGTTATATAGACAGTTGAGGATCAAAAACGATTTCATCAACGTCGCAGCATTAGGCTTTTAGTGCTACGTCAGTTTGATCATAAACATAGTATCAACACAAGGCACCAGAATATAACTCGCATACTTCTTTTGCTTCATTTCCTAACAATTATGAGAAAAAGTTGTTATCCAAGTCTTTACAAAAACCTAGAAAAAGAAGATATTTAAGTGAGGACAGCAGGCAAAGAAAAGTACTGTTTATCCCTCAATAAATCGGGAGGGTCAAGTTGAGACCCCATGCTAAAAACTAGCTGTGTTCGAGTGAAGCCCATTTTCAAAGTATACAAACAATAAATCCACACCTCACTCTGCCTTGGGCTTTGATGGTTTTCTCCTCCTGGGTATTTGAGACTTGCTTGTCCATCTGCCGACTAACTTGAGGATCTCATCAATGAGAATCACCGGCAATGAAACGGCCAAAACCAACAGCCATTCGTTTAGACTCAGGGGTACAATGCCGAATATTTGAGCTAGGAAAGGCACATACAGGATCAAGAAATGAAGGCCGAATGAAACAGACATGGCCACAAGGAGCCAAGGGTTGACCCATGGAGGCATTGACAACAGGCTTCCATCCTCAGAAAGGGCATTGAGCGAGTTGAACATTTCGATGGCAACCAACACAGAGAGGGAGAGGGTCATAGCCTTAACTTTGCCGCCATGGAAATAATCGCATGGGTTTTTGTCAAACGAGATAACCTCACTTCCAGCTGTGAAAGGTGAAGCAGTAAAGTTCTGCCAAGTTGAGCACTGTCCCCAGTTGGCAAGTTGGGAGTAAGTAACAAGGGAGTGGCCATCCCCACTGAGGTCGATACCCATGAAGGAACTATGAGTATACCAAATTATGAATACGCCGACTGTTGCTACTCCAACATACAACCCAATTACCTGTTTAGCACAATCAAGTGAATATCAGTGACAATGATCGCAGGTCAACTCGTGCAGAGTCTAATATAAATATAAAGTAGGAAGAGAGAATTGAGAGATGAAGTGATCTACCAAATATCGGAACAATATCCACACGCTGATCAGTGAATCATCACTTCTGCGTGGGGGTTTCTTCATTATGTCCTTGTCCGGAGGATTAAATCCTAATGCTGTTGCAGGTGGCCCATCAGTGACAAGATTGACCCACAAAAGCTGGACAGGGATGAGCCCTTCAGGAATGCCCAATGCTGCTGTAAGGAATATAGATGCAACCTCACCAATATTGGAGGAGATCATGTACCTGAAACAGGGTTTAGACAATAAAAAAAAAATAGCAAAATTACTAGGTGATTTAACAATGTAGCAGCTTCCAAACTCCAGAGAAATCAAGATTAGGGTGAAGTCAACAGCCACCAACAGTAAACACCACCAGGCGTTATAAATTCTTTCCTAGAAGTGTGTATCATGAGATTAATAAGATGGCAGCAATATCACTAACCATAACCTTCTTTTCTTTTTCTTTTTTTATAAAGTTATATCACTTGAGATTGATTTTATTAATTATTGGGACACTACTCTCCAAAGATAAAAATTGAAGATACAATACAAACCTGATAAAGGCCTTCATGTTGTTGTAGATAGATCTGCCCTCACCAACAGCAGCAACAATTGTGCTGAAATTATCATCTGCCAAAACCATGTCGGAAGCTTCCTTTGCAACCTGCAAAAGATGAGAATTGGGAGGTTTATGATATAAAATTGGTAGAACAAGACTGGAAACAAGAGTTGGCGATAATATGAAAACATACCGAGCAATGGACATCTATAAGACGTTTTTGTTACAAGACATCACTATCAATATGATTTACCATACTTAATACTCATTGATTGGTAAAACAAGGCATGCCACTTAAATATATAAAATGAAACCTCATAAGAGTATAAAATGCTACCAATGAACTGCCTATATACATGTATAATGTAGTAATAATTTGCCATCCTCACTGTAATATTGAAGGTTTCAATTCACACTATTACCAAGCTAATCCCTGTAAAACCTATTTACTTATTGCATATGACACTAAAAAGACTAGAAACTATATTTCCAGTGTGCCAACAAGACAGTACATAACAGTTGCCCTAAGAACAGACATCAGAAAATTACTGAACAAGCAAAGTATAAATTATAAAATAATTACCTCGGTTCCAGCAATGCCCATTGCAATTCCAATATCAGCAAGTTTCAATGCAGGTGCATCATTTACTCCATCACCAGTCATGGCAACCACCTCACCTTCATCTTTCAGCAACCTCACAATCTCTTGTTTGTGCCTTGGTTCAGCCCTTGAAAAGAGTAGCCCACCACCTTGTCTCAGAAAGGCTTTCTGATCAGGCAGATTCATAAACTCTCTTCCTGTTATGCTTCTTTTACTTATGTCTTCATGAGTACCAAAAACACCTATTTCACGACATATAGCTTCTGCTGTGTTCTTGTTATCTCCAGTAATTACCATAACACGAATTCCTGCTGCACGGCAATCTTCAATTGCATCAAAAACCTCCTCTCTTGGTGGATCCTTGTGATACAAAATACACAGTTATTTAATAAGTGAAAATTCTATGATGAATAATAAGCAAAAAGATACAGAGATCAACATGTTACAACTCACCCTCAGTCCAACCAAGCCAACAAAAACAAGTTCGCTCTCTATTGATGAATAATTGGATGGATCAAGTAATTGCTTGTGAGCTGGATGCTCATCACCATCATAGGACTCAAAGTCAGCCAAGTCATCTTTATATGCAAATCCCAGACAACGTAGTGCATCAGATGACATCTCATTAAGAGCTTGTAAGATGTAGTTCCTCGAGTTATTATCTAGTCGTACAACAGTTCCATCAAGCAACTGAACCTGAGTGCTTCTCTCCAACACATTTTCTACAGCACCCTGCCATAATGTAGCACCTCATTTCAGAAGTGAAATCTTAAACATTCTGTGGAAATTGAAAAAGAAAAATGGAGAGTGCAAGAAAATATGACTGCCCACGATAATGTGTCTTTCAATTGCCACCAATAAAACAAGTATATTCTTCTCAAAAAAAAAAAAATCAAACAAGTATATATTATGAGGAAACATTAAAAATCAACTAAGGCACTTCTCTGTGTCATGCTTTCTACCTCTAAGAGAAGCACTAGCCAAATAAGCAGCAAAAAAGATGGGTTCAGTTAAATTCAAACAGACAATTTTTACCATAAATACATTTTCCTAATGGCCAGGGGATATCAAGCCAAAAAAAGTGGCAGAGATAACAGAAGTCTGCCAATTTCAATTTTTTTCCCAAAAAGGCACAACTAAAAATTTTCATAAAAGTGAAACTACAAAAAATTCATCTCCAAACAGGGGTTAACGTATCAAAGGAAATATGCCATTCCAGATACCACCAAACAGAAACCATTGCACGTAACGTTGCAGATTGCAAACTGCAATAGGAGCACAATTTTATTGAAAAAGTAATATCAGAGCAAAATTGATTTCCTTGACAAATAAATTCACATATTCCTCAAAATCTCAGATTTCATCACTACACAAAAAGACTCCTAAAAATTATCAAATGCCATAGGTTGATCCATACACTTATAATAAATTAGTAAACTTGTTATCATAACTTTTGTACATACCTTCACTAGCAAAGAATTTTTCCCCAAACGGGAGGTGGCAATGACACCCATAGATTTCCTATCACGATCAAACTCAAGAGTTGCAACTCGGCGCTCAGATTCATTCCAGTGCTTGCAACAACCTTAAGAGCAGAAGTAACCAAAGAGGCAGCAGTCAATTCTAAATGTTCAAAAGTTGTAACCACATAGATAAAACAAACCATTTCAAGTCCAGAGTATGGCTTACCTAGTAAATCAGTTTTACTTGATCCCACACCTCGAGATGCTTCAGGAAGCCCCATCTTCTCAACTAAAACCTGAAAGGACAGCGAGCCAGAGTTAACAAAATGACTTGCTTTCACAGGATGGAAATACTTGACAAACGGATC
Organism: Rosa rugosa; assembly: GCF_958449725.1. Taxonomy (NCBI): domain Eukaryota; kingdom Viridiplantae; phylum Streptophyta; class Magnoliopsida; order Rosales; family Rosaceae; genus Rosa; species Rosa rugosa. The sequence continues at coordinate 11,898,169 of NC_084826.1, read as the reverse complement.
CTCCTACACTTCATTCACCAGGAATCTTGTTTGCTAGGTTTCCAACATAGGATGTTTATTCACGGAAACAAACACATTTAGCCATCAGCATAAACATACAGCATATGGATATAAACTAACCTTAAGAGCTGCCTCGGTAGGCATTCCATGGGCAACATACTTCTGTTCTGATTGGGTAATACCAGCATCATTACAGACAGCAGCTACCTTTGCAATCGTTTGAAGATTAGTATCCATACGTCCACTTGGCCAGTCATTAATTTTGCCATCTGCTGGATTGTAAGTAGTCCCATCCACCTTAAACTTCCGTAGTATAGTTGGTCTAGGACCCAAAGCTACAAGCCTGGAAACTGCCATTTGGTTCGTAGTCAAGGTCCCTGTTTTGTCAGAACAAATGACTGTGGTACAACCCAGAGTTTCAACACTGGGAAGCTTTCTAACCAAGGCATTCTTCTGAGCCATTTTGCGGGTACCAAGTGCCAAGCAGGTAGTGATGACTGCTGGCAAACCTTCAGGAATAGCAGCCACAGCCAGTGCCACTGCAATCTCAAAGTAATAAGTGCACTTCTCAAATGAAAACTTGAAGTTCCTCGGCATCCCATCAACATATTCCCAAGTGAGGAAGTACTTGACATTGATGAGCCACACCAATGCACAAATCACTCCAATTATCATAGTGAGCATCTCCCCAAACTCATTAAGCTTCTTCTTCAACGGAGTGTCTTCCTCACTCTGTGAAGCCACATGAATTTGCGTATGCACCTTCCCAATCTCGGTGGCCATTCCGGTCTGGGCAACCAAGCAAATGCAATTCCCATTCACAACAGTCGTCCCGGCAAACACCATAGACTGCTTCCCCTGAATATCAGCATCCTCCGGAACCGGCTTGTTAGTCTTATTCACAGCCTCACTCTCTCCAGTCAACGAACCCTGCTCAATCCTCAAGGTCGAGCTAATCAACTCCACTACACGCATATCAGCCGGAACCTTATCCCCAACCTTAAGCTCCACAATATCTCCGGGAACAAGCTCCTTCGCCGGCAAATTCGGAACCTTACTCCCATTCCGAATCACAGTCGCCTGCTCCGACTGAATCTCCTTAAGCGCCTCCAGCGCCTTCTCGGCATTGCTCTCCTGCCAAACCCCAACAATCGCGTTCACAATCAGAATCAAAAAGATCACCAACGGCTCCACAAACGCCGTGATCTCCTTCTCACCGCCTTCCTCCCCGTCCAACCACGCCAGCACAAACGAGATGACCGCCGCGGCGAGCAGGATCCGCACCAGAGTATCGTTGAACTGGTCGAGCACCAGACTCCAAATCGACTGCCCCTCGAGCTTCTCCAACTCGTTCCACCCGTACTCCTCCCGCCGCTTCGCCACCTCCGCCGACGTCAGCCCTAACTTCCGGCTCACGCCGAAGTGCTTCTCGCACTCATGAATCTCCTTACTCCACGCCGGAAACGCATCGCGATCCGACGACGTCGTAGGCCCCGCCGCCTTCTCTCGCTTACCGAAATCCTCACCTCCTTTCCCCATTCAGATCTAGCACACCAAAAAACAAAAGAGAAAAAAAAACGAAACTCTCAGCGAAACTTCAAATCTCTCTATAGATCAAAGGCATCCAAAAGAAACTGGATTCGGACGCAATCCAACCCCGAAATAACAAAGAATCGGAATCAAATTCGGAAGACTTAACCGAAACTCCAAGCGAATAAAAAGTAAACAGTAGAGAACAATAGGTAAAATTCTAACAAATATGAAGGGTTTTTGTGACTCTTCAAAGTTCAAAGTACCTCCAGTCAAAAACTAATTCCTCTCCGGAAACAAAAGAAATTTCCAAGTAGTTGTTAGTCCAATTTTGCAGAGATAAAACCAGAGAAAGCGGAAGCTTTCAATTTTCAACGGCCGGTCCTTCTCTCCCGCATCGGCTGCTGTGCCGTTCCTCCTACTCCCACTATCACTGCGCTTCCACAGTCTCTCTCTCTCTCTCTCTCTTTCTCTGCGACTATTATAAGAATTAAATGGGTAATTTAGCTGGGGATTAAATTTGAGATTAGTTGAATTTCGGGGAAGCTGGGTTTGGGTAGTTAAAATATATGATTGTGCGTAAGGTTTGACGTAGGTGGGATGTGACAGGGGGGACGGCTACGTGGCGTGATTCTATTGGAGGACGTGACGTTCTGGTTGGTTTCTATTGGCTGGGTATCCTATTCGCGCGGGCGTGGTGCGGTTTTTTATATTAATTAAAGTTTGGTGGTATTTTAGATCCTCTGGATTATTATCAGTTGTCATTTTGTGTACGGCAGATCAGGCGGCGTCGAGTCGGTGGATTTTTTCGGGTTGACCCTATTGATCACACGCCTCCTTTTTTACTTTTGTGTACAAATTAACCTTTTACTTATTTTGGAAGAAATATGTATCACGAGAATTTTGCCTCGTTTATTTTAGTAAATTCTCAATTTTATTTGGAAAATCGTTGTGTCACGGAATACTTGTTTTTTACTTTTGTGTACAAATTAACTTTTTACTTATTTTGGAAGAAATATGTATCACGAGAATTTTGTCTCATTTATTCTAACAAATTCTCAATTTCATTTGGAAAATCGTTGTCACGAAATACTTGTATTATAGTTTGAGATATTGTAAATGGTTCACAGTAGAAGTATTTGTTATTAATCTGTAATGTAAATGTTCACTCTGTCTATATGGTGAGATGTTATTGGACTAGACCACTACTTAACTTGTCACATGGTATTCAAAGAGACTGAGATTATGAATAACTCTACTCTTACTTTAACAGCTCTTTTTTTTTTTTTTTTCCGCACTTCTATGTGTCATGAATAATAAGTACAAAAGTAGAAGGTCCATAGCACAAGGGCGTATTCTATCATCAACTACTAAAGTATAATTATGATTTAGATATATGCAATCACTTGAGAAACATTTTGGAAGTAGGTAAATTTCAAATACGCACAATCGCGTGAGAATCATTTAAAAACAGATAAAATTCAAATACGCATGCAGTCACTTGCAAATTACCCAAAAACATATAATATTCAAATACGTGCAATCACTTGCAAATCATACAAGAGCAAGAGGTTGGCCCGTTGGGAGGTTGACAAAACAGATGCCACCCCATATGAATACCATTTAGACTCAATATAATATTTCAAAAGAAGTACCACCTCATGAAGACTCGATATATGCTTTACATGATTAGATATCAAATTAAAAATTGTTGATAATCATTCTCAACCCTTTAAAGCCATAATTCTATAATTTTTTTTTAATGAAAGGAGGTCAGTCAGATTTATAATTCAGCAAGCAGTACCAGAAACGACACACCCCATAGGGGCCGACAGAAAGAGCCGTCATTTAGGACATACAAATGACCTATACTAAGACAGAGCCTCGCACTCCCGGGTACACCCACCTTAAAGGACAAATAAGCACCTTTATTCTAACAAGACCTAGACACTCAGAAGCAAATAAAATAAAAGGTAACAACCGAGCGACCCATAGGGAAATTAAACATTGCAATCCGAGGATACAGCACTTGCATCCCCCACAAAACCATCATTTGCACGCAATTCCTCTATAAGTGTCTCATAGTTCTTGCATGCCTTCTCCACCGAAGCTTGAATCACACGAAAAGTGTCACGAGCCCAGTTTAAGGCCTAAAAGGCCCTGCCATTCCACTCTCTCCCTGGACCAGCAGGCCCTAAGCCAGCCCAAAATACCAGAAGGCCAGCCCAGCCCATAGATGGGAGCCCAGCAACTTCCTCCGTCCAGCCTCCGCAGCATGAACAACCCCATCTACCATCACCGTGCCGGCGCCAGGAGACCGACTCCTCCGAGGAGCTAGAACCATCCACAATCACCCCTGCCACCGAAGACCTACAACCCGAGCAAAACATAGGATTCCGGGACCAACCAAAACAACCAGGAACTCCAATCGTTGCACCACCGTCAAGAGCCGCAGACCCCGTCGAGCAATTTGCTGCACATCGGCCATCCTTCGCCAGCGAACTTGCAATGAGATCGGATCGAAAAACCCAACCCACACCGCCGTCGCTCGACCTTGACAACACCCCGTACATGGACCTCTATGGAAACCCAATCCGCATCCGATCCACCCGCCAGGCAAAATCATCGAGTCCAACACCACCATCACCACTAAAACTCGAAACTACCACAGGAACATCGTCACCCAACGCAACGAATGAGATAAGAAGCAGCCAGAGAATGGCCATGGCCTCTATTGGCGAGCAATAGAGGAAATCGGAGAAGCCTCCGCCGCAAAGGAGAGGTTCTCAAACCCTAGTAGAGAGACGGCTAGGTCAGGTTTTTAAAGCTGATTAACATGTACATGCTTATAATTCTATAGTTAACTATGACTATTATAAGAATTAAATGGGTAATTAGTTAGGGATTAAATTTGAGATTAGTTGAATTTCGGGGAAAGTATAATTCTATAACTATGACTATTATAAGAATTAAATGGGTAATTAGCTAGGGATTAAATTTGAGATCTCCTCTCTGCTATAAGAATTTGCATTACTCAAAATCGAAACCCAAAACTGAGATCTCCTCTCTGCTATGTTTATGGGTTTGAATGGGGAAGGAAGAGAGACATGCAGTATTGCTTTTTTTATTTATCTCTCTTTATTAACCACATAAATATTATTGATTTATTAATACTAATTCTAAAAACTTAACCATGATTAGATTATGCAACACCTGTCAAAAATGTATGGGTGGTTAGGTCTCATTATTTAGCATGCGGATCAAGTGGGCCGATAGAGGCCTGCAAGCCCAACGGGTAAAAGTTCGGCCTGGCCCGCATAAAAGCCCACAAAGCCCTCCTCGGTGGGTAGAGGGCCGGGTTCGGTGGGTAGAGGCCCGTAAAAGCCCGCCCGGCCCGACCCGTAAATACTCGACTCGTAAGCCGCAAATTAAATACTATACAATATGTAGTCAATTATATATACTATATATATAAACACACACACACACACACACACACACACATATATAGATATATAGACACACACACACACATATATAGATATATAGACACACACACATATATAGATATATAGACACACACACACACATATATAGATATATAGACACACACATGTGTGTGTGTGTGTATGCATGTATTATCTAATATCAAGGTTCGAAAAATCGCTAGGCGCTAGTCGGGGGGTGGCCAAGCGACTAGCGCCTAGGCGATTTTATATATTTTTTATTTTTATAGCATTTAATTATATAATTAAGGATATATAAAATGTATTCAAGCATATTGCATTATTATTTTACTTCTTTATGAAACTAATTCTAGCTTAAACTGAGTTTATATATTATAATGGTTGATTATATACTGAATTATTGATGACTGTTGGGCTAGCTTAAGTCGGATATAATTAATAATGGTAGTTTCATACTTTCATAAATGATTAAATAAACCATTTAGGGGATAATTCTAACTTCTGTCGTTTCCAACCAGCCACCATTTTTATCTTCCTCTTTGTTAATACAATAATACTTAATATCAAACATCAGCCAGCTTTCATTGACTATTTTATCTTCCCAGAAAGATCAAGTCTTTCAAGCAGCAGTTCCCTTTTTCATGACCGCCTTGAAGAATCAAATAGCATCATTGAAAAATAGTCAAAATACCCAGATCGAGTTCCACATATCATAGAACTTTCTATGGAAAATGCTCAGATTGAGTTCCAAGCCAGTTATCGTTGAACAACATTGGATTATACCCAAATCGAGTTGCCAAAATTTACTACCCAGATCGAAGTCTCGACTCTCGATCAATTTTAGATTTTCAGGTCACAAATCCTCTCTAGATCTCTCTCTGTATCAATCTTATATTAATTTGTGAGCAGGTGATGAGCAAATTTGAATCCAGTTTTTTATATTAATTTGTGTTTGGTGGTACTTTAGATCCTCTGGATCATTATAAGTTAGCGTTTTGTGTACGACAGATATGGGGCATCCAGTCGGTGAATCTTTTTCGGGTTGACCACATGATCACTCGCGTCTCTTTTTTACTTTTTGTACAAATTAACCTTTTACTTATTTTGGAAGAAATATGTATCACGAGAATTTTGTCTAGCAAATTCTCAGTTTCTTTTGGAAAATTATTGTGTCACGGACTACTTGTATTATAGTTTAGGATAATGTAATTGATCCACGTACATTAGAAGTATTTGTTGTTAATTTGTGCTTCACTCTGCCTACATGATGATATATTATTGGACTGAACCACCACTTAACTTGTCACATGGTATTCTTTTTTTTTTTGAGATTATTGTCACATGGTATATTCAGAGAGACTGAGATCGTGAATAACTCTACTCTCACTTTAACCGCTCTTTTTTTTTTTTTTTTTTTTTTTTCCCGCACTTCTATATGTCATCAATAATAAGTACAAAAGCAGAAGGTTCATAGCACAAGGGTTCATTCTATAATCAAGTACTAAAGTTTAAAGTAAGATTCATATATATGCGATTACTTGATAAACATTTCAAAATAGGTAAATTTCAAATACGCACAATCGCATGAGAATCATTCAGAAACAGATAAAGTTCAAATATGCGTGCAGTCACTTGCAAATTACTCAAAAACAGATAATGTTCAAATACGTGCAATCACTTGCAATTCATACAAGAGCAAGAGGTTGGCCAGTTGGGAGGTTGACAAAAAAGATGCCACCCCATACGAATACCAATCAAACTTGATATAATATTTCAAAAGAAATACCACCTCGTATGAATATTCTTCAAACTCGATATATGCTTTATATGAATAGATATCAAATTAAAAATTGTTGATAATCATTCTCAGCGCTTAAAAGCCATAATTCTATAGTTGACTATGGCTTCTCATCCTCAAGCTTGTAATTTTCTTCTTGAAACATCCCCATCTCAAATTTTCAATAATGTTAGTGGGGGAGGAATCGTTCACGCAATCTAGCTTTTTTCCGAGTCATTGATCAAGACAGAGTCGTGACTGGTGACCATGACTAACTTTAGACTCGAGACCTTGACACCTTGATTCCAATGGCAGCAGATCTTTCCTTTAAAGGTATAAAGTATGTGGAATTGGAAAACTTAATCGAAAGGCTGACATCGGACTCTGAACTGGAAACTTCCAGGAAGCTCACCAAAGTGAAAGAGAAAGAAGAAAAGAGGGTTTTAATTTTTTTTCCAGTGCACGTTAGGTTGAATATGACTATCCAATTGAGGTGGTTAATTGGTGGTTAGTTGAATGACGATGCGTGTTCCCCAGTGCATCACAAATCGTGAATTAACAGGGTGGACCAAAACGCCTCCTTGTTCTATTGCAGGGGCCAAGACGCATTTGCACATAGGCGGCCAATTTCATATTCTAGCATTAAGGATGAGTCATACTTTAATTTTTGGGAAAATTTCGCAAACAGTACACCAAGTAAATGCCACTAATAATTCTTATACATAAAGTTCCAAACCAAACATTTCGGTACACGAAATCTGAAACTCGACCCACTATCAGTACACGACGTCAATTTTTGACACCAAAATGTCCATTATGCCCTCAGTTCTTTTTTTTTTTAATAAATTTTTTTTTTCTGTTATTTTTTTTTCTTCGTTTTTTCTGTTATTTTTTTCTATTATTTTTTTTTCCTTCATTTTTTCTGTTATTTTTTTTTCCTTCATTTTTTCTGTTATTTTTTTCTATTATTTTTTTTTCCTTCTTTTTTTCTATTATTTTTTTTCCTTCATTTTTTCTGTTATTTTTTTCTATTATTTTTTTTCCTTAATTTTTTCTGTTATTTTTTTTTTCTTCCTTCGTTTTTTTTCCCCTTCGTTTTTATCTCTTTCTTTCTTTTCACATAACTAAATATTTGCTGAGTTACAAATATAAGCTGTAGGACCATAAATCTCACCAATTGGAGGGCAAGGGCGGCATTGGAAGCGAGGGAGTGAGCGTGGAGGTGAGGAAGGCGGCGTTGGAAGCGAGGGAGTTAGCCCGGAAGAAGGAAGAAGAAAGAGATAAAAACGAAGGAAAAAAAAAACAGAAAAAAAGAAGGAAAAAAAATAATAGAAAAAAATAACAGAAAAAAAAAAAAGAAGGAAAAAAAAAATAACAGAAAAAAAAGAAGGAAAAAAAATAATAGAAAAAAATAACAGAAAAAACGAAGGAAAAAAAATAACAGAAAAAAAGAAGGAAAAAAAATAATAGAAAAAAATAACAGAAAAAAAAAATTATTAAAAAAAAAAACTGAGGGCATAATGGACATTTTGGTGTCAAAAATTGACGTCGTGTACTAATAGTGGGTCGAGTTTCAGATTTCGTGTACCAAAATGTTTGGTTTGGAACTTTATGTATAAGAATTATTAGTGGCCTTTACTTGGTGTACTGTTTGCGAAATTTTCCCTTAATTTTTTGTTGAAAATATAGATGAGTCATAAAGAAAGAAAACCATTTTGTTAACAGCCATGCACTTTTAACATTTTTATAGATTTTTTCCTGTGTAATCTTTACCAGCATCTCATACAATGAAAATATAGTCAAGTACAATTCGTACAATTCGTACAATTCAATCCTTGTATTGAAGATTACGTTACTAAAGTTGGCAAAACAAGCGTGTTGTCTATCATTTACTGACCGTACATAATTCATCAATAACATCATAAGACCTTATTTTTGTCATAGCAAAAAAGTCATCAATATTTGCATCGTAAAGTATCTAATTAGGGTTTCCGAAACGATGATTGTTTTATGTAGTATGACCATCTATAAAAAGTTATGAACTTCGCTAATCACATTCTCAATCTTGTTGTTTATATTTGTCAATCTATCATCGTATAAGTTAAATTTATGCACAAAAAAAGATTGTTAGTTTGATATACATTGTTGGTTCATTCTCTGTCAGTTTAAATTTTTAAATCAGAGGTTATTTTGATTATAAATATAATATCAAGGTGTGATGATGGAAAATCTAAGCATCTTTGTTCCTATGCATACATGCAAAACAGATAGAGCTAGAGTAAAAAACAATTTGTACATATTTGATGTACAAATTAGATAGTGCGCTTAAAAGAGATAGAGATAGAGTAAAAAAAAAAAAAACAATTTGTACATACTTGATGTACAAATTAGGTAGACCGAGCACTCGTGGATCGTCAAAAAAAAAAAAAAAAGCACTCGTGAATCTCCAACAAGCTGGCTCCCCAGTTTTCACAGCTGTGCATGTCGTTCTTGGTTTCGATGATGATATCGATTGAGAAAACAAGATCGATCACAGAAACAGCTACAATTATATATGACAGATTTGGCTGGTTATGTAGTACGCCCCGCCCTTCTTCACATGTTCGTTCTTTCATGCTATTCAAAACGTGATTCCTTCGCTAAAAACACTATTCAAATACAGAGATTATAATTACTACTCATTCTGATAATCTGATTGGATCCATGCAAACCCTAATATATAAAATCATTTCATATCAGTAGTCTCACAGCTCGATGAGAAGGTACCTTCCTTGTACTGCTTTCCATTTCTTTGTTTAATCTTTATAAGTAGAAATTAGAACTGTGATCGAGAACTGGAAGTAACCAGGAAGTAACCAGGAAGCAAATATATACTGGATTTGGGATGGAGTAGGAACACAGCTAAACGAAATAAGATAGATTAATATAGGGATGCTCGTGTCGCTGTCGGTTGTTGTTTTGGAGACGGAGATATATTCCAAAGTTCCAAGCATATACTTTAAAGTTAGGATGAGACCCAAGAAATCACTGTTGGGTAGAACATATGACACATTAATTAGGGTTTCTGTTTTTATATACAGGAATGAGATGAGAGTCAATTGGAATGACTTATAAGAGCATCTCCAACAATAGAGTCATAAGCCAAAGCCATATGCAAAATTTGACTCCCCTAGTGTCATCACTATTCATTCAATTTTTCCATCTCCAACCATGTTTAGTCATAAGCCAAAGTCATTTAATAAATTAATCATTTTAGAGAATTAATTAACTACAATATGAATTTATATATCATACATAATTATGTTATATAATATATCGTCATTAATTGATTAAAAAAAATTATTTATTTATTTTTGGGAATCTATATATTCGTGCCACGTGTCAATGCTATTCGGATCCGATATCTTATCTCTATCTCGGTTGAGATTTTATTTATCCCGTGACAAGATAAGATTTTCTATCTCAACTTTATTACCGATTCTAGTGCCACGTGTCAGTCGTTGAAAGGCTGGTTAGATTACGTTTTTGATTTTTATCTGCCACGTGTCGTATCCTATCTTCAGATATCCTTTTCCAACCCTCCATAAATACGGAGTCATTCACTCCATCATAGCTCACCAATTCACAAACACATCTATTCTCATATCAGAAGCTTAGAAATTCTGAACTTCCTTTTCAATTTATATTTTTGGTTCCTTGTTGCAATGAATAGGTTACGGAAATTGCTGATGCAAGAGGAAGAAGATGCCATTACAAGAAATCGTCAAAGAGCCCTGGTGATGCAGGCAGCTTCCTCTCATATCTTGAGGATCCAAGAGGAAGAATCACAGTGGGGTGGTTCACAGGCCGGGCGCCAGTACATCGCAAGAGATCGAGAAGCTATGGATCGACGATTGAAAGCTCTATACTTCACTTCGCCGTGCAGGTTCCAGGGCGATATATTTCGCAGAAGGTACAGAATGCGACCTCATGTGTTTGACCAAATGATGCATGATGTCGCCAACCACGATCCGTACTTCGTGCAAACTGATGATGCCTCCGGCAGAGTTGGTTTGTCTACCGAACAAAAGCTGACTTGTGCTATGAGGATGCTTGCTTACGGGCTTCCGGCTGACCTGTGTGATGAGTTTCTAGACGTAGCTGAATCTACAGCTTTGGAGATCTTGTCGCACTTTACTAGAGCAATCTGGAATGTGTACCACGATCATTACCTTCGTCGACCAACTCCGGCAGATTTGCAGCGGTTGCTCAATGTTGCTGAGAAAAGGGGGTTCCCCGGAATGGTGGGAAGTCTCGATTGTATGCACTGGCAGTGGAAAAACTGCCCATCCTCATGGCAAGGGCACTTCACTGGTTATAAGGGAAAACCCACAATCATTCTGGAGGCGGTCGCATCATACGATGCTTGGATTTGGCACGCCTATTTCGGACTTCCAGGTTCGCTTAATGATATTAATGTACTTGGAATGTCTCCATTATTCAACGAAATATGCACAGGTGAGGCTCCTCGAGTTTCGTACTATGTAGGTGATAGAGAATATGGCCAATGCTACTACCTAGTCGATGGGATCTACCCTAAATGGGGATCTTTTGTGAAAGCAATTAGAAATCCAATTACTCCAGAGCAAGCTCATTTTACAAAGATGCAGGAGTCATACAGAAAAGACGTGGAGAGGGCTTTTGGCATTCTCCAAGCTCGTTTTGCAATAGTAAGAGGACCCGCCCGTGGATGGGATAGGGAGGATCTATCATACATCATGATGACCTGCATTATTTTGCACAACATGATTGTCGATGATGAGCGTGAAGAAGATGAAGAGTCGCCTTTTGACCCCGATGATATCCCCACCAGACCAAGGAAAGCACAAATATATGAGAGGTATGAGGATGATCATGAGGTTGAGTGCAACCGTCCTGAACTTGAGGAGTTCATGACCCGTTACCAGGGGGTTCGATGCCCAATTGTGCATAGAGTCCTTCAAGGAGATTTGGTTAATCACCTCTGGAACATGAAGTTGCAAGCAGAGCGGAACCGCAGATGAAGAGATTGTATTTTCACGCTTTCAATAATTGGCAATGTGGCCATTGTGTGGTTTGATTGTTTGTGTGTTTATGCTTTGTAATGTTGTGTGGTTTTATTTTATTGTCAGTGTGTTTATGCTTTTGTAATGCAGTGTGTTTTATTGTTATGAATAAAAGTGAGATAAAAACAAGTTTTTGTTTTTATTTGTTAACTATAAAATATAGCAACAATTTTATTTCATAATTGAAAAACATAAGTGAAAAAGTACAACCAATAAAATATTTCTAATTTCTCCCCATCCATTGAGTCTCTTGAACTGGCACGTAGAGGTCCAAGTTAGAGTCATTTTCACTATGTGGTGTATTTTCTTCTGCAGAAAAGGAGGGTTGACGAAATGCACTAGCACTAGAGCTTTGTTCCTCCCTCTCAATAATCTGTGCTTGCTTCCTCTCCCAATAACTCCTTTTTTTGGGTGTGAAAATTGACGGATCCACTTTCATTGTGCGAGCATCATCCGCGTGCTGCTCAGCTAATTTAGTCTCCTCCCTGAGTCGCAGCCTGTATTCGAGATCGCGCTCTCCTTGGTCTGCAATCCTTTGCATTTGCAATAAGAGTTCACCTGTTTCGTCTTGCCTGGATTTTTTCTTAGCAGCCTTTTGAGCTTTTTGACCTGGGGGGCGTGCATGCACATTTGAAGAGCTTGGGGACTCACTCGCGGGAGTGCCGTCATCCTCTAAGTTGATAGAGGTAGGAAAACTTGAGCTACCGACATTCATGCCCGGAGGATTGCTAAACTTTTTTGTATCCTTTAATATTGGCCAACAATGCTCAAACGCAAACTCCTCTCCTTTAGCTAAGGTACGATAGATTGACTTAGCTTGTAATATCTATAAATAAGAAGATATTAATCATGTACTATATATATTTATACGAAAGTTAATATACATAACATGTTAAAATAACGGTAAAATTAATTTTAAAAATAAGAATAAAACGTCAAGAATAAGGAGGGTTACCTCGTCGGTGGCATTATCACCACTTCCTCGAAGAAGTGCCGCTTTGTTAAGAGCTTGACGCCATCGAGCGCATGCCGGTCTAATCTTTTTCCAACGACCGTCACACCCTCCTCCCAATCTAACCACGCCTCCGGCAGGCTTGCAAGTCTCGTATACTTCATGTATACGCTCCCACAATTTTTTTTTCTCTTGACTAGTACCATTAGAGCCGTCTTCACCAACGGTAACTACAGCTATGCACAAGGCTATATCTTCGGCGTCCTTCCAACACTCTTGTCTTGGGTTAGGCATCTTCTAAAAAAATTGAAAGCTAGCTAGATGAAGAACAATGGTGAAAAAGAATGAAATTTGGAGGAGATTGGAGATGTTTTGGTGTGAAAATTTATGAAGAAGAGGGTTGGTATTTATAGAATTTGTTAAAGTTACTGTTCCAACGGGCAAAAAATATTTTCCTGATTTTTTAGAAAATTTTCTCCTATTTTTTCAATTTTTTTTGGGTTTAAAACACATTTACTTTATTATTGACCGTTGATTTTAATCTATACAATTTTTTGAACCGTCAGATTAGATATTCAGTATATATATATATTAACTTTTTATGTTTAGAAAGATTTAATCTGGGCCTTTCATTTTAAATAGAATTAATGAAGTTGAATCTGGGCCGTTAGATTTCTTACCGTTGGAGAGATTGTTGCCCGTTCTGCGCTGCTGGGCCCCATGTGTCGGCTGCTTCTCAGCGCGTGTCTCGCGCGTCAGCCACTGCGGAGCCGTTTTTTTGTCGTCATGCGGGAGTGGCTTCTGTCTTCTCCCTCTGGCGCGTCGCACTCTTCAGCTGCGCATGCAGCACATGCAGGCGGGGCCCGCCTCTTCTCTTCCCTCCCCCATTTGGCTTTCGTTCTTCAATGTTGAGTCATTTTGACTCGGCTTATAGCTCAAAAGCCAAAATGGCTACACTTGCAGAATGGTTGGAGACGTCCCCCACAAAAGCCAAAGCCAAAATGGCTTATGACTCCAACCGTTGGAGTTGCTCTAATAACGAAGTTGAATTTAGAAATGGTTGCAGCTGAGGGAGGTGAGGATGGGGAATGCCCAGCAAAAGACCAAAATCAGTGACTTGGAACTTGGAAGGAAGAAGAGCTAAAGGGTTGTTGGTAGTGGAGTTGTTGGTGGTGACTCATAAAGACCCATCTTTTTTTTTTTTTTTTGGCAAAGAAATGAAACCCATCTAGACAAGTAGATATTGTCACAAGAGGTTGGTGCTTGCTTCTTACACTTGAAGGGTCGATAGTCTCCTCTTGAATGGTGAAAAAAAAAAATCTCATAATTAATGGGTATTTTGTAAGTAAGTATTTATCAAATTGAGTATTAGGTTTTCAACTTTATTTCTTTATAACATATATAAACGAAAAGCGAGTGCTGATGATTGCCAGTTATTGATGTATATAAGCATATACTCAGTCATCCATACACACATCATTTCAAAACAAACTTCAAAAGTTGTGGGAGTTGCATATACTAACTAGAGTTCGTCTACAGTACATTATGTATAGATACATGAAGTATATTAGTTTGAGACAAATGTAGAGTAGCTTCATGCATAGGTTGATTAGTTTAGCCTAATTTCGATTTAGTCTACAACTATAAGGAGCTTGTCTAGTAATAAAAAGTTAGTTTACATTTAAGGGGAAATTTCATTTTACCTCCATGATTTTTATACCATAAATCACTTGTGCCCCTACATTCCTAATTTTTATCACGGATGTCCCCATACTTACCAATTTCAATAAATTGTTTCCAATTCTGTGGTCCCGGAGTACCATGTGGCACTACCATGTGGTGGTTCCAACCAATAATTAAATAATATTACTCGAATTTGGTGGGACCATGCAGAGAGGTGAAAAAAAAATAGATTAAGAGACTAATAAGAAATAACTACAATTCATATGAGCTAATATTATTACCCCAAACCACCACGTGTATTACTGTCTGGGACCATGTTATGATTTCCCCTATTTTGTAATATATTTTAGAATCTCTTCATTTACAATATAATTGTTTGGACCCAAAATGAACATTTTGGCCTGACAAGGCATGTGTTGGAGAAATTGAGCTAATGTCAGTGGCTCAAGCTATATATTGTCGACAAGCTCGAAATATATATTTAGAGGCTAAATAAAGCCTACTATGGAAGCATGGAAGCATGAAAAGTTAACTTTAACACATTTTCCTACTTTGGCTAGGAGAAACCGAGCTAAACAAGGAAGGAGGGGCGTCCGCCTGACCAAATGAACTTGGAATGAGCTGAAACTCTGCAGATCCATTCTAGACAGCCCAAGGATCATTTCTTATGAAGAGTGCCAGAGATATTTTTGAGTGGAAGGCCTTCAAACAATTAGTCCAATTTTCTACAGAAGCAAAACTGGAAAACTTGACCTGTAAGAGGTCCAGCAGCATTTCCAGCCCAACCGCATGGAATAAAGCTCTGAAAATTTGTCAGGATGATCTACACTCATAGTGGAACATTTTTTATGAATAAGTCGAATGCTCATTCTGAAGTCTTGTTGGAGAAATAATTGAAGGAATAAAGGGGTAGAAACTGACCTAAAACCAGCTCAATATTCACATGTTCATGTTTCCTACCCACATGAAGAAAGCTAGATGCTTTTCTTTTTTTCCTTGGATATATTTTTCTACTACAATCTCTTTAATAGATCATCATCACTTCCATGTTTCTACACCTTCATGCTTTGCTTTCATTTCATCATTTCTCTATCTTTTCCATATTTTACAAATCACTTTCATACTCCACTTTCATTATTTTTCTTCCACTCATCATTTCACTCTTCTTTTTCTTCCCTATATAAACATCTTCTCCTCTCATTCTAAAACACACATTCACATTCAACAACAACATCTCTAAGATGATCTAAGTTCTCTCTAGAGCAAACCTCTCTAAGAGCAACTCCTCTCCTTCTCTTTCTCTTACCGGTGATCACACTCCTAGTCCTAGTCTTCTCAGAAGCCGACTTTCAGTGCCACCAAACCCTCTGTCAACGTGCTTCGGTCCTAGTCTCCTCGGGAGCCGACGGTAGTGACGCGACCACAACGGTTACAGAACCAGCCAAGCAAGGGTAACGCCCTAGCAACCCAGCCAAGCTAAAGTCACGCTTTAGCAAGATCTCAATACTTCCCGGTGATTTCGCTCTGCTCAATCTGCAATATTGAGTATCGACTTGTGAACAAGAAGAAACTTCAACAAAGTCCTCACCACGAGGCACAAAGAATCCCACGGCGAGGTTGGTGCTCTCCTCGTATACAATCGCTTGATAGAAGTCAGGTCAAGGGACACCCCCGACGACCGCACCCGAACGGTGTTGGCACGCCCGCGCAAGAAAAGAGACTGTTGACCAGCTGCAGCAAAATTGGAGCCAAACAATAATTTTGCATCTCACGTTAATGAATCATCATCCTACAAAGGAGCAATTAGAGTCACGTATTGAATTTACAAAATAATTGATAAAAAAACTAATAATTAGATAAGATTGATTATATATAGAGAGTATATGAGACGTTTGATTAAATTAGAAGTGTATGACACAACTAATTTAAGATATAATGATCAGAGATGTAAAATGAAATTAACCGTTAATATTTTTAACTGTAACAACAATCTTCAATCAGAAGACAAGACTTGAAACACAGTTTGTTACAACAGTTAAAAGAGATGGAATCTGATTCTGGGTTTGACTAGTCCTAGTGGAGGGAGCACCATGAGTCGACCTCAGAAATGGAGGGCCACTGAGAATAATTAAAACTCTCTCTCACCTTTGGATGGTCATGGTTCAGTCAAACCAGTAAACCGGAGACTCTACTTTGGATGAGAGTAACTAGAGGCCGGGAGCCATTAAATCTCTCACCTTGGACGATTCTATGTGGGGGACACTGGAAGAGTGGAAGCCCTTTTGTCCTCCCCAACATGTGTCCTAACATGGCATCGAGTCAAATAATAGATCATGGATTTGACATATGCCATACGATGCTGTCTCTAAAAAGTAGCACGTACGCTGCTTCTATCTGCCTCTGCTTCTTTCAATTCGGTTCAGATACATACGTTGATGATTGATTTCAGAAGTGTATTTATGAGCGTCATTTTTGCAGGCTCGGCCTCTTCTGCAAAATACTGAAGACATAGCTGAATGATTCAGGTGTAGAATCATGGATTTTAAGGAAAGGCTGGGTAACAAATCTGGGCCGAACAATGCAGCACAAATTCCAATAACTGTAAACACAAAACTTTAGCTGTACGGTAGAACCATTGGGCTTTGGCTATTAGCCTGGTTTCTGGTCACTGGGAAACAATAGGAACTAGGATATTGGATTTACTCGAATAAGGAAATGATTGGTACTTAGTAGTCATGGTCAGCCATGTATCCCTTCTGCAGTCAAGTTTTCAAGGAATCAAACAAAGAAAATTTCTAATTTTGGTTGGCTTAATTAGTTAAAGAGTTGTTTAATAAATAAGTTTAACGTTGTTTATAAAAGTTGATAAGAGACAGTTTTCAGAAAATAAAAGTTACAGTTCACGAAACCTTATATAGTCCGATATGCAGGGGCGGATCTACTATATGGTACGACGGGTCCGCCCCCCCCCCCCCCCAACCAAACAAAGAAATATATTTTAAGAAACAAAGCATTAGTTTTGGTTTTCTAATGACGTTTGATTGGTCTAATTTACATAATTTAATAGTAATGTAATGTGAATTACTCAATTCCTTTAATGAAATTGTTGGCAAGGTATTAAATTCATATTTACGATATTTAAATTTTATTACTCGACCCCCCAAGCTTCAAATCCTAGTTCCGCCACTGCCAATATGCTTTTAGAATCTGTAATAGTAGTTCATATCCTATCGTGAATTGTTTTGTCTTTGTAATTTTTGATTTATTTGTTAGAGATGGAGCCTCTTTGGCTTATTTCGGTCCTAGTTAAGTGTCAAACTCTTGTTTCAAGGCAAAGTTTTCAATGAAGCCGATATGAGCCCCTTGAGTATTGGACGATAGAAACAAAGAAACAAAAAAAACACTTATGATGGAGCATCCGTTAGTGAGAAAATTCGGTTGCAATGGGCTACGTTATTCATCAGTGAGTTGTTCTTGTTGACAAAATGGCTTTGGAGGCTTAGGTTATCTTGGTTCCAATGGGCCTTGGACATATGTCGGTGTGGGCTAGAATTGCGATGAAGAACATATTTGGCATTTATTTGTGTGATAGGCCTTTTTGGATATGTATACGGGTTTCGAATGGCTTTTGGGATTGAACTTTGGAAAGCAGCCGCCTATGGATCCTACATTTTCGCCTTTTCGGTACTTCTTTAGGATCATTGCTTTTGAGAAGTTTATTTCTAGCTTCCATGTATATTTTGACTAGTTTCTCATTAGTTTACTCGTGTGATTACTTGTTGCGATGTAATTGTAGTTTGATACTCTTTTTGACAAGCAACTTAATGTGGGGAGTCATTATCGCTTCTAGAAATGAAACTAGACCTGTAAATGGACCGGATTTGGATAGGATCAACCTAAATCCAAATCCGTTTACTTAAAAAAAATTTTGATCCAAACCCGCTCCGTTAACCCGGCGGATCGTTGATAGCTCGATCCAAATCCGTATCCGCCGGGTTAACGGATACCCGATCCGCTAATCCAACCCGTTATAATTTCAAATATTTTTAAAATTTTAAATAGTAATATTAAATTTATATCATGATACTTCATAAGATATTAATAAAATATTAAAACAACATGAAAAGTATCACCAAAAGTAGAATTATATCATCAAAATTCTTAATGCTTCTTGGAATCTTGGGTGATAGACTGTCCCTTAGATTTCTGCAAAAAATTTGTATTAGAAATTCTTCATATTTTATATTTTTTAAAAATAATAATATATTAATAAAAAATAATATTTTATTATTAAAAAAACTGACCGGATCATTAACGGATCGGATCGACCTAGATCCGTATTTAATAGGTCGATCCGTATTTGATCCATTAAATAAACGGGTTAACGGACTCGGATCATTAACAGATCAACGGATCAAAACTTTCGATCCAAACCCGTCCAATAGTCACGGATTTGGAGCGGGTCCGGATCAAAATCCGGTCCATTTACAGGTCTAAATGAAACGCTTCCCATCCTCCTTCAAAACTCTATGACATATCTCCCAATAATGGAATAACTTCCATCCAAATGGGTTCTCATTCAGTGTATGTTGACGAGCAAAATTGGAAACTCCGGATTTTTCTTTTGGTAGTGTTGGATGTACGAGCAAATTCTTAGTGCATTATTCTTAGGAAGTATGAGAAAAGAGAGAATTTTTTCTTTCTTTTTTTCCTTGCTAGAATATGTGTAGAATGTATGATGAGAATGAAGTTAGTTGGTGGTGGCTGACAAAGATTAAGGTTTTCTAGAAAAACATCTAAGCCCATAATTAGTCCACACTGGTGTGAAGCAGGTAGAGGTTCCTTTAGGCCATCTACCTCTCATGCCCAACACCACAACACCATATCACAATGACACACCAATGCCACCAATCAAAAGAAGCAGTCATTACCAATTATGCCAAATCATTCCATACGCACTCCCATAATAACATGCTTAATTCCCCCACTACAAATTAAAACTAATCATCCAACCCCAAAATCACACACACAAAACCCATCTGGCCTTCTCTTCTCTTTCTCTTTTGCCTATCATCTATCTTTTCTTGCAATCTAAGTCTTACTGTACTTTATTTTCCTCTTCTGTTGGTCCAACTCATCATCCCCCCAATTTATAACACCACCCTAAAGCCTTCCTCACACAACCACTCTCTGTCTCTCTTAGCCTTTACTGCAGAACACAGAAAATGACCTCAGTTTGCATATCAAACTGTGTCAACGACACGCGCGATCCCCGCGTGCCGGTCCGGGCCACCTACGTCAACCTGTACAAGTGGCCTGAGTCGGACGCGGAGTTCGTGCGGTCGGTGAGCTCCAAAGGGCGGCGATCCAGTGCGGCGGGGATGCCGCATTGGCACCACCAACACCCTAGAGTGGTGGACAGCATATCATGCAGGCAAATGTACCTGAGGAGCTACACGTTCACGAGGAAAGAGACCGTGCCGGAGAAGACCCAGAAGTGCTTTGGCAGAGTCAAGGAGAAAATGGTAACTAACAACGATGAGAGGAAGAGGAAGAAGAAGAAGAAGAAGGGTAAGAAGAGTAAGTGTTTGGTTCTGAGGAAAGTGAAGGAGTTTTCAACTGCTGCTCTGTTTAGAATCTTTCAGAGGCTTTTGTCTTGTTCTGCTAGTGTAGATGTTGTGAATCATGATCAAGATTAAGTCATAAACTAGATTTTTTTCTTTTTCTTTTGTGGTGCTTTTGTTAATTTATAAGCCAGAGATGATGGTTGGTTTGTGCTTTAAATTTCTCTAATATGTGTCAAATTTGGTTCTGCAATATCTCTGTACTTGAATGTTCTTGGTTTAGAAAATTTCCATTTTCCTCTGTTTCTATGTTTTGTAGATGCAGAAAAGAAAAAGTACCCAGATGCCAAAAGAACAGTAATTTGGTTGTTGGGTTTTACCTACGTATTCTTTATTACTTCATCTTAGCTTTTGAGTACTTTGCATTTGATTATAGTGATTTGTCTTTTGGCTTTTGGCTTATCTGAATTGATAGTTTAGTTCATGATATAGACTAATAATAAAAACTAGTTTTAGCATATATAGGTAGCTTAACTAATTTCTAGTTGACTCATGAAAGCTTAACTAGCAGGGTTGTTGATTTTTGGTAAAAAATAGCTAAACTGCACAGGGTTAAAAGTTTCAGTCAACACAGAATGTTTCAAACCTTCATTTTCATAGCAGAGTAGGACTAGTTTTGGAGGGTTATTCTCATTTACAGAAATTGCTCATTGGTTTATATGAAAGCCTCCAATTGCTGCGCCTGAAAACTATACAGTAACACAGAGATTTTAGGCAGAAAGTATTTGCTAATTCTGGCTTTGGATTCTGTTGGGAGGGGAAGCTATGAAAAATTGAAAGGGACTGCTAGCACTTTTGGGTCAAAAAATAGTAGTATAGTTCTCTGTCTTATAGGAAAAGCCTGTAGTTACGGGTGAAAACTCCAATGATTCGGTGCCGACTAGGCAACAACTACAAGATAGAAGAAAAAACAAAGTTACTAAAATGAACAATGGACATTGGTGAATGAAATAATTGGGTTGGTGTCAAGAATATTGCAATCTTGGCTTGATGACTGTTCTCATTCTCATCCTCCTGCTGCAAATATTGGAATTTTGCGTTTCAAATAATAGGAAGAGCCACACATTAACAACCATCAACTTGCAACAAAAATTATCGAATTTTTTCGTGTACGTGATTGATTGACAGTTTAGTAACATAATGTGTCAGACTATCTATAAGAATAATTCCGAAATTGTAACAAATAGGGTTTATTATATGATGAAACCCAGCTTCATATGATAGCTAAGAGTGACAACTCCGGGCCCTGGGACAAAGAAATGAAAGATGTAATGATAATAGCCACCAAAGGCATTGGCTTTTGGCAATGGAGACTTGCACTCTAAGTCTCCAGGAAGTTAATGAATACGCCTGCTGCTAAAACTTGATTAATCCAATAGGGCTCATCAGTATCATCTGAAACTTGTAATCATTAGCAAAAGCTAGGGTTTATTGAGAGATATACTAAAGCCACAGTTTGCTTGGGGCCTTGTTCTTCCTTTTGCTAGCTTTGAAAGAAACCTGACCCTCTGGAAAAACAAGCACCTTCTTTTAGAATTTCAGTTATATACAAGTGCACAACGTCCTAGAGCCACATGTTGGCTTGGGGCCTTCTTCTTCCTTTTGCTTCCTTTCAGAACCCTGGCCCTCTGGAAAAACAAGTACCTTCTTTTAGTTTATGTTCAACGACCAGGAAGCCCAACCTTGAAGCTTCATAAAAGCTTAGTAACCTACCCACAAGGCTCCAGATCTAACTGTTTTATGTTTGTTTGACCCACCACGGCGAGTAATGTTATTGTACTACATTTACTGATTAATCTTCCACAGTAACATAGCACAAAGTTCACTAAGCAATGCCAGTAACACATTTACATATAGTTTTACTGTATTTCACCTCCTACAGTACTCGAGTAGACGAGTAGTGTTTAGCTTGGCATTGTCCTAGACTACCCATTATCTGTTTCTCAACAATTTTGATTGTTGCCGCATATTTGTCACATAATATTGCAATATTAGGTTTCCTCTTTGTTCTTAGGCGGACCTGGCACTTTGGAGCTTACTTTCATAGATATCGCATGCCCTGGTGGGTTGTTTGGTTGCATTGCTTCTCCGTGATTTGAACAGAACAACTAAATAAAAACCAGAGAAAGATGCAAAATGAATGAGAATCAAAATCTTTGCTTGAATTGTAGGAGGCAGTTACCAATTATGGCGCAGAGTGCCACAGAATTGGGGGACAAACCTAACCAAGATAGACTGTTCGATACAAAGCACAACTTCATGGTTCATTACAAAGCCATTATAGAATGTACCTTTTAATGCACCAGCTAACTCACTCATATTAGCTTGCATTTGTATGAGCACAAATAGAAAAAGAACAATGAAGAGTTAATGTTACTGCTAGTGTAAAGGTCAAATATCAATGCTACCATTATCATACAAAACAAATCAACCACCTGTGTGTACCAATTTTCAGTCACTATAAAGGATCATCAAATGCATTCAATAAAAAGTTACAACTGCCAGCAGCTCAATAGACCGTAAACACCAAATCATTGAGTTTGAAATTGAGGTATGCAGGGTGAAAAGCAGGAGCTTAAACAAAGAAAATATTTTCTAGCATCTGTTCTAAAATTTCTTTGCTCATGATTGAGAACAGTAAGTCTTTTCAAGGAGAGGACAGAGCAATAAGATGCAAAGAAACAGTAATAAAGCATGTACAAGCATATCAACCTTTCTGAAAAAAAAAATATATATATATAAGCAGTTTTCTAACAAAAAGAAAAATTATATAAAAGGAAACCCTGGCAAAATACATATAGATAGCCTGTGAACAGAAGCCATTGAAGAGAAAGGCCCAGAGAGCAGAACCTCTACACTTGATCATGGTAAGATCTGTTGAACAACTCTATCTGAATAGAGTACAAAGTTGCATAAAGATGAACACAACAGAAGCTGGTTCCTGACTCTGAATTATGACTCAGAGGTCGCAAAAAAAAAGATTAAAAATGTCCTAAATGATCAGTTGTTGCCTGTCTCAAGTTATCTTCTCTGAAATGGCATGCTTCCAGATTAGTTCCGGTTGAGCTTGAGGCAAGTCTTAGAGGTCAACAGAATTTGCTACTTTCTCAATCTTCTAAAACATATGGTAGCGGTAATCTTATGAACTTATCTTTTGCCTTTGGTAGTTTCCAACTAAGCTTGCTATTAACAGTTTAAACTTCTCTTTCATTAACTTTCCTAGTGCCTTGCGATCTTATTTTGTGTGTTTGGTAGTTCCAACTAAGCTTACCATTACCGGTCTTAAATACTCTCTTATTAATTTTCTCAGTGCCTTATGATCTTAGATTCTTATCTTGCGTGTTCAACTAAGCTTACTATTAACAATCTTAGCTACTTTCTTATTCATTTTCCTAATCAGGCTAAGGAAAAAGGTTGCTATTGGACTATATCAGAAATCAAAGCCTGTTCAGGCCAAAAAAGAATACAAGCCTGTAAACTGTTCTGACTTAAAATAGAAGCTCCAATATATTTTAAGCATCTTCAAGGGTATAATTACCATATTTCAGAGGAGATTAGCTCAATGAACATAGCATTAAGTTCACCATCATGACAAAATCATAATCAATCTTGCAATGTATGAGGAATTATCTCATACCTTGTAGTGATTACCATATTTCAGAGGAGATTTGCACAAAGAACATAGCATTAAGTTATCACCATCTTGACAAAATCATAAACAATCTTGCAATGTATGAGTGAATTTATCACACCTTCTACATAAAAGCTTAATTCTGATACTATTGTGCAAAACCATCAGCATTATGATTTACTTTTCTATTAGCAGACCTATATGAATGAAATAAATTACAACTGGCATAGTGTTACAGATCACATTATCGTGCACAAATAAGAATGTAAATGACATGACATTATTGTGCACAAATCATTATCAGAATTATGAATTGAAATCATTAGCAGCATTTAAAGATGAAAAATCCTAACAAACAAATACTACAAGGCATGGTATCTTAAAGCATCAACCTTCTTATACAAGTAATTTGAAAAATATTACAATTTGAAAGGTAAACAGAAGAGGCAACAGTAGTAGCAGCAGACCTGACCCAGCAACTCTATCCATATATCCGATACACGGAACTCAAAACATCGGCAGCATCATAGTCAATATAAAGGGGCATCACAAAATCAATTCTACCCAACTCAAAGCTCAAACTCTTCGTCCCTTAGAGCCATCTCCGCAGCCTCTTCTTCCTCGTCATCGAGAACAAAGTACTCGTTCCTCTCCACCGGCCTGAACATATAGAACATGACCATGTAAAACACAAGACTAGCAGTCTCCTCGGCGGCATTGCTCACCCACTGGTACTTATAGGCCGCAATTGTCCTAAGGGCAAAGACCACAATCCTTGTGAAGTACAAGTACCCAATAACCACGATGTAGAACTGCCTGAAAAGAGTCAACTTGGCCAAGTTCCTGGCCGCCTTGCCGTCGGTCTTGGATGTCTCCCTCAGAGACCTGATCGACCACACAATGGGGAAAATGATAGCACAGCAGCAAATGATATCAACCAACAAGAACACCTGGTTCCAGGTGACCCAATCTTTGATAAACGGCCCGGTCTCGCCGATCACAACCGAAGCCAAATTGGCCAAAACCTGGAGAGGGATCACAATCATCAACACCTTCTTCTCCCTCTCTTGCAGAAACGGCTTCAAGAAGGACCACCCGGTCCCGATCAAAACGATGACCGTGAACAAGAGAACCACACGCAGGAACTGGAAAATGTAGAAGAGCACATCCCAGCCGTGCGCGGTGCCGGTGACCTTGACGTAGTGCTTGTCCTCGGCGGCGGAGATCAGATTCAAGGCCTTCATGAGGAGGAGGCCGGCCATGAGGATGTGGATCCGGTGGGTGGAGCGCTTGTTGGTGTAGCAGATGTAGATCCAGAACCCTAGGAAGGCGAGGTAGGCGATGGAGAAGACGGAGAAGAGAGAAGGGAGGTGGGTGAGGCCGGCGGAGAGGTAGTCAGGGGAGCCGTCGGGGTCGAGATTGTAGACCGCGGTGTGGACGTCCATGGTGACGGTGGTCTCGGGCGCGCAGTTGGCGAAGAAGAGGCTGTACTCGTTGGGGGAGGAGACAGGGTAGGAGTGGTCGAAGGTGGAGCTCGGCGGCGGAGAGAGGGAGCGGAAGTCGAAGAGGTGGGTGATGTAGCGGGAGTCCAAGACGCAGAGCTGAGGGTTCTGCTGGATCTCGATGAGGACCTGGAGGAGGGACTCCTCGGAGAGGAGGAAGAAGCCGAGGCGGGAGGGGTCGGTGTCGGGGAGCTTGGAGGTGACGGAGACGGCGGAGACGCGGATGGAGACGTGGCCGGTGTGGGTGAAGCCGAATTTCTCGAAGAGGATCATGGGGCGGGTGTCGGAGGAGATGGTCAGGGACTTGATCTCCGCCGCGGCCAGGGAAGCCAGGGCCACCAGGACGACGGCGACGAAGACGAGGGGTAGTTTCGTCATTTTGCTCTTCATCGACGACGCGGAAGCCGAGGGAACCCGCTGGGTCAATGGGGAGGAAGGAGGAGAGAGATCGGAAGAGAAGAAGAAATTGGGATTTTGGGGACGAAGGAAGCAAAGTCTTTTAGCGTGGATTTTAAGATTTCTTTCGGTTTGACGATAATGACCTTCTCTCTGCTAGGCTTTTTTTGAGCTGGGCCTGGATGTACCTCAGGTCCAATTCATTGTTTGTGGGCTCAGACGGACGGCAGAGGCCTAAAAGGTCTTTTTACTCTTTTACTGAGAATCTAGGTAGATCATTCATGTATTTGCAAAACGTGAATCTTTATTACTCTCTGCTAGGCTTTATTTGAGCTGGGCCTAAAATATATACTAGATTTTGGTAAAGAGAGAGGGGGAGACGGAATCTCTTTCTCTTATATATTTGTTATACCGATTGTATTGCAAGAAGTCCTAACAGTTAATTGAAACGAATTGAAATTAACAATGCAGTTTAGGGCGGTTTTTTGTTTTCACAGTGTTATTTTATCCAATTCTAGTTTAAAATAATTCGGATACACTTGTCCAAACTTTTTTCGATTTGCATATATTGCATTGGAGCGTGAGCAATCGAAATGATAAATGTCTCCGGCATTTGTTTGGAAGTAACTATCAAATGAACCAAATACTTAAAATAATGGGGTAGTGTTGGATAAATGCATGCATAAGCCAAGAAGCATTGCATCCCTTGGATCTGATTGATATGTCAATATAGTTTTTTAGATCCCAAATGGTTCACTCTGAATGTGTCACCAACTCACCATGTGCTAATGTTGGAAATTTCGAAGTTACAGATCTACTACTGCAAGCAAAATCAAGGAAAAGTGGGCTTGCATATCTTGAATTGGACGTGGTTGATGCCTCAGGCCCAATTAGCTGTCTTTGGACTAAGAAGGCCTGAAAGCCCATAGTCTGGTCTCTATCGTTCACTAATTGATTGTAGGTAGAGGAACGTATATTCCGATATCTCAGAAGTCCAATTTTCCATTAATTCTTTTGTCTCACAATGTCACAAAGGCCCTTTATTCAGCACCGTAGGTGTCTACATCAATGTTCTTTTTGTTTTTGTTTTTATTTTTACAAAAAATGGATAATAAATAAATAACACTAAAGTGAAACCAATATAATTATATCGATACAAGTTTTGTAAACCGTCGATGTCACTTTCAGAATATTTTTCTCTTTTTGGCAACTGGTCTAGAGTCCAAGCTATGAGGTGAATTTTCATATTCTATTGTATATTTCTTTTCCGTTATCGAATATGAAAAAATTTATTCAAAAACAGGTGTGATATGCAATGGGTGGAAACATTTAAACATTCAAAAATTTATTCCGTGACCTCATCTATGCCCATCTACTCCATGCAAACAGCTCAACTTCCCATCCATTTATGCAAGAAACTTGATAAACTCAACAGAGATTTTCTGTGGGGTGACATCGCTGGTCATAAAAATGTTCACTTATCTAAGTGGGATACAGTTTGCAAACCAAAGGCTAAGGGTGGGCTTGGAATTAAAAAAACTAATGAGATGAACCAAGCTATGTTGGCTAAAGTGGGGTGGAGACTTCAACAACATGATCAAGGTTTGTGGGCTAAGGTTCTCAGTGCTAAATACCTGAAAACTTCTAGCCTTCTTGACCCAAACTACAAAAAACCTTCTGGTTCTTCAAGCACTTGGTCTGGTATTGTGTTTGGAGCATCTCTTCTAAGACGAGGTTTATCCTGGAGGATTGGTAATGGGGCTTCTACTCTTTTTTGGGGTGATAATTGGGCTGGTGTTGGTAAATTATCAAATCATGCCTTGAATGATGCAGATGTCAATCTCGACTTGAAAGTCCAAGATTTATGGAGTGGTAATGGTTGGGATATAAGTAAATTGCATACTTTACTGCCCAATGAAATTTTAGAGAGAATTATCAAGATCCCAGCCGGTATTTGGGGCGATCTTCCAGATAAGCAAATATGGTCCAATAGTTCATCTGGTGTGTTCACGGTTAAATCTGCCTATCAATTATTCTATTCTGATGAGTTGGTTATTGACTCTGTCTGGAAATTCATTTGGAAGCTAAAGATTCCTCCTAAGCTCCAATGTTTCTCTTGGATAGTTACTCAAGGAAGGCTACTCACCAACCTCCAAAGATTCAAAAGGAAAATTGCCCCTAACCCTCTATGTGCTCTATGCGGTAATGACGTTGAATCTATGCTACATCTACTAAGGGACTACCCTCGTGCTAACCAGGTTTGGAATGCTTTTATTATCCCTATTAGTGTGGCTCCTGCTTTCAATCTTGAGTGGGATGGCTGGCTTGCTGCTAACTTGCATTGTCATACCAGTTGCTATAATGTTTTAAGATGGAGCGAGCTATTTATTTATATCTGTTGGTACATTTGGAAATGGAGGAATAGTCTTATATTTGAGCCTTCCTTTGTTCTCCCAAGCAATTTTATGAATATCATCCTTTCTTATGCTTGGGATTGGCATAAAGCCAACCAAAATGCTCCCACAAAACTGCCTAGGCGGGTTGAACACCTTGCGTGGAGCAAACCAGACCAGGGTTGGTGCAAATTAAATGTTGACGGCACCAGATTTGGTCAAAGTGGAAGAATTGGTTGTGGAGGTGTAATTAGATGCAGTAATGGAGATTGGGTGCATGGCTTTACAGCTAATATTGGCGTTGGTCAAATTCTCGAAGCTGAGATGTGGGGTTTATACCTTGGTTTACAAATTGCTTCGGGAATAGGCATTAAAAATCTTATTGTTGAGTGCGACTCTGAAACTTTGATTAATTTGCTCCATAGTACCAGCTGCGATTTTCACCCTCTTGGAGCTTTTACTTGCAGTTGCAAACTCCTCTTAGATTCTTTTGATGAATCAAGGATTACACACATTTATAGAGAGAAGAATATGCTCGCTGATTGCCTTGCAAAGTTCAGTCTCTCTTTGGACCTCGGATATCATCTTTTTGCTGAAGTGCCGCCTGCTGCCATCTCTTCCATGTTAGATGATCTGAGTGGTACTTCCTGGCCACGTGCTATTTGTATTCGCCCTTTGGGCTAGCTAGCTTTCTTCCTTTTCCTTGTTGCTGGGTTTTTTGCCCCCTTTTCACCAAAAAAAAAGAAACATTTAAACCGCCACAAACTCTTTGTTTTTAGAGAGCGATTAATTGAATTTTCATAATTTCACTTTCTTGGGTTCCAAATATCACTATTTTAGTCAACAAGCATTTGGTTTAAGCCTTTAAGGTGATTTTTCCCAACAAAATGCTGGTACATCAAATTCGAACTCTCCCCTCCCTATTTGATCAACAACAAACAAAAAATAAATCATTTGCTTCAAAAATAAAAAGTCGTGTAAATTTTGTCGCTTGTGATATAAACAACGTTAAGCATTATACTTTCACCAATTTTATGAAGATGTTTGATTTACACATCAAATAAAGATAACTCCTCAAACCATCTCATTTTACCATCACTCGTCGAACGTTAAGAGGAAAGAAAGAAAACAATAAAGTAAGCTTTTAGATGTATATCAAGGCTCGCTCCTTCTTTCTCTTCACCTCTCAATTCGTTTGAAACCAATCTTTGAAAACAAGTTGAACTCGAGTCATGATGGCGATGACAAGGTCTTGTGTTTGGCTTCCATTGTAGCAGCTCAATGGGTTTGGCACCTACGTTCATTTGGCTCAAATTTTATTATATGAGTTCATCATGGTTCAACATTCTCGGTGCGGAATATAATCCCAAAGTACTCCAAAGACTCAAATATTATAATCAAGAAGGTGGTAAGACCCTTGCCGAGTTTCCCAACAGCATAGAGCTGGGGAAGCTCGGATAACGTTTGTTGGTGCGGAACCTGGTTTGTAAGTAATGTCAAAACAAATGCACTTATATAGATGCCAATTGCCAATTCTATGAAAAAGAAAAAATCAATGCACTAGGTAGATAAAGGCAGAACTAAATGCAAGTGAATGTTTCAGCTGATCATCATAAATACGAGGCTCTCTCCTTCTTTCTCTTTACCTTTCAGTTTGTTTGAAGCCAGTCTTTGAGAACACGTGATGGCAATGACAAGGTCTTATGCCTGGCTTCCATTATACAAGCTCACAATGGTTTAGCACCTGCATTGGTTTGGCTCGAATCTTATTATATGAGTTCATCATGGTCCGACATTAACATTCGACCGTATTAATATTTTGTTCTCTTCGAGACAAACGCTTGAGCAGCACCACGAGAGGTGTCGAGGTGGAAGTCCGACTCAACCCGTTCAAACATGGCGACACGACATGTAACTAACGAAGAAGCTTACATCAAACTTACCATAATACCCTCACCCAAACCGGGACAATTACACGTCCCCACTGGAAGCGCATCCCCGTAATTTCACTGATCTGTAGGCCCAGTTCCGTACTTCCATTCCAGGAGTACCTATTTAATGGTTTAGCCATGGTGTTTTCCGTGCCTGGTTTTTTCCTATATTATCCAAATAATCGTCCCAAAGGAAAATTCCAAAGCCTTCACTGAGTTCAACGGAAGAAGGAGCATTCCCGATTTCCCAGAAACCCAACAAGATCAAAATTCGAAGAAAGTTCGAGTCTTTGAGCTAGTTTGATTGCTCAGCCTAGTCAAGCTCGTAAGTTTTAACATCACAAATCATCAAATTCTTTACCTTGTTTAATTTTTTTTTTTTGCATAAAGATTGAAGCTTTGGATGCATTTTCTTTATCAATTTCTGGGTTTAATTATTGAATTTGCTCTGTTCTTCGATTTTTGTATTGGAGAATCATGGTTCTTGCTTCGTTTGATTACCGAGAACTCATAAAGTTTGAAAATTTGAGCAATCTCACAGCTCAAATTTGTCGGTGATTTCAAGGTTTGATAATGACTAATGGGAAATAGAAAAAAAGTCGTTTACCCACTTGGGCAATCAAACAGGGAGTTAGGGTTTGAATAACACTTCAAAATGGGTCTTGCTTGCACTTCTGTATGTAGTTTCTTCCAATTGGTAATTTATTTTGTGTGATTTTGGGTTCCATTTTATGTTATGCAGATCAGAAAGAAGAATCATAATCGTGTAGTCGAGGATTTGAGTTTAGATGTTAGTTGGGGTTTCACTAAATTTGGAGAGGTGGGACAGTAGCCTGACCAGATGAATGTGGTTGGCAAAGTTGGGAGCCTAATTTCCCAAGGTGTTTACTCTGTTGCCACCCCCTTTCATCCTTTTGGTGGGGCAGTTGATGTCATTGTTGTTCAGCAGCAAGATGGGACGTTCCGAAGCACACCTTGGTACGTTCGGTTTGGAAAATTCCAGGGTGTTCTGAAAGGTCAAGAGAAGTTTGTCCGGATAAATGTAAATGGGATTGATGCCAACTTCCATATGCATCTTGATAACTCGGGTGAGGCTTACTTTATAAAGGAGGTTGATGCTAGTAAAGGAAAAGGAAGTGAGGCGAACGGGGCTGATTTGGATAATTTAAAACGAGAGGATGGTGGCCAGAATAGTAATCTTGACCTTCATAGACTTGAGCATAGTGTCTCTGATTCGGCAGTAATCCAATTGGATGAATGTTGTTCCTTTCGTGCAAACCGGTTAGAGAGAGCAGAATCTGATGTTGATCGGAAGTTTTATGAATTTCAAGATGATCAATCTTCTCTAGAAGGTTCAGCTGAGTTATCAGAGTATGGGTCGTCTCGATATGATAATTTTGATACTGAGCTTCTTGGGGAATCACAGAATTTAAACCCAGAAGTTATATTGGTGAGTGTGGATGGTCATGTATTGACTGCCCCCATCTCAGCATCAGAACATAATGCAGAGAATTTGCAATTAGACACGCCTAGGTTTAATCTGGGCCCGGGTGAAGAGACTGACTTTTGTGAAGGAAATGAGGAGTGTTCAGGAGAGAATGCTTGGGCAGATTATATTAGTAAGCTGGATGCACCTAGAACTAGTGTTGCAGCCGGTAATGTTCGCAGCATTCAGAATGATAACAATGGTACTGGACTCCAGGTTGAAGTTTGTGATGGAAAAGAAGAACAGGCCTGTCAAGCTCAAGAAACTCAAAAGACTTCAAACCAGGAAAGAGATCTTCAGATGCATGGCGATTCAGAAGATGCATCTGCTGCTAAGAAGGCAGAGGTTTTCGGGAGCTGCTTGGAGCTAACAGAGCTGGCCAAACGTGCTGGTAAAAATAATGTTGAAGATGAGGGTTCCTCATTGGAGGTTCAAATTTCAGCAGAAAAGTCTCAACAGACTCTAGATACTGGTATTGTTGAATTAAAAAAGAACGATGAGTTGTCTGCTTCCTGTGGTTCTGTTTTACCTGGCAACAATATGTCTCCAGATTTACAAGTTGGAAACGAATCAGGACTTGCATCTGATGCTAGTATTGATAGCATTTCAATGCATTCTGTCAGCAATGATTTAGAAAGGAAGGATGAACAAATGGGTGTTGACAGCAGTTATGTTCATTCCGTCAACATTGATTTTGAAAGGAAGCATGAGCAAATCGGTATTGATATCATTTCCGCACATTCTGTCAGCAATGGTTTAGAAAGGAAGGAAGAACAAATCAGTATTGACAGCGTGTCTGTACATTCTGTCAGCAATGCATTGGCAGAAGTTGATGGGACAGAGACTAGTCAGGGAAGACCTGCAACCGGAGATGAATGCAGTAAAAGTGAGTCAATAGAACCTGGAACAGCATCTCCCAGTGAAGTAATACAAGTTAATTCAAGCATTAGTAAGTACCTTTTACTGGCTTCCATTGTTATCTAACATTTTTGAATCTCCCTATTTCTGCTCAATTCTAGACTCTTATTTTTGTTTATCCATTATGCAATTTTCAGGGTTTGAGATCTCACTGTGTAGGAATGAACTTCGGGTGGGTATGGGCGTGACTGCTGCTGCTGAAGCCTTTGATGCCCGTCGCGTTTCTGCAGAGGATTTCAAAACTTCTGCTACAGAAATTATAAAAAATGAAAATCTGATCATCAGATTTAAAGATAGATACTTTTCATGGGAGAAAGCAGCTCCTGTTGTTCTTGGAATGGCTGCATTTGGTCTAGATTTACCCCTTGAGAGCAAGGATGCAATTCCTGTAGAACAAGATGACACAGAAAAACCGTCGACTCCTGGACGTAAATGGAGGCTGTGGCCTATTCCATTCCGAAGGGTCAAAACACTTGAGCACACCAGCAGTAATTCATCAAATGAGGAGGAATTTGTTGATTCTGAATCCAGTTTGCATAACTCTCAAGTTGAAGCAACTCCTGAGTCCCCTCAAAAGCAACTTGTAAGGACAAATGTTCCCACCACTGAGCAGATAGCATCTCTAAATCTCAAAGAAGGCCAAAATGTGATAACTTTCAGTTTCTCTACCAGAGTTTTAGGAACACAACAGGTTGGTCAATATCTGGTGCTTTTTTCAATCCGAGCAATGGCATGCATGGTTGGATATTCCTAATAATCCATGCTTATGTTTACCAGGTTGATGCACATATTTACTTGTGGAAATGGAATGCACGCATTGTAATTTCTGATGTTGATGGAACTATTACCAAGTAAGGCTACTGTCTGTGTAATATGTTTTTAATTGTTAATGTAGAATTACTTTAGCAATGCCTGTTGAAAATAAAAGGAAAAAAAACTTCAAAAATCCATAAAGGACAAAATACTTCCTACTTTACACTGATATTATTGCTTAGTTTAATGATAACAACTTTAACCTGGATACATTTTTCCAGGTCTGATGTTTTAGGTCAGTTTATGCCATTAGTTGGAAAGGATTGGACACAATCTGGGGTGGCTAGACTTTTTTCAGCAATTAAGGTACATTTCTTGCTTATCTCTAAGACTGATGATGTTAATGTTTTGTTGAATAAAGACTCGGAAATCCCAGTGATCCAACTGAATTCAGTGGGACTGCATAACATTTTGGCAATTTAAGGCTATAAATTTGATTTTTAATAAAGCTTTCGTGTTTTATTCATTGGACCCTTGCAACTAAGAGTTTTGTAGATCATTATTAAATGATCTGGTATTCTTTTGTAAATTGATATCTAATACTGAGGCCTGCTTTAACTACAGGAAAATGGATATCAGCTACTGTTTTTGAGTGCACGTGCAATTATACAGGCATACCTAACGAGAAGCTTTTTGAATAATCTAAAACAGGTAACCTATAAACCTGGTCTTTGGTACCCTGTCATTCTAATATATCAAGTTTGGTTGCTTTCTTTTATGATCAAAGGGATATATCAGGCTTGTAGTGTTGAGATTGTTAGTTGCATGTTGATATTCTGCACTTGCAGGATGGAAAAGCATTACCCAGTGGACCTGTCGTTATCTCACCTGATGGATTATTTCCGTCATTATTTCGTGAAGGTGAGGTTGTCTCTCTAACATGTTCGGAACTATTTCAGCTTGCCACTAACTGTACTATAGTGTTTTTGCCTTTTTGGTAACCACATTGTAATTGTACCGTCATCGCTCTTTCTGTTTTCCAATGAGTGTGTGAAAATTAAAGCCAAAAGGGAAACTAATAATGGAGAAAGATAAAATTAGCAACTTAGCAAGTATATTGCTGGTATGTGTTTCTTTAAGTGTCAAGTTTACCAAAAAAAAATGAATAATTTAGAGCTGGTAGGTTACTTTCGGTCAAATCAGTAAATTCTGGCCTTCATAATGGGGTGCACAGGCTGAATGAGCAACTATAGGAGAGTGGAGGAGGAGGAGGAGGACGAGAGGGGGAGGGGGGCACTGTTGATATTATGAGCCTATAACATTCTCTATTCGGTCTCTGGTTCAACTATATGAAAACCTTTTCTTGATGATTTTTCCTTTGGTTTTTACGGTACTAACTTGACCATTTGTTGTGTCATTGATCCTTGAATAAAGAGCATGTGGTATCTAGGTTATATATACATCGTAGCACTATCAACAGATATCAGCTGGCTTGCAATTTGCCTGAATATTGGAATGCTACCTACTTTAATATATATATATTAATGTCAAGTTTGCTGTTGTTGATTAGTTTATATTCATCCATTTTCTGATGGCAGTTGTAAGAAGAGCACCGCATGAGTTCAAAATTGCCTGTTTAGAGGTAAATGACAAGAAAGTTCAACTTAAGCTCAAATTCACACCGTTAATTGGCATTGGATCATTTTCTTATTGCGTGTGTGTTAATCATATACTGCAGGACATAAAAAAACTCTTCCCCCAGGATTACAATCCATTTTATGCAGGTTTTGGAAATAGAGACACAGATGAGCTCAGCTACAGAAAAATTGGGATTCCAAAGGGCAAGATTTTTATAATCAATCCCAAGGTTTTTATCTTTCACTGTTGTCTTCCACAATTAAAGAGAGCAATAAACAAATTTTCTGTGGCTAAACTTTCTCATTAATTGGCAGGGTGAGGTGGCCAACAGCCATCATCGTGCTGGTGATGTGAAGTCGTATACATCTTTACATACTCTTGTCAATGACATGTTTCCTCCAACTTCATTGGTTGAGCAGGTAACTTAAAAGTCTTTCGCATCCTTTCCTCGCAACATGAACTTATAAAAAAAGGGTAGAGGGATGTGCAACTCTGCCCTACGCTTCCTTTGCTCTGAGTTTGCCCACATGAGTGACTCAGTAACATGCTTCTTTCCTGTCTTGAGACGAGCATTACTATGTTTCATGTTTGATACAAACCTGGTTTCCAAAACATTTGCAGGAAGATTTTAACTCATGGAACTATTGGAGACTGCCGTTGCCAGAAGTTGACCTATAGTAATGTTTTTGACCAAGAGAAAACATACATTTCCCTTTTGGCCAACATTAGTGGCTTCAAGGAGCGTATACAATATAAGAGAATCACACACTAGGCATTCTTCCTGATCTTCAAATCTATGCACAGAATTGGTCAGTTGTACTTATTAGCGAGATTTGCAGTCCATTGACGCTGTACTTGTAATAGAAATATGGAATTTTTTATAATCAGAAAGCTCTCTTAAAGAATAACCAAGTGATATATCTTAGGTGCAAGGCAAATTGAATGAGCATGATGCATTGAGTGGGTGTGTGTGTTCTTTCCTTTATCAACTAGTCATCCAAAAAAGTCTCTTTTGATGGAAAACCTCCAGGGGAATGGAATAATTCAAAAGCAGCAAGCTGATGCCTCTCGGAGTTGTACAAGAACAATTTGCAAATTACTAATTTGTTAGGACCCAATTCTGTGAGCAATCAAGTCTATGTTTATCTCCAGGCCCAGAATAGCTCTTTTGGCTGTGTAAGCCCATATTAGGTCCAAATATGTAAACGATGTCGTTTATTCCGTTGGTCTGTCTTATGTCATGTTGACACCCAGTTAGTCATACGCAATCAGCTGCTTCACCTGTGAACTCGATTCTGCCTATTTAGCTGGATTCCAGCCACATTGTAAAAATGGTCTGAGAATTGAATTGAATTTCCCTTTTTGCTTTCTATATTCTTAGTTTTCCATTTCTCTCAAGGTTAGAACCCTAACAGTTATGGAAGATGTATATGATCGAATCTATTCCAATATTACTAGGGTTTTTGCCTGAAGGCTCGCCCCGAGTTATGTGTTGCACGACATCTTTGAGACCAAAGCTCTGGTTTGACCTTTCCCCTTCACTTTATCCATTTATGTTGAGAAAAGAGTTTCGAAACAATAGTTACAGTACTACTTCCATTATAATTCCTCTTGAATTTGGAATGAAACGATAGTATATATAGAGGCTTGGGCTTGTTATTCTTATCAAATTATTCTCGCTACTACTTCCATTAGTCCTATCCTCTGTTTTAGCCGAAAACTATCAAGATGAGTTCCTCAAAGAAGTCACAAGGATCCGTAGAATTTGAAGGCAATAACTCGGTAAATGAAAGCTCAACTCCTTAACGACACCAAATACTTTGATAGGAGATCAAAGTGGGCATAATGCTTTGAAGTTCATGCTATGACATGATCGATTAGTAAGAAGTAATGTTATCTTTAATGTACAATATCGTTTTTGACAAGATTTTAGCCTCATTTTAGTCTTTTTCATGTTTCAACCTTCAAACCAGCCGTATATGATATATTATAGGATTTGATGAAAACACTTCAAGGTAGGCAAAAACCATTATTCATAACGTCTTAGAATCCATGACGGAATGCAGTAATTGAATTACAACAGATCAATGCCTTGTGCAAGAATAACCAGCAAAATCAAACTAAAGTGGAACAGTGAATCGAAGGGTGAAGCATACATGCCAGCCTGAGGCAACCAGTGTGCTTTTGGTGGCCACAAAGTCCGACTTGCAGAACCGGGCATGGCCTCATCGAGGTTAGTTTTAAATCTTTTAGAAGATGTAGATTCATGTCCAGTTTGCTGATTCTGCTTCTGAAAGAGCCATTCTTCATCACCAGAATCGTTGAACATCGATTGAGTTAGGAGCAGAGGTGGAAGCTGATCAAAGTTCTTGATCGGAGTTTCAGAAGCTGGTGCATTAGCTTGCCTCTGAATCTGGTCCCCAACTCCGGCTGAGGTACACCCATCACCTTTTGGTGACGACCTCAATTCGATTTTCTCGGTGCGTTGTTGTGCCCAGATGAAG
The DNA here is from genome assembly GCF_958449725.1 of Rosa rugosa. Taxonomy (NCBI): domain Eukaryota; kingdom Viridiplantae; phylum Streptophyta; class Magnoliopsida; order Rosales; family Rosaceae; genus Rosa; species Rosa rugosa. Next base: position 11,860,900 of record NC_084826.1, on the reverse strand, counting down.
TGGGCGTCTTGGCCGGTCTGCAATCTTTGTTTCAGTTTCAGTTTCAGTTTCCAACTTGGGCATTGTGGTTCCAAGCTTCTTCATGTTTCATCGTCATCATCACCTGAGTGATAATGTGAGTGAAGGAAGTGAGTCGGGTATGATTTATAAGTAACCGAGCAAGGTAACTTTCCTAGTTTCCTTGAGTCTCCTGGAGAGCAAATTAGACCAATCAGATTGAACGACAAATAACTTGGAGGCGTCATTTTCCTTGTCAAGTAGGGAAAATCACACAAATTAATAACTTCCGGGCCCAAAATCTCTATTTATTTTTAAATTTAAAAAAAAAATTTATTGGTTAGCTTTCTTATGACCTTTCCCTTTGTATCCGGGAATAATCCTTTGTATCCGGGAATGAGTTTTGGAAATCTTTATTAGGATTTCTCTTGTACTTTTTGGGAAGGAAGCACACTAGTGTACTTAAGACTTTGGCCTTTTCTCAACACATTCTATTTTGGAACTAAAATGGCCTATACATTCGATCACAATTCACAAGTTTTTGCAAACTTCATCAAGTAAAGTGCAACCAAAACTTCATCAAGTAAAGTTGGTGTTCTCCTTTCAAAAAAGTTGGTGTCCTTTGTGAGAATGTGGCGTGTTTCTCTCACATTAAAAAATATGGAGACATTGCAAATGTGTTTATATCTGTTTAGGCATATCCAACCATTGCCTATTGATTTTGGTTGTGCATGGCACATAGATTACTTTATCATCTTTGAACTTTTGGTGTATAAATTAATTAGTGTATATTTTATTAAGATCAAGTGATTGTAATTTAATTCACCAAGTGGAAAATCACGATAGTCAGGTATGAAGAGACCAGATATCAACCATACATGGGTTCAACGACCATCCAAAAACCTCCAAAAAGAGTAATCAATAACAAATTCATCGGATTTAGACATAATAACCCCAGAGCCGGCTTAGATGCCATGCAAGGTGTGAGATGGAACAGGGCCCCCAAATTATGGGGCCCTATATAATTCTCAATGCTATTATGTATTCGTGCAAAAGGGCCCTGATTGCATAAATGTTTCGTAGTTTAGTTGGCACTAAACTTCTATACAAGTTCAAATCACATTGCATGTCATTTGGTTTACTTTTCTGGGGGCCCCTTTTCCTTCCTCTATTTTCTTGTTTTTATTTTATAGATACTACATTTATCCCTTATTCTTCTTTCATTTATTTTTGTACTACCCAAAAAATTATATTTATCTTCCTTTTCCTTCGTCCTTTTTTTTTGTTGATAATACATTTATCCTTGATCATTCTTTCATTTATTATGTTTTTAATTCAGTTGTAGTTTTGCTTGTTTTAATGGAATTTTTGTTTACAATTAAGTTTTAGTCCTCTTTCTCTTTGTTTTTTTGTTTTTTTTTTTTCCTTTTGTTTTTTTAAAAAAGACTGGGCCCTAGTTTTGAACTAGGGTTGACTGCTGGCTTAACTGGGCCGGCTTCTGGGTCGAAGACTGGGCCTAGGGCAGGAAATGGGCCAAAGGCAGGGATTGGGTTGAAGGCAAGGAATGGGCCTATGTGGCTGAAATCTGAAGATGAGGGCTATATGCTGCAGGTTCTCAAGAAGAGCTCAAGGAGCAACTTGATGCCGAGATTGTTGGCTACTGAGGAGGCTGCAGATGGTGTTGGTTCCAACTCTACGGGGAAGGTACTCACGCTTTCTTAAGTCCCCCAAGCTTCTAGACATTATGGACTCAAGCCTTTTCAAGTAGGGGTATTTTCTATAAGCTTTTCTAAAACGTTTCTAGTTGATATTTGTACCACAATTGCGTGACTGACAGATTAGACTAGATGAATATTTATTCCTTAGAGAGCGAGAGTATTCTTGCTTAGCTTAATTATGCTTGCTGTTCAGCGAGCATCCCTTTAGATCTTAATGAGTTTAGAGTGGCTTAGATAGGTTATCCGGTTTGTCCCGGTTTTTCTTATGTAAATTCTGTTAGTCTCTGGCCTGTTTCCTATGGCTTTGATATCTAATAACATCAAATCCTTTCAAAAAAAAAGAAGTGGAAAAGTAATATAAGATATATAAGAGGCCCAAAACAAAACAAGCAAAAAAAAATCAATTGTATTTATATTTGTTTGTATATAACAAAATTTTTTATTTATGTAAGACCGAGTAAAGAGGGCTGTATTCTCAATCTCGCACAGGGCCTCTAAAACTTTTGAGTCGGCTTAACATGCATAAGAACAATCTAATAGTTGACTTGAATGCTTACTGGAAAACTTGAAAAGAAAGGTATCACATCTCCTCATCTTCAAAAACCATCAAGTGAAAGTAGACTCTCCACATATTCAATGACATCATCAGACCACTCAATCATACATTGGCCACCGCAAACCATATCAAACTTGTCTTCATCAAACCTTATTAACGCCACCTCCCTGATACCAGATTGAGTCTGGGTAATTGTACCACTCTCCGTAAAGTAGATAAAGTCATAAAACACACAGCCAATGATCGGCAAGGTCGTTCGGGGCAACCAGCTACCACTTTGTACTTAAAGAGCATAGTCCAACATTCACGCACGTTATATTCTCTCATGACCCAAAATTCAATATGGCTTTTTCCAATCAGGCCTCCTACGAAGCGTGACAAACAGGCATCCACCTGAAAAAACTCCAACTCGTCTCACTGCGACGCAGGGACGGAGCCACTACAAGGGTTGTCTGGGCTGTAGCCCAAGGGAAAAATTGGGCCAAAAACTGCCAAGTATGGGTATAGCCCAAATAAAAAAAAAAAAAAAAAATACAAATGCTTTGCAATTGGGTTGCTGCTGTCGGTCTCGACTCGATACTCAGTAACTCAGATACTCTCAGTCTCTCCTCGAGCTCAGAACTTCAGATCGATTTTGATTCCTCTGGACTCCAGCCACCGAGCCACCTCCATATTTAGAGTTTCAGTCCGCCTGAGCTACCTCCTCCTCCTGTCCGCCACCGTCCACCGAGACACCTCCAAGGCTCCAATGCGGTCTGCATCTCTGGAAGTCTGGATTCTCTGCGACTCCTGTTCCTTGAACTCTTGAAGGCTTCAAATCTTCAATCCCTGATGCTCAGATTCTCAGGTAAACATTGTATACCCAAACCCATGCTGATGATGTTTGAATCGTGAATTCGTGATGTTTGGTGTTTAGGGTGAGTTGATAATTGGGAATGGGTAATGGGTTGATGTTGAATTGTTGATAATTGGGAATGGGTTGAATAGGTTGATGAGATTCATTGATATTATGCAGGTTTGGCTATAGAGACATCAAAAAAAAAATTTTGGGCTTCGCCCAAAAAATTGCCACAATAAATTTAGCCTAACCCATTTTCGAATCCTGGCTACGTCCCTGCTGCGACGACGCCGTTCAAAATAGCAAACGGCACGTCCAGGAAAACCTCCTTTTCCAAATCAAAAGTAATGATCGATTTGGGCCGTGGAGCCAATGGAATGCCTCATGTAACAAAGCCGGCACGACTCGGCACCGAGCCAATGAGTCGAATATGGGGGCCGCTTTTCAAGCGGTCTCCAAATGTTGGCTCTCAATGAGAATATCTTGGCCTTGCTTCTGTCATCGTCGTTATCAAAACGAGCGGCTACAAAGAGTTTGTAATCGTCAGTGGCCGAAACATAACCGAATCCAGAACGAAGACTTGTGATCCTTCGTGGCTCGAAACCCGGATCAGGTAATGGCTTGACGTAACCAGTGGAGGGGTTCCAGATGTAAAAGTTTGCATGAAAATCAAGAGCTAGCTACACATACCAGACCATTGCACGAGCCCAGTAGAAAGACGTTTTGGCCCGCCTTCTTGAAACGGAAATCGAGGTTTCTCACCGGGGAACTGGCACCTAAAAAAGGCGTCTCCAAAGTCTAAGGAGTTGATTTCAGAGGAGGTGGAAATGAGGAGCCTGTGCTGTTGGGAAGCGACTCTCAAATGGTGGGTTGCAAATTGTGGGTCAAGGACGATGGTACGCCACTGTTTGGAAACGCAACTCAATCGGATTAGAGATTTGAGGGGCAATCTGGAAAGGATTTGCTCTATAATATCTTGAGGGAGGTATTTCATTGCTATGGACATGACTTTTCAGCTGAAACCCTAATTCGAAAGTAGAAAAAAAAAATTCTTTTAATAAGAAAACGACTTTTTCACCATATGGCCAATGGTGACACTAGTAAACTAGAGGTCGGAACCAAAAACAAATTGTATTCAAGCCAAAAACATATGTATTCAATTTCAAGCCAAAAACAAATTGTCCCCACTCGTGGTTTCCTACTTTACTTGGTTCTCCTGGAAAGCAAATTAGACTAGCTAGTTCATAACTTTGCTAGCATTCGAAGTACTAATAAATTAACACAATATCGATCAGCTATCAAATTAAATGCGTCCTTAGAGCCTAGTTCCAATTTGACGGACTCTCATTATACTTGCTGATGAAGATATTCCCGAAATTCCTTGTTATCCTGCTCCTTATCCTCTGATACTTCGAAGACCATAAAGGATGTTTTTTTTTTATCAAAAGATGAACTTCATTAATGAACGAAGATTACAATGAGATTAGGAGCAAAAGTTTTTAGAAGAAAGCTTTGCCCACATTAGACTTCACACTCGAAGTCCATACTGACACACTGGTGAAGCCAACTAGGCCCCGACTCCAAACATAATAAAGGTTGACTCAACTTCAAGGCTTCTTTAGCAAGGCGATGTGCAACTTTGTTACAATCTCGCCTTACAAATCGCCAACTACAACTAGCAAAAGACTTAAGTAACTGTCTAACTTCATCTAAAATATGACCTTCAGAACTTAGATCCTCACTACTATCATTTAAAGCATTGAAAATTGTCAAAGCATCTCCCTCCACTTCCAATTTATTAAACCCAACATGCAGAGCAAACCTTAAAGCATGAAGCATCGCTAAAGACTCCACTGCTCTTGGGGGAAGGTTACCAACCTGAGGAACGGCCAAGGCTCCTTTAAGCTTGCCCATTTGATCCCGGAAAACAGCTCCAATACCACTCACTCCATTTCTAACATTCGTAGCGCCGTCAAAATTTAATTTGAGACATCCCATACCTGGAGGTTCCCATTTGGCAGTCTCCCTCTGCACCATCAACTCAGGCAAAACAGGATCCGAATTCTTGATATTGGCATTGCAGTACTGCATCTGCCACTCCCCAGCAGCTAGCACTAAGTCCTCTGATCTCAACGTCTTTTCCCCATGCCTATGCAGATTTCTATTTCTCCATAGCCACCACACCATAAAGCCAAAGAACTCCATGTCACTCCTTACAGCAACCTTTTGCACATGTGAAATTAAATCCAAGAAGGAGGGCTCCTTCCACGTATTACAAACTTCACTCAAGAAGGTCAGATTCCAAACTCTTCTAGCCATAGGACAATCCCAAAATACATGAATAGGAGTTTCACAAGGAGCGCCGCATTGCCAGCAACTTGCATCTGGTGTAATTCTTCTTTGTTGTAGATTATGGCCACATGGCAGAAAATTTTGAATGGCCCTCCAAAGTAATAATTTAATCTTGTGTGGGACAAATAGCCTCCATACCTTTTTCCATATATCTGGGAGAGTAGAAGAACTGCACCCAGCCTCACTATTACCATTCTTAGCTTGCAAACCCCGGGCCACCCAGTACCCTGTCTTTACACTAAAGCTGCCATTCGTTGTAAAATGCCACACCAACTTATCCGGAACTGATCTCAAACCCATAGGCATACTTAAAATCATCTCAACCTCATGTGCAAGAAAGTTTGATCTTAATAGAGGGACATTCCAAGCTCCAGACTCAGTAAACAAGCAATCCACCTTTAAATCCGCCGAAATATTAAGAGGAGATACGACTTTAAAGCCTGTTGGGGAGGGTAGCCAATGATCACCTTTAATGCGAACACTTTTCCCATTTCCAATTCGCCATCTCGTTCCATGATCAAGAACTTGTTTCCCCCATAATAATCCTCTCCAGACTGCCGAAGGTGTAGTCCCTAAGGAAGCATTCAGAAAACTCGTATGTGGAAAATATTTTGCTTGCAGAAGTGCACTTACCAAAGAAGGTCTACCCCAGAAGATTCGCCAAACTGTCTTCGCAAGCATGGATTGATTAAAAGCCCTTAGGTCTCGGAAGCCTAATCCACCATCCTCCTTCCTGTTACACAACCTCTCCCAACTACACCAATGAATTCCTCTAGCTCCACCGCTTTTACCCCACCAAAATTGACTCACTTTCGATTGGAATTTCTTGCACACACAAATTGGCAACTTGAAAACACTCATGGAATAAGTAGGAATAGCTTGAGCCACTGCTTTAATTAAAACAAGCTTACCCGCTTTTGAGAGGAACTTCCCTTGCCAACCCTATAAATGAAAGTCCAATCTTTCATTCATCTTCCGAAAAACATCTTTCTTGTTCCTACCTATCGTTGTTGGGAGGCCTAAATACTTCTCATGAAAATCCACCACCGGGACACTTAGAATTTCTTGTATCTCCATTTTCACCAGGTCAGAAACATTAGGCCCAAAAGACAGAGCCGATTTTTGAAAATTGATACGCTGCCCAGCAGCACTCTCATAAAGTAACAAGCACTGCTTCAAGGAAACACAATCCTGAGTGGTTGCATTCACAAATAATAAACTATCATCTGCAAACAAGAGATGAGAAATAGATGGTGCATAAGGAGTCACTTTCACCCCATGAAACCAACCCATCTCGTCTGCCTGATGAAGGAGACCGGATAGACCTTCAGATACAAGAAGAAAAAGATATGGAGAAAGAGGATCACCTTGACGAATACCTCTTGTAGGGTTAAAATGTCCAACCGGTCGACCTTTCCAGAGAATAGAAAAAGATACCGACTGAACACACTTCATGATTAATCTCACCCACTGATCCGCAAACCCCAACTTCTTCATTACCTCTTCAAGAAAATTCCACTCTACCCGATCATATGCTTTACTAATGTCCAATTTAAGCACCATCTTTGGCTCCGTAGTTGTCTTCTGAACATGAATGCTATGGACAGTTTCAAAGGCTGCAATGACATTGTCCTGGATGTTTCGACCAGGGACAAAAGCACTTTGAGTACTAGAAATGATATCTGGCAGATGCTTCTTCAGTCTATTTGCAATGGTCTTAGAAATTAACTTATACACTGTGGAACAAAGGCTGATAGGTCGAAACTCTGTCACATAAAGTTTTGGCCTATAAAATCAGAATTAATTACATTTTACGCCCGAACTATAGGAGCATTTTCAGTTTCATATCCAAGTACGAAATACTTTTGTTTGAATACCTCAACTTACATCGATCTGTTAAACATTTTCATTCCTGGAGTTAAATATCTCGTTACAAAAAATCTGTTGGTTGGACTTTTAGCAATGTTTAGGGAACTGATTGACTATTAGGACTTGGTTGAATATGACGGAAGCTCAATTATTTGCGGATCAAATGTTTAAATGTTGTTTTCTAGTTTCCTTCTTTTTTTTTCTTTTTTTTTTTGGGCTAAAAGATTGTGGATAGAAGAGGAATAAAGCCTCCCTATCGCACCATTTTATTGATCAAAGAAGAAGAATGAAGGAGGGGGACCAAAACCAATACCTCTTTAAAAAAAAAAACAACAACAGACTAACTAAAATGAAATTGAGGTAGACCTCTAATGTCATTATTACAATACAATACTATAAAAGGTGGAGGATCATCCCACCACACCAAATTAGAACAAGATGTACCATGATTTGCCAAAACATCATCTATTTTATTTCCTTCCCGAAAAATATGAGAAGCTCTAAAGTTCATATGAGAAATTTGGTAAAAGCAATTCAACCAACGAATTCTAAGAGACCAACGGACAAGAGAAGATGTACTGATATTGTTTGAACCCAAACTGGAGCCAAACAGATATAATCAAGTACTAGAGATGAATCAACCTCCAACCAAATATGTTTCCAATCCCGAACCTAAGCACGCTCAATGACATTTATGACAACCATTATCTCCGCTAAAAATTACAATGAAGGTTGGAATAATCAAATTATTAGAGACATTTTTTTTTCTTGCAGAACTTGATTTAATATTTTGAGATAGTGAAAGTTGATCCAAAAAATCAATTTTATGGGTTGTGTTTGGCTCCAAAACCAGTTTGACTAGCAAACAATCTCTTTTGAATGCGTGAGCATGCCAACACTGTGCGGTGTAGTCGTCGGGGCGTCCATAAACCTGACTTATTCTCAAACGTTGTGGACGAGGAGAGCACCAACCTCGTCATAAGGTTATTTTCTCTGCCTTACGAATAAGGACTTGGGGTGTGATCTCTTGCGTCACCGAGTCGATACTCAATGTTGTAGATTGAGCAGAGCAATCACCGGGAAGTAGGAGAAAGCACGAGTTTTGCTAAAGCGTGACTTTAGCTTCGCTGGTTTCAACTAGGGTTGAAGGTAGGTTTGCTCCGAACAGACTTTGGATAATCTGAGAGATTAGTTGATTGAAGAGTTGTGTGTTGTATTTCGTTTTTAGCCTCTACATATAGGCTACTCGCTGCAAATTCACCTTCCTAATAGGAGAAAGGATATACTATTTTTTAGGCCACAGTTATTGGCCTTTTTTTTTTTAATAGAAGAGGTCATCCATTATGCAGCTCAGCAAGCAGTACAAAAACGATCCCCCCTATGGGGGCGACAGAAAGAACCGTTCCGTAGAAACTACTACAAAGCCAACCCTAACTAAAAGAGCAAACCAAACTAGTAATCTCCTAGTACACCCATCTTCTAGGATTAAGCCCAAACAAAGAAAAGTAGAGCCCTGAGGAATTAAAAAAATGCCCCAACATATCGGAGCCCAACAGGGTCTCTATTTACTTTGCGATCTTTTCTACTCAAGTAGACAGAAAAGAAACTAACACCTCCTCATAAAAAATAAGAAAGCCCACTTTTAAAATAAAAATAAAAAATAAAAAACCAGGACCCAATTGTGCTCATATTAGACCCAAACAGTTATTGGCCTTGAATCCAATCAAAACACTTATTATTTTGATAACTATCACGTAGGTAATAATTAATAATTATCTGCCTCTTGACGTAGCTAGAATATAGGCAAGATTAATTGTCTCTTGGATGCGAAGCATATCCAACCCACGTCTTAATTGCATATATATCTTCGCCAGCAAACTGTAGCTTAGTGGCACACTTAATTGATCGACCTACCGTATATATCCCTGGTTTATTGCAATCAAGGATAATTATATCGTTCCATATGTTGCACGTCCAATATTCCTTCCTTAATTGGCCCATTGTAAGCGCCAGCTTGCATAGTACTCATAAGCAAACCAACCATTATTAATTATCAAATATTTGATAATTAATAATAGATTAATAAATATCAACATTTATTTTAAGATTGTTTGATCTCTATGTAGGCTTTAATTAGCCTCTGAATATATTTTGTTGAAAATATATAGGTTGAATCATGGATATTAGCTCGGTTTTCTTTGAGCTACGTCTTGTCGGGAAAAATATTAATTTTGAGTTTAAACAGGTTGATGCATTAGACTTTTTCGTCGACATTGTTGGGTTAGGGAATATGAATAGCTAGAGTGGTGCAGTTTAAAACTGCTCCACCACATTAGAACTTCACATACCAACACCATCTTTGTCGTGGTGTGATGGATTGGGTGAAAAACCAACTTGGCATGGTTGTGGTCTCCAGCTTCGTAGTTTGCATAGAAATAAATGAGCATACTCAATGGGATGACATTGTTGAAGACTGAGGTATTGACCACCAACCCATGTAATTGTTTCAATTTAGTCATGGTTTTGCATTTTTCAAGTAGAGAGAGAATGGTATTGTGGTGCTTCATAGATCAGAAGCTTTTGAGGCAATCAGAGCAAGAATCGCTGTAAACTTAGAATAGCCAGCGCATAATCATAAAACTAAAGTGAAATAGTGAACGTAATGCGTAACACCCTTTGTGGCCAAATAACTTGTCAGTAAAGTTGTCTTTTATCTTGTTATGAGATGCATGCTTTTGAGTTTTGACGACGAATAATGTGTTAGCAAAGGTGTGTCCAAATCTTTTAGGGTTGATGTATGCCTTCGAAACGTTTGTGGGCAAAAGGTATATATATATGCTCATATTTTGTTTGTTTGTTTATTTAATTTTTTTTAAACGTAGATTGAGAAGTTTTAAATACACTCCTAATTACTTAATACACTATCAATTTAATTTTTCATTCTAATATTTTACTAAATACACAACCCAAAGTACCTAAAATACCCTTAATCTCAAAAATCATGAAATATCCTACTTTTTGACTACATTAAGGTTACTATTTAATATGATTAGTATATGCTAGTATATTGACGTTTTGTAAATGACCATATTGATTACTTGTGTTAGTTTATGGATTCTCCATAAAGATTTATTATTGTTCTCTTTAAATAGATGCATATGAATATGTTTTGTGTTATTTGAACTCTCATCCACCAAACACCATGTTAATCAATTATAAAATTATGAGTTGAACATTCAACCAAAACTATACCAGTAGTTTCTCTATAGTGGCGGAACTAAAAAGTTGTCATTAGAGGGGCCAAATAAATTAACAATTACAAATTTTTTTCACCTGTGATGTTTTATATTAGAAAATAAATTGATTAATCATAAATTTTAGAAAAAACAAGAAATTAACTAAAAAATGGGAGTAAAGGGATATGTTTTTAAAATATTTAATGCCATTGATTTTGAAATTCTAAATATTATGGTTTCTAACCTCATTTAATTACAATTTATTTAAGGAAAAATTAAATTAGAATGTTTCTAACTTTATTCTTGTATTAAAAAGGGAGGCCATGTATAGAAATTTGTTGTGTTTATCTAACTATTTATACATAAATAGAATAATATAAGGAAAATATGACTATTTTTTTCTTCTTCTACTGCATAGATGTTTGTTTTGGTCATTTAATTTACCTATAAAATATAATTTGAAATATAAAATAATAGGAATGCGTATTAAGTGATTAGGGGTGTGTATTTAAAATTTCTCACGTAGAATTGGTTGGAAAAGATATCCGTTTTTTATTTTTTGTTATCAGTTACAGACAAAATGATGCATCTTGCACAAATATGTATGATTTTAGGAACTCTTTTGATGAGGCTTTTACGGACAAATGTGTCATTTTATTTATGGAAGGCTTTGACCGATGAGTAACGATAAGATGTCTCTTTTTAACATATAAGTTTTTTTGGAATCATTGAGTTGGGGTCATAGGCCTAGGCTAGACCCAGGCTTCCCTGATGAGTTGTGATCTAATATGGCCCCTTTTTTTTTTTTTTTTTTTTTTTATGAAATAACAAATAAGGAATATAGCCCATTTTTTCTATCCCAAACTAATCAAATTCACCAAAACGCGGTGAGTTAGACGATTTTTGATTTGACTCGCACATCAAACATAAATATCCAATTAATTCGCCCAGACAAAAAAATTATACAATCTAGAATTCTAGATACAAAACTAGTAAAAAAAAAAAAAAAACAAGAGTTGACTTCAAACCCTTATTAATCAGTCTCAATTTCCCCATGAAGTGATCAGTAAAACAATGATATTACAACAAAATATTTAATTCCTCCCGAAACGACATCGTGCCAATAATAAGTAGGCGCCTAATCCGCCGAGAAATCCTGCGCGCCCAGTTTGGTAAAAATTTGGAGGCAAACAAAACTGAAGGGGACGCGAAACAAAAGCCCGTAAAGCGCTCACCAATGCCCGAAGAAAACCCCAAGAAAAAAAGTGTTGAATCCCTCCAGAATGTCTCATCTGTAGCAAACACCACCGCTTCTTCAAAAATTGAAACTGTTAAGTTGTTCAACTTCATTCAAACTCCGCAGCGGATGACATGTCGTGGATAAGAAATGCGGTGAACTTGGCCGTGGAAGCAAGCGCTAGCAGAACCCTCACCCGGACCGTTCGTAACTACGCCGACTCCGTCGTCCTTCACGCCGGAAATGCCGTCGCCGGCGGAGCCAAATTCCTCCTCCCCGATCGCATTGTAACCTTTACTCTCACCACTTTGTCTGAGATTTTGTAGATTATATATATGTGCTGCTTGAATTTCATTGTTTTGCATTTTGGAATTTTTAACAGGGTGCGAGGAATTTACAGAGCTTTAGGCATACTGTGAAAATATTGGAGGAAGTGTCTGTTTCATGTAGAGGGATAGAGAGAGTTCAGCTATTGAGAAGGTGGTTGGTTGCGCTTAAAGAAATTGAGAGATTGACTGCCGTTTACAATGAGGACAGGAATTCTGAAGATCATCTTATTTCCGATGAAAACTCCGATTCCCCGAAAAGACCTACCCTGGTGGGCAAACCCCTTTCACTCTAGACCCTGATAATCAGCATATATATATATATATATATATATATATATATATATATATATATATATATATATATATATATTTTTGGTATTTTTGTGGTTAGTGCACAGCTCTGTTTGTAATATTTGTGTGTTACTGGTTGAGACAGGTTTATTACGTTGACTCTGATATGGGAGATGAACCGAAAACTTTTCGTGATGTCTTTCTCCATAGCCAAGCTCTTGAAGGCATGACATTGTCCATGGTAATTAAGTTTAGAATAAGTGTTGGTGTTCATGATACCATGGTTTGCAATAGAGAATGCCGATGATGGATCATTGTCTGTATCACATGTAGTATTTACCCATGGTTGACACATAGAGGGATGTGTTTTGCTTCTTTAACAATAAAATACAAGGCTGATGCGTAGCACACATATGATGATCGAGTGAATAGGAACATGATCATGTATTAATAAATGAACGAACTCAGTTGTCACCAAGGCATGCATAATAGTTGCATTTGAAGTTGCGTAGCGAGAAACTCTTCTTGAACTGTAGACTTAAAATTAAAATGAAATGGTTCTTATTGATTTAAGTTTTCAGTAAAGTTCTAGAATGTGACATACACATATTCCTTTCAGCTTACCCTTCAGTTTTACTTTCATTCTGCATACATTGGGTAAGCTTTGAATTTGCTGATCCATGGAGTTTAACCGCAGGTTAACTCTTTTGTATGACTCAGATTCTTGAAGAACCAACTGAGGAAGAAGTTTCGCTACTTTTGGAGATATATGGGTGATTTTCCTCAATCTTTTAATTTTATCATATCGGTTCATTACCCCTTCTTTGGGATAAGTTAGGTCATAAAAGAACAAAAACAATTGTGTTCGATTGCCCACACAACTACTTAAGAAAGAAAGGACTCTACATGCATAAAATTGCTTTTCTATTTCGAGTATTAAATATCTTGTGTACTTCCTTATGGTATGGTTATACACAGGCTCTGTCTTACAGGAGGAAGGGAAGTACATGGTGTAGTGATGAGCAGTGTACAGAATTTGGCGAAAGCACTTTCATTCTACCAAGATGAAGTACTGGTAAGGATAGGGTTGGATCAGTTCAGCATGCATTTACATGAGGACAATTAAAGACTCTATGCCTATATAAACAATATTAAAGACAAAAAAAGGGCGTGCCCTATATTTTCAGTTTTTAGTCAGGGCTCTACAAAGGTCAAGATCGACCTGACATGTATTTGAGCTGTTGGGACTAATAAGTTTGCTAGTGTGATGCAATTGTCTGGTTCTTTATAGTAATGGAGCTACAGGCTATTTTGTTCTTGAGATTTTCAAGTCTCGATCCAAAAGTTATATTCTATATATTCAAGGCTCATGAGTTACTTATTCATATCATCATTTGAAGGCTTAAGTTCCCAGGCCCCAGAAAAGACTCTGTTTCCTTCTCAGTAGATTGAATTGCCATCTTCCATATCGCATAAAACTTTCTTTTGCTGCATCACCGTTATATTTTCCAGTGTTACATTATAGCAGATGAAAATATTTCATCATTTCTTCATCAGTTAAGACAGCAGTACTACTTTTTCGCAATGTCGTTGCGAATCAAGATTTCTGAGTTTCTAACACATGCATCCTTCCTCTTTTCTTTCCTCCTTTTTTGAACTTTTCTTTTCAGATAAAGCGAGAAGAATTGCTCCAATTGGCTCAAAGTGCAATTTCAGGGCTTAAACTAAATGCTGATCTTACAAGGTGGTCGAGGAAATTTGTTTCGTCTTTTTGTAGCTAAATGTTTAGTGCACTAAATGATATTCTGAATGAAAATAACTGCTCTGTTATCTTGTTTATGGCTAGAGAAGTCAAATTTGTTTCTCTATTGCAGCGGTAGTTTTTACATATTGAAGTGACTGTTTCATGTTTGGATTCTAATGAACCAGTATTATACTTTCATGAGTATGTATATATGCTGCTCTCTGTATGGGTATGCATGGGAGTTCATGCTTTGGACTGATGGAACTCTGAAGTTGTTAAGTATGGTTTCACAATTTTCTGGACTTGATTAAAACTCCAAGTAGTGTGCATGTCCATGGTTTTGGGAATTCATGCTTTTTTATTGATGAAACTCCAAGTAGTGTTGGTGGGTGAATGTGGGAATTCAGGCTTATGAGTATGAAAGTCCAAACTAGTTAAGTATGATTTTCACAATAACTTGGAATCTATTAATGAAACTCCCAGCACTGTGTGTAGGAATTTAACTGATTCATGTTTTAGATTATCAATTCTTAGTATAATAACTCACAATTCTCTTTCCAGACCTCTAATTTCTTGGTTTGCCTTTTTCTCTGTTTAGCTATTATGTTCTTCAGTATGGGATATAATGTATATCAATAACCTTGTTTGGATATACTCTATTTGACCTCATTTTAATGAATGCTTGACATTTCCAGCTACATGTTTTGATTCTTAAACGGTCTGCATTGATATTTGAGTGCGGTATATGCTCTGGTCAACCTTTCGCCTAATCTTTTGCTCGTGGTTTTATGATCTTATGCCCTCAGAATAGATGCTGAAGCCTGCAGCATAAGGGAGGAACTTGATAAACTGATGGCACTGCAGCAGCCTTTAAGTGGAAGTTGTAACAATTCATCGGAGACAGCAAAAGATGCAACAGTAGAGGTATACTTGATTTTCCTGCATAGGCAAATGCGCATAAACATCCATATAAACATATCTGTACTGCACAAATGTTGTTTAAGATAATTTTTATACATGATCCAACTGAATTTCCATTTTAGTAAGGCACCCGCTTTTTCTGTGTGCATGCTTGTTCTAATTTGTCTTCCGATTTTTCTATGCCTCTGTAATAACCATTTAATATTAGGTGCTCCCATTTATCACATCAAAAGGCACAACATACATTTTCGCTTGCTGTATTTATCTCTTTATTCACAACTAAGCACTTCTGTTGGTCCTTTTGTTTGAATAGTGGACCATGTTCAATCAGTTTTCTCAAACATGGTCTCAGTTAAATTTTCAAGGAAGGAAAAAAATGTGAATGGAGTCTTTGGGTTCAGTATGTTTCAGTTGTGCTAAACTACCTGTACGGTTCAGGCAGTTGTACCTGATACAGTTGTGTTGATATAAATTTATTTCTTTATTTAACTAAAGAAGTTGTGACTCATCAAAACTGAAAGCTCTAATTTCCTTGCAGAATTTAAAAGCAGCACTCGTAGAAATTCAACTATGTTCCAGGTTGGAGTCTCTGTTACTAAAGAAGAAATCCTTGAACAATGGGGACTCACCTGAGCTGCACACTGAAAAGGTCCCAATTTGATGTCATTTCAGCTATCCAGTAAAAGGGCATTAGAACAAGCTTTTCTTGGTTGCAATGGATAAAAATAGTACCAAATAGGCAAATATTAAGATACAAAATTTGAATTATACTATAAAAGTTCATCTAAACGCCGTACTTTATTCATTTATCTGGAAACTGAGTGATTCCTTTGAGGGGCACTGCATGTGCTTAGTTAATAATGAACAATCTTCTTTTTCCATATTACTATTGAACTCTCCTCTTTTAAATTGCAGGTCGAAAAATTGAAAGTATTATCAGAATCTCTTGCTAATTCCACCTCACAAGCAGAAAAGCGCATTTTGGACCACAGGTTTGAAACGGCCTTCTAAAACATATTGCCAGTATCTATTTGGTCTAGTTCTTTCTTTCTTTCTTTTTTGGGACAATATCTATCGATCTACTCTAGTTTATGTGTATTGGTTTCCATGTCTTTGAGAAGATAAATGTGTGTCCAAGAGTATTAGGTTTTCTTTTGTTTTTTTTTGTTTTTGGTCTGCCAAGAGCATTAAGTTCAAATGAGTCAGCATAATTTTTATTACTTTATTTATTTGAGAAAACAGATGTACGTGCATATTTAGATGAACTTTAAAGGGAAGATTAATTTATAGGATTCTTCTATTAAATATGGTGTTGAGTACATTTATCAGTTATATTTCATTTAAGTATAAAGGGATAGAGATAGTGCACTTCAACTCAATACATTTGGTGCATGCCAGGATGTGCATCTTCAATATATAAGATATTTAATTAGTTGCTCTCTGGTATGGGTAATGTGAAAATTTTGGCCGTACTTGGTGTTTTCTTAGTCTGGATTTTGTTTGACTTTGATTAATCTTTTCTTCAATTCTTCAAGCAGATTTCAGAAAGAAGAAGCACTTAACTTTCGTGTAGCTAAAGCTAATGAAGTAAGCCAACTTGAGAAGGTATGCCTATAATTAAAGATATTTGTCCAATTAAGGAACTCTTTCTTTTACAGATACATTGTAAGTCATGGATAAGCTACATGAGTTAAAGGAAATCTTAAATAAAAAGCTGCACCTCATCATGAGTACCCTTATATAGTTATATCTGTAAATCAAATTTTAAAAAGATGAGATTTACTTGCTTTAGTATTTGGTGTATTCAGTTGAAGGTTTTCATATATATGCTCTTTTTAAATTTAATCATGATAGTTTTGCACCTTACATTTCAAATTTTCATCATACTTTTGATAATTAATCTTATTGTTGGTGGCATGTGTCAATCTGTTGATGCATAAGTAAATACTGCACAGTGCAGTTCCATCTCATGATATCTAGGAAATTTTCCTCCCCATTGCTAATGCACAGTAAATATTGCTATTGCACACAATTTATGTTAAAAGCCTACTATCTTCTGCGATAATACTTTACACACTTGATATATATATATATATATGTGTGTGTGTGTGTGTGTGTGGTTTTTTTATTTGATGCTTGTTACGTTGAATATGATTGAATCCCATTTTCTTTACCACTTGGTGCTATTGTGTGGTTATGATCCATTTTGCTGTTGAGGTACACAAATTATAGAACGTCAACATTTTTCAGGATTTGGTGGCAGAGATTGCACAACAGGAGAGGCAAAGAGAAGAACTCCAAGAAGCACTGAAGAAGGTTCCCTCTCGATTCCTTAAAGTCCTTGTATGCTATAGTACTATATATACATAGGAGGTCACTGTAACTTCTGATTAATTTAATTAATTGAGTTTAGTTTAACTTCTAGGCTTCTAATAACTGTAATATGTGAAATCCACATTGATGATTGCCTGAAGTGCGTATTCTTTACGTTTTTCTATTATCTGTGTAGAAGTTAATTTTGATCATTGGAGGATCCCCTTGCGGGAACCTCTTTAAACAACTACAAGTCCATTGTGTGTATGCATATGTTGTTGATTTTTGGGTGTTTTGTGAACATCAGTAGAGGTGAGTTGCAAATGTTACTCATGTCAATTCTGTAGTCTGAATAATGAGTTCCGTTTTGTTTTTTCATTTTCTTTTGCTGGAACTGCTGAACATTTTATAGGTCATTATCTCATTGAATGCTCTTCGTGGACGCCTTCACAATGCGAGAGAAGAAAGAGAACAATTTGATGAAGCAAGTAATCAGATTATTGTACACTTAAAATCAAAGGTATTACTCGATTTTTAAGTTGTCTAGGTCACATTTTGAAACATTGGTGAAGAAAAGTTTTCTACTGCTGTTATTGCTTGCTACAGACTCTTCAGTTTTCTGTTTTTTAATCACAGGAAGATGAGCTGTCACGATCCATTGATTCATGTAGAGCAGAGGTTGATGTTGTCAATACTTGGATTTGTTTTCTGGAAGATACCTGGGTTCTCCAGGCATCGTACACAGAGAGAAAGGAGAAGCAGGTCAAGTAAGTAGTTCTATCTGATTTACACTGATCAGCAAATTACTATGATGCTAATGTTTTATGTTGGATAAATGTATTCTCAAAATTTGGAGTTCAATTAATATCATATAAATTTACTCTATTTTGTTTTTTGTGTCTAGCCATATTGTATATACAGTAAAATAAGTTATTCTTATCAAATGATACTTGGTTATGTACTTGTTCTAGTGAGGAACTGGAGAAATATGGAGGCTATTTTGTGAATTTGGTAATCCATCTTCTCTCTACTTATAAGGTAATAGTTTTGAGTTTTCTTCTTATAGTTGGAGAGTTTCTCTGTAGTATCATCTCATCCACTTGGGGTGACAATTACTATGATGTCCTTTTGACTTTCCTATTGGTGTGCCTGTTACAATTAGGAAAGCTTGCGTTCATCCATCACTTGTATTAGGAATCTTGTGGAGAGATTGAGTTCAAGTCAAGGGTAATTTTCTCAGTTTAATTTATTTTTATTTTTGTTACACAGTTATATGAAGCCACTAATATTTTATTTACACCAGTTCAAATATAACTCTCATTAAAGATGATGAAAGTTCAAACCCAAGGAAAAATATTGAAGAGGAATATTTGGATGTGGAAGCCAAGGTGTGCTTAAGTCTTCTTCCCCTTGTTTTGCATTTATATGGTTTTTATTTATTTTTTGTCTTTAGTAGTTTTAGTGTTGAGCTATATTTGATAATTTTCTCACTTACGAGTCTGCATGGCTTTGTCTTCGGTGTTTGTGCTTTAAAGCTTTCTACTGAGCAGTATTGTCATTCAAAATATGACAATAATAGATCTTTTTTTTCTTTTTCCGTATAAGTGCTTGTCTACTCTTAAGGAAATCAGGTCTTTTGTTCCTTTTTCTTTTTCTTTTTTTGGTGAATAAGAAAATGATCCTTAACCTCTTAATCTTGTCTTTGTCAGTTATTGACCACCTTGAGTGTAGTGGAAACCATGAAAAAGCAATTTTATGTTCAAAATGAAGGCATTTACAGGTACTCAAATGTGCTTTCATTTCTCTATCTGCCATTAGTCTATAACACAAGCATAACTGCCTTAACATGCACACATGCAGGAAAGATGGCCAGAAGGTCAAAGAGCTCTTTGATGACCTCAAGAACATTAAAGATGAATTTGAATCCATTGAAAGACCTGTATTGGTAATTGAAGCTTCACCACGGAAACCAGACACACCATCTAGTGATAGGCCTTTTGCAAGTATAACTCCAACCTCGATCTCACCATTGCCAATCAAGACTTCATTTTTCAAACGAGACGATGCATCCAAATCTTCCTTGATTAAGAAGAGGAAACTAGACCAAAAAGAAGAATCGGTGAACCAAGATCCACCATTGGCAACTAGTTCTCCAAACTCCAAACAAGATGCAGTATCCAAGTCTTCCTTGAATAAGGAGGAGAAGAAATCAAACCCAAAGGAAGAATTGGCCAAGTTACATCCAGGATTTGATTCCGATAGCAGAGAAGGCTCAACAGAAGAGATTACTGATTGGGTGTTTGATGAAGTTGAAAAGTCAGTAAACACCTTTGCTCCTGCCAAAGAAATCATCACTACTTCTACTAAAGAAAACACCACTGATGCAGCCCAAGAAATCACCACTGCTCCTCCTTTTAAAGAAATCACCACTACTGCTCCTGCCAAAGAAAACACCACTGCTGCTCCTGCCAAGGAAAACACCACTGCTCCTTCCAAAGAAAGCACCACTACTGCTCCCACCAAAGAAAACACCACTGCTGCTCCTGCTAAGGAAAACGCCACTGCTACTCCGGCACAAGAAAACACCACTGCTCCTTCCAAAGAAAGCACCACTACTCCTTCCAAAGAAAACACCACTACTCCTTCCCAAAAAATCACCACTGCTCCTGCCAAAGAAAACACCACTGTCGCTCCTACCAAGGAAAACACCACTGCTGCTCCTGCCAAGGATAACACCACAGTCACCACTGCTGCTCCTGCCAAGGAAAACGCCATTGCTGCTCCGGCACAAGAAAACACCACTGCTCCTTCCAAGGATAACACCACAGTCACCACTGCTGCTCCTGCCAAGGAAAACGCCATTGCTGCTCCGGCACAAGAAAACACCACTGCTCCTTCCAAGGACACCACAGTCACCACTGCTGCTCCTGCCAAGGAAAACGCCATTGCTGCTCCGGCACAAGAAAACACCACTGCTCCTTCCAAAGAAAGCACCACTACTCCTTCCAAAGAGAACACCACTACTCATTCCCAAGAAGTCACCATTGCTCCTGCCAAAGAAAACACCACTGCCGCTCCTGCCAAGGATAACACCATTGCTGCTCCTGCCAAGGAAAACACCACTGCTGCTCCAGCACAAGAAAACACCACTGCTCCTTCCAAAGAAAGCACCGCTACTCCTACCAAAGAGAACACCACTACTCCTTCCCAAGAAATCACCACTGCTCCTGCCAAAGAAAGCACCACTGCTGCTCCTGCTAAGGATAACACCACTGCTGCTTCTGCCAAAGAAAACACCACTGCTAACCAGCAAGAAAAATAGACCAAATTCATATAATGGTTGATGCATACTGGTACCTTTTGATTTTAGAACAAGGTTGAATGATTCCCACCAAAAAGACAGACATCGCGAAAATCATACCATGTCTGGTTAAAGATGCAATGTTATGTATTTACACTCTAGGTAAGACTCCATGTAGGTTTGTAAGTACAAAGTGTAAAATACTTGAGTGATTAGATACTGAAAAACATTGTCCAAAAAAAGAAAAGAGTTATATTGAATAACTGTAAATTCTCTGAATTTTTATTATGTAAATACCTTTTATTCAAATCATAGTAACAAAGTGGTAGACTGCATTTAGGGTCACATGAGAATTTGGTTCAAAAGGAAATTTAATGCAGGAGGTTTCATTCGAAGTTTTATTTTTTATTGTTATAATTTGTATTCAATCAAAAGGGTAAAATTAAAATTTTAGGTTTAAAACGTTAAAATGGAGGTCAAGTGAGAAAATTTAGAGGTTCTAATAAAATTTCTCCAAACAAATTCTAACACTATAATACACAAATAGAGTCAAGGCCGGCCCCGGGCAAAGTTTAGGGTTTTTGTCATTAAATTTCCAATTTTACCCCTTAATTATTTCTCTATGTAAATCTTCTTCTCCATACTTCCACAACAATGAATACAAAGCAAATATCCATCGTCATTCACCACTGAAATTACCTTCGAGCACAATAAACACAGATTTTGAGAACTGGCACATGAAAAGAAAAGGAAAAAAACAGAAATGGGTTTTTCTCAAATTAAAAGGCAAAGAACAAAGTTTACACTATGATCAAGCTCAGTTTCCAAATCCATGGTGGGTTGTCTCAGCAATCGATTGAATTGAAAAAAGTATTTGATCATTGCCCAAAACACCTTCTGTAATATATACTATGAGAGATTGAAAGGCACTCTTGAATTGAGAAGAAAGACGAATTAAATTGTTATTTATAGTAACTTTTCTGAATTCTTGATGAGATTTTCTTTTTTCTCTATCAGTCAACAAAACCCAGTTGCAGGTCTACCCCTTCTGAGAATATGAGTTCAAGAACGTTGTGCATGCACTGATGCACATAGTATTTCCTTAATTAAAGTTTGGAGAGATAAAGATGGTTTCTCAATTTAGGGGGGTGTATTGTATATGGAATTAGTGGAACTTTTAAAGAAATCTATGAAATTTAAAAGTCTGGGTGTATTCAATATAGACTTTTAACAATCCATGAAAGTCTTGAGGTATTCAATTAGGATTTTTAAAGACTTCATGAATTCCACCAAAATCTAGGGATATTCAATTAAGACTTTTAAAAATGAATAAAAGTACAGAGATATTCAAAATATCATTCATACTTATGGAATTAGAAAATCATGGATAATCATGGACTTTGTAATGTTAACTATACATACCAAACTCCAATAATTTTCCAGCCTCCAGACCAAAGATTTCAAAAAGTCTATCAAAGTTTCCTCTTCAAAAAAAAAAAAAATGGTCTATCAAAGTTCTTCTCTCTAGGCACGAACAAGTTTGTCCTTCATCATCTCTTTTTTTTTTTTTTTTTTGATCAAATAAGAACTTCATTAATAAAAACGAAGATTACAATGAGAATGGGAGATAAAAGCTTCAACCGAAACTTTCCCCACTTTAGACGTCAAAATGGACATCTATACTGACGCACTGTTGAAGCCAAACTAGGCCCCAACTCCAAACATACTAAAAAACTTAACTAAAATACTAAACTGGCACCAGACAAATTGGCAGAAACAACAAAACGTGTTGGAGCAGATTCAGCCAAGAACACCAACTCCCACCCAGAATCCACTTGGCCAGCAAATGATCGACCAAGCCAACACTCGTCGTTGCTTCGAACCCGATCAAGGGGATTTCTGGACAGTCAGACCTAGGACTAAAGAACACCCAACACCGTTATCCCACCACTACTCCAAAGCACCATCACTTCCAACCCAAATCCTGACAGGAAAGACCTCCTAGAAAGCCATCATCTCTCTTTCTTAATTTTTAATCTTTTATGATATCAACCTTTTTTGATACCCAACATGTTCATTGTAGTTGTTGAATGTGATTTTTGTTTTTTGTTTTTTGTTTTTTTTTCAATTGTGATACTTCGAACCCTAATAGCAATAAAAATGATTTATAAAACCCTAAAACTCAAATATGTGGTCTAACCCTAAGACCTTGAACCATACTAAATTTTATCTTATTAATTAATTATTCTCATTAATTTGAATTTATATTATGGTTCAAAAAAAGGTTGAACAATTGAATTTCAATTGATTGATTATAGATCAAGACATTGACCAATATTGCTACAATATATGTTAATAATCGGCGAAAACAAAATTGATGAGAATAATTAACTATAAACATAAAGTGATCTATATTGTATATTTATGTTGTTGGGAGATTATGAATGAGAACAAACTCGCTAGACAGATTAACAATCATTTATTTGAGTCAATTTCTATTAGAAGATACTGGAGCATTGAAGAGACAACAAGTTATTATTTTGTTTTGTGTTTGGGCTGCATTTGTTTTTTTGTTTTTTTTTTTTTTTTTATATTTTGTACATCCTAGGAAATCTGTAGAAGTCATTCATAATAAAGTATATAGATTTTCATGAATCAATAAAAGTCTGTTGCTAAAATCAATAGTTTTAAGAAATCCATAACAGTCTATCAACTTTTTAAAGAGTCTGTGGACTTTTTAAAAAGTCTGTCATTGAAAAAAAATCTGCACAAATTCAAATACAATACACCCCCTTAATTATAAATAATATAAAATCTATGTTAGACAATAATTAAACCATCAACGATGGACAGAAGATATGCATGTCAAAGATGATGATGGAATATGGTTGTCAGAGAGCTTTAACTCTTAAAAGTGGAAAAACCAAGTGGGAATTGCCAGAAGCTTTAACTCTGCAATGACTTATACATATCAGTTTCATGGCGTCCCCAGTAAACCAATTATGCACAAAGCATGGGAGCTATAATTTGATCAATCATGTGCTCAGTATACCACTACTGATTTACTCGAGCAGCTCTTCAGAATAGAACCACGTGACCTCTTCCTCTGTCTCGTGTAGGCACGTGGTTACTACCATCGCCGGCAGTGAGCTTCCACCGTACGTTATTGTTCCTTTTTATGCTGCAGAGAACGCTGCCCATGGCTCCAATTCCATTCCCAAATAGTATTTACAACCATGTAAACAAGAAAATGAAAACAAATAAGGGGAAGTCAACTAGTCAAGGGTGGCAAATGTATGACACGACACGACACGGCACAATAACAAAATAGTACATGATTTTTATAGGGTGGTGCTATTCACACATCCATTTTCTATTACTTTAATTCAATTTATTTTTACAAATTACCCTAACTACCCTCCTTTGCAATTCTGATTATTTTTTTTCTTTTTTCTATTTGGCAAGTCAATCATGAACCAATTTTTCATCTAAATTGCAAAGTTTGTCCTCATACGAGTAGGAGGGGTAAGATGCATGCTTTACTCCTTTGTTGTCTGGGGTTCCAATATTGCACCTAGCAGGGGCGTAACCAGGATCTGAATATGGATTGGGCTGGATTTAAGTGCATAAAAATTTTGCAAGCTCGTAATGGGGCTTGGGAGAGATGAAATTAGAACTTAGAAGTACCTTATGTAGATGTGGGTGATCTGGAGCTAATCGGGTTGGAGGAACTGACGAACTGATGAACTCGGTCGGAGGAGCTGAGGATTAGGAACTGAGGTGAGGAAGTCAGGAAGAAGAACAACCGAACAATGTCGGCTACTTTCTGGTAAAGGAAGGATATAATTATTAGATGTGTATATATAATATATATAATTTTTTTTTAAAGTGGGCTACTATCAGTACTATTGGCAATATACCTATACTTGGGCCTTTTTCTCCTTGATTATGGGTTGGGCTATAGCCCAACCAGCCCTGTGACTGGTTACGCCACTGGCACCTAGCTTATTAAAGTTTCTCGTTTCTTATAGATTGGCAATAAGCCATTTTCAAACGCAGTCTGCAAATTTGGAAAATTTTTGGGCACAAAAATAAAAAATAAAAAATTGGAGTAGAGTTCAAAATTAATTGAACAAGGCTTATCTGAAGGGTTAGACAAATGCAGACACACGCATAATCAATGGTATGCAACTCTTAATATAATGTATTTTAGATAATTGTATTGAAAGAACACTCACCGGCCCATAAATAAAAGTTCAACTATTAGGCTGAAAAAAACACTAGACTTTGGAATATTATTGCCGGTATGTAACAAGTAGATCCTAAGCAATAATATCTCAAATGTTGCAAATAGCATCCAAAGAAAATACAATAGCACTTCAGTCAAAAGATTGTTGTTATGTAATGGCACTACGAATCTGCAACAAAACATAAACAAAAAGAGCACAATGTTACTCAATGCAGAGTTTTAGAATGGATATCATTAGTCACATAAACTTTCTTGATTACTTCCTTATCGCTCAAAACTTAACTTTGTGCAAAATCTGAAGATCCTGATCAAATTTCTGATGTAAGGAAAAAATTTGAATCATCAACCCTACATAAGATTTTAAGAACATTAGCTAATGACTTAGAAAAACAGTTTACCTCATTAAAATCGTCAACGTTCAGGAAGCAACAAAGGTGCTTCTCATCATTTTAGTTAATACTGCAGTTGCCCTGCAAAAGTAAATAAGACAAAACACTCAATTTCCTTGATTACTTCCTCATCACTCAAAACTTAACTTGTTCATGCTAAATCTAAATTTGCTTGCTCTGCCATAATTGAACTTCAAAGCATCACAATAGAGAGATGGAATGACTATGCTAGAGAAGTTTTTGATGGAAAAGAAAAGAAGGAATCATAAAGAGTGTTGAAGTCCTCGTCTGTGGGAAAATGAGGGTTTAGAATTTGGCGATGATTGACTTGCAAAAAAAAAAAAATAAATAAATAATAATCAGAATTGCAAGGGACGGTAGTTAGGGTAATTTGTAAAAATAAATTGAATTAAAGTAAAAGAAAAATAGAGGGGGTGTGTGAATAGAGAAAATGAGTGTGTGAATAGCACCACCCTTTTTATACGATAAACATGTGCTAGTATTATATAAGGAAAATGATTATTTTTTATTTTTATTTTTTTCACATTTCATATGATGAGTGAACCTGCTTGTTCACCCCACTTTTAACATAATTCAAGTCGATTGTTCTTGAAATAGATGAAGTTTTGGTTCTGAAATGTCTTTTTACTTAGAGCAACTCCAACAGCTTCCCTATAATTTTTGTATTATAGAGAAGCAAAAATCAAAGTTTTAGCCTCTTTTTCTTCTCCAACTCCAACAGATTTCCTATTTTACAGCAATTTCTAATTCTTCCATAAAATTTTAGAGATTATTGTAAATTTAAGGAATTTGGTTTTCTCTTTCCTCACTATCTCTAAAATGGGGAATCTGTTGGAACAAAAGAGGCTCAGTTTTCTCTAAAATAGAGAAAAATTAAAATATGGGGAAACTGTTGGAGTTGCTCTTGAAATTGGACATTGTGGATTTGTTCTAGTGAGGTCAACAGTTGAAGCTTTAAAAATATGTTTTTTTTTTTTTTGAAAGGAGCTTTAAAAATATGTTTAGGTTTACCATGATCTTTCCAACATTTTGACTAGGTCAGAATAAGGACACCAACACACATTAATACATATGATGATAGCCCATGTTAGATTTGGAGATATACAATAAATTTTTCTTCTCTGTTTCTCAAGAAAAAAAAAAATGAACTCAAAAAGGAAAAAGTCTCTGTCTCCCTTCCCATGATTATAGAATAGTGAGAGTTGCAGAAAACCACATTTCGAGAAGTGGGTTTTTCCCCCAAAGTAAAATAGAAAAACAAAAAATGGGTTGGATTTTTTGGATTTTTCAAATTCAAATTTTGGTTGCAGGGAGGCTAGTGGAGGGTTGCAGAAGAATCACAAAATTACATATGGAATTGGCATATGCTTCTAAACATAAGGTGCATTATTTTGAATAGAGGTTTGTTCCTATAATCCAAACCAAGCCATGTTCTTCCAAAAAAAAAAAAAAAAGGGTCAGAAAACTAAATTATATACTCCTATTCAAATAAATAAGTTGAATTCTGTTGTTTCCTGGATCTCATATATAGTAGCACTTGGTCTTTGTCCTAGAACATAAAATATGGGTTCAATCTTTTCAGTAAACTGAATAGGAAGCAGAATAGTGCATATCATAAATTTCAGATTAGATTCTAGCTGAGATTTTGCTTTGGTTCTATGTACTTTCACTTTCTTAACACTGTATCATAATTCGTAAGATAGCTAGGGTATATATGTTACTTACATTGAAACTCACAATAAAAACAGCAGCACTGCTTTGTCAACATCTCTTGTAGTTAGTGGGAGAGAGTCTAAAGCCTCTGCACAGACATTTTAAAGATCCAAGTTCATGGTACTTGATAGTTGATAAGAGTGGATGAGGAATAAGAGAACACATAGATGGGACTGTTCGACATATGTCACCCACTATTTGATTCAATGGTTTGAACTTTGAACTCAATGTAAGCAACTATAAGACAGGATTAAGGGAAATTAATATATATGTGCTTCTAAGTTCTAATGTGTTTGTGTCCAAAATGTTGTTTTGGAGCTTGAGTTGAGCTTTTTGGGTTGGAATCAATGTTGTTTAAGGGTTTTCTTGAAACAAATATCAAATAGAAATCTAAAACAACACGTATCTTGAAAAGAAAAGAGAAAATCTGAAGTCTAGGTTTTGTGACTTTACAGTATGGAAAAAAGTTCATACTTTTTTACTTTCTGTATTCTAGTCCTTGGAAGTACTCAAGATATGCAAATAAAAAAATAAAAAAATAAGAGAGATTTTGGTTCTATTATTTATAATTCAAACTACATAACATCTTTGCTTTAAAGGTGCTGTGTGCCTCACCAAGCTCTTCTCCCCATAAGCATCTTCACACAATACACATTACACAGACATACAAAACAAACACAGAGAGAGAGAGAGAGGGTTTCACATGAGAATGGCCAGAAACCAAGCTTCAAGTGATCATCAAACGTCAGATGAAGACTACATAGACATGGAAGTAAGTTCTTCTTCCTCAAACTTCTTCTGTTATTCCATTAGCTCTAGTCCACCACAAACTAGAGAGTTTGAGTTCCAAATGTCTTCAGTTCCTGACCATGACAAGCAGTCCACTACTTCTCCAGCTGATGAGCTCTTCTACAAAGGAACACTCCTCCCTCTTCATCTCCCACCTCGCTTGCAAATGGTCCAAAGTATCCTCCAAACCTCAAACAGTACCAAACTTGATACCAAAACCCAACAAGCTATTGAACAAAGCTTCAACCTTCCCTTCATCAAAAGCTCTAGAACTGCTCCCAACACTAACACAAGTACCCCATTGGATAGGTCCTGCAATATCTCACCCTCAGAGTCTTGCAGAGTAAGTAGTGAGCTAAACCCCGATGATTATGTCTCTGAATGGACAGAAGAAATGAGTGTTTTCATTGGTGATGATCCTTCAAAAAAATCTAATTGGTCAAAAAAGCTGAAGCAAATAAAGCAGTCCATTTTGAGTCAAAAGCTCAAGGCTTCAAGGGCATATGTTAAGTCCTTGTTCAGTAAGTCCACTTGTGCAGATCATGAGTACTCCTCAGCCAAGTCAGCAAGCAATGCAGAACCAGAAAATGGCTCAAAAGGTAACAAGGATTCCTTAAACAAGTACATGAAGATGGCAAAGAAGAATCCATTTGGGAAAATTGACAATGGGAGATATCAGATTTCAAGTACTACTCTCATGAAGAGCATTGAGAAAGAAATGGCTGAGGAAAATGCCAACACAAATCACAGAAAGTCATTCTCTGGGGCATTTCAACAACACTCAATGTGTTCCTCAACAACTTCATCTGTTTCTTCTTCTTCATCTTCTTCCTTTTCATTTAGTTCAAGTGGGTTCTCAGATTCACAGTTGCTCAAGAGGAGTATCAGTGCAAATTCTGAGATTGAGAGCTCCATTGAAGGAGCCATTGCTCACTGTAAACAGTCACAGCAGATTGTGGGTGTGAAGAGACAGTTTGTGGGTCAAGAGACACCAGGATTTGCCCAATGCCACATCCAAAGCCATGCGAGAGACACACATGATTGCATTATAGGATTGAGGACTTGAGATGG
Organism: Rosa rugosa; assembly: GCF_958449725.1. Lineage (NCBI taxonomy): Eukaryota > Viridiplantae > Streptophyta > Magnoliopsida > Rosales > Rosaceae > Rosa > Rosa rugosa. The sequence continues at coordinate 11,831,966 of NC_084826.1, read as the reverse complement.
TTCCCACTACCAGTTTTCTTACTTATGTTTTGAATTTGGGCTTCATTTAGTGAAGTATGATGTACAGGCAGTACTGTTAGACTAAAACCTTCAATCATTAGATGATTTACAGTTCAAATCAGAAAGTCTAAACCCACTTTATGTGGTTTAAGTTTTGTAGCTATTTGAGTTTGAATCAAACAGTGTTTGGTTTGATTATTGTTATTGGTTAATATAGTACATTGCTGTTATTATCCAGTGTGCCAAATAGTTTACTAAGGTATCTTTAGATTCTCAAAGCTTTTGCCTTTGTTTCCACAATAGCAACTACTACACTCTTTAAGATATCTTAAGCATAATACTTAAAATTTTGTTAAGAACCCATTAAAATTATGAAAGTAATATGAGTTTCTGCTGACAATAAAAAATTACATAAAGATTTTCTGCTTTTTGTTAAGAGTAAAAGAGAAAGTGAAGTCTGTTATTAACACAACTAGTACAAGCACCCAAGTTATGGAAACCTTTTTCTGCAAAGTGAGCAAAACTTTCTGGTGGAGATTGGGTACTGGAAAACTAGATAGCTAGGTCTTTGTCCACACTAGCTACTTTAATGTAGGTTTCTTTTACAAACTGCTAGATTCTCAATGAAGGAACCAGACTTTATGTCCATCATCATTATCATCATCATCCTTTTAGTTGAACTTGTATCTACAAGAACTGTGGCTGAAATTATTCTAGACTTCTAGACACTGCTGCGTGAAAGTTATCCATATATCTTTTTCTGCCCTGAAACTGAAAGTCATGAATTTCCCAAATACAGATGGACCTCATAATCAAGAATAAAAAGTTCCAATCATATCACCCAATTTGTATCTTACCAAAAACAAGTAAAACTGTCAAAAGTATTATGTTATAATTTAACTGCAATGAAAAATATAATTTGATTTCTAATAGTTGTGCTCACAAAATGTTCCCTGTCTACCTCTACAGAGCATCCAAGGACTATTCCATGCACTAGAAACCAAAACAAATTAAAGAAATTGTAACAGCAATGTGACACCTAAATTATTATTAAAGAGAGATTGAAAATGGTAGTTTTCAGACCAAGAACAATTTAGCATTCCATTTATGTTCTTTTTGATTGTGACTAAGCATTCATCTTGTGAAAATCTGTCTGCTAGATTTTTGACAGGACTAACTAAGAAAATTGATGTAGAATACTCATTTGTAGAGCACTAGGAGATGCATACAATATAAGAAACTAAGATCCCCACCATTACCATCAACATTTTTGTCTATTCCAAGAAGAGAAGATAGGCCTTGTGTGTCCAGAAAGTTCTGTAAATGAGTTATGTTTACCTATATCACATAGCATATATAATGCATAGGCGATACAAATTACCAATATGATCAATTTCCAAGAAGGGTTTCAGGATATGTGATTATAAGTAAAATAAGGCTGTTTTATGATAATAGACCAGTATGGGCCCACTAAACCCAGAAAAGAAAGGTTTAATCATAGCTATAGACTTACAGAAACTAGAGGTCCTCATACAAATGGTCTGATATCATAAGTTTGGGCCGCCGGAAAAGACACAAGACCAAATGTTTGATATGTGATGAGTAGCGATAGAGACTGAACCTTGTGTTTTGAGAAGTACATAACGATTTTTAGAATCACAGAAGTAGTTTACACTTTACAGTATTTACTCAAAAAAAAAAATTTCTCCTCCTATGAAATGATATGCCTCACTATTAACTTGTCTAACCTTAAAAGAAACAATGGTCAATTACCACTCTATTAGTCTATTGGGTGAATTTCAACTCAGCTCCCAATCTTCAAAATCTTTCAAACTTGGGATCGGAGGGTTTAAACACTAACGATTTCGAAACCTTTGGTCTGACATTAAAAGTACTGAAAATTATATACTAATTGTTTTTTTATTTGTTGATGAATTGAGTGATAGCAGATGAACCTCTCTAACCAGGGGCGGAACTAGGATTCGTTACGAGGTCAGAACATAAACATAATATGGAGAGTTTAAAAGTCTTATTATTTTTTTACTTTAAAAAATCTGTTAATTAGAGATTTTTTTTTAAATAAGATTAGAGATGTTTTTAAGTTAAAATATTATTAATTTGTTAAGTTAACTCTTTTCTTTTCTCATTTAAATATGTTTGGTAAATGCATCTCACTGTATTGTATTGTGAGTGGACCAAGGACTTGGGGGGGGGGGGGTTCTAGTTAATTGAATATGGTTCATATTTCATATCCAATTTGATTAGCTACTTTTTGCTCTATGAAATTGAATCTGCAGAAATATCTTGGGGGGGGGGGGGGGGGGGGGGTCCAGACCCCTGCATCCATTAACATGGTTCCGCCCCTGTCTCTAACACTTAATTTATTAATTTAAAAAAAGGTAAATGACAACGGCTGGGACCTAATCAAAATCTCTGGAAGAAATAAACGAAAACGAACAAGTTAAAGAAATCTAAGCGGAAGACCCAAAATATCACTCTCATAATACGAAAAGATAAACACAGGAGGCACATCCCGCCATACATACTTGCTCCAATAAAGATGTTACATGATTAGCTAGAACATATGCTACCTTATTCCCTTCTCTAAATATGTGTGAAGATTTGAAGTTCATTTGTGAAATCCTGTATAACCAATTTAACCAACATACTCGAAGTTGCCAAGGCTTGAAGGAGAGTGAATATAATCAAATCATATCAAATTTGCATCCAATCAATCACCCATCATAACGAATATAAATGATTTAAGGAAATATAGCGTAAATGTCACAAACAATCCCCGAAGTTTGGGCTATTCAACACTTTAATTCCAACATTCTAAAACTATCACATTGATACTTCAAAATTAATTCTGACATATTTTTAGTACCTCCGTTAATAACAACATTAACTCTTTTTTGCCAAGGACATTTTCGTCTTGCCATCTCTCTCTCTCTCTCTCTCTCTCTCTCTCTCTCTCTCTCTCTCTCTCTCTCTCTCTCTCTCTCTCTCTCTCTCTCTCTCTCTCTCGATCTCGATCTCGATCTCGATCTAGATAACACTGATCACTAACTAAAAATTAGAAAAAAAAGGCAAGCATAAATAGTACTAGTATATAATGGCATGTTCACCTAAGGACTACTAAAAATAAAAAATTGAAAACCAAGAGAGATTCCCGTGATCCTTACCCTACCCGCAATCGAACGCCCGTTGTACGTCTTGATCTTTGATTCAATCGGCTTAATCTTGCTTATGTTTTGTTGCCTTTTGAGTTAGATGTTTTTTTTTTTTCCTAAAGGGGTCTTGGTTTCATGTCCCCCCCTTATCTACTATCTTTTTTAATTAATAAATTATTTTAATTGCCAAAAAAAAAAATGGCATGTTCACCTAAGGACTACTATATGCAAAAAAATAAATAATTAGGATAACTACTAATTAACTAACTTAAGAGAGGGAAAGATGAAAAATGCCGTTAGAAACAAATAAGGGTTAACAGTGTTATTAACATATGGTACTAAAGGAATGTCGATGATTAATTTTGAGGTACCAATAATAATTTTGTAGAATATTATGAACTAAAGTGCCAAATGACCCAACCTTTGAGAATTGTTTGTGATAAAAACTCGGAAATATTTCACTTATCATGTCCTCGCTAACTTACATGACCACCTGTAAAATCAGAAAAATATATATTTTTTGGACGAGTAAATCAGAAAAAGATTGCAGGGAGGGAAAATTATTTCTCCTTTTTATCTTGTATACCTCTTTTTAGAGAAAGGACCAAACAGACAGTACAGACTCCTGTGCACATCAAACAATTTGTTCCCTCTAATTTTAAAGCGGAAAGGCAGATACTTTTCTCTTCAAAAGAATTCAGCATAGTGGTCCAAATATGAGTTTTGATCTCCCTCCACAATTATTCTACTATGTCAATTCTACATATTTTGAGTGATCATCTTTATGGTAATTATGATATTTTTTATAGATACTCAAATCTTAACATTGACAATTACAAAAAATGACCGTCTTTATTAATTCTTTTGATATTAGTTGCTAAAGAAATAATAGCCAAAAAGAGTCATTTCTATGAATCAGCATGATTGTGAAAGAAGAACTCTTTAATTTGGGAAACTATTAGGGCCCAAAAAATTGATCCTGGAATTTGGGAAGCTACTCCAGAGGGTATGCCATTGCCATGGTTATTGATTTAAGGCGCAACATATCTACTGATAACCCAAACTAGTTGGGTAACAAGTTTTTCTCCTTAATCAATATACAAATTATTACCAGTCTATGCTGTTACATGCTTGACTGGCTGTCCTTGTTAGATGCTTAATCGAATATTGTATGTCATAACATGAGCTGTATCAAATTGCATACACTTTCTTCTTCTTAAACTCAGTGTTGATAAGCTCAGAGTCTGACATCACTGAGAAAGACCCAGAATGTGAGTGTGACCTAGTGCTCATTGATGATCTCCGAGTGATGCTACGAAGTTTTGAAGCCTCAATTCTCTGCACAACCATCCAATAACACATTGTTCCCAATGTCATTCCCATAATCACTGTACCTATACCTGTTACCCCAACAGCCAACCATTTCTCTTTCTCTCCGACGATTACATAAGACAGTGCAAGAAATGCAACCGAAACCATCACACAAGCCATCCACATCAGCTTGTTTATAACTGTCATCAGTTTCTCTTTTTGCTTCCTCTCTATAACAACAATAGAAGTCTGAACCACCACTACAGCCAATGATATGAAGAGTGCAAAAGAATCAAAGATGAAGAAGACTATGAACCCGGCTTTTGGGGCAATGTTTGCTTCTCCAGGAGAGTATCCAGGTGGAAGATCATTGGGGTATTGGCCTGGGACAGTGAAAATTGCAGCAAAGGCAACGGTGGCAATGAGGACAGCCACAACAGTGGTGGAGTTTATTGCGTTGTTAAGCCCATCTGAGTGCATTTTGCTGAGCCGTTTTACCATACCATGTACTTGCTTTCGTGTATGTCGTGTTTGCTTGATCTGGTCATGCACCTCATGTTTTATGTCACTGACAGTTTGTTTGAGCTCTCGGTTTGCGATTATGGTTGGTGGTTTCATGGATTTGGCACTTTGAATGCCTTTCTCTTCTAGAATGGCAGCAATCACAGATTGCCCATTTTTCTGTGCAGTGTCAAGAACAGTTTCACCAGAGTTGTTAATGGTACTTGTGGCAATTCCCTTATAACCCAACAGCTGCTGAACAATCTGCAAAAGATAATACATGGTAGAATTTGTTATTTCGATATTATGAGATGTTATCATTCTTATACACATAAGAAACAGTTAGAAGCTTAGTCCATGTCTTAAAACATTTGTAAGAATGTTCTTTCAGATTATAAATCAAAAACCAACTTTCAGTACCTGAGCTCGACCCTTCCGGGTTGCTATATGCAAGGCAGTGTTGCCCTTGTTATCCATCATATTTATCATAGAAGGATCCGCTTTTGCGAACTCATCCACCAGCTCAACATTCTGTCCCTTAACTGCCATATGGAGAGCTGTCTGCCCCTTCTTATCCTTTCTCGTTGCAATTTCAGGTTCTTTTCTCAAGAGTGCCTTGACGACATCTAAATGCCCATTTCTTGCTGCGGAATGAAAGGCGGTTTTTGCATTGCTTCTTGCTATGGTCAGCAAGCTGCAACCATTCTCCAAAAGGAAATTTACTACTTCAATGTGACCCTGCGCTGCTGCGGCGTGCAATGCTGTGGTGTTTGTTTGATCAACAGTCATTGAAAGTTCTGGTATTGCCTTCATGAAAACCTTCAATACCTCTGAAACACGCCAACAAAACAATGACTTTTAATATGATTTTCCCCAAACAAAACATGCTATTAGATGATTTCCAATTACAATCATGGTTTACCAAATTTGTTCAGATTTCTACATAAATCACATATGAAAACATGAGGTTATTAACTTTATGCAATCACCAGAATAGCTTTAACATCATGTTAGGATAAGAAACAAGATTATATAATACGCCAAGCAAGCATATCACAGATAAGGTAACAAAACTTTGAAACATCCATAGAGACTTACCCAAGTGACCTTGCTTGGAAGCAATGTGAAATGCATCACAGCCATTTCTAGCTTTGATGCTAGCTAAACCAACATCACAGTACTTGATCATTTCCTTCACCAAATCAACATAGCCACACTCAGCCGCCACATACAAGGCGGTTTCACCCGAGTGATTCTGCTTCATCAACACTTCATTCAACTCTGCATCCCCACCATTTGAGATGATTTCTAACACCAATCCCAAATTTCCTGCTCTTGCAGCCAAATGCAAGGGGGCATCTTCGCGCTTCCCTGTCAACTGCTTTGTCATCTTCTTCTCGCAGAAGCTTTGCTGCCTCACAGTCACAGGTGCTTCCATACTTCAAAGAAAATTCCCCAAGAGTTCCAATCCAAATTCCTCCCTAAAATTTAATCAAAAGTTCCCCTTTTCACCATGAAGGCCTCAATCAAAGTCAAGGAAAGAGCACACCAGAAAAATCAATTTGTGAATGATGAGGATAAGATTATTCAGATGATTCCATGAATTTGCACGTGGGAAATCTGGAGGTTTGATTCCTTGATTCCCATTACTCACTCTGACATCTTCTGCACCCAAACAAAACAATTCCAGTATTAAAATAAAAGCTAAACTGTCTAACTCTCTCCTTGTCTCTCTTAATATTTATAATACACATTGTTATTCATCATCCATCAGTGTTACTACTCATTAGTCATTACAAGAGTGCAAAGAGAAAAGAACAAAAGAGGTGAGGCTATACAAAGTTGAAACCGTGTTTACTGTTTGAAAACCAATCATGTGCAGCCATCCAATAAAACTATAGTTGAGCACCAAGTTTAACAAAAATACAAAACCACAATTGTTGAACTAATTGATAAATAAATAAGTGAACCTTGAAACGTAGCATGAACTACTTACTGATCTTGTGCTTGTGGGTTCAAAAATGAAGAACTTCTTGCTTGGCCAACGAAGAAACTGAGATAAACAACCCAAACAACCAAACTGAAACACTTGAAAACAGAGAGAAACTAGAATGAAACCGAGTGTAAAAAGGGTACAGCCCAAAACTTGAAGTTCAGTGAACCAGTGGAGGATGAGGTAACCACACTTTGCAAAAGATGATGTTGACAGGGCACTAGGAAGAGGTCGGTTTACTGTGCACTCTGTAGTAACCAGCTTCCTTGCAATAATGATTGTGTTTCACTCGTTTTATCATGTTGGGCTGTTTTCAAGTTTTGGACAATAGCCACTCATGTTTTACCACGTCAGCATCAGAAAGTGGAAACTAAAATGCACAAGAGTAGTTATTCCCTTCCAACCAAAAAGAGTAACTTGTGCCTACCACCTCATTGCTTAAATCACCAAGTCGCCTAATAATGAGAGATAATCACATGATTGTATTCAACCGTTGACAAGAAAAACATGTTCAAACTCGTCATTAACTACCAACATGTTATCCGAGATTCACACCATGCTTCAATGTGATAAATAGACATGTGCAGTTCATACACATGATATGTAACCGAAATTTTACAATTAAGTTTTGACAATTCGTTACCTCAAGAAAGTCCACGTAAGAACGATACATCATTGAAGAGATTATTTATTATACAAAAAAAGTAATACAAATAGTTATTGTTTCAATAGTATTTCTTGTGGAATTCTGCAATAGGTCCAAAATTAAAATCAACGAAATAAGAAGTAAAACTATGATTGGATTATCCGGCGATGCATTAATTGTGGCCTAGTATCAATAATGATGTTGGCATAGAGATAAATTGTGGGTTAATTAGAATAAAAACGAAGCATTGACTCGGGCATAAGATAGGGCAAGACGGCAAAGTAGGATATATAATGAAAGAGGAAGAAGGAAGCTCACGGCCCCTTGTGTTTTTAGCTTTCTGGGAACCACGTTGGCTTTTAGCCTCTAGTACTCGCAAGTCATATACCGAGACAAAAATGATAGCATCATCCTCGAACAGCGTTACACGCCTTCTGTTTTTCTTTCTTTCTTTGGTCAAGAATGAAGATGCTAGGCGGCCCATACGCTTCTTCTTTATCCGGTCATTTAACGAGCCTTAAAAATTTTGTAACAAAAGAAAAAAAAAAAAAAAAAAAAAAAAGAGCCTTAAAAATCTTCCCACAGGAAAACAAATTTGCTTCATTAATATCCATGGTAATTCATAAATATTCTGCTAGAAGTGTTTATGAATGTGACAGAAAAATTTACGATATATTAATGTATAAATACATTAAAAATATACTATCTTTTTATAGTGATAGACTAACTTAATGTATAAACAACCTTGAAATCATGCGCATTATAAATCATGCGTGCCCATTATATGAAGCCGTGTCTAAAGCACTTTTAGATAAGGGTTTTTTACTTCAACAGTGTCTGAACTCTTCGAGGACTTTTGAAATGATACCTGAACTTTCAAAGTTATCAATGTGATACCTGGACTCATTTTTTTGTATCAACGTCGTACCTGCGGTCGATTTCCGTCACAGAACCGTTAGCTATGACCACGTGCTCAGCACGTGAGGCACTTAATGAGGTTAAAAGACTAATTTACCCTCAAAAGTATATACTTCAACAGTGTCTGAACTCTTCGAGGACTGTTGAAATGATACCTGAACTTTCAAAGTTATCAATGTGATACCTGAACTCATTTTTTCGTATCAACGTCGTACCTGCGGTCGATTTCCGTCACAGAACCGTTAACTATGACCACGTGCCCAGCACGTGAGGCACAAAATAAGGGTAAAAATGACCTTTCCCACTTCTTTTAGTTCTTCACGTGTCATGTCGTACCTTCAGTTCTTCTTCTCCATTTCTATTTCCTTTTTCATCTGCAAAATGCAATCAGATGGGATGATGACATTTCCTAGAAAAATGCAAAACTTGAATCCAATTCTCTGATGGACAGACACCGCCGGGGACTCCATCTCGTCGGAGTTCTCCAAGCACAACTTGCTCGACGGCTTTGCTTCTCTTAATTTATTGCAGGCCGGAGCGGTGTAGACGGTTTCATGACTCTTGGCCTCCAGATCTGAGACTTGGAATTTACTTGAGATTTCAGACAGAGGGATCAGATAGAGAGATAGAGAATATGGCCGGCGGCAATCCAGACCTTCTTGGGCAGCTTGCCGGAGATATGACTGAGGCGGGCCACGCCGTCGTGGCACTCGGCTTCCTCACCACAACTAACATCACAGCATAAGTTCATGAATTTCAAAAATAGTCCGTGTCTTTGTAATTGAATCAAAATCTGCAAAAGTGAAGGAGACTGAGAGTCTCTATCTTTCTCTCTCTCAACAGCGGCGAAAAGGCGAAGGATGGTGATGATGGGAGAAAACCCAAAACTGATTTTTCCGCGACTACGTGTCTGTGTATAACTATATCTATCTGTATATGATATATCGAACAATGGGGCAATGTTCATTTCACTGATTCCAGCTTCTAATCAATTTGTCCAAAAAAAAAACCGGCCTTTGGTTATTTGCGGCTGTAATATCAGTACTTGGTGGGAGCATCGGACGAGGTACTCCGGCGAGGCAATCGACGGCGGTCGGGGCGGGTGAGGAACAATCTGAGGGTTTTACGGCAGCGGAGGTGGATGACGGGGCTGGCGGATGAGTTGCGCGTGGGGCTTCAGGCGACGACGGGGCATTGAGTGGCGAGGAGCTTGAATTTTTGCAAGGTAGCCATATCGATCTAGCTGAGTTCAATGTGGTTGTAGTCAGGTAGTTCTTGGAAAGGGTTGGGTGGTTGAGAGAGAAGGTGAGATTTGATTTGCGGCCATGGCTTCCAATCGGAGGGGACAAATCAGAGGGAAGAAGACGTCAAAAAAGAAAAACAAGAAAGAAAAAAAGAAACAAAGAAAGCAAAAAAAATAAAAAACAATATTTTTGAAGGTAAATTAGTCTTTTAACCTCATTAAGTGCCTCACGTGCTGGGCACGTGGTTATAGTTAACGGTTCTGTGATGGAAATCGACCGCAGGTACGACGTTGATACTAAAAAATGAGTCCAGGTATCACATTAATAACTTTGAAAGTTCAGGTATCATTTTAAAAGTCCTCGAAGAGTTCAGACACTATTGAAGTAAAAAAACCCCGTGAAGAACTAAAGGAAGTGGGAAATGTCATTTTTACCCTTATTTTGTGTCTCACGTGCTGGGCACGTGGTCATAGTTAACAGTTCTGTGACGGAAATCGACCGCAGGTATGACGTTGATACGAAAAAATGAGTTCAGGTATCACATTGATAACTTTGAAAGTTCAGGTATCATTTCAAAAGTCCTCGAAGAGTTCAGACACTGTTGAAGTAAAAAACCCTTTAGATAAATACGGTTGCCTTCTCTAGCATAAATAGGTGAAAAGTATTTCTAAACTTAGAACTAACCACCCAACATTATTGAAATGAATAATCATTTCCAAGAAGATCAAGTGGCTCACTTGTTAATTGTTATAGCGAGCACACGGATAGATCTCCTGTAGACCACACCATGTGATGCACCTGGTTCTTCTGGTTGCAGATCGAGGACCCATAATTGACTAATGAGAAAATTAACCACAATAACTTTAAGCAGAAAGAACATTGCAGCTAGCAAGGGAGCACCAAATATTCTCTTGCTGTCAGCACAGCCAACACAATCATAATCAGATGAAAATGGCTCGAAAATACAATGGCTTATCTCTTCCATGAAGTGGATTTCTGGACATCAACAGTTGCATTGATTTGTTGGTAGCTTAGATCCCACATAAAACATGTGCAACTCAAGAAACTCAATCGAATAATTCCTGCCAATTACTGGAAGAACTAAAACAAAGTCCACTTACGGATTTCGAAAAGCACTTGATACGTCTAACCTTGAATTCCATCTTCTGCCAACAAATAAGCGGAAGGTGTTAATGCAGTAGTGCTTCCACAGTGCATATGTGAAAAATATGCCACTTGAGCTACACGATCACCATCCACCAGATTTGTTGGACCAAAGCAAGTCGATCATCATTTGTCCTGATAAATCAGAAAGGTGAAAAATGAGCAATGCGTACGCATCCCAATAAACTCAAGTACAGAAGGAAGAAGTACTAATGAAATCATAATTCCAGGCCACTCTTTATTGTTCGTCATCTCTTTCCCTTTGTTTCTATTGAATCATACAAAAGTTATTAGTGTGAATCGAGTATTACAAACTTGATATATATATATATATAGAGAGAGAGAGAGAGAGAGAGAGAGCCAGAGACTTGCATGGAACAAATTCGGTGTATAATCTATATAAAGTAGTGTAATCCACCATAGTAGCCAGAGACTACCATATCGGCATATATCGTATGCACAAAATACAGTGCTTTCAGATTTTTTTCGACTCATCAGATACATTCTCTTTTGTCAGTCAAATGTGTCAAGTAAAGTCACATCCAAAATTGTGATCAACTAACTAATATTCAACAAGCCACTATCTATTATCAAATATATATGTATAGATATCACCAGCAATGAAACCTATACAAGTTACAAATCAAGATTGACACCGTGCATATACCATACAATATACAGATGATATATCACACTAGCTCCCTTTGAAGATGTGAGGTCGCCATTAGTTTCGCTCCAAACTTATATAACCCTTGAGGCACCCAAATTAAAATTCCTTCCAAAAGATCCACTCATTGACGCTATTAGTATAATTTCAATGGCCACTCATTTTGTTACACTATAGATAAGAACCTCACTGCTCCCATTTTGGTTTTCTTCTTCATGTATAAAAAGTCAGACATTGAACCACAGGCTAGTTCGAAAGAACAAATCTATTAAAGGGCCATAACACGATTCACTTCTGAACCAGAGTCTGAGTGCAAGGAGGATCCAGTCCTTGTAAGAAGCTTCTCTCTCTTTCTCAGTCTACGAATCTTTTTGGACTTTATCACAAAATATGTCATGATACAAAGAACGGCTGAAATTATAATCCCTCCTATAACTGTGATAAAGATTGCAGCCCACCGATTATGTCGACCAACCACTATATATGCTGCAGAAATAAATGCTACTGTAGTGGTCATAGAGGCCAACCACATCGCCTTATTAATCACTGTTATAACCCTCCTCTCAGTCTTCGTCTCCCCCCGAATAAGGGTGATCTGTACCACGACAACAGCCAATGCTACGAAGAGTGAAATAGCATTAAAAAAATAAAACATCTTGAACGATGTAGTTGAAACCGCCACAGACTTCCCAGAATCTAAATCACCACCAGGTACAGTAAATATAGCTGCAAATGCTATTGTTGCGATGAGCGATGCAACCACTGTGACAGAGTTAGTTGCAATATTGACTCCTTCCCTTTGTAGCCTACGGATCTCCTTGGCAATTCCAGTAACACTCCGACTGGTCTTGCGGGCTTGATCCAGCTGAGTGTGGACATCTTTTTTTATAGCTGACACTGTGTTTCTAAGCTCATCTCTTGGCCGGTTAAGGTCCTGGGCTCGGAGACCACCATACTCAGTTAAGCTTTCCTTAATTGCCGTGGATTCTTCGGAGAGAGGAAGTGCTTCAACTATATCAAGGGGTGTTTTCTGTTCTCTTGTTAAAGCATTCACATTTGTGTCACGAAGGGCTAACAACTCATTTACTATCTGCAAGCATAATGAGATATATATATAAATTGCTAAAGATATTCACCTAGTCCGATACAAGTTACTCAATGAACAATGCAAAAACTTGGCATACAAAATCTTACATCACCTCAACCTAATGTGTATAGATCATATTTCGTGCAACGTTTAAGGAGACAAACTGAATAGCAAAGGAGCCCTTTATACAAGAATGCAATAAAGCCTAAAAATTGTGAAAATCCAGTAATGGAAATACATACCTCTGTTCTCTTCTTCCTCGTGGCCACATGTAATGCTAAATTGCCGAACTTGTCTGGGAGCATGACAAGAGCTGAATCTGTGTCAAGTAGCAACTTCACCACCTCACAGCTATGACCTTTTACGGCCATATGCAAAGCAGTCTGTCCTTTCTTGTCAATTCTTCTTACTAGTTGTGGATCCTTGTCAAGCAAAGCTTTCACAATATCTACATGGCCCTGCCGTGCCGCAAAATGCAATGCATTCTTACCATTGGATTTAGAAATTTCTACCAAGCTAGGATCATGATTCATTAACTCCTTAACCACATCTGTATGCCCTCTTGTAGCTGCAGCCACAAGAGCTGTTGCATTTGACGGGCCAAGTGTTTTGCTAAGTCCTGGTTCATGGTCTAACAGGACCTGGATAATGGCTGCACAAAGCTAGTTAGTATGTATATATTTACAATCAGATCCAAAACAAAGCTTCAAGAAACGTAACACCAGCAACAAAAGACAAGCAAGTAGTGAGTAGTGAACGACAAGACATGCTTTCAAATAAGCAGAAAACCTACGGTCCCTGAATTTAAAACCAGTCCAGCCATGATTGTCAAGGACACAACACCAATCCAAGTCTAGTGTGAATAAGCTACCATTCTTGCCATTCTCCTTCTTCTCATAAAATGAATCAAGAAATGATGTAAACATAGGAAATTCATCTACAGTCTAACATGTAAGGACAATAGCAAGTAAACAAGTACCATTACAAGTCTGTTATGTATATGTAAACAAGTACCATTATGCAATGTATTCCATTTCAAACTTTCATAAGCACATAGACACCTAAATCAACAAATGATGATATAAAAGATTTGAAGTTTATGGTTACCATGGTGCCCTTGACTAGCAGCAATATGCAATGGATTGTAGCCGATCCTATTCTTCATGTAAATCCCCTCATCGGTGGTGAAAGGCAAGAGCTCCTTCACCACACCAAGGTGCCCCTTCTCGGCCGCGGCGAGAAGCGGCGTCTCTCCCAACTCATTGACCTCATTCACAACCGCAGACCTAATCTCAGCCACCTCCGCATCAAACTCAGCCCCACTCGTGGTCCCCATCATCTGTGCATCAATCTCGCCGATGATATGCTTCACGGCGGCGACGTCGCCCCGCTTCGCCGCCAGGTGGAGCTCCGTGTCATTGAAGCGGCCGGTCACCTGCCGCACGTACTTCTTCTTCTGATCCAAGCGGTTGCCGGAATTCGACATAACCAGAGACTTGCTGGAATTGGAAACCATCAGAGACTTGCCGGAATTCGAAACCAGCAGAGACTTGCTAGAATTCGAAACCAGCAGAGACTTGCTGGAATTGGACAAAAACGGCGCCAGCCTCGATGTGTGCGGTGACATCGGCGGCTCCGATCGAGTTCCCGGCGTTGAGGGCTCCAGCAGCCCCTTCTCCAGGTCCCTCTCACCTCCTGCTAACACATCATCATCGTCCATTAAACAACAATGCAATCATCATTTCCATTTCCGAGTTTCAATAAAAATTGAGAGATAATGTTACCTGCATCTTGTCCCGTTCTCAAACGGACATTCAGCATTTTTGAAAATTCGATCCCTTTATTTATTCGTTCATTATCAAGAAAGAAACGAAGACGCTGAATGTGGGGGAAACGAACAAATTCGTTAGGGTTTTGAAGGCGAGGAAGGAGCTGGTGCGTTGGGGGTGGCGGGAGGCCAACGACCGGAAAAAAAAAAAAAAATTATTTGGGGGGATTTTTCAAAATAAAATTGTAAAGAAATTGAGGTTGTTAGTTTTCTTTTTCTTTTTTCTTTTTTTTGTTGGTTTTTGAGTGAGAGGTCTGGAAGTTAATGCCAGGCGCGCCTACTATTTTTCGAAACCACGGGGCGCCACCGGGGTCAGAACGCTGCACCACTATACCAGGTTGCCCACGTCAGCCTAACTGATATTTTCCCTCCAAAGAGCGCGGGTGATTCCATACCGTAATAATTGTAGGCTTTTTGCGGGCCTATTACTTTTCATACTTTTTTTTATTTGTTTTTTTTTTTTTCCAGCAAATGATCATCATCTTACTCAGTTTGGCAATCCTCAAGAGCTATATATGTCGAGTCCAAATTCATTCTTTCTTTTTTGAACCCATGCTAAAGAATCCTTTCTATATCAGGAAAAGATTCCCAACTAGATGTACTACACTGCTCTACTAAATTGCTACAGGGTGAAGATAAAAACCGTGAATGGAAGGAATAGTGGCTGTAAAATCCTCGAACATCCCAATTCACCGAACGTAAAATTTCTAACTCCATCACCGATTGTAAATCTTCAGTCTTACATGAGGCTCTCTAGAATTGCCCCGTACTTGCGTGCTTCTCTGCTGCATGGTGCCCATGAATGCATTTATTAATTCTATGAAGTCTAAGTGTCTTAATCATTTGGTGATCGAAGAGCAGGTCGAAATTAATCTTTCATAATAGAGTACTTCAAGGGGATAACTTCGTACAAGTCTACAAGCAATTGCATACCTTGTGGTTTCAAGTGTTTCACAAAACCTTCTACATTCAGATTTTGCACTCCCACTACCTCAAAGCATCTTTAGCAGACTCTCTATTTTAGCTTCTAAGCTATTTTGGAGAGCATGTTTAGTTTTTGATATATTTTAGCAGCTGCACCAGACTTCTAAGTGGCTCTCCATTATAACTTTTAGCTATCTCGCTCTTAAATATAGAGAGCGAGATGAGGCTCTCTATAATTTAATACATTCCTTTTGAGTTATTTTATGTACTTGATAAATACATTTAAACTATTTAATCTTCACTTAAAAAATAATATAAATTTAAAACTAGCTAAAATAGATAGCAATGATACAGACGTATTTCTAAAGTAGCTAGCCAAAATAATTTTTTATCTACTTTGGCTAAAATTTGACTAAAAAATGGTTAGCATTGCTAAAGATGCTCTCAGATGACTAAATTGTTTTTAACATAAATTTATGAAATTATGCAAAATTAATTATCATACAGAAATCAGAAAAGTAAGCGGTTCTGATTCTTTCATTGACCCAAAACAAATTAATCACATGCAGCAAATTAGTCCTTGATTATTTCTAGCTAAATAAAATGAAACGGAAAATTTTCAAAAACAGTAATAGGCCCATTAGGAATTTCTATACATAAAGTTACAAATCGTAAACTTTATTAGTACATGAACTTATAACTCCGACCAACTTAAAAATCTTGAAATTTAGGATTCGTGTACAAATCGTTGGGCCTATTTTCAGGTACCTGTTAAATTTTTCCAAATAAAAACGTAAACTCAACTTCATCATTAATTATAAAAATGAAGAAATGTAGCTCACTAATTAAATTTCGAGGCAATCAACATGCATGTATATATTTATATGCATTACATAATGTATTTTATGAACTTATGCCAAAAGAAAAATACGTACCCTAGCCGGCCGTTTGTATATGTCATCCTCTTTTCTAATTTTTCTTATTTTTGTTATAGTATGTCATCGTCCAAAAAAGGAAAAGACGATGTCATCTCTCTTAGGTCTTTCTTTTTCTCTGGTCTTTCACCTCTTCATTTGTGCCTAGTGCCCCTTTTAATAGAACACACCAACTCCCAATGCCTGTTGTCTATAACTTACTCGGCAAGACGTTAAGTCATGGCACTTTGTGTTCCAAGTTGATTTGGGGGTTGCCGGCCGGTTTTGTAATGTTGTGATGGGGAATTCTGGGCTTGTCTAGGTGCGTTGGCGTTGAAAGACAAGCTAGGTTGTTGCTGTTTCTGGTAGTTGTGTCCGAGTTTGGTTCGCCAGTCTCGACTACTAAATTTATTTCTTGCTTTTGGATTAGATAGAATGGAACAACCTCTACGAAAAATATCGAGCAAAGCTCTCATGCTATATACCCTCCTTAGTGCATAATCGGGGGTTCCACCTTCTCTCTCACAAGCAAATCGTCCCCAATTAGATATGGTATCCGACATCTAGTATACAATGGTACGTACAGATAGATCCACTCATTCGACGTTCGATGCTCACTTATTCTAAACAAACATATAATACTATGACTAAACTTTGCATAGTACATAGGTAAAGTAAAAACAAAAAAGTTAAAGTTGGTACCACTTACGATAAAACACTTATGGTTTAATTGAATTTATTCTCCAGGATCCCAAATTCAAAAAACTAAAGAGCATAAGCGTGTTACCTTAGTCCACAGTTGGGCCCAAGTCCAAAGTTGAGCTCACTTCAACTTAGCCTCCCTAAACACTAAGGGCACCCAAGATCCTCTTTTGGGCTGTCCAAGTACTAAGGCGCCCCTCCTTGGCCCAACAGATTATTACCACCGTTCCAGCCACTGTCAACAACCCCATCAAGGCCACCACGGCACCACCCTAAGCACAGTGGGCACTGACCAAGACCAGGAGCCAAAACATAAGCTGCTGCCAGATTGCACCTTCTCCATCTTTACCAGCAGCAAGTTGGTGACACTCGCACCACCCATCACCACAGCAACCAGGAACAAAACCAATCCATTAGTAGGGTCAATCCATTAGTAGGCAATTCCATCAGTGGAAAATAATTTGCAATAGTTGTGAACTAATCAAACTAGACTAAGTTTTTTTTTTTTTTTTTTTTAACTAAATAAGTTATGTAATTTAACTAAGAAAAACATAAATCTCTTTCTAAACTAATAGATAATTAAGCAATAAATAAATAAAAATTATTCATCTATCTACAATTTAATAATCTCTCTAAAATAATTATTTTTTGTAATCTCAAGACTATTTATTTATTGTAAAAGTAAAATGACAATTGGAATTGGTCTACTCATTTAATTTCATAGCCCCTTTATATAGGGAGAGAATTACAACGGAAATATCAATTACAATGATGACATTAACTACTGATTGGTCCTTGATCCATGCTGATTGATGGTGATTGCTAATTACTTGATTCCTTCTCCGTCAATCACTTTGACGAAGGCACATAATGTGTTTTTCCTTTAACACTCCCCCTTGTGCCAAGTCAAAGATGAAATGGTGCATGAGTTGCTGCCTCACTAAAAACTTGGCCAAGTAACAATAAAAACCATGTGGGACAAAAAATACACCTTGGTCGAAGGAAAAGAGCACAACGCACCTTTTACATTTGAGGATGACATGTGTGTGTTAGACTCCCCCTAACGTCTACACCTCCCCCTAATCCTTACATTAATCAAGGGAGCTTGGAAAGTTTTCACATTCCTATGCTTTTCACATGTTTCTCAAATATGGCCTTAGGCAATGATTTGGTGAACAAATCTGCCATATTCTCCTCAGACCTTACTTGATTCACTTGAATCTTGAGGAGGGCCTGTTGTTGCTTATTGTAGAAAAACTTTAGTGATATGTGTTTTGTATTATCACCCTTGATATGCCCTAGCTTCATCTGTTCGATGCAAGCTGCATTATCTTTATTAATGCAAGTAGGCTCTTCAGTGGTAGAACTCAAACCACTAGTCCCTCGAATATGTGTGATGATAGCTCTTAACCATACACACTCACGAACCGCCTCATGTAGAGTAATGATCTCTGAGTGGTTCGAGGAGGTAGCCACAAGGGTTTGCTTGGTTGATCTCCAAGATATCTTCGTGTTCCCCTGGTAAATACATAACCAGTTTGGGAACGACCTTTATGTGGGTCAGAGAGATACCCAGTATCAGCAAAACCAACCAAAACGTCATTTGGCGTTTCGGTGTAGGGAGTGGCGCTTTCGCCATCAACATTTCCTTTAGGGATTGCAGTTCCATCTGCGGTCCCTCTTGTCTCTCTGTAGGGAAAGAACAGTCCCAAGTCAATGATTCCTTTTAGGTATCGAAAATGTTCTTGATACCATTCCAGTGACGCTGCGTTGGCACTGAGCTAAATCTAGCTAACAAGTTCACTGAGAATGCAATGTCTGGTCGAGTACATTAGGCTAGGTACAATAATGCGCCTATTGCACTTAGATATGGAATTTCAGCTCCCAACACCTCTTCGTCATCTTCCTTTGGACGAAATGGATCTTTCCTTGCATCCAAGCTTCGACCGATCATGGGAGTGCTAGCAGGATGCGCTTTGTCCATGTTATATCGCCTGACTTTTGGACATACGCAGACTGGTGGATTAGTATTCCACCAACTCGGTGTTCTAGTTCAAGGCCTAGATAAAATCGAGTTTTCCCAAGATCCTTCATCTCAAATTCAGATTTCAAGTAGCTCGCGGTTTCTCTTATTTCATCAAGAGTACCTATTATGTTCATATCATTGACATATACAGCTACAATTGCAAATCCGAAACTTGTTTTCTTTATGAATACGCAGAGGCATACTTCATCGTTCTTATATCTCTTCCCAATCAAGTAGTCACTTAGACGAGTTTACCACATCCGCCCGGATTGTTTCATTCCGTAAAGTGAGCGTTTCAACTTAATTGCAAACGCACTCCGTGGTTTAGAGTCACTTGACTTGGTAATGTAAGGTCATCAGGCACTTTCATATATATCTCTGAATCTAGATCCCCATAGAGATATGTAGTAACCACATCCATGAGCTGCATTTCCAGTCCTTCGAAAATTACTAAGCTAACTAAGTAGCGGAACGTTATAACGTCCATTACGGGAGAGTATGTCTCCTCGTAGTCAATTCCAGGGCGTTGTGAGAAACCTTGCGCCACAAGGCGAGCCTTGTACCTCAGGACTTCATTATTCTCATTACGCTTTCTGACAAAGACCCATTTATGTCCTACAGGCTTTACACTTGGTGGGGTTAGCACTACCAGACCAAATACCTGTCTCTTTGTCAGAGAATCTAATTCTGCCTGGATTGTTTCTTTCCATTTAGGCCAATCTGCTCTTTGTTGACATTTTGCAACAGAGCGTGGTTCGATATCATCGTGCTCTATGATTCCTTGAGCAACAGTATATATCATCAATGTGTATGGAAGATCTTTCTATCAACTCATACGCACTCTCATAATCCTTTGAGATTTCTTTGTTCTCTGGAATCATTTTAAACATCAGAGCGTCCTCCAGTATTGATTCATGGAGATAACTATAATCAGAGACAATCTCATGAGAGGGATTCTATACATTGATGATTGGTTTGTGCCTTACTCGCCCTCTTCTTCCTTGGGTGAGTGTCAATCGAACCAAGTGGCTTCCCCCTCTTCCTTTGGGGAGCCACGACCTCAACCATACCTCCACTAAGTGTGGTTGCAGTGCCTCTATCTGCAGCACCGTGCCCCTTGTTGGGGACTTCTAACCTTGTAGGCACATTTGCAGCTGGTGTATGTGATCTCCTCACTTTTGCGATACCAGTGAACACATCAAGCATCGAATCTGCTACGTTCTGAAGATCGATTATTCTTTTCACTTCACTTTCACATTGTGAAGTGCGGGGATCAAAATGAGACAGAGTGGGGACAAACCACGACAATTCCTGTCGTTTCCTTGGAAAATCCTTTTTCCTATCTCCTCCTAACGACGGGAAGACTGTCTCATTAAAGTGACAGTCCGCAAATCTAGCGGTAAAGAGATCGCCTGTCAAGGGTTCCAAATAGCGGATAGTTGTTGGGGATTCGTATCCAACATAAATACTTAATCGTCTCTCAGGACCCATTTTGGTGCGCTGTGGGGGCGCAATATGCACATATACTGCTCAACCAAATATGCGTAAGTGTGAAATGTCAGGCTCATATCCAGTTACCAACTAGTACGCAGAAAATGGTTGGCTAGCTGTGGGTCTGAAACAAATAAGTAAAGCTGCGTGTAATATTGCATAACCCCATGCAGATATAGGCAGGTTGGTGCGCATAACCAATGCCCTAGCCACCATTTGTAGCCTTTTGATGGTGGCTTCTGCGAGACCATTTTGTGTATGCACATGGGGTACGGGATGCTCTACATTGATCCCAATAGACATGCAATAATCATCAAATGCTTTTGATGTAAACTCTCCAGCCTTATCAAGCCTTATAGACTTGATAGGGTGATCAGGGTGGTGAGCCCTTAAACATATAATCTGTGCTAAGAGTTTTGCAACATTTCTTGTGGACAATAAAGCGACATGTGACCAGTGTGTCGAAGTATCCACTAGAACCATAAAGTACTTAAAATTGTCCACATTCTGGATGGATAGGTCCACAGATATCTCCTTGTATCCTTTGTAAGAATGGAATGTTTTGTTTTGTATATTTAGCATAGGAAGGTCTCGATCCTGTTTTTGCTAAAGAGCATGCTTTACAAAACGAGTGATTTGCCTTTGAAATAGTCAATGAGGCATAATGGGAGGGAGGTAGTGCTTCTGGTACTTTAGAAGGCAATAACTGCATTTGAGCAGTACTAGGACCGACACCTTGCAGTGTGACGGATTTTTGTCCCATTTTATTTTTCACTCGAAAGAAGGGATGTCCATATGAGTTCTTTAAAATACGGATCATTATGTCACGACCGGGGTGCCCTAGGCGGTCATGCCAAAGCATGTATGAGTCAGTGTCCCACATTTCATTGTTGGTGACAGCATAGGATTCAATGATCCGAATCATGGTGAGGTATAGTCCACTAGATCGACTCATAAGTTTCTCTAAAATGCGTTTCCTTCCACATTTATTAGAGGTAATATAAATGTATTCAAGTCCATTCTCACAGTATGTTTTTACATGATAACCGTTGGCACGAATATCTTTGAAACTTTAACAAGGTTCGATTAGCTCTTGGTGCATATAGAGCGTCTGTGACTTTAAATATATCTCATATTCTTTAGAGTATTTCTATTTTAGTAGAATGATAATCTTTTCATTCTAATAATTTTTTTTTTCCTAGATGTATTGCTTTACATCTTTATAGTGCTATTTCGAACCATGTAAATATGTGTAGTAAATAAATTTGAATAAATTCAATGCTTCAGAATAAAATTCAAAATTTACTAATAAGCCAACGATAATCAAATCAAGGTCTTTGTTCAGAAATCTAATTCATCAAACCGTTCTTTAAGACCAAATAATAGTCTAATTAAAAATGAGGCATTATGCCTTCACAACTGTCTTTGGAAAATAGATAAAGCAGGTCAGTCAAAAACTAGTGCATCCATTGACTGAGCAAGTTCCTTGTTGCCATTGAGGTCTGCAATTGTGAGGTTGACATCTGGGTCATGGTCTCCTTCTTCCATATAGTGAGCCTCTTGTTCTTTAGACTCCCTATACCTCTTGTAATTGGCTGCTACTCTGTTGCTTGCTTGGCAGTTCTTGTACCAATGTCCAATGACTCCACACCTATAGCATGGTTCATTGCCAACTCTATCATGTTTGACTAAAGGGTTTTTAGGTGCCCTTTGCACCTTGTTTCCATGACCACTAGGGCCAGCACCACCATCTCTGCGCCATACATTGGGAGGGCCTCCACGACCCATATCACGACCCCCACGTCCCTTGTCACGTGGTGCATTGTTGCCACGTGGGTAGGGATCAGCACGTCCAACCCCCTTTGCATTGGGGTTCTTTCCACCTTTCACTTTGCCATAATTAGCCTCGGGAATTTTCTTTGTCCCAACAGGCCTGGCATTGTTGTTCAAAAGAACCTCATTATGCCTCTCAGCCACTTGCAGTAGGTTGATCAGCTTATTGAATGTTGTGATTCTTTTGTTGTCATACTCCAGCCTATACTGGTTCGCTAGTATAATTGCTGAAGTATGAAAAGTAGAAAGAGTCTTCTGGATCATATCATCTTCTGTGAGTTCCTTTCCACAGAAATTTAGATGTGCCTTTAGGAGCAACATATCCTTGTTGAAGTCATTGACCCTTTTATAGTCAAGCAAGCAGATTTCATTCCACTGAACGGTTAGTTCTGGGAGCAAGGTGTCATGAATGTTCCCAAAACGTCCCTTAAGGGCATCCCACAGTTCTTTGGGTGTCTTCAACTGAAGGTACTCCCAACGGAGGCTAGGATCAATATGTCGCCTCAGAAACATTAAGGCATTTGCTTTCACCTTGTTAGATAGTTCATCATCTTTGGGGTCGGTAATGGTGGCAGTGTAGTCTTTTGCTACAAAGGCAGTTTCTACATCGGAAACCCAACGATGGTACTCAAGTCCTTCTGAGTCCAAGATGTCAAATTCAGGTCAAGTGGGATCAGCCATCTACATAAACAAGAGAGAAGATATAAATTACGCAGTCATAAAGACATCCACGTAAATTATTTTCCAAAAATATGAATTAGATTTCACGACCAAGATTCGTAATGGTCACATTTGTTTCTTTCGATGCTATGTGAAAATGCTTTATCACAGCAAGTGTGTATGGATAATGCACATGAATTTTCATTATCATGGCAAAACGGAATTGATATGTTGCATTAAAAATAATCATAGCGCATTTAAATATAGCATATATAAAAATAAACTACATGGCATGCTCAAAAAATTCACAAATAAACACCAAAATATGTATTACACATACTAATAGCAATAATATATCATGCGTAAAATAAAAATCACGAAACATGCTTAAAAATTCATAATAAAAATATAAGAGAATAAAAATATAAGCAATAAAATATAAAGCATGTTGAAACATAATTATATAAATAACAAGGCATGCTTAAAATGAGCAAAATTATCTTAACTAAGCATGCTTAATAACAAAATATAATAAAAGCATGAACAATGAAGTATAAAGCATGCTTAAAAATAGAAAACATAAATAAAATTCACATGCATGATTAAAATCATGAAAACATACTTGATTTTCAGAAAACAAAACGATCCTAGCGCACACGCGTGTTGATGCAGGAGTGCGTAGCGATGTTTTTGGGCTTGAGAAAAACTGGGCCGCTTCCTCTTTCTTTTCAGCAATGGGCCACGGGCCTTGTTGTTGTCTTTTTCTTAGCCTGCTTTTTCTTTTTTCTTTTTCTCTTTTTTTTTTTTTTTTTTTCTATTTGTTGGATCGGTTCTTTACTTTGGACCGGATCCTGCTTTTTTTTTTCTTTTCTCTTTTTCTCTCTTCTTCCTCCTTCTGCTCTCCTTCCTTCTGGTTTGCAGGTGCGTCTTCTTCTGGGTGCAGCTACAGGTGATCGGTGATCTGGGCTACTGGGATAGGTACTCGGTGCAGCAGCAGCAGTGCACGGGGCTAGGTTGCAGCAGGGCGCAAGGCTGGGCTGCGAGGGGTCGCCGGGGTTGTGCGTCGGGGGGGGGGGGGGCGGGGCTGGGCAGGGCGCAGAGTGCTGCTGGGTTGTGCAGGCGCTGTGCTGGGAGGGTGCTGTGATACGCCTAAAATAGACGCTCAACTTAACCCTGCAAAATTGTAGTTGTTAGTATAGAATAAGTAGGGATCGTTCAAGCCGGGGATTGAGGGTAACTATATTAATCACATAAAAGAAAACAACACAAAACAAAACTAACACTAAAGAAAACGTCACACAACAAAAAGACAAGAAAGAAAGATGGAGGGACAGAGAGGAGGATTGAAGAGGGCGTTGCAATCCTGAAACGAACTGAATCGGGGGTTTTTGGTTTTTAACGAAAAATAAACAGAAAACAAAGAAAGTAATTCGAGATTTTTTGGGTTTTGAAAATATATGGATGAAGTTGTTAGGAACTCGGAAATCCACCACCAAAACATGCTTGAGACAAATCTATCATCCTAGTTTCAATTACTAAGTTGTGGAAAAGGTTTCAATCAAGAACAAACCATGAATGCATGCATAAGTTCTTATTACTTCCCTGGATTACTTAAGCAAGATGAACGCACCATTACTAAGCCTTTAGAATAAACAATCAGGGCACGTTTACTTACTTGGAATGGAATGGAATGTAATGGAATGATTATGGAGTAAAAATACCCCTGTGTTTACTAACACATAAAGGAATCGGAATGATTCCAGGTAAAAGAATTCTTGTGTTTACTAACACATGAAGGAATGAGAATTGGTGTAGATCCCACCTATTTATCAGGAATCGATTCCTGAATACTCAGGAATTCGATTACGAAGGGGAGAGATGGGTTTAGGAATCATTCCTCCGGAATCAATACCGATTCCCTTCTTCTCCCATTCCACTTGTCTCCGATTCATGATTATTTTTCATTCCAAGTAAGTAAACGTGCCATCAAGGTGTAGAACGCTATCCTATCAACAATTTATTCTAAGCATTAATCACATGTGGAAGTTTGATTGAACAAGTATGCAAAACTAGTGTGGAACGCCTACCTAGCATGCAATCCTTTTTATTTCGTTTCACCTATTGTCCTATAGGTTTTACTACCATTGAAACAAGCATTATTAACCGTTTAGGAGATTAAAATACCTATTTCTAGCCTCACTCACATGATCATAATATTTTATGTGCGCATTCATAAGACATAAACATGCAAGAGTTATCTGTAAACCAAAACCAAATAAACAATTTCACAACAAAGCAATCACGAAACTAGGAATCAAAATATTGTAAAAACATATCTTAGGGGCTTCAAACCTTGCCCCTAACAAAAGTAAATTAGCCACACATTGTCTTAAAATTCACAACTAAAAACATATGAGTTTGATTTACAAGAAAATAAAAACCGTGAAGGAGAGAAGATGAGAGCCACGAATTCACTTTTAGGCAGCCTTGGACGCAAGCACTCCTTCAAGATAGTTCACGGCTAAGCTTGATGGAAGATGGATGATGGTGTGCACGGTTTTTGCTCTTGGAGGACTTGGGAATTTCAAGACTTTGTGTACTAGGGTTTAGGGCAGAAGATGGCGTTGTAGGGTGGTAGTTTGTAACGTGTTCTGCTGCTCTATAAATATGTGGAGCACCCCAAAGTTTCCTTTTCCAATTCTGCTTTCAAAACCTCCCCTAGTTGCTTGAGGATTCCTTTGATTGGTGCACAATTAAATGATTTTCAACCCTTGGTAATCTTCCCAAAATCTTGCAGGATTATTCTAGGACTCTCTTTGATATTTGCAGCATCAACAACCTTCCAAAAATGCACCCAAAATCCGTCCAATTAAGATTCCTGCCAAACTGTCATGTTTTGACTAGGATTCAATTTCTGTCTCTGAAGCTTACTTCTTGGGCAAGGAACGACTTCGTCTTGACACAATTCTGGATGGTTCTTGATTCCTACGTGTTCTATGACATCATATCTTCTAGAATGATCAATAACATTCTGGAAAACCTCCAATAAAGTCGCCGGAAAATATCTCCCAAAAAGCTTCGTGAAAAGCTGACAGTTCCTGCCTTATCGGGAAGCCTGCTTTGACTTTGATTTCCTACTGCCTCGTTGACGCTTCTGACCAGTTCGTGGCTGTAGTTGAAGTATAACATCATGTCTTCAAGGATCGCTGGCCCTTTCTTCATAGGTGCAGCGGATGCAAGAATTTCTCCTCAAAACCGTTCCCAGAAAGCTGATTTTGAAACTGCAGCTTTCTGCTGTGCAGCAACTGTTTTGCACAATGATTTCCGTGGACTTCCCTTGTAATTTCTAGCCAAATGGTTGATCAAACTTAGTCCTCTGCATCAGTACTTCATGATCCATGGCTTCGTTGCTCCCTTTAAGCTTCTATTTCTCTTGAATCACTTCACGAACAACCTAAAAAGAAAACAAAGTTAAAACTGACTTTTTAAAGGAAATAGCTAAGAAAAGTGTAAAGGATTGCACATTATATTTGTCGCATTTATGCTCCTATCATGCTGCGCGCTGGTGCAGGCGCAGCGTGCGAGGGAGGCTGGATCTATGCGCTGTTGTGCGCGGGCACGGGATAGGCAGAGGTGAGGAAGATGATGGGTTGGGCGCGGAGAGCAAATAGCTCTTCGCTGGGCGTCGATCTGGCCGGCTGTGGGAGGCTGCAAGGCGCAGGGCAAGGCTGAGGTGCAAGCGCGCAAGCGGGGAGGGCTACAGGCGGGTGGGCTCTGTGTGAGCGCTGAGAGGCGGGATCTGCAGTGTCAGGCAAGGCTGAGGGCCGAGATTTTTTTTTTTTTTTTGTTGGCGGCAGAAAAGAAAAACTTTTTTCTTCTAGGGTTTTTTTTCTTGGATATTAGCTCTGAGCGTGCTGATAACGTGTAAAAGTAAAATGATAATTGGAATTGGTCTACTCATTTCATTTCATAGCCCCTTTATATAGAGAGAGAATTACAACGGAAATATCAATTACAATGATGACATTAACTACTGATTGACCCTTGATCCATGTTGATTGATGGTGATTGCTAATTACTTGATTCCCTCTCCGTCAATCACTTTGACGAAGGCACATAATGTGTTTTTCCTTTAACATTTATAAGAATTTTAGTGGAATTATTAAGAGCAAGTTCACTCATTGGGTTATTGAGTTAGAGTCATTAGATTATTGGGTCACTGGATCAAACATTGTTTACTGTTTTTTTAAATTTATCTCCACCCGTTGGGTCTAGGTCACTCTCTAAGTCAGTTTGGAAACTGACCTGAGCCACTTTGAGTTAGGAAACTGACCCAGAGAGTGAACTAGATCCAACAAGTGAAAATAAATATAAAAAAACCAGACACCCAATAACCTAATGACTCTGACTCACTCAGTAATCCCAACGGGTAAAATTACTCTGAGTAAAATCTGCGTCAGTTTTACCGATTGAAGAAGAGGTGTCCCCATGGGGTAAATGCGCGTCCGCTTTTCATTCGATCCCTTAACTCTCTCCGACAGCAAACAATCTTTAATCAAAAGGTCAAAACCGACTCAAAGAAGAAGATAATGTCGGCACAATCGATCCACTCACACTATGAGACACCATCTTCAATTCTTCCTCTACAGCATTTATCAGAGTCAGTTTCCATTCTCTCACCAGAAGGCCACGTTTTTCTGTTTTTAATTGCCATAAATGGGCAACTCCCACGGCCACCGCAAACACCGTAACGGCGCGAACCGCCCCGTAACGCCCAATCCACCCTTTAAATATAGCCCGTCTGATCCCCAGGCACATATCCCCAACTCAGCTAAACCCATCATGGCGGTGTCCTTGCCTTACTCTCATGTTGACTCCACCCTTCGCGCCCTCGCTGCTCAAGCTGAAGGCTTTGGCCGCTTAGCAATCGGCGGCCTCCATGGTCCTCTTTACCACGTTACTACTCTAGCAGGTAATGTTTTCTAATCTAAATCTGTTTTCTTTAACACATAGTTTCAATTCCTGCAATAATTTGTAAAATGTGTTTGTTTTGGGTTTTGGGTTGTAGTTTCTTATGCAAAGTTTGTGGAGGTATACTTGAACATTGAATTTGGAATCTTTAAGTTTGTATGCCAAATATAAAGTCGGAATCTTTGTTCTAAAGATGAACCATATGATGCGTGTTGGAAGCTTACATTGATGTGTCTGTGTTCATTGTGATTGTAGATGATGGTCCAGGGTCACTTAGGGAAGGCTGTCGAAAGAAAGAGCCACTTTGGATTGTCTTTAATATTTCGGGCACTATCCATCTCTCGTCTTACTTGAATGTGTCGTCGTATAAGACAATTGATGGCCGGGGTCAGAGGATTAAGTTTACTGGGAAGGGGTTGAGGCTGAAGGAATGTGAGCATGTGATTATATGCAATCTAGAGTTTGAAGGTGGTAGAGGACCAGATGTTGATGGTATTCAGATAAAACCAAACTCTAAGCACATATGGATAGACCGGTGCAGCCTTCGTGATTATGAAGACGGACTTATAGATATCACCAGATGCAGCACGGATATTACAATTTCGAGGTGAGGTGAATCCCAATGTTGGATATTACCATTTTGTAGTCTCGTGGAATTTGAAGTTCATGTCTTTAGCCAATGCGCAGGTGTCATTTCTCGCAGCATGATAAGACAATGCTAATCGGAGCAGACCCCTCTCATGTAGATGACAGATGCATCCGGGTTACAATTCACCACTGTTTCTTTGATGGGACCCGACAGCGGCATCCTCGTGTTAGATTCGCCAAAGTACATCTATACAACAATTACACACGAAACTGGGGCATATATGCTGTTTGTGCCAGTGTAGAATCGCAGGTGAGATTGCTATTACCAATGCATATTTGATATTAGCTAAAATCTATTTTAAGAGATATTAATCGTATTATCATACGATCGTAACATGTTCGTTATTATGTTTTCACTCCAGATATACTCTCAATGCAATATATATGAAGCAGGACAGAAGAAAATAGCGTTTAAATACCTTACAGAGAAGGTATATGCCCCTTTTTATTTTTGGTTACTAACTACATGTCTTGAAGGTGTGTGACTTGTATTATTCTGCAGTTGTATTTTTTGTTTTTTGTTTTTTTTTTCCCGTGTATAGATTCTGCAGTTTTATGTAGTATCAAGATTTAGAAAATGTTCTGGAACTAATATGCAAATGAGTTGTATATTACCATATATATGGGGGCACTTGTTATAGGAGCTTGACTTTTTTGATCCCATCCTAGCCTTTTCTAATCATCCCACTCCATGATCTATATATAACTCTATAAGTCATCTCTTCCGATGATACAGGACTAGAAGCGTTTATCCTCATATAAACTAACTTCTTGAGGCATTTCAAAATCTACTCTAGCTCATAACCATTGGAAACACTTATTTCCAACAGGTTAAACAAAAATTAGCTTGGTGGAAACAGTACAGGCTGACCTCAAACTGGGAAGAAGTGAGAATTTGGAAGTAACACTTCTGCAAATGGGGGAAATTTTCTTGGCTAAATGGATGTTGGACATGTTGATTAGGATAGGATCATGGCTAACAAAGTAACAAGTAAATGAGGATAGGCATATGGTTAAGGCATATGAAGATAACCACAGATGATATGCGAAAATCTATCTGTAATCACAGAGAAAACTTGGTCCAAATGGTTATTGGTTGTTTGAAAATGAATGCAGAAATGAGATTCTTTTATTCTGTTATCCTACTACAAGACTCAATGAAGGATGAAGATGTTCTTAACAACCTTTAGTTATTGACAGTAGAAATATTGTTGTTAAATTGGTATGTGCAACTGAAACTACATTGGTTCTTCCAACAGATATGACTATTGAAATGTATTTTCCTATAACAAGAATAAATTGTTGACTGTCGTGGCTTTTCTTTAGGCAACGGACAGCGAGGCGGCAACGACGGGCTTCATTAGGTCGGAAGGGGACTTATTCATAACTGGAACTCAAGCAGGATTAGCCACCGAGGGTGGTGAAAATTGCATGTATCATCCTAGCCAACACTACCAGACATGGACGGTAGGACCTCCAGTGGATGATCTGAAACATGTTCTCCAACATTGCACCGGATGGCAGTCCATTCCCCGGCCAGCTGATCAGGCAAGTGTAGCACAGTAGCCTGAAGGAAACTGACTTTCCTTAAAACTTTATATCTACGTTTTACTTAATCTTCAATTCTCAGTGTTTATATAGTCTATACCTGAATACCTGATGGCTTTCCTGTGTGTATGCTGTTCTTCTCAATAACAAAGATGAATATTTACTGGTGTGCACTTATTGTTATTTACTCTTAGTAAAATAAACCATGAGCAATCTTTTGAGACAGTAAAACAGTATTAACATGCATTTATGGAACTGGTGTTCGTCAAAGATTGGATCACATAATCTTGGAAATTTGACTGAATCTAAGGAGATAGTGATGCAATAACTACAGCAATGTCAATTGAGGCATGTGGAAGTTCTTATCGTATTGGGAAATGTATGCTGCTATATAAGTCTTTTATGTAGTTCCCCGGAACTGTCGGATTCTATTTGCAAATCATGACTGGAAACTTCTGTTTTACTTTTACTATCTGTGCAGCAGCTCTAAGTTGACTTGGCATTTGTTTTCCTAAACAAATGAAAGTTGACTTGGCATTTACAGTTCTATGATTTTTCAAGTCCGGCATGTCATAGTTTTCAAACTTATTTAGGAGTTAAGACCGCCAAAGAGTGAGAGTGAGGACAAGCAACCATAGTTATGAAGAATTAATCTTCTTCTCGGGATTCAGCCATTCTGTCTTTGAAATGGTCTTAATAATTGGAGTAGTTTCAGTTTTTTATACTACTAAATTATTGCTTATCATAATTTCAATAATTATTGAGTTTTTAAAACCTCAATAATTAAGCAATAATTATTGAGGTTTCAACAAAATCTATCAGGCACCAGCCACCAAGAACCATAACTTTTCTCCAAAGAAGAAAAAATAATGAGAGACACACGAGGCAAGCTAAACAACCGTACCTTCCTTTGACAAGTGTGTTACAGTTTCGCTTTCAAAGTGACGTGTCCTCGCCTTTCTTTTAACAAAAAAAAAAACCCATGAAAACGAAGGCACCAACTACCAACCTTTTGGGGTCACCATCACCAATGCTTAAATATGAGCCGCATGCTCATATTTAACTGCCGGTTCTATACAGTTATATATAACTTATTCTCTTAATATTTGATCATTCAAATATTGCGAGCTAATGTTAGAAATTATTTTCTACGGAAGATGTCACTTTGCTCGGAAGGCCAGTTGTAAGTTCTAATTTGAAGTTTCTCCTTCTACAACCTTTTTGCGGATTGAAAATGACAGAACAGGGTAGATTCAGATATGAACATGCATCAAGTGGGAATGTTGGTGTTGACATTTAGAAATGAAAATGACAAACCTATTTACAATCCATGGTGCGATTGTTTTGAAAACAATGTGAAAGCAAGAGAAATTCGAATATGAAAACATGAAGCAATGATTGAATTTACAGAAACAACATAGGGTCATTTTACGTGTAGCACAAAGTAGAAGTATGTTCCAAAAAGTCGTTACATATTTTAACTTATTCAAAATGTTCTACACACAACATATATATACACCGCCGGTAAATCGGAAAAAAAAAAAAAAAAAACTCGGCGATTAAAGTAGCCGGGAAAGGGATCAGCGAGAGCGCCGACGAGACGAAGAACTAACAGATTCCGTCGTCCCGGAAAACAAGTCCGATAAGTAATGTGCAACATCTTCAGGGGTTAATCTGACATACAAGGCCAGATTTCTCGCACTCCCAATCGAAACCCTATGCGTATCGTGAAACTCCTTGTAAACCGAAACGAGGGCTTTCGTCAGCGACTCTTTGAGTTCTTCTCGGAGTTTCTCGTCCGGTACAACACACGACTTCTGTTTCCGGTAAGCTTCGTCCAAGCTGAAGTTGAAGTTCCGGAAAATCAACCTAGCTTCGTCCGCGGGTATTTCCTCCGTTAGATTTTCCGGCAAGGTGGAGAACACCTTCCCCCAGGCCAACCGTTCGTAGTTGACGGCGAACTGTCTCACCTTCGCTTCGTATTTCGCGATCCACTGCTCGCCGAGAAGGTACTGGAGATTCGACGTCCGGACTTTCGAGATGACGTGTTGGAGATTGTTGGCTAAGAAGAGATAAGAGAGCGAAACGTCCTTGTAATGCTTGGCTTTGCCGTCGAGCTTGCAGATGAGGATGAGGACGATCCAAGCGATGTGGTGGCAGATCGGCGGCGCCGATGACTCTTCGGCTTGGGCGATGTCGAACTCCGGCAGCAACCCCTTCGCCGGCGGAGGGAAGTCGACGAAAATGTCAGCCAAGACGTTGCTGTAATCGGTGAGCATAGAAAGGTAATTCATCACACGGAGGGTCAGAGGATGAACTCCGCCGCCTGCGACGGGTGATTTTGACGATTCCTTTTGAATTGACGATTCAAAATCGGACACCATTGACCGGACCGACTCGCCGATTTTGATCAGCGAATTGAGCGCTTGGGATCGGACGCTGGCGGTGGACTCGAAAGAGAAGATGGAGTCTATTTCCGGCCAGTTTTCCGATATGGCGGTGTACATATCCAGCAGCCGGAATATATTGTCCTCCGAGGAAAAATTCTTGCTCTTGGCGACGAGGATTTGAGGAAATAAAAAGAGAAGAGTGGCGGCTTCTTTGGCGATGTGAGAGAAGCAAGACTCTCTGATTGAGTTGGAGACGGCGAAAACGGTGTCGCAGAGGATCTTCTCTCCATTGAATAGCGTGGTCGTGGCCACCTTCACCGCATTCAGCCAGTTCTTGATTCTGAGATCGAGGACCTCTTTGTCGATCTTATGGATCCGAGAAGAGGCGAATTTCTCCACTCCGAGCTTATACATTCCTTCGTCGATTATCGATTTTCTGATGATTTTGTATATGTGAACGCACTCCTTGGCGTAGCCGGAGGAGATCATGCATTCGGCGATGGACCTCAGGTCGGCCATGGCAACAAAGGAGACTTGTTCAACGTCGGAGAGGGATTCTCCGGCGAAGCGTACATCTTCGTCTGTTAAGGCTCCGTCGTCGATTTCGTCGTCAGAAGTGCTGACGGAAACGCGGGAAGACCTGGACCGGGTCGAGACCGATTCCGGGTCGAGGTGAGCCCGGTTCGTGGAGAGAATCTGGTAGAACTCCTTCTGTAACCGCTTCATGGCGATCTGCATGAGGCTGTGGCCGTGGACGAGTTTTTCGGAGGTGGGGTCCTCCCCGACCAAGTAATGCATGACCTTCTGGAGGTCGTTCACGGACTTGATGAACTGGTGAGCTTCCGTTTTGCTCTCGTAGAACATGGAGGTTACTTTCGCGTATCCGGAGGCCTCCGGGTCCCATTTGATCACCAAAACGGCGGCGTTTCCGATGACCTCCTCGATCATCGCGTCTGAGAAGTCAAGGCCGGCACTAGGGTTACGGCGAGGAGTGGGGAATGAAATGGAGGACCTTGAGGGTGAAGAATTTCTAGAGAAAGACGGGGCCTTGTGGTGAAAGAGGAGGCTCCTCATCCCTTTGGTCGGCATTTTCGGTTTAGTTTAGTGTGATTTAGGTTACGGACTCTCAATTTTTCAGATGAGAGAATATTTGGTTGTTGTGGTTGGTAGTGAGATTAGACAAGAGAAATTTGGGATTATGAGTTTGAATGTTGGACGTAGATGTGCCCGGGGGTATATATAGGAGGGAGCTGGAAGAACGACGCCGTTGCTTGAGAAAGAGGAACTGTGGGAAGGATTGACTTTGGAGTTGTAACGAGTACGTCATATAAAACGAAACCATGAGTCGAATTTGACTATATACGCGTTTGACTGACAAATGATACGACAATTTCATACTATGGAGCCGAGAGGCAAACAAATTTGATTTACTTTCGTCCAAAGAAACAGTAGTCAAATAGCTTCAGTAGAAAACTCAGAGGTGGAGGTTAATAAGAGCTTAGTTGTTGTTTTCTTGTGTTTAACGCTATTTGCAATGGCGGTGTTTGTAAACTGGATAGCGAATAGTAACATTTACTTTTCAACTATTTGTTTTTACTTTCTCTTCAAAAAAAAATAATAATAATAATATTTGTTTCTACTTCATAGTCCACGTGACCTGATTTATGTTGAACATGTAATTCAGTCCTCATAACTTGTATCATCATTTTAGATGCTCATGTAGGGATGTAAGGAGTGACGTTTTTACGTAAGTAAAACAAGAGAATATGAAGAAGAGAAATACAAAATATATAGGAATGGGTATATGGATTGAAATACTCGTATATACCTTCTAGAATAGAATAATTAGTATGGGATAACCTGCTGCTCACTCTTTAGATTTGAAATTACAAAATCATTTAAGTTAGTATCCAGCAATTTTATATGATCATTTGATGTATTTAATGTTCTCAAATTCAAAATAAGTTACATTCCAATAGCAAAATCTTGATAAAGGTTTGGCTGCCAATTTGATGGCTTTGAGAGCTTTGGTATGAATTTTGATGCCCTTTATGAGATTCTCTTTTTCTTTTTTAGAATCTGAGATGCCCTTGTGAGGTTTGAATACTAACCCTTAGATTTACATCAAAGGGCGGAAAACAAAACACTCAACTTAATATAATAATTCTCTTTGCCATTGAATTTACATTCAATGGTGGTTGAACATTATTTTCTTGGTCAATAACTGACCGTGAACAAACCACGAATACAGTTTACTAGAGAATCATGAAAATACAATAAACAATGATTATTCTAAAAAATAAAAAATGATGAACCAATTGTTTTAACCTCACATCATTCAAGTTAGTTTGATGAAACGTCAATAAAGGTACCTTAAATATCACATTTATTTTAGTCTACGTACTACTTGATGATCTTAGGAATAATTCAAATTTTTACGTATTGGATTTTTACAACAAGTCCAAAGTTTATCACCGTGAAGAAAAACACATAGAGAGAAAAACAAAACAAACCTAGCTAATTGGATTTCATAATTACATGCATAATGATTTCTTTTAAATGACTTAAGCTACTGGACTATTAGCAATGGTGAAATTCTCCGCACGACTGCTCCTTCTCGAATGCTCTTGGAAAACCTTTAATTTCCTTATTCTCCTGATCGAGACTTTAGTCATGCATATACCATATTTTTCAGTAATTAATAATGAATACGTGCGCTTTTTAAAATGAAAAGTGAGAGATTAGTCTTACTAATTATCAGTTAATAATTCCCAAATCACTTTAATTACCAGCTTATAATCATGGTCGACACCATGAAATGGAATCCAAATTAGTGGTAGGAAAACTAATAATCCATATATTACTTTGACATTGGCATTCTTAGTTGCATCACTATTTAGACCCTTTCCACCGCGGATCGGAATTTCCCAAGTCGATGATTGTAAGTATTGTTAACTAAGATAGAATTCCACAACACAATCATGATTCAGGTTGAATGTGGTTTAATTAAATCAAACCCTAATAGAATATGATATCCACGAACTTTTTGATACATAGACAAGTCTTTTTCCAACAAGTTGAAGAGTTGCAACTCCCCCAAACAATAACCTGACTAGAAATTGCACAAGAAAGAACATAAAAATGAAACAGAAGAAGCTTCTTCTACGAAGAATTTCTTATAGCACGTGATGTAATGCATCATTTAACACAAAGCTCGCAGTTCCTTTAAGTTGATTTCATATTATTTATATTCTTGAAGGAATAAAAGTGATAATTACATATATCACATAAGGCTCTTGTGTCCTCTTGATATTGGCATATATATGACAATCTTCACAATAATGTGTATAAATTATATATGCTCTACTTAATCAATATATTATGCATATATGTATATAGCTAGAATTTATATATACAGGGTTTTTGATAACATTCTCATTAATTCTCTCTGGTTTCGTCCGTGAGAGAAACCCTAAAAACACAAAACCCGGGTTCGTCCGTGAGAATTCGACCTCGTCCGGCGGCGCCCGACGGGTGCTGTCCTTCTGCCTTGCCATCGTCTTGGGGTCTGCTGCCGGACGGGTATTCGATCCAATATGGTTTCGAGGTTTCCGGATGGTGGTGCTCGCTGTGGTTGCAGAAAACCTCGGCTTGGGTTCTCGATCGCATCTCGACAGGTGACATGGTTGTGCTGTGCAAGGCCGACGGTAAGGGTTCTGCTTCGATGGTGGTCCGGCGGGCTTCAGGTCGGCGCGTGTTGCGGCGTTTTTGGGTCGAAGTGGCAGGGGTCACAGAGGCTTAGATCAAGGCGGCTCGGGTCGGGAGGAGCAGAGCGGGTCAGGCGAAGCAGAGCGGGTCGGGCGGAGCCGCTGGGCTTGTGTGTATGACATGTCGTCTGGAGTGGATGGGCTGAGACCAGGCAGGCTTGATGATGGGCTCTGGTGGTGGACCACTCTTTGGATGCTCTTAAGCTGGCTATTTTGGGCTAGGGTTTTTGCCCTAGGCCGTTACTATATTTTAGCTTGTCTTTTACATTAATTTCCTTGTATTTAGGAACCTAAGCACTGATGTGCACCCATTGTCTCTCTAGCGTCTCTGGAGTAGTACCGAAGGAGAATATCCGCTGGCTCTACGTATTTGAATGTATAATGAGTAGGACTATATGTACGTACCACTTGTGGGTACTACCACTAACTTCTTGTCTGTCTATGTCCTTAAATGACAGCGGAATGGTATGTAACGGCCTATTCTGGCTTGTGATGAATATATTTTCTTTAACTCAAAAAAAAAAAAAATATACAGGGTTTTTGTCTCCAGTATTGTCGTTTTAGGGTTTAGTGATCACTGCACGCCTAATAAAGTTGGAGCAGCAGATCACCAAATGTTGTCCTTCATTAGTTTTTGAAACGATTCCTTCTTCCCATGTGATACAGATTAGGATGATCCAAGAACGAATATATATATTATCATGGCCATAGACGATGGAGCAGCAAATTGGATATAGATCGATTAAAACACATGTTTTCCAAATAACTCGTTTGTATGATTGTATTGGGTTGCAGGCTTACAACATGTCTTAAGCATATTAAGAATGAACAAACTACTTTGTCTGTACGGGCTGGGGAGGCAATTGTAGACAACGCGTATATAACATGTATTTTTTTTTTCTTTGAAGACGGACAAGAACAAACTATGGTTCAAGACTTCTTGAAGGTATTAGATATTGATTACTCTGGTGTCTGGGGAAGAATGGAAGATAGTGCGACAAGGTATCCAAAGGTTGAGGATCTAAAGTTCAAACATAAATCTTGTGAAGCTAAAGAAAAGTTACATTGACGAATTATTTGTGGCCGCTGGCCAGCTAGGGTTTCACAGATATTAATCCATGGCATGCGTATATCAAACTAAATCGATTTATAAATAAATAAATAAATAAATAAATAATATATATATATATTTGAGATGGTTTGGTTTTACACGTGGGTGGATATGAATGGGTCATAGACATCATTCATTATCATCCCCTACTGCCCCACCTATATATCTCTATTTCGATATTAAAACTTGAAACTTCCTTGCTTTGTTGCTGAAAATGCTGGTATGCTAGACTCCTACGTAATACGTACTGTGGCAGATCGAATAAACCGTTACTCAACATGACTTAATATAATATCCCTGACTTAATTTCCAATTTCTTGACTGACTTGGAGTCTCTGTATGATTGTATTGCCTCAGTTTGCTTCCACCTTATTAATTTGCAAATTAACTTGTTATACATATGAACTCATTAACTTGTTATACATATGAACTCAAACCATGAGAAATCGGCTAGATACATATCGGGTTTTAAATCAAGCTGTGGACTATTATAGGTCTTTCTATAAGAAGAGGTATCCACATGCATGTATTACATTGTTGAATTTTGATATGATCGAGTAACACATATATATATATATATCTTCTGGTATATAACCCGGTCTTCTTAGACAGCTTTGATGCCATATTAAGAAAATTTAAATATGTTGAAATTTGATCCAATCCCATTTCATTAATGTAGTCCAATTCCACCCTGATACACGCAATGTATATTGTTTCCTTAGGGAAACATTTCTATATTTTTATGAGTAGCCAAAACAGATAAGAACAGTACACGTCAACTAAAAAATCCCTATGATCGAGGGTTTTGTTTGTGTTGATTAAAAGGTGTTTACAAGCAAATGGAATAGGAATAAAAAATACATGCGTATTTTTGGATCATTGAAAAGGAAAAAAAAGAAAAAGAGTTTCTTCAGTACAAATAAAAGAGTGTTTTTGGATAATTGTAAAAAAGGGGGTAATTTTGATATGAAAACTTTGATTCATCCATGAATAAGAATCAATTCCTACTCCCTCACCGGAATGAAAATGAATGAGTTATTCCGAATTTTCTTGTGGACACTCTGTTGTTGTTGTTGTTTGTTGTTTGTTGTTTGTTGTTTGTTGTTTGTTGTTTGTTGTATTGAATTGGTGGATGGGATGTTAAGTGATAAAGTATGGGTCTGTAATAAGAGCATACCAGGGTTCGCAGACACATAGGAAACATTTCAAATATTTTACAATCAGTCTGTGTAGAATGTTTGCAATCTCATCAAATGGCAAGTATATTTGTCGTCCATTCTTGAAAGGATGAGTAATAATAGATCTGAACATCTGAAGCCTATGGAGAGATTGCGAAACAACACTAAACACTGTATTGAAGAATTTGCTGATGTATTTGTTCTTCTTTGAAATGGGGCATCTGTAGTGATACAACATGTTTACAATAGGTAAGTAAATCTCTAATTAATTTAGGACAGAGAAAGAAAATCCTACTTAATTCGATAATATACTCCTTTTACTCAAAGAATATTTGCAACTAAAACAATGCACTTTGCAGCTTAAGCTTTTAGGTATAGTGGAAGGTCCAACAGACAAACATGCAGTGGACAAAGCTGGTAGTCGATCCCTCCCTTTTCAACAATTATAATGACATTATTGTCTTGATATATGACGGTTGGATTTCAATTATCTGATAAATCTTGACGTTTATTGTATCATTTGAACTTATCGAAGAAGGGAATTAGCAAGAGACACCTTTCTTCAAATTAAAAGTACTTTTTAGTCAAAGGGATTAACGAGCCACTTCTTCATTCGACGAGCTTAACAAAACAGTACACTCGAAAATAAAATCTTGCATTAGACTCCTCTACTGTGAGGGATAAAAAAATATTGGGCTCATGTTTATGAGGTGAGTTTGAAATCGAACGGTATTAGATATTGTCCAAAATCTTCTGCGTCGTCTTGTAGATTGTCCTAATGATTTTCAAGCAATGTGTACGTGTGTATCTCAACAACTAAGAGATGGTTACTAATCAAAATCAAAAGTCAGTAATTGTGACGTTAAAATATAGGCACCTGGCTGGCCAATGTATTGTGGAGTTAAAATCAAGTACTGTTAGACAGGCATGCACTCCTGGCACCAGTACTTTCACACCAAACTACAACGGGACGTTTTGGAAACTCGTATAAATAGTAACCAACGACTACTCGATCATTTATAATCATACTACTTGGTTGTTATTGACTCGAAATCAAAACCTTTCATTTATAATAAATACAAAACTCTTGCTACTGAACAAATATTAAATCATAGATGAACGATCACTCAATTTGCGTGGTTGTAGCTAGCCAGAGTCATCATATAATGAGTTCGACTAATCAATCAAAGCATTTAATTACAACACGAGCTTCTTTTTTTTTTTTTTTGGGTCGTGGGCCTGCAGCTTGTGGTGGTGTGTCTAGAGATAGTAATGGTCATTACCAGAGGTGGAGGGACACAGGGGCACACTGGGTCACGTGCCCCAGTTTTGATTTTTAAAACGATATATAATTTATTAACGGGAAGAATGAATGAATGATATATAGGCCAGTTCAGTTGGTAGAGCTCTTAACTTTGTTGTTGTGGGTTCGATTCCCTTGGCCGTTTTGGTTCTTCTTTTAGACCAAAGGAAAAAGAAGAATGAATGCAGATCAGTTTTGTCCCCTTTGGACCTAGCTCTTGAACTTTTGATAATTTAATATTAAGATACATATTAGAGGTACTCTAATTCCGAAACTTTTGGCATCAATCACATAATTAATTATTCATATTTTCTTTTTACTTATAGATTTTTAAATCCAATACCGAAATTATTAAAAAAATATTTTATTAACATCAATAACAATTCTTAGCTAATTTTTTTTGTCAATTATAATTTTTTTTTTTTTTTACAAAGATGTTAAAATACTTGAAAATAAAATTAGATCCTGTTGCAGAAAACATCGAGTATAAATAGCACATTGGAGTTATTTTAACTGATTTTTTATATTTTAATATTATTAATTTCTTTTCGTGCCCTAGTAAACTAAAATTTCTAGCTCCGCCACTGGTCATTACATTTTTTTTTTTTTTTGATCGGGTTAGTTGTTAGTAACTCACACACCCATGTAGTGGTATCCCAGCGCCAGGACACCTGCACCGACATTGCGGCGAAAGCCTGGCAAAGCCAGACTAATCCACTGCACCGCAGACGCACGAACCCAAAGGGTCCCTCAAATCTGCTGGCCACGGGATGGAGCTGGGATTCGAACGCTAGACTTGGGGGTTCCAGACTAGGCCATTCGACCAACACACCACACCACGTGGTTACTGGTCATTACATTGGTGGTAACCAAACTGCCTTCTTCGCTGAATTAATGGGAGTTATTATTGGGATTGACTATGCTTTTAAGTTTGGTTGGCGCTACATTTGGCTTGAGAGTGAGTGATTCTACTAGTGTTCTTGCATGCATTACCTCTTCTTCCTTCTCTCCAGTATGGCCTCTTCGTATTGCATGGTTAAATTGTTTATCACGCATCCAATCGATGTCCTTTTATTGCTCTCATGTTCTTCGTGAAGGGAATACTGTTGCAAATAGAATGACGAACTTGGGTTTGGCTTCTTCTTCGTTGGTATGGTATGAGGTTCCACCACCTGCTCTCTCTCTCTCTCTCTCTCTTTTTCTTCGAATGGATGACTTGGGTTTTCACTATCAGCATGATAGCTAAAAGTTGGTGGACTTATAGTTCCATTGAAGCAAGGATTTACTGTGGCACCACATGTTTATGGTTAATGAGCTTTATGCTCATCTATTATTTTT
Organism: Rosa rugosa; assembly: GCF_958449725.1. Lineage (NCBI taxonomy): Eukaryota > Viridiplantae > Streptophyta > Magnoliopsida > Rosales > Rosaceae > Rosa > Rosa rugosa. The sequence goes on along the minus strand of NC_084826.1, from coordinate 11,790,630 downwards.
TATGGTTATTTGTTACCTTTTTAGAGTAGCAGATGGAATTCAATTTTTCCATCTTCTTTTATTTTTCTACATTGTACTTGGCGGTACATTTTTGTCCCATATTTTTGTAATTTTAGCTTTTTCATTAATAAAATTTTACGATAAGGGAATGGACGGTGGGTTCCCAGAGTGTGGTAGACCCTTCTCCTTTGGAATTGAGGGTGAGACTTGTTCCCTACATCGTCTACCTCCGAAAAACTAATATCGTCTAATCCCTTATCGGTTATAAACAAAAAAAAATTATAAAAAAAAAAACACGAGCTTAATTCATAGGTGGAGTGCTAGAACTGAATTTTCAACACTTACATCTTAAAATCCTAACTGTTTTGAAAAGGCTAGTGTTTCCTTTCAGCCTTTTTTTTTCAACAATCGACACTGTTTTTTTTTTTTTTTTTAAGGTATGGCCAAACAGCCGTCCTTAAGTTTTAATCATTATTAATAAAACCATAGAATACAAGGAGGGACATAGCGCCTAAACTCCGTATGACAATAAGCCTTAAGAGAACCTCACGAAATAATATCAAAAGTCTCTACGTACTAATCGTGTGTATTCTAACTGTTAAAATAAAACTAACCTATTGCAACTCAAATGCAGAACATATATATAAACTAAAACATATTTCTATGTCAGACTAGGATTAGATATAGAGTTCAAGTAATTGACCAGTTTGATTGGTGTTGTCCATTCCTTCTCCAAGATCCATACGATAAGTTCTCTTTGCATTGATGGGAATGTATTTATAGAGAAACGTTTATGTTCTTGCAGGGGAATCAACAAATCTGATAAACCGTTTTATAACTGTTTTGCAGTTTACAGCAGTTCCTTCCATCAAGGAAACTGCTCATAACTTCTCATCTATTCAGACAAGCCCTTATCCTAATCAATGCATAACTTGAATATTTAAATTCAAATCAGATGGCTTTAATCAAGTGTTCATTAATGATTTTACAACTTAATTAAATCACCAATGTTTTATTAAATCCCAATAACTTAGCTCCATTCTCTTTGTCTGCTGCTACTGCAACTCGTGTGCATATCAGCTTTATATATCTAGTTCTATATGATCTTACACTAACACGCACTAATTATCAAGGAGTGCACGACTGACTACTCTATTTACTTTACAATTTTGGCGACATACCTGAAAGATAATGCTCACTTGAAGTCATAATACACCAATACCAGCTTTCCCACTATGTTGCGCCACCAACGAAATAAATTCAGTGACACTTAGTTTAATTCTTCCTGCCACTAAGAAGATGTGATCATTTGACGATGCAAGCCAGACACAATACTTAAGGTGCGCAGACAGGGACAAAGCCCATCTTGTCCTACTAAGAAATGGTAGCAACTTATAAAATAATGAGGTTATTGATTCCAAGTCCAATTTGTTAGGTGATAATTAGATGCAGTCCATCCATTTTTAAAATAAATAAATAAATAAAAACAAATTAAAATCCCCTAATTTTTACATTTGTTACTCCAAATTTTAACTTTTGAATTTGAATTCAATCTACCTAAAGTATCAAAACAACATGTAAAACAATTTCAGGCAAAAAAAAACATATCATACCTAATCTAAAGGTAAATTAACTCATTGACAATGCATTTTGTGTACCTATAATTAAGATAAACGTGATGAACTCCTTTCAAAAAATCTCATAAATATCATACATTTGTTTTAGGCATATTAATGTGCAAAAAGAATCTATAGAGAAGGTAGAATATTACCAATAAAAGAAATACAAGCATGCATCTTTCCTTGAAAAACTCACCCAAAATCTTACCTTTATAGAGAAGGTAGAATATCACCAATAAAAGAAATACAAGCATGCATGCATCTTGCCTTGAAAAACTGACCCAAAATTTTACCGACACAACAATACTTAGAGACATAGTAATAGACTAGTCCATGGTCAAGTTTCAATATTATTCCTAATTAATAGGTAGGGAAAAAGAAACCAACACTACTCTACCTTTTTTTATGATATGCAAAATGGATCTCCATTTCTAGAATATTATCTTTGTAATATGTATGAAAACTTGAAAAGTGCATATATATATATATATATATATATATATATATATATATATATATATATATATATATATATGCGCACAAGGTAACAAAAAAAGAGCAAGGTAGTTTAAACATGGTTCCTAATAAAAAGGTAGGAAAAAAAAAAATCATTGCAGCTTGCCTTTCCCCTTAAGAAAGTATCAAAATTGCAAACATATCTATGCACAAGGTAATGAAAAAAAGCAACTTAGTTTACATTGTTCCTAATCAAAAGGTAAAGAAAAAAAAAACCATTGCAACTTGTCTTTCCCTTAAGATATGAAAAATGCATCCCCCTTTCCAGAATATCTCTCCTTTGTACGATTTATCTTAAGATGCAAAGGTAGATATGCACAATGTAGAATATTACCTCTTTAGATGGATTAAAACCTTCTTATGAATATCCATCTGAAATATCTATTTGATTGTATAATGAAGTTGAACAACATGACAATTCTACATTGAAGGTGTAAAAACAAGAAGAAAGTGATGAGAATAAAGGAGAAGAAAAGAGAGAAGATATAGGGTGTTGAAAAATGATGGTAAGGTATGATCATTTTATTTAAGTTATAATTTTTTTAATGACTATGCATCAATTAAGGATTTTGTTGTGCTGATCGTGACATATTATAATTGGTATGGTTTTTATGAATACCAAATTAATTAGAAAAAAACATTAACTCTCAATTAATTGACTAATAAATTATTGATTGTTTTGAGTAATATTGTTATGGGTAAATTCGGTATGTGAAAAAGTAGAAATTGACTCATCATGCTAATATAGGAAAGTAAGCTGATGTGGATGCCTAGTCATTGGACCACAGTTAACAAAAACTTTCGTCCGGATTATATTCAAAATAGATCATGGTTTTTGGACTTAGGAACCCACCTTGCATAGAATATCAAATCAAGGTTATTCAAAAAAAAAATATATATCAAATCAAGGAGAATAAAGCTATAAATAGCAAGAAATTATGGGCACTTTTTCAGTCATTAAGACCAAATTTGTCAATAGTATATTCTTTCCTGAATGTTATGTTTGTAATAGTATAAATAGGAGGCATCTAGCTCATTGTAAAAGGTCTCCCACCAACACAACACAACTCAATTTTAAATACATCTACAACTTTTCTGCTATCTTTTCTCTCGAGCCTAGTTAATATCTATCGCTTTATTTGCATTCCGCACTTTATTATTCCTGCAATTTACTATTCAGGCCCTTTAAATTTCACGCAATTTATATTTTTCATTGATTTTTCGATATTTAACTTACGCACCTTTACTTTTTGCAACATATATCAAAAAATCAAAAAGAGAAGCAACATCGGTGAAAAGAAAGTCCTTGCAAAAGAGGCAAGAGAACCCAGCGGCCGAGAATGCTTTTTTCCCTCGACCCACAGTCACTTGAAAGAAGTTAGATCACTCACAAATCATATCAAAACCTCGCTCGGGCAATCGGCCACGAGTTGGCACGCCCGCGTAATCTAGAAGGACAATTGGACCTCAAATCCATTAACCTTTCACTTCAGCCGAGACAATTTTGAGGCACAGTCGCACCACTAGCCAAGGGCAGCTTCGACTACCTAGCCCAGCTCTCAATCCTCTCATGCGAGAACACCCACCACAGTACCAACCTACCCTTATAACCTTATTAATCCAGCACCACCCGTCCCCAGACCAAATACCCACCGGATCCGATCCACTTTGATCTGGATTTCTTTCACATGTCGCCTATTGGTTCAAGCATCCAAAACCCTTGTCTCCCTTCCACAGTCAAACGACTGCATAACCAATAAGAAGGCTGTGGACGGCGCTGATCAATCCATCCGTAGCCACCCACCACCGCGCGCCAATTAGATCCAGTCGCTGACTCGCTAACCTGAAATACGGCCTCGTCACTAGCCGCCAGCTCCCTTGCCATCATCTTGAATAGAGCTAGGCTTTAGTGCCGCACCCAAAGCCAATAAGCTAAGAAGGCCTCTAAGATAATCCCATTCGACAACAACATCACTTGGAGACGCCACTGGATGGAGGGCGAAGACTATAGCTTCTGACAAGGAGCGCGTTTTTTTCTTCTAGGGTTTTTTCTATTCAGAGTTTTATTTTTTCAATTATTAGTGAAAAATATGTCATTAGTCTCCCATCGACATTGATTACTTGATGTACAAAATTAATCATAAGTGGTACAACAAATTGAAATTTCATGGTGAATAATTTATTCAGATCATGTATTGATGGCAATTGATGTGATTGAAATTCTTGTGGTGCAATATTGTTATAGTGCAAATTGAAAATATTACAACTTTGAGCGCTCAATCTTCGGCACTCAGCATAATTTAACTTCTCATATCAAAACGTATTTGTATATGAACAATGATTTACTTTAATTACTAACCAATTACAAATGAGAAACGTATTCGTTTTTACAAATCTTGAGAGAGAATTCATTAATTGTAATATTACAGTACATCAAACAACCATAATAATTCATTCTTCATCCAAACACACCCTTAATGTAAAAAACAAAAATTTATTTCTAAAATAACCTATGAGTTGCGTGATTATATTCACGAAAAATAAATAGAAGAAATGAAAAGAGTAACAATATTTTTTCATAAACGAACGATCAATTAGTCAGAATATAAGTGAGCAAACGTTGCTTCTTCTTCCCCAATATCTTTTCTATTTAAGCTGAATGAGTAGTAGTATTGAAGTGATCAAACTTTGCATCGACCTGTATATACCTTAAATGAGATTCGGTTGAAAATTTTGTGAGTGGACACGTGGTCTAGTCTTCCAAACGTTGAATTTTAGGGCTCACCAATATTTATTGACGGAATAATATTCCAAGGAGGTTCTTTTCGTGGCCAATATTTGATGTAAGAATAGAATAATATTCCAAGGAGGTTCTTTTCGTGGCCAATATTTGATGTAAGAATAGAATAATATTCCAAGGAGGTTCTTTTCGTGGCCAATATATGAGTCTCTCACTGGGCCTTCATAGCCATCATCTCCACGAAAAAGCTGAGCTGATATGAAAGGGAACTGAAAAGAATGTTAGGTCACGAGTCTCGTTACAAGTGGGATTGAAATTGCTCGGCAAATAGCAAACCTAGATTGTTTTTTTTTTTTTGGACAATACGGAACAATTTTTCTAAAAAGCCTTGCATGATCCTGACGCGCGCTTCAACAATGTTAATCCAAAAAATTCAGCGGAAGCTTTAGTTTAACAACTAGAAAAGTGGCCCGCGCTTTGCTGCGGGATTTATTGGAAGAGTAATTGTATCTATACATAAGAATATTGTTGATTTGATAACATTATATAGCACAATGTTTGTATGAAGTAATGTTCTAATTGAATCTCCATCTCATTCCGGTGTAACTGTCTTTACATACGTTTTGAGCTCAAGTACACCTTACCAACTTCCATTTGAGGTCAGGCACAATTTTTCCATTACAATAAATGAATTCAAGTGGAGGGTTACAATGTGTCACTGGGCCTATAACTGATTATGTAATATCAATGAGTTGGTGACAAAGTCCAACTGCAAACAGAAGATGATCATACTGGATGTTCTTTGACTTTGTGCAAGGCTAGTACCTCGGATTACTGCACATGTAAATGACTCTAAGGATATTGAGCAAATTACTTCATACAAACATTATCCAGAGCAAATTACTCTTTGCATATGATATTCCTGTAGCAAAATGCAGATGACAAAATTTGTGAAGTTTTCAACCATTCTCAATTAACTGTCTATTGTAGACTTTTAAATTAAAAGTACAGTAAGGTAGCAAATTGAAGAAGAAATTCAGAAGTATGATTGCAAATTCATTGCTGTAGTTGATTTGGTTTTGAAATACGAAGAATATATGTGGTCAAAGATTGGAGAAGTGAAGAGAATGTCTTGGATTGTATAAATATGTGATCAGCTAGTTAGTAGCTTGTCATACTTGCGTTTAATGTCTTAGAACCTATTGCTTAATGTGTTTGGTTGATCGAATGAAAGCTTAGTACAAATTGTGTTCAAAAATGCTACCAAAAAAATAAAAGATGGATTTTAAAATGGAAAAAAGAGAGCGACAAATTTTTGAAGCTCACACCAAATAACATAGTTCATATCCTTGATCAACTACCAAAGGTTGGAATAAACATGCAGAAACGAATAAAAGGGTACCTTAGTGCTACCATAGGCAGTCAGGTTTAACAGTGAGTAAACGAAGGTAAAGAAGTGTATATCAGGGCAAAGAACTGATATAAGCAGTGGAGTAGATGTATTTCATTGGCTACACCTGTTTTATAACTTGATTGTGACTGAAATATTATGGCTAGCTTTGTCAATGTGTTTCACAGATCTGGAGCAAGAAAAAAAAAAGTGTGAAATGAATTTAATTCAATTTTTAGTTATTATGTAAAGCAAATTGAATACTAACATTTTGGGCAGAAAATATTGAAAATAGTTTTCCATCTATGCACAAAGGAATGATAATTTGTGTGACTGTGAAGAACTAAACTTTGATAAATGTTCAAGCTAAAGTAAGGAAGGCAATGTTTTTTTTTGATAAGTAAGGAAGGCAATGTTGGCTATATAAGATATGATTATGTTAGGGCATCTCCAACGGTTGTAGTCAAAAGCCAAAATGGCTTTGGCTTTTCAAGAAGGCATCTCCAACCATTCACTTACCTTAGCCATTTTGACTTATTAGTCAAAAGTGGAGTCATTTTGACGAAACTCGCTGGAACGAAAGCCATTTTGGCTTCAGACGGAAGAGGCTGGGCCCCAGCTGCACATGGTGCTGAGAGAAAGAGAAAGGCAACGCGCAGAGGGAGAGTAAATCCCATAAACGCGGAAAAGGACAAAAAAATGGCCCCCAGCCTTTAACGCGTCTTACACGCGCAGCAAAAGAAGCCGACACTGGGCCCCTCCAGTGACAGAAGCCGTTGGGGCTTCCAACGGTCAGAAAACCAACGGTCGAGATTCAGCTATGATTAATTAGATTTAAAATGAATGGCCGAGATTAATTGGTTCTAAAAATAAAAAAGTAAATATATATTTACTGAATATCTAATCTGATGGTTCAAAAAATGACTTTGGCTTTTGACTACAGATGGTTGGAGATGCAAAAATTGAATGAATAGTGATGACACTAGTGGAGTCAAATTTTGCATATGGCTTTGGCTTTTGACTAAATGGTTGGAGATGCTCTTATATAATGCTCGTGTTGGAGTTAAATTTACTGTTTATCGCATACGTATGTTTGTGCTGTTTGATTCATGGTAATATCAATGGGATAATATTGTGCTGAAAACTCTAGTTTACTGAACCCAGAAAAATGATGCAAGTACTACTCTACAGAAAACAATTGAAATGAAAAAAAAAGAGTTGCAATCTGAAAATTTCTTTTTTAACAAAAACTGAATGAAAGCTATAATTGAATAAAAAGTGGAAGAACGAATATATAGCATTTACCTTGCTAATTGCAAAGTTTGAGGAAAGTTTATCTTTTTGATCGCTGAAATTGATGATATCTCTGTGCTACCTTGCAGTAACTAAAGAGGATTTGTGGAGAACTGAAAATATTGTGCATGATAACTAATTAAAAGTTGATATTATGCATAAATTAAATTTACAGTATTAGTTAAAAGTGAAAATCTAAGGTGATTTCACAGTCGAGAGGCTTATGGTGTATATAAGGATCGATTAAGAGTTTCTATAATCTTGCTAAGCTAGAACTTTAGAGTGAACAACAAATTAATTTTAGGATGAAGCTGGAAAGTTAGAACTATAGGTAAAGAGAATAATATTTGCATTGAAGACATACCTGAATATAATAGTATCGGAAGGTATAAATTTCTTGCTACTTCAGGCAGATCTGAGAGAGAAGGAAAGTCAGCAATATCAATATGTTGGTCACAAAATGCAGTGTGTTCTTATCAAGAGAAAAAGGTAAAGGAACATATTACGGTTCTTCAAAGGGAATTAGACTAACCAATATTAATATTGCAGTGGCTTTAGCAAATGAATGTAGCAGCTAAAAAGTTGTTGTGAATGCAGCTGCTAGATTAATTTGCTGGATTGTGCCAACTTGTGATGGTTGCTTGAGGAATTTGTGCAAGTGCAGCTTCATCAAAGCTGATAGTGGTCCTTGAAAGTCACAATCAGATAAATAGTTCAGCATATATAGGAAAGTCACATCAGGAGATCAAGAATATTTTACCTTAAGCTGTGGACAGTTGGTTTTACTTGATATTCTGGCGTAACTGATTCTTACTATGTGCCACTGTCGAGAACCGATCCATTCAAACCAGTCAGCTAAACTTTGTTGGAACTCATTTATAGCCCTAACTAAATTTTGCTGGCTAGCTTGGATGCATAGGTTTTCGATTGTAGGAGATAGTACTATTGGTGAAAGTAATGATTCGAAGGATTGAACATTTAGTTTTATCCTGACCAAGTGTGAGTCTTTAGTTACCTGCAAAAGTAGGAGCATGTTTAAGATCTATTCGCATTTTTATTAAAAAGAGCATCAAAGGTATCAACATGATAATAGCATGTTCAACTGCTAATATTATCAATTTTATCAGTAGTTATAAAACGTTAGAATCTCTATCAGTAGTGATCAAAGTTGAAACTAATATCAGTTGAAAGATAAGACAACAAAACAGAGAATCAGTTATGAATTGCTCAAACACCAGATTAAGACAGAAGAGAAAGTGGACTAATGATTAGCTGTATGAACTGGTTGCCTGTGCTATTAGACATTTATGTACAATATGAGTTATATGGTAGTTTATCAAATTGAGTATGATAAAGTTCGGATATATCTATGAAATGAAACTAAAAAAAGGACATACTGAATTCAAGGAAATTAGGTTAAACTGTGTTGCTATTCGTTGCACCAAATGAAAAGCTCACCAAGTTTTGATGACAAATGTAATCTTCTAGGGAGAAACTGCGGTTATTCAACACGGAAAGCACTGGATATAATCCTAGAAACAAATGTAGAAAAGCAAACAATTAATAAGAGATCATTTTGTTTTGTTAAGTAAATATAACTGGTGAATCTATTTGTGTAGAAGAAAAAGAAGCAATTGAGAATGAACTACCTATAGCAGGAATGTTACAATTTTATTGGTTGGCTTGATTAGTTTTAATCAAGATTTTCCCCTCTCTCTTCTCCTTCTTTTCTCTCTTTCGCTGTCCTCAAATATGCTGTGAAGCTTCAAAATCTACAGATGTTCCAGATGAATTAGCTGTTAGACAGTGCCAGAACCACTTTTCAATCCGGATGACTAAAACAAAAGCAATGTTCAGATACAGAAGAGAACATTTCAAGATCACAAAGCAAATTCATGAAATCAAGTAAACTACCATCTAATCCAATAGTCCTTAACCAAAACCCCAAATCAGAATTCTTTCAAAAAAACCACAAATTCTTTCATTCTCCGTTTTTCTTGATTACTTCTCTTATCAGAGAACACAAAAACACACCCATAGAGAACATGCAGAGCCTATTCTCTGCAATCCTCTCCCTCTCTTTCACTCTATCAACAACAGAAACACAAAGCTCAACCAAAACGAAAAGAGAGAAAGAAAAGATCGTGTCTATCAGCGCGCTTGAGAAAACAGATTACATGAAACCCAGAAATTTAACTCATCACCAAAACCCAATCTTTCAACCCGAACCGAATTTGACGAACTGTGAATCCAAAGAAAACCCAACAAAGAAACCCTAAATCGAAGAAAAACAGACACTCAATCATGACATGCAGAATTGATAGAGAGGCAGCGTCAACATCATAACTAAAATTACCCGCAAATCGATTGCAGCTGATATTGCCAAAAGTCGTCAGAAGCGGATGCGCAATTCTCAGCACCACTTCCTTCACTATCTCCCTCTCTGTGGAGTGAAGTAGCAAAGACACGATAGCACTGAGAAGCAACCCAGGTGTCGGAGGAAGAAACAACACGCACTGAACAACACCCCAGGTGTCGAAGCAAGAAACAGCACGCAGGGGTAAAATGGAGTTTTCGTTCATTACCGGCTCGGCTCCAGCCGGCACTGTTCATAAGCCGATGAACAGTGCGTTGAGAATTAGTATATAGTAAATTTCATATTTGTCATTGGCATAACCAATCTTTTTTTTTTTTTACATACACACAAGACAAAATATATATACAGAGAGAGGACATCTTTAGTGTGGTTTTTTTAATTTTTAGTATGTAGTTTAATAATTTAAACAATTTATTTTTTAGTTATTATTCTACAAATTAAAATTTAGCCAAATTGAAAAACATTTAACCATTCGATTAGTAGAATGTTCGTTTTAATTTTATTTAACGAATTACATTTGTTTACACAATTTTGTATGATTACAGATTTGGTTGATTTTTTGTAGATATATTTAGGTTTTCATTCTGGCCAACCCTTGCGGCCTTGTGACCTTTCATCTCCGTTGTGCATGGAGAGCCCGCGTGCTCTGCAATAAAACGCATCATTGATTGCCCAAATCCTGCTTTGGTTCTTCAAATTTCATATGCAAGACAAGGTTTCACATATTTTGCTCCGCTCGATGTTGGTAATTAATTATTTGTAGACTGTCAAGAGTTAGCATGGTAGTTATCTCCACATACTAGAAGCCGCAAAACTCTACTCTCCTCTAGGGTTAGGGTTTTTTGCGTCTGTGAGAACTTTTCAACGCAGCATGGCCTATGTTGATGCGATGGCAGCCAGGCTTGCCTCTTCCCTTGCCATTGCGGAAGGGAAACGACATGTGTATCTTCGTCCGTCCAAGGGACTTCGTCAACCGGAAGTGTTTATGCTTGGAAAGCTCCTAACTGCTAGGGAGTATACGCGCCGCTCTTTTCTGGGCATGTTTAGGTCAGCGTGGAGGATCAATGGTGAAATTTTAATTAAAACTCGCAAGCGCACGAATCGTCGTTAGTATAGTGTGCAAATACGAGGTTGTTCCAACTGAGGATTGATAATTAATTTAAATCCTAACCTAATTAATCCAAACACAAAATTCACATAAACAATCAAGCAAAAGAAGATATTGATTTTTGGGTTTTTTTAATAAACAAATAATTTGAGAATTAAAGAAGCAAACAAATAATGATAAAACCTAGGGTTTCTAAATCAACCACTAACAATCCTATTTATGTTTCGATGCAATTAACAGATTCTTTTATTTCTTTTAATGACAATTCTCGTATCTAAGTCCAGGTACGGCACTTAGACCATAGTTTTCCTTAAGTGTATGATTCTCTCCAGGTACGGCAGAGGTCGTATATCCCTAACATGCAGTTTATCCAGGTACGGCATAAATTTAACACATAGGACTCATTACGTTCTAGAGAACAAGAGAATCATGCAAACCATTACATCAGGTACGACAATAATGTAATTCACAACTCTTAATCACAAGAAGCTAATTTGAATTATATTGCAGGTACGCCTCAAATTCATCTTCTAATTACTAGATGTAAAGCCCTAAGGTGATCAATCAAAGAACTTAAACATAAAGCATCAATTCAAATAGTGACTAAGAATTCATCATAAATAAACTATAAATCCATCAATATAACATCAAAGTACATAAACAATCATGATAGGGCATCATCTTAACCCTAGAAAAAGGTTTAGTAAAAGATAACTAAATAAAACATAAAAAGAATGGAAGGGAAAAGATGGGGAAGATGGATAAGTCGTCTCCACTCCTTAGGCGTCTACATTGTGCTCCGAGACTCTCCTCTCATGTAAATTCGTGCTCCCTTATATAGGGAAGATTTCTGCTCATCTTTGGCTTCATGTTTCCTTGTAAAACTTGGGTTTAGATTCCTTTCTTCATTTGGAATGGAAAAATCTTGAAATATCTTCAATAAAAGTAGGAATAAGTTCATCATTGAATACTCATCTGAATTAACTTCCTTGAAACATTAGCATTGATGATCTTATGCCACGGAACTTGAGTTCTCCACGAATGGTTGTAAATTCCCGAGCATATTTTCTGTCTGACATATCTTTACTCAAATAATCATAACTTTCTCCAGAAGTATCGAAAACGAGATCCGTAAAATTCTACAGAAAGTAGACATCTGTAGCTTTCCATGCATATAAGGCTCATTGTCTGATTCGATCTGGTTATTTCCCAGTAAATCGGCGAAGTTGGATGTTCTGCACAGACAGATTCCCAGACTCAGATTGCACATTGCCTTTCGATCCTACTTAGCTCATTTTGGCTTCTTTTCTTCTTTCTATGGAACAAACCTACAAAAACGCTAAACTAACTTAAATAAATCATAAATAAAGAGAACTAAACAAAAATATGAAGATTAAGAGGCATAGAAATATAGGATAATATGAGCACATCAAATGGCACGATGTGTGTTGAAGAAGCTGGGGAGGATGATCGTGTTCTGATATTGTTTTTCAGATCCGGTGGATCGAACTAGGGTTTGGAAGGGAGGCCCTTGGGGATTCAATCGAGCCCCGATTGCTTTAGCGGAATATAATGGTGTGAGCCCGGTGATGTCAGTCCCGCTGCAAAAGTCATCGTATTGGATGACGTTGATGGGGTTTCCTCCTGCCTTTCGATCCGAGCGAATCATGTGTCTCATTGGAAGCACGCTTGGTGAGTTCATGGAGTATGATAGGGTGGCTTTCCGGACCAGGGTGTTGCGGATTTGGGTCGAGATAGATTATACAAGGTCGCTGCTGCTCAAGCGTCGCTTCTGGGTTGAAGATGCCGTTTAGTTCATGGTGCACTTCAAGTACGATAAGATGTTTGGACGGTGTGGAAGATGTGGGCTGGTTATGCACGTCGGGTTACCATGTTCTGGGCCTGAGTTACTGGAGGAAGATGAGGGATCTGTTGGTATGGTGGAGCCGCCTTCTGCTTTGGCGGTGCTACGTGGAGAGCCAGAAACAAGCACCGCGACAACTAGGGTTCAGCCTCATGGTCCAACCTTAGTCTTTAAGGCACAAGTCCCTCGATATACTTCAGAAGCATTTTTGCCACAAACCGTGGTGCAAATGGATCGGGTTCGAAGGCAAATACATATCAGGGATATTGGGGAATCAAGACAAGAGGTGCCACCGATTACTGGGCTGCGTCGTCCTCGTGATGATGACGAGGTAATTATCTCTCCAAAGAAGCTTTGTCTTAGTTTGGCTGTGGGAAAGAAAAAATTGGATGCAGCAACTATGGGGCTTATTGGGGCGACTCCTAGCACTAATGATCAACCAAAGAGAAAACGCGGTCGCCCTGTAGGCAGTCTCAACAAACTGCCATATGGTACTGCGAGAAAGAATAAAACAGTCAAGAAGGATGAGGAGCAGAAGAAAACTCCAAAAAATAGCAAGAAGACCAACCTGTTGCCGAGGTTGTTAGCTGCAAAAGATGGTGCTAATCCTGACCCTAAGGGGAAGGAGTGGCATTGTTTTAGGGTTCTTTCTCAGAAGTCATTCTGGATGCAAGTCTTGTTCTTGAGTAGGGTTTAATCTCTATATGCTTCTCTAAGATGTTTCTAGTTTGTTTTTGTACCACAATTGTGTGCTGGCAAGAATAGGCTAGTTGATTGATTTTGCCTTAGGAAGCGAGGTTATCTTGCTTAGTGTAGGCTTGCTTTCAGCGAGCGTCCCTTAGATTATTAATGAGTTTAGTTTTAGCTTATATAGGTTTCTGGTTTGTTGACCAGCTTGCTTGTGTAAGCTTTGTTAGACCGTGGCCTGCTTTATGGCTTGATTACTATGGTAGTTATCTCCAAAAAAAAAAAAAAAAAAAGCATGGTAGTTATCTCCAAAGATCGTCCGAAATAATTGAACATAACCATGTTCTTTAAGGAGTATATACATGCTCTTCATGAATTCAACAGTTCAACATCAAGACCATGCACTGTTTCAAACTTCTTAATTCACAGATAGGCTAGGCAACCTAGTATTGTTTGAGCGAGCTCATTACAAAGTTAAGCTGGGCTCTTCAGTGTTGAGAAATTCGACTACGTGCTCGTAAAAAAAGAAAAAAAGAAAAAAAGAAAAAAAAGCTGACAATCATTAAGAACAGAGTAAGTCCTCGAACAATATTAACAATCATAATGAATCACTCTACAGTTTTTTCATCGATCTATTTTCAATTTTTCTCTATACATCTGTACCGGCGATTAGATACAAAACTTCGCCGAAAAAACACGAGGATCCGTCATTCCCTTAATACAAGTCCGATAAGTAATGTGCAACATCTTCCGGAGTAAATCTGGCGTACATCGCCACATTTCTCACACTACCAACCGAAACCTTATGTGTATCGTAAAACTCCTTGTAAACCGAGACAAGCTTCTTTGTTACCGACGCCTTGATTTCGTCTCGGAGTTTCGCATCAGCTACCACATTTAACTTCTGTTTCTGAAACGTCTCCTCGAGATTGAAATTGAAGTTGCGGAAAATCAACCTCGCTTCCTGCGAAGACATCTCCGCTGACAAATTTTCAGGCAATGATGAGAGCACAACTCCCCAAGTTAACCGCTCGTAGTTCGCCGCAAACTGTCTCACCTTCGCTTCGTGCTTCGAAATCCACTCCTCGCCGAGAAGGTACTGAAGATTTGAAGTACGGACTTTTGAGATTACGTGTTGGAGATTGTTTGCGAGGAAGAGGTACGATAAGGACACTTCCTTGTACTGTTTGGCTTTGTCATCGAGCCTGCAGACAAGGACAAGGATGAGCCAAACCATACGGAGAGATATAGCCGACACCGACGAGTCTTCAGACTCCGGCAGGGGCAGCTTCGCCGGAGGTGTCCAATCAATGAAAATGTCGGCCAGCACGTTGCTGTAATCGGTGAGGAGAGAGAGGTGACTCATCACGCGGAGAGTCAGAGGATGGACTCCGCCACCGGTGACCGGGGATTTTGACGAGTCTTTCTGAATAGAAGTCTCAAATTCGGAAAGCATTGAGCGAACTGACTCACTGAGTCGGATGAGCGAGTTGAGCGCTTCAGACCGAGCTGTGGCGGTTGACTCAAAACCGAAGATAGATTCTATCTCCGGCCAGTATTCGGAAATTGCGGTGTACATGTCGAGAAGACGGAAGATGATTTCTTCTGGATAGTTCTTCTTGCTCTTCGAGACGAGTACTTGAGGAAGACCGAAGAGAAGAGTGGCGGCTTCTCTGGCTATGTGAGCGAAGCAAGACTCTCTGATGGATTTTGAGACGTCAAAAACGTGATCGCAGAGGATTCGCTCCCCGTAAAAGAGTGTTGTCATAGACACCTTCACCGCATTAAGCCAATTCTGGATTTTGAGCTCGAGAATTTCCCTATCCATCTTATTGATCTGAGAAGAGGAAATTCTCTCCACTCCGAGCTTATACATAGCTTCGTCTATGATTGATTTCCTTATCATATTGTAGATGTGAACGCACTCCTTTGCGTAACCGGAGGAGATCATGCATTCCGCTATGGATTTGAGGTCAGTCATGGCCATGGTAGAAGCCTGTTCCACATTGGAGATGGTATCTCCTGCAAAATCCTTGTCTTCTCCGTCATCGATGTCGTCATCTGATGTGCTGGAAGCGGTGCGGGAAGACCTGGACCGGGACGAAACTGATTCGGGGTCCAAGTGAGCTCGGTTCATAGAAAGAATCTGGTAAAATTCCTTCTGTAACCGCTTCATGGCAATCTGCATGAGGCTCTGGGCGTGAACCAATTTTTCGGAGGTGGGATCGTCTGAGACCAAGAATTGCATGACTCTCTGGAGATCGTTCACGCACTTGATGTATTGTTGAGCTTCCTTTTTGCTCTCGTAGAATAAGGAGGTGTGTCTCCCGAATGCAGAGGATTCAGGGTTCCATTTCATGATCATAACGGCTGCGTTTTCCAACATCTCGTCCACCATCGTCTCCGAAATGTTAGAACCAGCGCTCCTGCTGCGCTGTGGGGTTGGGAATGAAATTGAGCTTCTTGATGGGGAAGAGTGAGATGAAAATGAAAAAGATGGCGCTTTTGGGTGAAAGAAGAGGCTTCTCATTCCTTTTGTAGGCATTTTCAAGCTCAAAGTGATACTCTATGTGATTCAGTTCTCAGTGTCTCAGGTCTGAGATGATGTTTGTTTGTGTTTTGCGTTTAGGATTTTGGGAGTAGTGGGATTTGGGATGTAGTTGGAATGCTGGAACTGGATGTGGGTGGAGGGGTGGTATATATAGAGTGAGATGGAGGAACGACGACGTAGCTTGTGAAAGACCAACGTGGCGGAGTTTGACTTTAAAACTCGCAGGACTTGGGGAGTCATATAAAACGAAGCCATGTAATTGACTGACGCGTTTCATTCATATTGTCATACGACAATTTCATACAATGAGCAAAAGTATTTGTTGTTTTACCTGCAGTAAAAAATGAGTGGACAAAAGCTAATGCTTTTTATAATAAGAGGCTATTGTTTTCAATTGGCTGACCTCATTTATGTTGGAAATTTACTTCGAATCTCATGACTAATATTCCAATATTTCTGGCTTCATTTTTTAATTGCAAGCACTAATAAGATAGGTACGTAAGCGTATGTATCATTTTTAGATGCTTATGAAAGTGTTTGATAATAAGTTCAAGTGAGGAACAAATAAGCCATGACGTCTTCACCTGAACTAAGCGAAAGGAACCCAAGAAGAAAAATACAAATTAATTAGAAATGTATGTTAAGACTAAAACATTCAATCAAAGTGTATGATCGATATGTACTTGATACGCACGTATCATTCCTAAATTTCAGCTTCTCTTTTATTTTTAATTTCATTTCATTTCCATTTTTAAAGCACCGCTTTTACTGGTGAAATGAAATTTAGAAATACATATCGATACTAATATTATTAAGAAAAGAGTAGTCCCATAGACACTAATATTATTACAAATTTATTCATCAATGGTACAGTCTATTAATCGTGAAGCAAATAGTGTGATACGTAGATTGACATATCTTGCTAGTTTTTCTTATTTAGATGAGTATTGGATGAAGAAGAAGCATGTTATTATTCAGGATGTACTCTATGAGGATTCTTACACTAGTACCAGTTATATGTCCCCTTATTGTACACATCCTTCTATTATTAATAATATTCGGCCGTGGGACTAAGCATTCCAGTTAAGTTGGGTTCCAAATCCCTTCAAAAGAAAAAAAAATTGGGTCTCTATAGTCAACTATTAAGGTTTTATGCTGTGTAGTATTGAGGTTATTCGACCTTCTCAAATCCCCACTTTAGAACAAATTGTCTTAGGTGACCAAATCTAGATTTCAGTACGATCAAGATAGTTTTTATAACTACAACGGTTTGTATCATTAATTAAGCTTTGTTAGGTGTTGGTGGACTGTTGGTTCTAGGTGGTTGTGTTGAGCGCCGCCATTGTTCGAGGGTAGTTGTGGCCTGTTTTGGGGTGGTGGCATCGACGTGTTTAGTATGAATTTCGTTTAGCTCCAGATTTGAATAAGTGAATACGAGATTAGAGTTAGAGCATCTCCAATGGAGTATGCAAAATGCTTGGGTCAAATTCAAATTTGAAGGCTGATGTGTGAATTGTTATTTTTGACAAATTTCCACTCCAGTGGATATGTTAAATTTAAAAATTATTTTAATATTTTTCAGAATATTTTATAATAAAAAAAATAAAATAAAAACAGCTCTTCTCTTTCTACTTCTCTTCTTTTCTCTCTTCTTGTTCGTGGTTCAGTTGTCTTCAATCTTGTTCTTCTCTGTTTTTCTTGTTGTTCTTGGAAAACCAAGAAATTAGGAAGAGGGTGTTGTTGGAATTGTGGATCTGTTGCGAAATCTTTAAACTTTATGGACTGCCTGCTTATTTATTGTTCAGTAATTCAGATTTGGGGGCTGGAGTTGGAATTGGAGATCTTCAAGTTCTTCACTCATCGTAGACTCATAGTCATCTATTCTGTTCATCTAGAGGCAAAAGCCAAATCAACACATGCTATGACTATTCCACATATATGAGGGATTTCGTTTTGTGGGAATTGAGACTTGGGTTTAGTTCATTGTGCTTGATCTCAATTGGGTGGGAGGTTTTTAGCTCAGTTTTTGTAGACTTGAGTTCTGGGTTTGAAGATATGATAAATCATTCCATTTGCTGGGGCATTAATATTCCAGTTCAATTGATGGAGATCGATCACCATCGATTGCCTGAGAAGATGCAGCACCAGAAAAATAAAGAGAGAACCTCTGTTTTGGGGGGGGGGGGGGGGGGCGGTAGAAACAAAAAGAGAAATAATGATAAAAAAAGAAAAGACCGGTTGAGTTTGGTCTGTCAAATTTGACAGAAAATTTCAGAATTGTTATCCATGTGGATTTGACTTGTGGGTTGGAAAGGATGTTATCAGTCATTTATTACCGTTCTATTGTCCACCTGGCAAATGACCACTCCGTTGGAGATGGTCTTAGCTTTAAATGTCTTGGTTTGTGTTTCAATTTTCAGTTTTTGTTTTGCAAATGTCATAAAAAAAAATTATATAAAAAAAACAGCCAAGTTTTTAATTTTTAATTTTATTTTATTAGCACCCCCAGCCACCTATCACTCCATGTCAGTGAGATTTAAATATGTGACATCTATAGTACATGTTAGTTGTTTCAAATTTTGAATTTCTCAGTAAGATTTAGTTTCATATTGTATACCTGTGAGGACTAATTTATTTATTTTCGGTGCCGTTGATTTGAACGATTAAATTTTGTGCCCGAGCGGCCGACACTATTTAGTTATATGTGACAACTATTCAAATGTGTCTATCTTGTTATGTTCAAACTAAAGTTAGGTGTATATGCACAAATACTCCTTCTCGAATGCCTGGAAAATCTTGTAACAATTCGTTTTCGTCTTTCAAGTTTCCACATATGTGCAATGTTTTGCCTCCTAAAATGATACGCTTTATATGATGAATAGTGAGATTACGCTTCATAATCACTAGTTAAAAAGTCTTCTACTCTCAACTTAGTTTCCAGCTTATAAAACCATAGTTAATTCCGTTTTGACAAAATCGAAATTAAATTATGGTAGTAAAATATTCCTACATATGCCAAAGTACCTCTTCACATTGACATTGGTATTCTAGTGGCATCGCTTTTTAGACCACGTCCAATCCTGAATGTATATACTACTTGTTTATTACAAGGATTACCCAAGTCGATAATTGAATCATCATAGATTTCCACAAAGCAATGATGGCTCAAAATTTTTTTTTGCAAATAATGATGGCTCAAGATTGAATGTTGTTTTAAACTATCGCCTTCCCATATATGGAATATAATGCACTTTTTTCATACATAGTCCAGTCCTGCTCCATAATTTCCAAACCATAAAAAGAACCTTCTTCTACGAACTTTTTGAACATGCATGTGATGGATTTATGCATCAAGTTGTTGCTTTGATTTTCAATATTATCATGGTCTGGAATAAAAATAATCTACATTATGGCAGCAATTGCATTGGCATATATGTGCCAATATTCGTAATTATAATACATCAATTATTCTCTGTTCTCTGATCAATTACTATATATATACATAGGGTTGAGTTGAGTCTTTGTCTCCAAATCTCCAATAGTGTCGTTTTAGGGTTCAGAGACCACTGCCTAGCCTGCCTAATAAGGTTGGATCATTAGATCACTCACCGTGTTATTTGTGCTTAAGTAATATTTTTTTTCCCATTATTTCCATGTGATTTTTTAGAGCAGAAATAATTCAATTTATATCGTTGTCTCATTTCCAAAATGTACAGATTCTAGACCATCCGGAAAGCAGCAAATTAGATTTGGATTAAAGCATATGGTGTTTTCCAGAGAACGCGTTTGTATAAGCTATTAAGCTTGCATGGGATAATCGATCAGTTAGGGGAGTGGGGATATACTATTACTGATTAATTAAGGATAACAGGACGCGTATATGTTGCCTGTTTTTCTTGAACAGAAAGATAAGAGACAGAAAATTTTAATAGGCATTAGATTGAACACTCGGAGCTACAACCTATTGCATTGTTGTTATCATATCAGTTCAGGAAAAGTGATGATTCTTGTGCAAGTTTGTTTAAAGTTAAGTTGTCCTACAATACTTAATAAACTTACTCTCAATTGTTCTTAGTACTCAAACTTTAATTTGTTGCAGCTCCCTCGTGAAATGCATTTTAGGTATGAATTGTATGACGAAACAAGAGGTTATTTAATTACTTAGGCCTTTTAAATTGATGTTCAAAAGTAAATTGAATATACAACTAATTAAATAAAAAGAAAGAAATCAAGAGACTAGATTCTAATGTTTGTATAAGTTGACGAAGAAATAACAATTCCATTCAGAAAAAAAAAACTTAATTTTTTGCCCACATGATGAAATTTTCAATACTTTATTACTTGATCCATTTAGTTTTTTTTTTTTTTCAAATTTTAGATGAAACTTGGAAGCCAGCTTTCATTTCTCTCAAGGAAAACACCACCACAAACGGTAGAGTTTTCACGTACATGTGAAGCGAAAACAAACTTACGTAAATTTCAAAAGAGCTCGAATGATTGCTAGTTAGGGTTTCACATGTAATCCATGGCATGCATATTTGAAAGTCCATGCTTGCATGTTTAAGGTGGTTGGATTTAGACGTGTGTGGATATAAAGGCATATAAATAGAGAGCCATCGTTATCATCCCCAACCTATATCTCTCTTTACTGCGTGCTGTGGTAGATCAAACACGCCGTTATTAACTAGAGCATCATGATATTCATGATTTCTCAGTCTTCGTGCCAAAATTTTGACCAATCGACTTGGAGTCTTTTTTGGAATATTTTGCCTCACTTTGATTAGTACGTCCCAATTTTCCATACATATATGAACTCAAACCCTAAGATTTCGGCTACTGTCTGATTTTAAATCAACTGAGGACCATTTTTTTTTTTGAGAATGCAACTGAGGACCATTTTGGGTCTTCGTATAAGTAAATTAAGGCTATCACATGCATGTATTTGGCTGTTGAATTTTGATGACCTACGTATCTGCTTAAGTATATAGCCACAGTTGGTCTTGTTTAGACGGCTGCTTAATTATTAAGTTGATGCCATAGTTAATCTGGAAATTTAATTCAACGTCCGTCTTCACACGCGTAATTAAGTCTACGAAGTTTTTGATTAACCTCATCTATTTTGTAGACTTAATATTGCACATAGTCGGGCTCATTCAATTCCCTTTCGAAAAAGCACACTTTGTCACAAAATGAAACAAATGTATTGAATATAGTGTATGTGATATATAATATCTTGACCAACTCGCAAAAGAAACTTGAATTTACTCAATTTTTTTGATCTTGAGAATAGATCTAAAAAATAGATGGTTCGGATTATATAATATCTTGACCAAATAATTAAAGAAATTTGAATTTACTCAATTTTTCACATGATGATCTTGAGAATAGATCTAAAAAATAGATGGTTCGGATTATATAATATCTTGACCAAATGGCTAAAGAAATTTGAAATTACTCAATTTTTCGTAGGATGATCTTGAGAATTTATCTAAAAAATAGATGGTTCGGATTATATAATATCTTGACCAAATGGCTTGTATACTTTTTTTTTCTTTACAAGCTAACTAGTGCACTCATACTAGTTAATTATGAGCATTATACATTATATTTTGTTGAATTTGTAAAGTGCTGCTTATATGTCTAGTTGATAGATTTGCTGCTGTTAGCTAGAGTACACCGTCAGTGTTCAGTCACTTTGTCGATCAGTGTTAAACTAAGGTCATTTGGATACATATACAGAAGAATCTCAGGGAAAGGTTTCCATTTGATGCCATATTTGGTCACCATAATGATTAATTTCACCTCTGCTCCCCTAAGAACACTAGGATGAAATTAATATATAATATCTTTTATATTGTTATGCAAAGTTTATATTTTCGATGTGGAATCTATTCTCTTAGCATTTCTTCATGAATTATAACTCGATCCAAAGTCTATGAAGGGACACCATATAATATCAACAGATCAGATATGCCAACGACGTCATTGTCAAAATTCGTGAGATCGCTGTGATTCTGTGAGGTTGAAATCGCTTAGCTTGTCCCCAGAGAAGTCTTAGGCATGCCCACATTATACATGGCAATGCTTCAATCACTCTACGTGGATGCTGGAAAATAAACATGGCTAGCTAGCTTTGAGAGTTTGAGTGATCAGAAACTCGATTAGTTTCGTTTTCTTAAGATCTTGTGGAAGTGTTTCCCCTTTCAGCCTTCATGATACTTTGTCGTAATATTGATGGGGATGTGATTGAAGTACTTGAGGTGCTGCGCGCTATATATGTTGTTATACCCAATTCAAAATAACAAGACTTTCTGTCTCTCATTGCTATCGATCTGTGCCCACCAATAATTTTATTTCTTACATTAAATTCATTTTACATATGGGGGTCATCATTAACAATGATATTTCTAGCTCTTAATTACTAGAAAATTACAATTGCACCATTTTTTTTTTGTTTGTTAAATTATTAGAGGATATCACTTTGAATATAGTCTAAGCCTAACTCATATTCCTCATCCTTGAACTGCCTTTGCATGTTTAATTATGATCTTTTTTGTAGCTTAATTAAATACGCAGTAACAACATATATCCTGTACGTATTTGATCAACAGAAGAATTCGAGAATTGCCTGATATATAATATTACCAGACTTGAATCACCTTAACATTGTTCCCAAGTTATCGATTTCTTGACTTAAGGTTGGTGACTAAGTCACTAGAATCCTCGACCAAGGTTAATTTCATCACTTTCATGATAAGAAGGTGAAACCCTAAGGCCGGTGCCTACCCGTTCCCTTCCATTAATGGCATTGAATATTGGAGTGATCAAGTAATCTGACCTTGATCGACCGGTGGACATGTATATGCATCATAGCGTCTAATTGGGTCGGAAACTTGGTGTCCCGGACACGTGGGCCTAGTCTACTCGACGTTGAATTTTAGAGCTCCCCAGTAGTTAATGACAAGACTAGCTAATTCAGATAGTCCAATAACATACGTATGCGTATGCATCATACCAATAATAGTTAATGATACACGTTTAAAACTAATCAAAATCAGAAGGTTTCATGTAAGATTAGATATGTACCAATATGAGCGCCATGGATGTAGATTCCACAGATCTGATTTCTATCTGTACTTTGAGTGTATATCAAGCTGTACAAGTCTCTCGGAAGAATAGCTTAACTTGCTCAACTAATGGCTCTTTCTGCTGTGGGCCTGTGGCATCTAAAGAGTGTGATCATTATTCACTTGTAATTTCACTTAATAACTTTTTTTTTTTTCGTTAATCATTTAATATCAGTCAATAAAATTGATAAATTTATAGAGGCACGTACATCAGAAGTCAAAAACAACTGCATCAAATAACCTAACTTATAACCTGATGAAATTCCAAGTGCTAAAGGCCCTTGAACTATTGTGATTCATTTATAAATTCATTCGAGTGACATATAGTCATTCCTGTAAGCAAACAAAATTAGAAAAGCACTTGTCCACTTCAACGGGCCGAACAAAAGGAAATAATAATCCAACAACATGCCTTTATGGCCCAAATGAATTGGACAGCCCATTCCAAGATTCCACTAAAGTAAAAACACACATACAGAGCTGGTTCATTTGCAATCTAGTGGCTTTGCTTTACCTTGCGAGTATCGCAGGTCCTAGGTTCGATGACATTAGCACACAGTCGGAAATCCAGAAAAACACACATACAGATTCGTTGTATAATAAAAAATTATAAGTTGACACATGACTACATGAGATACTGCAATTGCATATTTGCATTGCAGCAGAAGTTTTTTCTGCCCACGTCAAATCCCCAAAAAACATATACTGTATGTCTATATAGACTGTATGTCTATATACTGTATGGCATATCGAACAAATTTGAAAATTAATATTGATATTTGTAAAAATTAGAAATTTTGAAGATATTTTAGTACATGTAGGCATGTAGAGTTTTCTTACCAAGTGTGTCAAAACACAGTGTTCCAAGACGACAAGCTATTACGTGAAGGACATATGGAAGCCTAATTAAGAGCCAAAAAAAGGTCAAAAATCTTAAACCATGTCCTCGTACTTCAGCGTGGTAATCGACTAATCGTGAATGATGACACGGACCGAGGAGAAATAAAAGAAGCAGCAATAGTATCCCAAAAAGACCGCATAGCGCAGTGGATTAGCGCGTTTGACTTCGGATCAAAAGGTCGTGGGTTCGACTCCCACTGTGGTCGAAATTCAATTTCATAATTATTTTCTGTTTTTTTTCTTCCCCAGTTATGTTAAGACCTCCTCCTTCTTCATTTTCTTTTTAATGTATTTTGTTAGAAACATAAGATTGCCAAATAACACGATAATCATAATGTAGATTATTGTAAAATTTCTGTTGTCCTGGGTGAAGGACTATAATGTGTGATAGTATCTAAGTGAGTTAATTCAAGTTTGAGGCCGATAAAGCCGAGTGTCTTCATATATTGTTAGGTTTTATTGATATTTCAAGCATTTCTTTTATAAGAACACTTGAGCGTCTTCAACACAATTTTTTTATACCTTACAATAATTGAATGCTACGAAAAACTACGGCTCTGGGAAGAAAACACAACCAATTTGCTTTCAGGGAACTCTTCCACTTTGTAACGAGCATAAATATTGTCTTTTCTAGTTATAGTAATATTTACTTGTAGAGGAAAAATACAAAGTTAAGATCTCATGCAAGTACTGTTATCAAGGTTCGAAAAATCGCTAGGCGCTAGTCGGGCGGTGGGCTGGGGAGGAGCGCCTAGGCGCCTAGGCGGGTGACTAGGCGGCGCCTAGGCGGTTTTTATTTTTTTAATTATTTATATAGCATGTAAAAAGATATATAAGTATTTATTATAAACTATAAATAAATATTTCAATTAAAAAAAGGTATAAATAAAGATATTCTAAAAAATATATATTTTATATCAATAGATTCCACTCATTCCAGTCAAACACATGACTTTAATCAAGACATCATCCATATTCAACGCAAACCCAACTGTCCCAACACATCACCCAACAGTTTCTCCTTTTTCAATTCCTTCTTATCTAAACCACCGCCTCTTTGTTTTGAATTCAAAGTCCAGCAATGGACTTTTGGCATGGAGAGCGTCTCTCTCTAAAAACTAGAGAGAGAGATTACTCTATGGAAAGCATGAGTTGAGGTGGGGCCCGGTTCATGGAATCTGGCAGTTTTTCAGGAAAAGTTGGTCACTGTTTGTCCCTCTGAGTCTCCTCACGAGGGTTGTTCGGAGTTTTTGGGGTTTGGGGTGTTCGATCTTGACGGCAATCTTGGTTTTCTACAAGTTTTCATCGTTTGTTAAAGGTTTTAATCTGGTTCTCATCATTTGTTGAAGGTTTTAATCTGGTTTTCATCGTTTGTTGAAGGTGTTGGTTTGGTTTTGAATGTTCTGTGAACTTTGCTATAGGTTCAAAGTTTTGATATGGGATGTTATGGCAGTTTGTTTATAATGGTTGTTGGTTCCCTTCACGGCGTTGATTTGTGAGATTCTTTCTTTGATTCAATCTCTTTGTGAGTGAATCGGTGGTGGTTTTTTTACTCTAGTTTTTCGGCTTCTTGGTGTTCCCCTCGTTGGATCTAGTTCGGTTTTGCCCTCTGCTTTGTCACGAGGGCTGTGGTCTGCTTGGGTTTGCTCAAACTCAGTAGTCTGGTGTGTAGTTTTGCCCGGTGGAGTTTGTCTTTGCAAGGGTGGTTCGTTTGCAGTTTATGGATGAGATGGAGAGCAGGTTTGCAGGCTCGCTGGTACTGTCCGAGAGGGAGGCTAAATGAGGCTGCTATGTTGGAACGTCCGTGGCATGGGGAGGGCCCGGACGTTCCGTGACTTGAAGGACTTCCTTTTCGTTCACAAACCGGATCTAATCTTTCTTATTGAGACGAAGATGACTGAGGCTCAAATGGGAAAGTTGAAGGCTCGTTTGAGGATGGATGGAGTCCTTTGTGTAGGAAGGAATGAAGATAATGGGGGTGCTCGCGGAGGTATGTGCTTGTTTTGGAATAATAAAGTGGTTGTTGATTATATTTCCTCTAGCTTTTATTTTATTAATGCAATGGTGACTTGGGAGGATAAGAAGAAATGTCGTTTTACTGGATTTTACGGGCATCCGGAGACTTCTCAGAGACACTTGTCTTGGGATCTATTACGTTCTCTGAGAAGAGTTTGTTCGGAACCGTGGTTATGTTGTGGAGACTTTAATGAGATCCTTGACTTTAATGAGAAGACAGGCGCTGTGCAGAGGTCTCAAAGGCAGATAGATGTTTTTCGACATGCGGTGGAAGACTGTGGGCTATATGAGTTCGCTTTTACCGGATTTCAGTACACTTGGGACAATAGAAGGAAGGGTGATGCAAATGTAAAAGAGCGCTTAGATCGAGGTTTCGGTAATCTCGCTCTGATTCAACAATGGGGTGGTATTTCTTGTCACCACCTAGTATCAATGTCTTCTGATCACTGTCCTTTGCTATTTGAAAATGATCCGCCGATGTCTAGAGGGGGAAATTGGAGAAGGAAGAGAAGATTCTTGTTTGAAGATATGTGGTTAACTCATGAAGGGTGTAGGGGTGTGGTAGAACGGCAATGGTTGTTTGGAGTTAATTCTGTTGTTGGTAAATTGGAACAGGTGGCGGGTGGATTAAAAAGATGGAATCAGGAAACTTTTGGTTCTGTTAAGAAGAAGGTGGCCTCTCTGCGTGAGGAGCTTGATGTCTTGCAACATCAACCTCCTACTTCTAATATAATTTGTAAAAGAAACGAAGTTGAATGTTTGCTTGATGGGGTTTTGGAGAGGGAGGAGTTGTTATGGAAGCAACGAGCTAGAGTTTCTTGGTTCAAATGTGGTGATAGAAACACCCAGTTTTTTCATCAAACGGCGAAGCAAAGAGGGAGATCAAATCGAATCTGTGGAATCTTGGGAGAAGACAATCGATGGAGGTCTGATGTGACTGATATTGGATGTGTTTTTGTCTCTTATTTTCGTAATCTGTTCACAGCTGGAGGGGGGTCTATGGATGAAACTATTTTTGAAGCTGTCACTAGTAGAGTGGATGCAACGTCCAAAAAGAGTCTTGATCAAGTGTATAGAAGGGAGGAGATTGAGCTGGCTCTGAAGGACATGAACCCTTCAAAATCTCTGGGTTCTGATGGTATGCCGGCAAGATTTTTTCAAAAATTCTGGAATATAATTGGTAATGATGTGGTGGATGTGTGTTTGCGTTTCCTTAATGGAGATGGTTCAATTGCTGAGTTCAATCATTCTCTTATTGCCTTAATTCCAAAAGTGCAAAACCCAAAGAAGGTTACGGAGTATCGACCAATTAGCTTATGTAATGTGGTGTATAAGCTAGTTTCGAAGGTTCTTGCCAATAGATTGAAGTCTGTTTTACCGGAAGTAATTGCTGAGAATCAAAGTGCTTTTATGTCTCAACGGATCATTCATGATAATATTATTGCAGCTTTTGAAATAATTCATTGCTTGAAGAGAAGAGGGAAAGATAGTCGCCAAAAGATTGCTCTTAAGTTGGATATGACAAAGGCCTATGATCGAGTTGAATGGGGTTTTTTGCAGCGTATGATGGAGGTTATGGGGTTTCCTGACAGATTTGTTTACCTAATTATGGATTGTGTTAAATCTGTGACTTATTCAGTTCTGCTGCAAGGAGCTCCTTTTGGTAAAATAAAGCCTTCGCGTGGTTTGAGACAAGGGGATCCTATTTCGCCGTATTTGTTTTTGATTGTTGCGGAAGGTTTATCAGCTCTGATCAGAAAAGCTGAGCGTGAACAACAAATTCACGGTGTTGCTATAGCTAGAGGTGCACCTTCAGTCTCTCATTTGTTCTATGCAGATGACAGTCTATTATTTTGTGATGCTACAGTAACAGATTGTATGGCTTTAAAGAATATTTTCTCTACTTATGAAGCGGCCTCGGGACTTTTAGATTAATAAAGATAAGTCGGCGATTTGTTTCAGTCCTAAGTCTCCAGCAGCTATAAAGGAAGCTTGCAGTGCTATTTTAGACATGCCGGTTGTGCCATGTCATGAACGTTACCTTGGCCTTCCAACTGTTTCTGGTAAGGACAAGAAAAAGTTATTTCAATCCTTACTAGATAGAGTTTGGAATCGGGTGCATGGCTGGGAAGGGAAGCTGCTATCTAAGGCTGGGAAAGAGGTACTTATTAAAACTGTGGCACAAGCAATTCCTAATTACACGATGAGTGTATTTCAGTTGCCGGCAGGGACTAGTGATGCGATTAATAAATGTGTAGCAAGATTTTGGTGGGGGAAGGAAGGTGGTAAGGGTATACATTGGCGGCGGTGGAGTGATCTATGTTTCAGCAAAAAGGATGGTGGTTTGGGATTTAGAGATTTATCTCTATTTAATCAGGCTCTATTAGGGAAGCAGGGATGGAGGTTAATGATGTATCCTGATTCTTTGGTTGCTCGTATGTTGAAAGCAAAGTATTTTCCGTGGGATGATTTTATGGAGGCTGAGCTTGGATCAAGTCCATCTTATTTATGGAGATCCTTTTTATGGGGTAGAGAGTTGCTTCGGAAGGGGGTTAGATGGAGAATAGGAGATGGGAAGGAAGTTAGAGTGTTTATTGATCCATGAGTGCCAGGTCTGCCCAGTTTCCGTCCAATTTTGAGGCAGGGTGCTCCTTTGTTCTTACGGGTTTCAGACTTGTTACACAATAACGGAGGCTGGAATATGGAGGCACTTAATTATTGGTTTACTGATGATGAGTGTGAGGCTATTAGTAGTATCACCGTGGGAGCTACAAGACGTCCTGATGTGTATATGTGGAATTATTGTAAGAATGGCAGATACACAGTGAAAAGTGGATATTGGCTAGCATGTGAGGAGAATAGAGAGGAGGCGATAAACATTGTTCTTGCTCCTAGAAATTTCTGGAAGCATTTATGGAAGCTCAAACTGCCTCCAAAAATTAATCATTTTCTATGGAGATGTTCTATGGGGTTTATCCCTTGTATGGAGGTCTTACTTTGGAAACAGATTGCTCATTCAGCGAGTTGTTTCAGATGCCAGCAGGGCAGGGAGTCGCCTGTACACGCAACATGGGGTTGTTCGTGCTGTGTTGCGGTGTTCGAAAGGGCGGGTTTTTACTCAAAGTTGTCATCTGGTCAGTTCCCTTCTTTTATTCATTTGTTACATCATGCTTTTTCTACTCTCGATAAGGAGGAGTTGCAGCTTTTTGCTGTGTTGTTGTGGTTAAATTGGCATGAGCGGAATAATTGTTATCATAAGGGAGCTGTTGTGCCTTCAGATATCATATATGAGAATGGGGTGAAGTTTCTGAAGTGTTTCAAAGAGGCTTTGGGCTGCCGGGCTGGAGTGGAAGTTAAGGCAGTGGAGGAGGTGGTTCCGGGTAGTTTACGGAGGTGGCAGGCCCCTAGCAGTGGTCAGCTAAAGGTTAATTGTGATGGAGCAGCAAATTTTAAGGATAGATGTTTTGGTGGTGGGACAATTATAAGGGATGAGTTTGGTTCCTTAATTGTGGCTGGTGGAAAAAATTTCCAACATCCCGTGTCTTCTTTGGTGGCTGAATTACTTGCTATCAAAGTTGGCCTGGATTTGGTGGTAGAACGAAGGCTTAGAAATATAATGGTGGAGTCTGATTGTTTGGAGGCTATTCATCTTCTTAACTCTAAAGAGAGATGTTTGGCTCCTGAGGGAGGTCTGGTTGAAGATATTCAAAATACTATGGCTCTTGTCAATATTTCTTCCATCTATCATGTTCGACGTGAAGGAAATACTGCTGCTCATGCAATTGCAAAGTTTGTAGCCCGAAATAATGGGCGTTATGTTTGGTTAGAGGATGGGCCTGATTGGCTCATGTCACTTATCTGTCATGATAAGACTTTAGCCGGTTTTCAGTTAGAGAATTAAGTACTGTTTCTCTTTCTGATTCTAGGGAGTTTGGAGAGTCTTCTTTGTGTCATTTTCTTGATTGTAATGTTTCTGTTTAAGGAATAAATCCTTTCTTCTTCTCAAAAAAAAAAAAAAAAACCACCGCCTCTTTTACTCACCTCACCCAATGTACTTAATTTATGAAAAAGGTGAAACCCAAACCCCAGTTGGAATCAACCCTCGGTCTTTTCCAGACAACAAAGCAAACGCAAAAGCAAAAAATAAAACCCTCGTCATTTCCCTCTCTCACTCATCATCATCATCTGCTCCTTGATTTTCTTCACTTCTGAGTTCTGCCCAGAAATCATCTGCAGAAAAATGAACTTGGGCAACCCCAATAACCCAAATGCTCCCTCACCACCATGCCACCACCACCTCAACTCAACCTCCAACAAGCCTTCACCTCCCTCCAAACCCACTGCTCTGGTTTCCTCCACCACCTCTCTCATCTCCCTCTCTTCAACCCCAACCCTTCTTCTCTCCAAACCCACCTCCAATCAACTCTCTCCAACCTCCAAAACCAAGCCAAAAACGCTGAAGCAAGCCAAAAACGCGGAGGGGTGAAGAAGCTGAAGCAGCTGCCGGTTGAGATGGTGGAGGAAGAGTTGATACTGGGAGATGCCCAACCGCCCAGCCGCCCAGTCCGCCCAGGCGCCCGCCTAAAATCCCAGCGCCCAGAAGCTCCGATTATGCATTATTCGAGGCGGAGAGGTGCCGTCCAGCGCCTAGGCGGGCTGGGCGGCCGCGTTTTAGAACATTGACTGTTATATATAGAAGAAAATATCACTACAATTAAAGCTGTTATTGGCGTACGAGTAACTGTTTTGACCGTTTCGATCAAAACCTTAAACTCAGCTTCTCAACCTCACAGCTTGTTGTTCCCCAATTTCACATGCAGCCTTGCTCGAAAACCCTAAACTCAACCTAATTAAACCCTAATTCTAATTCAAGGTGAAAATCTTCGAAAACCCTAATCCAATTCAGTGAATTGTCAAAATTCTTCTCTAGTTCATCAGGAAAGATGAACTCTGATTCCTTGCTCATTCTTCGTAAGGCAGTAATGAGATTGTGGTCGCTGAATAAACTAGAGGTGATGAACATGAACAAAATGCTGAAACACCTTCTCCGAGTCCAACATTGACAACTTGTGCTTTGAAACAGAAAAAGGAAGAAGAAGTTTGAGCCTGTGAAGAGTCATACAAGAAAGAGGGAGAAGAAGATAAAGACAGAAAGGTCAATGGTGTGGATACACTTCACCAAATTCGACCAGCCATTAGTGGAGATCGTTTGGAAATGATAAGGTAGTCGGCAATACAAAGTGAGCTCAGTGTAAGTACTGCCCCACTCATTTAGCTTGTGATTTTAGGAACAATGGTACTAGTTCACTTAGGAAACATATAGAGCTGGTTTGCAAAGCGTACCTTGGTAGGAATAACTTAGAAGATAGTCAACATCTCTTAAGTAGTAATGTCTTAGATCAAAAATCTACTTTATTTTCAAGGCAATGGTCAAAATAAGCATGTCTAGATGCTGCTTATGTGATGATTGTGTTGGATGAATTACCTTCTAGTGCTGATAAAATGCCAACGTTTAGGCATTTTTGTAAGGTAGCAATACCAAGGTGGGAAGTACCTTGTAGAAAGATGGCAGTAACAAATTTTGTGCGCATGTATGATGCCAAAAAGGAGACACTAAAAAAGGAATTAAGGTCACCTTCTGTCTGTTTGACAACAGACACATGAACCTCATGTTAAAACATAAACTATATGGTAATCACTGCACATTTCATAGATTGTGGGTGGAATATATATGCACAAAAGATTGCTTAATTTTTGTGTAATACCAAACTACAGTGGCAATATCATAGGAAAGATTCTACAAACTTGCTTGGTTGAGTGGAACTTAGACAGGGTATTGACTATATAAATGGACAATGCATCAGTAAACAAGGTTGCGCGCCATAGAGTACCTTAAGAAAAAAATGAGTGGATGGCCAAGGAAACCAATGTTTGAAGGGAGGTTTATGCTTGTGAGATGCTTGGTTCACATTATAAACATTATTGTGAGGTCTAGTCTACATATAATGGATAGGTAAGTGGCTAGCATTATAAATGCTATTAGATATGTGAGGAGTTCAGGACAAAAACTTGATGCATTTAAGCTCAGTGTTGAGAAAGAGAAGTTAGAGTATAGGAAAGTATGTGTGTTAGATGTGCCGACAAGGTGGAATTCCACTTTCATTATGTTGGACACAACTTTAGAATTACATAGGGCTTTTGATAGAATTGCAGAGAAGGATGTGAAATATCTGAGCGATTTTGATGAAGTGTTGGATTATAATTCATATACGTATTTGTGTCATAAAACATGGAAATTACTTGTTCTAAAGTCTAATTAGATGTTGACTAATCCAATTCCATTATTCCCCTAATCTTGTACTTTTGCTTAACTTTTGTGTTAAATATTTATCATGCTAGGAAATGATGGAGAAGCATGGAAATACACTAAAAAGTCAACCTTAGCACATTTTCCTACTCCGGTTAGGGGAAAGCAAGCTAGGCAAGAAAGAAGAGGCGGCAGCCTGATCAAAAGAACTCCAAATGAGTTGAAACTTTCCAGATCCATTCTAGACATCCTAAGGGTCATTTATTATGCAGAGTTCAAGAGCTAGTTTGGAATGGAAGGCCTTCAAAAGATCGGTCCAAATTTCTGACTAAAAGAAGAAAACAGCAAAATAGGACCTGTACGGATTCCGACAGCATTTACGGCTAAAACAAGGTGAACTAAGCTCTGAAATTTTATCATGATGATCTACACTTATCGAGGAACATTTGGTATGAAGAAGTCGAAGGCTAATTCCGAAGTCTCGGTGAAGATTCAATTGAAGAAAGCTTCAAAGATGTATCCTAGTCAAAACTTGGCAGTTTGACCTAGAACCTTTTTTGAGTGGATTTCTTGTGCATTTTTGGAAGGTCTCTATGATGCTGAAATTATCAAGGAGAGCCCTAGAAAAATCTTACAAGACTATGGCAAGGTCTCTATCCAACATATTATCATTTGGATAATAGGCATCCCTTGCACACTTTCTCTTCCATGCTTGTCATCTTGACTTTGGTGACCCAAAACCACTCCAACACTCTTCATTTTCATGCTTTCATGCATAATAAAGAGAGCTAGTTGCTCCTCTTTTCTCCCTTAGCCATATTTTTCTACTCTACTCTCTTTAATAGCTCATTATTACTTCCCTCTTTTTACTCCATCTCTTCCATACATTTTTCTCTTATTTTTAGGATCTATTACCACTCTCTTACTCCACCTCCATGCTTCTTACAATGCTTGAACTGCTATCTTTACTTCCATTCATCATTTTACTCCTCTCTCTTTTCTCTATATAAGCATCATTTCATTACACTTTTAAACCATCACCCATTCCACCCCATTACATCTTTTTTCTCTTTATCTCCACAACAAAACCTCCATCTCCACCTCCCAAAATCCAAAATCCAAACTCATAATATCCATACTTCTCAACCTCCATCACCACCACCACAAACTCCATCACCACCACCACTACTCCATCACTACCACTTAAAGTTAGCCAAAGAAGCATCATATCTTCATCACAATTTCATTCATCACCAACAAAGAAGTTCATCATCCATCCATTCCAACATCAAGGAGGATTCAAGGAGCATTGAAGGAGGAAAACAAGGGAGGAGCTACCCATTGATTTGTCAAGCTTCAACCAGTTCATTCTTTCCTTTAACTCTTTAATTTACGTACCTTGATGTATATTATAGATTTGATGCTAATTTGTATGATTATGAGGGAGTAGTTACTTTGTTGGGGCTACGGTTGAAAGCCCTAGCCAATCTTGTATAAATTGATGTTATAATATGATGTGATGCAATTTTCTTTAATATGCCTACATGCTAGTTCAAGAGTTGAATGCATATGCAAGACTTTACCACTTTGAGTATGTGTGTTTGTATGTCATGATATAATTTTTAAAGATTGGTAACCTTTGAATGTTAAAGCATGAAAGCACACTAGGTGTGCATGTAGGGGTTGTGAATTACAATCACTTAGAGATAAGCTTGGTTGGTTTGCATGATTTCTTCATCTCCAAACTTTATGCACTTAGGGTAATGCACTAGATACCTTACCGGCTTGAAATACATGATTCAAGTAGTTAAGTACTACACCCGAGAGGGGTTGCTTGATATCACAAAAGGAGCATGTCCTTTGTCATACTCAAGAGGGATGCAGGGAGAGAAATTGGTTAATTAATTTAGCATCATTTATATTGAAATGCATCAATACTTGCAAGGCAGATTAGTGGTAGACAATCTAAATCCTAACTTTCATCCATTTGATCACTAGTTTAGTTTAGAATAATTTAGTGTATATTTGAGCATCTAGTTGTTTTCAATTCAAAACTATCTTCAAAAACCAAAATCAAATCACTACTCCATCTTGCACATACTCACCATGAGCCTAGATTCCTTGTAAACTTAGGTTTGTGATTGTACATTTTCATATTCTAGCTCTCCTTAGGTTCACACCCTAACCAGTGAAAGAAATCCAATCCTCTGGGTTTGACAACCTCTCTTAAATCCCTATACTATTACTTATACCCCTTGTACTTGAGGGTGGCTATTTGGCTAACATGAAGATGAAGAGTTGGTTGATGAATATGAAGAAGTTGAAATTACTCAAAGTAGGCAATAAGACAACCTACGAAGATGGTAGGGCCCCCAATTGAAATAGATTGGGAGAAAGCAACTGTTTTTCTGAGGTTTCTAAAGGTTTTCTATGATGTTACAGTGAGTGTGCGTGCACAACTTCACCCTACATCACACAAAGCCTTCCATGACATAGTTACAATCAAGGTAGAGCTGGATGAGCTGTTTCATAAGCACATAAACAATCAATCAAGTGATAGTGATAAGATTTTGTTTGGTATGGCTAACAAAATGAGTAACAAGTTCAAAAAATACTTTGGATCACTATAAGACATCAATAAGCTTTTTCCTGAGCACTTGTCTTAGATCCAAGGTATAAACTAAAAAAATTTGAGAGAATGTGTGAAACAATGCTTGCCATGGACATGGAAGAGATTAAGAGGAAATCAGAGGAAGTGAAAGAGCTTGTTGTAAATTTGTGCGACCTTTATGCATATTCTAATGGTGATCATAGTGCACAAAAGAAAAAGAAAAAAGTGGTGGGAGAGGGTATGCAGTACACCAAGACCAAGTGTTGGCAAATGAGGAGGAGGACTAACAGGGAAGAGGGCTGCTATGCTAGTAAATTGGAACAAGCAGCTTGAAGGTGAAGCAATGGTGGTTGGAAGAGAGGTTGATAGATACTTGTAGATTCCATAGAAAAGCTTGAAGAAGATGAAGATTGAAAGATTTTAGATTGGTGGAAGGTTAATGGTTCAAAGTATCCTAACTTGCAAGCTGTGGCAAAGGATGTTTTAGCAATCGAAGTCTCCACAGTGGCTAGTGAGAGTAGTTTCGGCACAGGAAAGAGGGTAATTGATCCACTCAGGAGTTCTTTAACTCTTAGAACAGTTGAAGCCCTCATCTACCTCCAAAACTAGTTCAAGTTTGATGCAATTGTTTGGCTCCAATTTTGCTGCAGCTGGTCAACAGTCTCTTTTCTTGCGCGGGCGTGCCAGCACCGTTCGGGTGCGGTCGTCGGGGGTGTCCCTTGACCTGACTTCTTTCAAGCAATTGTGGACGAGGAGAGCACCAACCTCGTCGTGGGATTCTTTGTGCCTCGTGGCGAGGACTTTTGCTGAGCTTCTTGTTAACACAATCGATACTCAATATTGTAGATCGAGCAGAGCGACATCACCGGGAAATGTTGAGATCTTGCTAAAGCGTGACTTTAGCTTGGCTGGGTTGCTAGGGCGTTACCCTTGCTTGGCTGGTTCTGTAACCGTTGTGGTCGCGGCACTACCGTCAGCTCCCGAGGAGACTAGGACCGAAGCACGTTGACAGAGGGTTTGGTGGCACTGAAGGTCGGCTTCTGAGAAGACTAGGACTAGGAGTGTGATCACCGCTAAGAGAAAGAGAAGGAGAGGAGTTGCTCTTAGAGAGGTTTGCTCTAGAGAGAACTTAGATCATCTTAGAGATGTTGTTGTTGAATGTGAATGTGTGTTTTAGAATGAGAAGAGAAAGTGTTTATATAGGGAATGTTTTAGAATGAGAAGAGAAAGTGTTTATATAGGGAAGAAAAAGAAGAGTGAAATGATGAGTGGAAGAAAAATAATGAAAGTGGAATATGAAAGTGATTTGTAAAATATGGAAAAGATAGAGAAATGATGAAATGAAAGCAAGGCATGAAGGTGCAACAACATGGAAGTGATGATGATCTATTAAAGAGATTGTCTTGAAAAATATATCCAAGGAAAAGAAGAAAAGCATCTAGCTTTCTTCATGTGGGTAGGAAACATGAACATGTGAATATTGAGCTGGTTTTAGGTCAGTTTCTGCCCCTTTATTCCTTCAATTATTTCTCCAACAAGACTTCAGAATGAGCTTTCGACTTCTTCATAAAAAATGTTCCACTATGAGTGTAGATCACCCTGGTAAAATTTCAGATTTTTATTCCATGTGGTTGGGCCGAAAATGCTGCTGGACCTCTTACAGGTCCATTTTTCCAGTTTTGCTTCTGTAGAAAATTGGGCTGATTGTTTGAAGGCCTTCCACTCAAAAAAATCTCTTGCACTCTTCATAAGAAATGATCCTTGGGCTGTCTAGAATGGATCTGGAAAGTTTCAGCACATTTCGATTTCATTTGGTTAGTCTGCCACCCATCCTTCCTTGTCTAGCTCGGTTTTTCCTAGCCGAAGTAGGAAAATGTGCTAAAGTTGACTTGTCATACTTCCATAGTAGGCTTTATTTAGCCTCTAAATATATATTTCGAGCTTGTCGACAATATATAGCTTGAGCCACTGATATTGGCTCAATTTCTCCAAGACGTGCCTTGTCAGGCCAAAATGTTCATTTTGGGTCCAAACATTGCCCCCCAGACCTCGAAGTCAAAGGTCCTCGTCTTGACTAAAGAGGTCTTGAATCAACACTACTCTTATAATGTCGTTGCTTCAAAGTCGTTGTTCCATAGCCACTTGTATTGGCTTGACTGTTTCCATATAGGCCTCTAAATAGGCCATAAAGCTTGAATACCACTACTGAATTGCCTTTGGCATGAACTGACGCTTCATTTGCCAACTTTATTACCCCCCATGGATCTAGCGAAACTTGGGCAGGTTGTAGGCAATCAAAACTTTAGCGTGCCCCCCATGCGAAGGAGACTGCTTTTGATCGCGAATGAGGATCCTTCTCTTCCTTGGTGGTAGCTTCGCCATGTGTATAGCAAAAAGTATCTACCTTGTTTGCTGGCTCTCTGTTGATTTTTTCAAATGTAGGTGTTGGAGCCGCTTTCCTGGCTAGATCAAGGCCTATAGTACTTGGCGAAATAAGATGCAAAATAGCAAACTGTTTGCTTTCATTTAATCCTTCGCGAGTCTTATGCCAAAGAGGATGATTGGATCATGGCTATCGTCATCATGACGTGTGACCAATTGAAACCACCATATTTTGCTGCAACTTTAGCATCTAAAACCGCATCGGTTTTGATCATGTTTTAAAAAACATCAGGCCACTATGCTGGCCCTGCGGTGGTAGGAAAAGGTGGAATATCTTCACTGTCGCCTTAGATGCGATTCTCAAGATGGAATAATGACTCATTAATTATCAACTAGGGCCACTTACTGGCCCAGCTAATAAATTAATCTCCAAACATATTTGAGCTATAAATCAAAGCGTATTGGAGAAGTATTCCTTGCGACCTAGAAATGGCATCCAAGAAACCATTCGTTATCGATCAGGCAGATGAAATCACTGAGAAAGCCGCATTCGCCTGGCGAACTAACATGAGTGTTCGATGTAGAAGTCAGAACGGAGAGGAGAGAAGTCGACTGATGGGCTTTGGTAGCGGTGATAGTCAAGCGAGTCTGGGTCCGACACCTCGCGATCGTTTGCCAGATGATGCTATGGCCTATTATGGGCTTCCCATCCGCCGTCCCATAGCGGCTCTTCGGCAGGTGCCTGGTGATTTTAGCAGTTGGGGACCAAGGAGGAAAGTGGGCTACTGGCCTACCGTCGCTCCCGAGGAAAATATTTGGTATCAGGAGGTCCGAGCGAGAGATTTGGCCCGATGGGATGCGGTGGGTATCACCCAAACCATCGATCTATGCTTCTGTCTTCCCAATAATACTAGCCCTGCACCGCTAGCTGCCGCTCTTTGCTTCTGGAACACCTCCAGCAATACATTCGATTTCCGGTTTGGGCAAATGAGCATAACTCTGCTGGATGTTCTTACCATCACGGGGTTGCCCATTGACTTTGACCCCTATGTGCATGGTCAGTTTGATGGCACTCAATTTTCTTTGAGAATGGATATGGCTGGTCGAGGGCATCACAGCAGATCCTACCCATCCTGGCGCGAATATTACTGCACTCGGCGTGACCATACAGGAGGTATCGCATTCCTGGAATTCTGGCTTTGCAAATTTATCTTTTGCACTTCTTCCAACAAACCTACTGGACCTTGGAATTCTCTGGCCACTGCTCTCTACAATGGTATTTGCGTTGGCCTTGGGCAACCTGTATTGGGTGCGTTATATCGCTCCCTTTATAGAGCCGTAATGCGCCCATTTGATACCGAAATTAGTGGCCCCTTCTGGATCCTTGCCTTTTGGCTGCAGATTTATTTCCCTCTCTTCCGTCGCGGTGATATTCCAAAGGAACCTCCAGTTGATTCCCTTTTGGGGAACTGGCTTTGCCGCAACGTAAGGTATCGAGCTCCACCCTACTCCGAGTGTTTTATTTACTTGTACTTGCTGGGAGAGATGCCGGACCCAAAAATAGTCCTTTCTAGGCGATTCCCTCCTCCCCTTGATGATGGCTTTCTGCCCAGTGGACGGGATCATAGCGAAAGAGCCTTCCTGACCTTTCGTCGCGCCATCTCCTGCTTGGATATTCGTCTTGCCACTGAACGCGTAAGTTATGAGCTCTATGCCCCTAACCATTTTGCTCGCCAATTTGGGTTGGCCCAGTTGGTACCCTGGCCTCTGGTTGATTCTGCCAATTACTACACCTCTTGGCGGAGATTATCCCCACCTGGGTCTGCCCCCTTTCAGAGTCAGTTTACTTTGATAGTGATTCCCCCTTGGGTCAGAGCGCTGTACCCCCTCAACGATGTCGACGATGATTATGCTGATTGGTGGAAAGAAGTGTCCGTGAACTGTTGGGACCTGCCACATGACGAACTCTTCGTCCTGATCTTTCGTGGCATGAGTAGTCCTGGTCCGGAGGACCGCAAGATTCTTGAGCGCTTCTCCAACCCTGCAGCACAACCCCCGCGACCTATTCTACCTTCTCGCTCATCGCGTCCAGGGATACAAATCCACGAGCCTAGGGCAACAGTAAGTTTTTGTCTTTCTTCACCATTCTTTTTTCTTGTGTTGATTTTCTCGCTCTTATTCCTGAGTGTGTTTTGCAGCAAACTACCTGGAGCAGGATAGCCTCTGTTCAGGCGGGGAAACAAAAGGCAATAGCAGAGGAGACTTCTGAGGGAGAGTCTTCGCATGATGAAGATCCCGCTGAGGTAATTTAGTTAAGAATGATCCCACACTTGTATATTTGGTGCTTCCCCCCTTTTTGAGTTATGACTCTTTTCTCATACAGGCCACTGCTGTCTTTGCTTGCAAACGCGATCGAGCTCAATTCGTCGAAGAGAGTTTTGAAGATGACGAACCTCTGGGAATGCGATTGGTAAACTCCGACCCCGTCTTATCCTTTTTAAATTTTAGAATCTGGGCAGGATCTTCACTATGTATCTTTTGACAGGTCCGTCAAAGGACCACTAATCCCTCTCGCCTAAGCGAGGCTGGACCCTCAACCACTGCAGAAAAGTCAACTTTCTCGCTAGTTCAAGCATCAACTAACCCCGTGGCGCCTCTTCCGTCTCCCACATCTACAGAGCATCTGCAAGGTCCTACCATTCTAATAACGATCTCCGATGACGACTCCTCGGAGCATGAAAGTGTGGAAAGCCACTCTGAGGATTCTGCCGCTTATGAGGAACTGATGACGACAGAGATTCTCGCGGCACTAAAGGTCCAAGAGGTGAATGAAGTGAGGCCTCTTCCTCTTGGTGACCACGTACCAGATATTGACCCGACAACTCGAGAGGTAAGCCACTGTTGGCCAATGCTTTCCATTTCCCTTTTGATCCAACCCCACTCTCTGACATTTCTGAATCTAACCAGGATTCTGTTTGTACCGAGGAGGTGGCTACAAACGCTGAGGGTCCTATCGGTCGGACAGTCGCCCAAGAGATGAAAAATGATACTGACGGTGGTGGTGCCCCCCAAGTCTTGCGAATAAATGAGACAACCGTCGAAGCCGAGGGCCCTGTGCTTGAATCTGCTCCACTTGCCCATGGTGAGCCGTGAGTTGAGTTTCCAGATTCTCCCGCGGCTGAAGGGACAGACCAACCTATTGAAGATGAAGAAACTGAGGAAGTTGTCCACCCTTTTGCATTGGTGGTTCGTGATCCTGCGGCGCCTTCGCCGCCTCCTACCAGATTCGAGAGATTGATGAGGGTGTTAGAGGTAACTCCTCCTTCTGCTGTGGATGAGGCTAAGATGGTGCTTCACGAACATCTGGGTCCTCAGGTATTGGAGACTGACATCCTCTCGTGAGTCTTGGAAGCCCTAAGGTATCTTTGCCAGGAGAAGGCATTGACCCTGCAGCAATTTAGTGCCATTGACGATCTGCTGAATGAACTTGGTGAGGCCCGCCAACGTCAACAGGCCGCGAACGCCCAGGCTCACGACACTCGAGAGGCTTTGAATAGCCTCTCTCGAGAAATGGACATCTCTCGCGGTATTTTAAATGAGCGAACCAACCGCCTGCGGGAACTACAAATCCAAAGGTCCGACTTCAAACTTCGGATCGAGGACCTCCATACCGGTTTAGCCTTTGTTGAAAACGCGATTGCTACAGAAGAAGCCCAACTCGATGAACCTCTGGCTGCTTCTGAAGAAATGGGCCGCAACCTGGCCCATCTCAGAGAACGGGCCACTCAGGCCGAAGCTAGTGCTATTGCGGCGAATCTCCGCGTGGAGGAACTTTGCTTGAAATTGAGCTTCATGGGCCAATCTCTGTAGGCCCCCTCGAAAACTGTTCGGTCTCCTTACACGTCAATAATTCATTCTTTTCCGAGATTTAAGGCATTAATCACTCGTTGAAAAACAACGGTCGTGAAAAAATAATCTCGTGAATAGAACAATTACCTCCTCGAAAACCGTTCGGTTTCCCCACATGCTATTAATTCTCTAATAATAGCTAACTCCTCAAAAACCACTCCTCACATGCTGCTAATCCCTTTTTTCTCGAGATTTGGAATCACTAATCTCGATTTATTGACATCGGTTTTGAAATAGAGTTTCATTCAAGGGTGGGGATTTGCCTGAATTCCCTATAAATAGTTGTATTTCGGGAAGGGAATACTCACAACAATTTTTCTGAAATATTCAAGAAATGGCCTTTCAATCCTTGCTTCTTTTTCTCCTTCTTCACAAATCTTCCCCTCATGAAATGACCTTTAGCCTCTAAATTTTAGGCTTTATGGCGTAATCTTAAGCCTGAGTTAGGCCTCATGGCGTAATCTTAGGCAACCCCTTGTTTCGTCTTTCTGGAGTTATGCAACAAAAATGCTAGGCTTCAGATTGGTTTAGAAACACGAGGGGGCTCCAAGTGTGGGATCTCCGGTCATGTAAGATCATTTTTTGAGAAAATCCCATACGCGGAGCGAAACGGGGAGAGGGAGGACGGCCACTCTGAGGTTCATCTTTCCTCCTCTGTTTCCTTTCTTCTGGACCTGGCCCGTGTTGTGCCCTCCAGATGGAAGGGGCTTTGGTTCTCACCTCCTTCTCCCCCTTTCTCTTCTTGATAGAATCTTGGAGGGATGAGAAGGGATGGACTCTTTGAAGGAATGGGTTCAAGCTACAGAATGGCTGTTCCTGTACTTCACGTCCAGCTAATGGTGGTTACCAAGGCTAAAGGGGGTGCAGAGACTCAAGCTGATATTTGGTTCCTTCACTCTCTGCCCCTCCAGGAGATAATGGCGCGGCTCAACCCGGCGTTGGATTCCATAGCTGCTTCCACTTGAGAAAAGATTTAGAAGATAATCCGAAGATTCTTGTTTTGTATTCTAGCCACTTTTGGCTTTGTAATGAATGTATTGCTTTTGGCCGCAAAACCACTTTATGAATACAATAATATTTTCTTATCCTGATATCCAAATATCCGTGAGAAGCCAATAATTGTGTCTCGCAAGGCCCCAAATATAGGCCCCCATAGTTGTATATTGAAAATAATATGAACTTTTAAAATATGCTCCGCGTCAAAAAGAGCCTCGTGGCGAGGTTTTTGAGGACATATGTATCTTTTGGATCCACTTGCTGGCTCCCAACTCAAAACTCTTAGCGACAATAACTCCTTCTTTTCCGAGATTTAAGACACTAATCACTCGTTGAAAAACAACAGTCATGAAAAATAATCTCGTGAAAAGAACAGTTACCTCCTCGGAAACCGTTCGGTTTCCCCACGCGCCAATAATCCATTATTTTCCGAGATTTAAGGCAACTTTAATCACGCTTTACTGACACTTAGTTTGTCTCTTCTCTTTGACCGTACATCCAAGGGTGGATATTTGCATGCCTATATCTTTCTCCACATTATAAACCCAAATTTCCAATCCCAAAATCATATCATCAACTCGAATATTTCTAACAGCAATTACTCATCATCATCACTCTTCAATTCTCGCATTCTCTCAATCCATCACCAATGGAACCACAAACCCAGCAACCAACCGTGGATGGAGGAAGCAACAAAGCAGCCGGGAGTAGTGCTAACATGTTGCGGGGGCGGAACAGGTGGAATCCCACTACAGATCAGATAAGAATCCTCAAGGAGCTTTTCTACAATAAGGGAGTTAGGTCCCCAACTATAGAGCAGATTCAGAGGATCTGTCTCCAGCTGAAATGGTACGGCAAGATCGAGTTCAAGAACGTCTATTTTTGGTTCGTGAACCAAAGGGCTCGGGAGAAGCGGAAGAAGAGGTCCACTTCGGATGTTCATGTGCCCATGCAAAGATCAGGGCTTGTTGGTGATGACAATGGTACCAATTGGAAACCTGAGGATCAGTATATTAACTTCGGATCTTCTGCATCTGCTTCTGCTTCTTCAGCTGGTGTGATTGCTTTTAACGGGCAGATGGGGAACTATGGTGGTTATGGATCTATGAACATGGAGATTGAAACCCTTCCTCTGTTCCCCATGCATGGTGAGGACATCTTTGGCAACATGAAGACTACTTCTGATGGAGGTGGCGGTCACGGTGGTGGCTCTTACATTTCCCTTGAGCTCAGCCTTTCCTGCGAGGGCAAAGCTGGAAAAAGTTTCTGGAGCCGCTGACTCGGCTTAGTAACTTTGCGAGTGTAGGAACACTTAGAATTGCCCCCTAAGAGTTGTATTTATGACTTTTTAAATTTTTTTTTTTTAATTTTATTTTATTTTATTATTTTATATATATATATATATATATATATATATATATTTTTTTT
Organism: Rosa rugosa; assembly: GCF_958449725.1. Lineage (NCBI taxonomy): Eukaryota > Viridiplantae > Streptophyta > Magnoliopsida > Rosales > Rosaceae > Rosa > Rosa rugosa. Next base: position 11,746,809 of record NC_084826.1, on the reverse strand, counting down.
TTATTATTATTTTTTTTTTTATAAGTAGTTGAATTCAATAAGACAATGTGAATCAAGGTTTAGACATGCGGCCCAAGTATAGTCGCCTAGACACAAATTTTCTTTCAAATCCTTTGGGCAACCTTACTGAAATGGCCAGGTGGGGGAGGGCGAACAAGAGAGACAGAATCCATTTTGGCATGAGCTACTCCCACATAGTGGTTTAGGCCCATTTGCACGCACTTCTGGATTCAAGAACCTGTCATGAACGTTGTCCCCTTTCTAGACACCATTTCACATAGGCTATACTTACTAAGATGAGAAAGGTCATAAGTGTGAAGACAGTTCAACAAGTGTTAATAAAAGCCGCCCTTAACCTTAAGGGACCTGAACTAGGCACCAATAAGGAGTTTAGGCCAATATTAACAAAAGAGACTTCACCTATTCCGTTATGATTCACAACCCCTTTACCAAATTCAACTTCTTCTTTTTTTTTTCTTTTTTTTTTTTTTTTTTTTTTTTAATGAAAAGAAAAATAGAAACGAAAAATTAACAAAAAATTAAAAGCAAAGAAAGAAAGAAGCTAGCAACACTATGTTTGGCTAACCTCTAGAAGACCACGGGGGAGGCCATCTATGCTTCATTCCAAGCTCCGATGTATCAAAATTTGTAGGGTAAAAATCCCTCCTGTGAGAGCTTGTAGGAAAATAACAAAGATACTTCGCGTTGAAGAATTTGGAGGAATTTGGCTCGTGAGAGGGGTAATCTTGCCCCCCAAGTATCTTTGTTGGTTGGAGAAACAAGATCTTCAATTGCACTTTTGGCGATGAAGATGTTCCAAGATCGGCTTTGTTGCCAACTACCATGTCATAGAACATGGTGTCTTCAGGATTAGCCACAGATTGGCCATTATAGACGACCACTTGCTGGTCTGAATTCTCCACGTCAAGAGCTTCACTTGCTGGATAATTGTCAACAAGAGTTAACTTGTATTGATGATACTCAAATTTACAGTTGCGAAGGACAACTTGGCCACTAAAATAATTGTTCTGGCCATTCATGCAACGTGGGTTGTAGATGTGCCCTCCACATATATCAAAGCCACCGCTTGGCCTTGAAGAATATATGAAGAAATTCAAGTTGAATTGATTAATAAAGCCACAGATTGGCTTCTGTAGGCCACAACTTAATTGATAATTAAGTTGGCCTTCTCCATGCACAGCCTCTGTATAAGGCTGTGACTCACCAGTGAGACCCTTAGGTTGATTGCCACCTATAGGCAAGTTAGTCTCAGAAATAACCTCTTCGCGAGCAGCTTCTTGATGTTCCAATTTGTCTTGATGCGAACTGACTTGAGTAGCCAAGCTGGAACCTTCTTTGCACAAGGTCGCGAACTTCGATGAGGTCTGTTTGTGCTGGGTCGCAACGACATTCATCGACTGCTGGTGGTTTTCTTTTGCTGGTTGGGTCACGTCGGCCAGCTGCTCCCAAGTCTGCCACGGATCTTGTTGGGCTGATTGGAAAAGTTCATCCATCCTCTTCTGCTGCGCCGCCAGGACCTTTTTCAAATTCGCATAATACGAAGCAGTGTTCTGTTGAAAGATAGCAAGTCGCTCCTCTATGCTCACATTCTCCGGAATGAGAATGGGCACATAGCCTTCTATCGTCGCCATGACTTCAGGAATTTCTTTTGGTAAAGATTTTCCTCTGGCATCCCAATGATGGTGAACACAAAAAGACTCTGATGTAGTCCCACCGGGTGTGCCAAAATGTTTGTTTTGAAGCCCGGTGGTTGAATGTGCTTCAAGAGAAAAGACTCTGATGTTGTCCCACTGGGCGTGCCAAAATGTTTGGCTCCAATTTTGCTGCAGCTGGTCAACAGTCTCTTTTCTTGCGCGGGCGTGCCAGCACCGTTCGGGTGCGGTCGTCGGGGGTGTCCCTTGACCTGACTTCTTTCAAGCAATTGTGGACGAGGAGAGCACCAACCTCGTCGTGGGATTCTTTGTGCCTCGTGGCGAGGACTTTTGCTGAGCTTCTTGTTAACACAATCGATACTCAATATTGTAGATCGAGCAGAGCGACATCACCGGGAAATGTTGAGATCTTGCTAAAGCGTGACTTTAGCTTGGCTGGGTTGCTAGGGCGTTACCCTTGCTTGGCTGGTTCTGTAACCGTTGTGGTCGCGGCACTACCGTCAGCTCCCGAGGAGACTAGGACCGAAGCACGTTGACAGAGGGTTTGGTGGCACTGAAGGTCGACTTCTGAGAAGACTAGGACTAGGAGTGTGATCACCGCTAAGAGAAAGAGAAGGAGAGGAGTTGCTCTTAGAGAGATTTGCTCTAGAGAGAACTTAGATCATCTTAGAGATGTTGTTGTTGAATGTGAATGTGTGTTTTAGAATGAGAAGAGAAGGTGTTTATATAGGGAAGAAAAAGAAGAGTGAAATGATGAGTGGAAGAAAAATAATGAAAGTGGAATATGAAAGTGATTTGTAAAATATGGAAAAGATAGAGAAATGATGAAATGAAAGCAAGGCATGAAGGTGCAACAACACGGAAGTGATGATGATCTATTAAAGAGATTGTCTTGAAAAATATATCCAAGGAAAAGAAGAAAAGCATCTAGCTTTCTTCATGTGGGTAGGAAACATGAACATGTGAATATTGAGCTGGTTTTAGGTCAGTTTCTGCCCCTTTATTCCTTCAATTATTTCTCCAACAAGACTTCAGAATGAGCTTTCGACTTCTTCATAAAAAATGTTCCACTATGAGTGTAGATCACCCTGGTAAAATTTCAGATTTTTATTCCATGTGGTTGGGCCGAAAATGCTGCTGGACCTCTTACAGGTCCAGTTTTCCAGTTTTGCTTCTGTAGAAAATTGGGCTGATTGTTTGAAGGCCTTCCACTCAAAAAAAGCTCTTGCACTCTTCATAAGAAATGATCCTTGGGCTGTCTAGAATGGATCTGGAAAGTTTCAGCACATTTCGATTTCATTTGGTTAGTCTGCCACCCATCCTTCCTTGTCTAGCTCGGTTTTTCCTAGCCGAAGTAGGAAAATGTGCTAAAGTTGACTTGTCATACTTCCATAGTAGGCTTTATTTAGCCTCTAAATATATATTTCGAGCTTGTCGACAATATATAGCTTGAGCCACTGATATTGGCTCAATTTCTCCAAGACGTGCCTTGTCAGGCTTGTCAGGCCAAAATGTTCATTTTGGGTCCAAACAGCAATAATGGGGTTGAAATTATTCAAACCATTGAGGAAATGCAGTTCTTTGAAGATGTTGAAGGAAGTATACAATGTTGCATTTTTAATTTTTAATTTTTACTTTTTGTTGTTATTGTCCCATTTTTTCAGCTTTAATTATGTGTAATACTTTTGTTTTCTATGTATAACATGCAAAAGAAGAGAGACTAAGAACAGAGCAGGCCACTGCATCAATGGAAGTTGAAGAGACTCAAGCCACTCAACAAAGCCAAAAGGCTGCAAAGGTTTCGAAAGTTTCAAAGGCCAGTGATGCTTCAAAGTGTTCAAAGGCTGGGAAAAAAAAAAAAAAAAAGCTCAGGTTTGCATTATATCTCAAGTTGTTTTTTGTTTTTTTTTTCCCTAAAGCTAACGTGAGTTTTGGTACCAAGTTTAGGAACTGAGAAACCAACATAACCGAACTAAAATAAAACGGTTCGGGTCCTTGTCGGTTCCAGCTTCTCAAAGTGACAAACCCGAACTGAAAAAATGAGATGCGGTTCGGTTTCGGTTTAATTTTTTTTTTTTTAACAACCTGAACCGTCCTACCCCTACTTCCTTATACAACGAGCTAGGAGATTTCAATTTCGAGTGAGGCTCTTCTTTGATAACATTTTGGGTGACTACTATTCCAAATTCATTTTCCCTTACTTTACACAGTGCTTCGAGTTTCATGTTCAAATTGCCTACTCCTCCTCCTCATCCTCCTCAATATCTAGTACTTATGGAAAGTGTTTGCATAATAGTTTATTATTTCTCAATAATAATAGATGCTGCAATAGAGTAATGTGCTTGTCATTTTATTTATTATGAACTTTTATGATAATTTATTGGGAAAATTTCACAAACAGTACACCAAGTAAAGGCCACTAATAATTCTTATACATAAAGTTCCAAACCAAACATTTCGGTACACGAAATCTGAAACTCGACCCACTATCAGTACACGACATCAATTTTTGACACCAAATGTCCATTATGCCCTCAGTTTTTTTTTTTTAATAAATTTTTTTTTCCTTCGTTTTTTCTGTTATTTTTTTCCTTCGTTTTTTCTGTTATTTTTTTTTCCTTCATTTTTTCCTTCTTTTTTTCTGTTATTTTTTTTTCCTTCGTTTTTTCTGTTATTTTTTTCTATTATTTTTTTTCCTTCATTTTTTCTGTTATTTTTTCTATTATTTTTTTTCCTTAATTTTTTCTGTTATTTTTTTTTCTTCCTTTTTTTTTTTTTCCTTCGTTTTTATCTCTTTCTTTCTTTTCACATGACTAAATATTGGCTGAGTTACAAATATAAGCTGTAGAACCATAAATCTCACCAATTGGAGGGCAAGGGCGGCGTTGGAAGCGAGGGAGTGAGCCCGGAAGAAGGAAGAAGAAAGAGATAAAAACGAAGGAAAAAAAAATAACAGAAAAAACGAAGGAAAAAAATAATAGAAAAAACGAAGGAAAAAAAATAACAGAAAATAATAGAAAAAAATAACAGAAAAAACCAAGGAAAAAAAAATAACAGAAAAAAAGAAGGAAAAAAAACAGAAAAAAAAAATTATTAAAAAAAAAACTGAGGGCATAATGGACATTTTGGTGTCAAAAATTGACGTCGTGTACTGATAGTGGGTCGAGTTTCAGATTTCGTGTACCGAAATGTTTGGTTTGGAACTTTATGTATAAGAATTATTAGTGGCATTTACTTGGTGTACTGTTTGCGAAATTTTCCCTAATTTATTTATCCGAATCGCTTATTTATCATTGTACCTCAATACTATTGATTTATTTTCTCCACTATATACTATATGTCACACATTTAGTTTTAGCCCTGAAGACACTTGTATGGACATGCTAACTATGTGATTCATCTTATTACACATACTACATTTCCATTTTCAAAACTTGACATCTTATTGAAAAAAAAAAAAAAGAAAAAAAAAAAACTGTAGAGTTGGGCTACACTCGTTTCTGGTGCGCGCGTTGATAATATTGCGGGTGTGACCAAAGCAATTTCCCTTCCTGATTACTCCAGAGCCTAATCTCATTTTCCTCTCGTAACTAACTCCCTTTTTCTGAAACAGACCCTTCAACTAACCTCACAAAAATGATCTGATTCCTCCTCTCCTTCTTCCCATTCAATTCCACCCGCTTCACTCCGTCACCATCATCCACCCTAGTCCATCTCTATCTCTATATCTCTGCGTCGAAGAAGAAGAAGAGGCAGAGTGCAGAAGCATGAAACAGCTACACAAGCAATCGAGCGTGAATCACAGGAGGGACGAAGAGATCCCAACCTCCCTATCCTCCTCCACCTACTCCCCCAAAGCCTTCAAGCACCCCAGATCTCTCCCCAGATCCATCAACTACATCTTCAGAGAGCAACGCCTCCTCTTCATCCTCGTCGGCATTCTCATCGGCTCCACCTTCTTCATCCTCCAGCCCACTCTCTCCCGCCTCTCTCCTTCCGAGCCCAATCCCTCCATCCCCCGATCCTTCTCCTCCTCCTCCTCCTCCGTCCACGACCGTATCAACACCGCCTCCTTCGCCACCGACCTCCGCAGCAACGCCGGCAGGGTCCCCGCCGGCCTCGGCAAGCGCAGGCTCAGGATCGTCGTCACCGGTGGCGCCGGCTTCGTCGGCTCCCACCTCGTCGATAAGTTGCTCTCCAGGGGGAACGATGTCATTGTCATCGACAATTTCTTCACCGGGAGGAAGGAGAATGTGGCGCACCATTTCGGGAATCCCAGGTTCGAGCTCATTCGCCACGACGTCGTTGAGCCGATTCTGCTGGAGGTCGATCAGATCTACCATCTGGCCTGCCCGGCCTCGCCTGTTCACTATAAGTACAATCCGGTCAAGACAATCATATCCTTTTTGGAATCGTGTTCGTTAAATTTATGAATTTTCGGCATTTGGTGTTGTTATTTGTATTAAGGGATGCATTTTCGAAATGGTTTTTGAGGTCCTTGACTGTGATTACAAGACCAATGTGATGGGGACCCTTAATATGCTTGGCCTTGCGAAGCGAATTGGGGCTAGGTTTTTGATCACTAGTACCAGTGAGGTCTATGGTGATCCACTGGAGCATCCTCAGAAGGAGACTTACTGGGGAAATGTCAATCCTATAGGTGTGTTGCTAGTTATTGGTTTTGATATGTTGGATGTTTATTTCTGTAATGTACTTCTGTTGTGCTGCTTGATGTGTTCATATATAATGTGGGTGTGCTTCAAAATGCGTAGGTGAGAGGAGCTGTTATGACGAAGGAAAGAGGACGGCAGAGACACTGGCAATGGATTATCATCGAGGTGCAGGTGTTGAGGTAACTGAAGATTTCTTTCTGAGATTAGTTAAATTGTGAAATCCATAACTTGGTGTCAGGACCTTTAGGCCTAGGGATGTAGACTGTTGACATGGTAGTATCATATTTCTTTTTTATGGTCTCAATGGTTGTATCATATTCAGCATGTCTGATTTATATACATATCTCCAGTCTTTGTTCCATACCAGTTTAATCTTCAGATTCGTCGTTTTATTTTATTGTACTAGTAAGCGCCCTCCCTTGTATCTCTTGCTTTGAGAGCTCTAACAGCTACATAAGACTTGGATTACCTATTGGCCAAAAGGGAAATATATTATAAGTAAAAAAGAAAAACTTGGAGTTGGCTGGTTTTTTCTGAGAATGTCTATATGTATTCTATGTTCTGCTTTTTTTTCTTTTCTTTTCTTTTCTTTTCTTTTGGGTGTTGATTCAATGGAACTTTTAATTATGGCATAGTTTTGAAGTTAATGTAGGGCTATGTAGTAGAGTGTGAATGAAAAGTTTATCTATAATTCTATATGCATATTCAGGAAGGTTTTTGTAGAGGTTTGCAAACCAGAGATAAGCCTAGATTCTATTAAACTAGGGTGGAAGGTAGCTCAGTTGTTTGAGCTTTCCTTGAATGATTGCTTGAAATTTGTGGTAATACCAATTCTCGCCCTGGATTAGTTCACTTCTAAGTTTTTATTTGATCCTAGACTAGGGTTTAACTGCCAAGTAAGATGTGTTGTGTTTTGGTTCATTTTCAATGGTTGGATTGTCAGACTCACATAAGGCTTTCTGTTTTCAGGTTCGTATTGCTCGAATTTTCAATACATATGGGCCACGTATGTGTTTGGATGATGGGCGTGTTGTCAGCAATTTTGTTGCTCAGGTCAATCACTTACCTATTTCTTTATTCATGATTCATGACTAGTACATAGGGTGTTTCTCATTGTGATTATCCCTCATATGTTTACTGATAACTGTGGCTATATGTGTAGGCTATCCGCAAACAACCATTGACTGTGTACGGTGATGGTAAACAAACACGAAGCTTCCAATATGTCTCTGATTTGGTATGGAAGTTTTTTCTCTTTTTCCTTTTCTCTTAGGTAGTTACTTTTTCATCTGGAGCCTTAGCAGATGCCTTCTCTTACATTTTTCCTTGGGGCTTTTATATGTTATGACACACTCTTTGAAGCATCTATATTATACGGCTGGTACTATAAATCTTATGATCATCAGCTTCCAGTTGAAATTTAGACCATGAGCTGAAAGCCTGCAGAGCATTATTTATTTGTTTGTATGGATTTGAACTTCAAAGGGTTATCACCTGAAACAGGTTGAGCAGATGAAATAATTAATGAATGATCTGAGACACTTCTTTGCTATAATAGGTAAATGGACTGGTGGCATTGATGGAAGGCGAACATGTGGGGCCTTTCAACCTGGGAAATCCCGGGGAATTCACCATGCTAGAGCTTGCTGAGGTATGTTTACGAGACTCATTTTCCATAATCTTAATCTTTTCAATATAATCTATTTACACTTCCGAAAATGCTCCAAAGTTCTTGTATGGTAATTGTGCTTAAGCATTTTTAATGTCGTTCTCCTTTAATCCTTGATTGTTCTTAGATTTAAAAACTTAAGTGTTAGGTATTGTTGAATGATTTTTTTGCTTGCAAATGGAGAGAGATCTACAAAGGAATCTACAAAGGAATGCTCAAGTATTCTCTTTGTCCTGAATGAACAGGTTGTGAAAGAAACAATTGATTCAAGTGCAACAATAGAATTCAGGCCAAATACTGCTGATGATCCTCATAAGAGGAAACCAGATATTGGCAAAGCAAAAGAGCTGTTGAACTGGGAGCCAAAAGTATCACTGAGGGAGGGACTGCCTCTAATGGTGAGTGATTTCCAGAATCGCATTTTAAATGAGGATGAAGGAAAAGGGAATTAATTAATAATGAAAGGACAACCAGTATGTATAGTGTGAAGCATGGCTGTATCTTAATTCATTCGTTTATTTTTGTCATCCTCAACTTACATTATCTGGCAATTCTAGCAAAATGCAATAGTAGGAAGATGTATCTCTTGTTTCTCACTGTGCTTGATTAGCACGAAATCCACAATCACTAGATTTTGACAATTTTGACCACTGTTTCTGGCACAATCTGTGGTGGTGGAATGTAATCCTCAATTATTTTTGTTGACAGTTTTGGTATCTTGAAAGGAAAGTGTTATTATATGCACAAAATTCTAATTCTAGATTTTTCACTTTTGCACTAGTACTGCATGCTGTCCGAAATTGTGTATTTGGTTTTGATTGGAATATTGACAAGTGATAACCTTCCACATGATATTATAATTGCTTGGAATGATTGTTCATACCTTAAAGTTGAGCAGTTTCAGCCATTTCTAAAATAGAGGAAATTAATGAGTTTTTCATACCCTGCTTAAATTTGGGCATCACCGAGTTACAAGTTTACGGCTCTATCCATTCTCCGTGATGAAGGGAATAGATTTTGATCAGGGAATCCATAAACACAGAGACATTCTTACCATCAATATCGGTGTTTTAGAAAATATTTGAGCAAAACACCCGAGTTTATCATCAAAATGTTATTCCTTAAAATGAAAGCTATCATCTCTATTACTTTGCTTTACAAGTGGGTGATTTAACCCATTTGTTTTCTAGGAAAAAGTTTAGAAAGAACGACCAAACTCCATCACTGATCAATTTTATGTATGAAGTCTCTACTCTCTAGGCTCCACAGGTTTGCCGACCTAAAAGCTAAGCCAAGAAATTTTGTTTGTTTCGACCTTTTTTTTTTTTTTTTTTTTTTTTTTTATGGGTAAACGGGGATCAAAATCATTGGTGGTTTTTGGATTGGGCACTTGGTTATGCATGCCTCCCTATTACCTAGAGAGGAAAAGTACCAAACCCAATCTAAGTGATGAAAGCAAGACTAAAGTTTTTACCGAACTTTTAAAGCAATGTTGGGCTTACAATCCAACAACTCCACTATATGAAGACTGGTGGTAAGAAAGGGAAGTAAAGGAAGTGAAGTTTTTTTTTTTTTTTTTGGCAAAGTAAAGGAAGTGAAGTTTGGAGGTTGATACTTCTATTTTGGTGGGACTACACATATTATTTGAGTTAAAACTCGCGTTTTATACTTGATAAGTTGATATCTGAAATAAGAAGAGTGTAATTTTTCTTTCACCCTTAAGAATGTGAGCATGGAAGAAGTTACAAACTTGGATCTTTTAGGGTTGAACTCTTCAACACTCGTGAAATACATGTGAGTTGACATGATTTACACGTATACGAGGTTTACCTTAAAATTTGTACTCAATATGTCGAATCTTTTGCTTATAATTATTTCTAACTAGCATTTCTCCACGCATGTGCAAGTTTTTTTTTTTTTTTCTGAAAATAAAAAAGAAAACGGTTATTGTAAAGGAGATAATGGGAGAGAAAAGTGGGTTGTGGGTTATATTTTTATTAATTTTTTTAATAAAAATATATTTTGTAAATGTCATAACTGTCCTTATGATTTAATTAATTCTCAAAATTTATTAATTTTTTAGGGTCATTTCTGTCAAAATTTTAAATTTTGGCTAACAAACCCTTTCTCTTAATAATAGTATAGATAAACAATAAAGTTCAGTTCTTTTTTGCCTTCCCGGTAAATGAAGTGCATACTATTCATTCTGTTGAAGCTACAGTAGAAATAGAACATTGAAGAATTTTGTAAGAAGGATCGCAAGACCAATGGCATAACACGCATATGATAATCTTAGACAAGAAGCAACGAGGTAAAGACCCCCTTGTTATTCTTCCACTTATATAAAGTCGCGAGATAAAAACAATAACTAAAAATGAAACGTTTAGACTTGGAACTCTCGGTGGTGAAAGTGCAAGGTAGGCAGGGATATAAAGGGAGCAAAAGAAGAGAGTATATGAATGATGGAAAGCCATTAATATAAGCATCTGATTCTATGAGCTTGCCAAGTAGAATTTTGATATCGATCAGTGGTTGCTAGAGAAAAGAGAGTGGCTAGCTTTGTGTCTCATCCATCTACAGAAAAGAAAGAAAGAAAAATTCCAAATGGTTTTGTAATCTGCTGGCAGAATTTATTCCCCATGAGGAATCTAAATAATTGCGTGATAAATATCATCTGGAAAGCTTTCCTTACAAATCTTTATTCCATTGCTGGTATGATTGATGGAGCTTCTTAGAAACATTTGTGGTGGACCTTTTGCTTTAATTCCTTGTAGCCAAAAGTTCTGTTGCAAGTTCCTTACTTGTACGGACAAATCGTCTGCCAAGTTAAGTAATTACCAAGTAAAAATTTCATTTTGATCGATTTTCATCTATACTTCCACATACATAACATGCTTGGAGAGATCCAAGAGGGCGTTAGTTAACCGCCCATACTCAAATATTTTCGTATCTATTAAAGTACCGAGCAATTTCATGTGTTTTCAATTTTATTTTAAGGTGTAGGGTTAGGTGGCAAGATAGTTGTTAAATGCTTAAAAAGCTTAAATATGTAGGTGTAGAGGGAATGAAGAGCATCCAACGTGAAGATGTTCGAGGAATTGAGTCAAAAAGAGTAAAGCACAAAGTTGCTTGCTATGCCGAAATTTAGACTTTTTCTTCCAAGTCAAAATATTTGGTCAATTGCCTCAAAGAGAGAAGGGTGCAAATACATAAGCAACCAAACCGGAGTGTAGGCTTCTTCTTTCACCTCCCAAAGAAAGATATTCAATCCTTATCTCCCAAGACAATGCCGTTGGTGACGTTCTGACCTATGTTTCCTTTCAAAAACTGAAACTGAACTCAAGGACAAAGCTGGTTTTTGCTGTTAAGCGTGAATATGAATTTGTAGGGCATGCATGCCCAACAAGCCAACAATGAACACAGTACCTACCATTAATTTAGGGCACCCCTGCAGGATGTGTTCTATATTAAATTCACCTTCCTGTATATATAATCTTAAGGGCAACGCATCCTACGCAAATGTCACGGGTACTGGCTCCACTCTTCTCCAAGCTCATACGGAAGTATATATAAGCACAATTAATGCAATTTTTATTGCATTACATCTCAAATGCCCTATTTGAATGCACATTATATTGGTCCTAGTGTCCAACATCTGCAATATGATATCTGATTGAAACCCTTAATTACTTGCAATTAAAAAGATAACCAAGAACTAAGAATTTAACAGTTTCAAATTTACAATGTATATGGTACACTGACATCTGCAATATGAGATAGAGCTGTAAAATCAGAACTTGTTTTGATATGATTTGCAAGTAATTGCATGTATCTAACATTTAGTTAAAGTCTTTATAGTTGATAATTAGAGTACGTGAATTGTGAAGGGTTATCTCGCTATCGAAAAATTAAATGTGTTTGTCCAAAAGTAATTGGACAATATCCATTATTCCTTGAAACTTCCAAAGGCTGATACACTTTTAGGTGGAACTTAATTAAATCGCAAGCGTCTTCTTCAAGAATGAAAGCTAGGTGAAGATGTTGAAATTGTATCCCTAATGCAATTGGTAACCACATTGAGATAGAAAAAAAGGAACAAGGCACTTACTACACATCATTTTCATCCCTTTAAATCCACAGAAAAGTTAGATGCAAATCATAAAGATCACTTTCTGCAATGCATGGTAGGCTGCTGTTGAGAAAGAAAATGTTGCCCCACTTCTCTTCTTCAACCGCTTTTGTTTTCTTCCTCCATTTTTACTGTCTTATTTATCAGGCTAGACATCTGCCATGAAAAAATAGTCCAGGTCTCCTATACTGTGCTAAGACACTCAGCTTTCACCTCAATCTCAATAATATGTGGATAACCCTTTTATTGGAAAATTTAAATTTAGCATTAAAGTTGTTTGTGAACTGTCAATCCATAGGTGAAGTTCTGCTGGTCATTTGACACTGTCAAATTTGGTAATTAAACAGTTAGTGACAGTAAAAATTAAAGGCTTAAGAGTTTCAAATATACTGGATGCAAACTCCACAATCTACAGCAATATTAGATTTGTACTCTATCATGTATACTTAAATCATATCTTAATTGTACTAAGTCATGAATAATTAAATCATATTCTAATTTGCTTGGAATCTACAAACCATGTAATGATTCTTGAATTCCCTTTTATCTACTAGAGTAAGCTTCAAGCTCTCTCTCTCTCTCTCTCTCTCTCTCTCTCTCCCTTTCCCTTTTATGCAGATTCTGTATACCACTATTACTCCTTAGTGTCATCATTATCAAAATGAAGCTGAAAGGCATAGATATCTTCTGTGCATCCCAAGCTTCAACAGCCATATGTTTCAGTATGGATCAAGCCTCATCCTCCTCATCAATTATCCAACTTGGTGGTCGAGCCATCGATCGCCACAATCCCATTATCCAAGATTCAAGAAGATCAAGCACTAGTAGTACTAGTACTAGATTTATTAATCCTCCTTGCTATACTCAACCACCCATCAATCCCAAAACTTACCATCAACTCCAGAAGAGCAAGAAAAACTTCTCATCTTCAAAGACAAGTAGTGATCAGAGCAAGAAGAAGATTGTAAGCTTCTCAAAAGAAAAGTATGAGCAAAAGAGGAAGAGTACTTCTTCTAACGGTAAGAAACCGTCTGATGATAATGTTAAGAAGCACTCTTCAGTCCCAAGTGGAAGTGTTGTTAGGAAGAGCTCTGCTGAGCCAGTTGATCTTATCAGTATTACTCCTCCTGGATCATCCAGATACCTTTTGAGTGACAAGGTGTTCTTCGATGGGTTATCTGATTATGATCCGGTTTCAGCATCGGTTCCAGTTGGAGACAAGGAAAACCAAAACATAGTGATGAATAAGCAAGAATATGAATCTGCTTCTTCAGCAAGCTCTTCCTCATCTCTGTCAAAACCACCTCCTCCTTCCAACCAGGTTTGTACAAATTCTTTCCTTTATTTTTTTTTTCAAAAAACTAACCAACATGTATGATATAAGTTGTTAGTTACTTGGTTTGTATAAGGGTAATGTTCTCTTGCCAAACAGTGTAGTTAGGTTGCGAGATTATTTGCGAGTCTTAACCGCACATTCAGACAAAAACCGATCTAATCAATTGTCTGAATTCACCTTATAACCTTTTTTTTTTTTCATAATTTGGTGATGATTGTTTGCAGGTTGTAGTGTTGAGGGTGTCACTGCACTGCAAAGGCTGTGAAGGAAAACTGAGAAAGCATCTATCAAGAATGGAAGGTACACCAATTGTTTGTTTATATCATTAATTACACATTCAAACGTTTACAAGATTGGAGCTAGTTACTTCATTAATCTGGCAAATCACATTTATGTATCTATATATATATCTCCATTAAAATATGAACTAATTATTGTTATTGATAATGATGTGAGCAGGAGTGACATCTTTCAACATAGACTTTGCAGCAAAGAAGGTGACTGTAATGGGAGATGTAACCCCAGTGAGTGTGCTTGCAAGTGTCTCAAAGGTGAAGAATGCTCAGTTTTGGCCAACTGTGTCTGCAACCCCATCTGCATCACCAGCACCTTGTCCTACCAAACTAAAGGCCAAGAATTAACATAATGCGCGCAAAAGGTAATTCAAGAAAGAGAGAGAGAAGGAGAAAAACAAAAATTTGGGGAATAGTATTGTAATATTATGGTTTGCATGTGAATTAAAAAACTGATTAATCTAGTGTAAATGCACTGTTAGCATGGGTGGAAGAACCAGATTCTGTATCTGCTTGGTTAGTAGGAACTAGCGAGGAACTTAAGTGGTAGAAGAGAAAGTTCACTTTGAATTTTGAACTTTGCTATGAGTTTGGGACCTTTTGTTAAGAAAAGGTGGAGTGTTTGAGGAACCACCCAACAAATTAGAAGTCTGCTTAGCCATGAGCTAGCCTATGGCCCCATTCTGTTTTATTTTATCAATTCCCCATGTTTTTTGTTTAATACTGCATGCCATGCTCTTGTGCTCCCTAAAAGCTTTTTTTTTTTTTTTTTTTTTTCCTCCTGTATTTACCACAGTTTGTTTATACTCAGAAATGGTGCTTAGGAAACAGTAATAAAATCCTAATTTCTGGGTTGCTGGCTCAAGGACCATGCCCTTGGTTCAAGGGGCTTCAGATTTGAATGGGATATATATAGTGCAGCCAGGCAAAAACCAACTACCAGTTTTTGGTTAATAAGAACAAAATGCTCCTTGTGGTTCAATTTAATTGATGTTGACACATAAAGAGGTTGCACATGGTATGAAATAAATGAGGTAAGAGCCTAAGAGGACAACTCGCAAATTCCAATAGTGAAATAACGCACCATGCAAGGGCAACTCTACAAGTACATGGTGAAAAACAAAAAAAATCATAGTATATTAATATAGTTTTTGGTAATGGAAAATTGAAGGTTAAATCAGCCTCTTGGTTGCAAAATCAAAGAGGCCGAAATAAAACTTTGGTCTTTAATATTCTCTGAAACACTAGGATATTTACACGGAGGTAGATTTGTTAGAGTTACTCCAGCTATTGACCCGGATTGATGTAAAAGAATAGAATTTCGATCAATTATCACTTTCATAATCTTGGGCTTGGGGCTTCATGGGAGATCGATTTTTCAAAACACACTACATTAGGCCTCATCATTTAGCCCATGGATCAAATTGGCCGATGGAGGCCCGCAAGCTCGACGGGTAAAAGCTCGGCCTGGCCTGGTGTGTAGAGGGTCAGGCTTGGTTTAGGGGTTTGCAGCCCGGCCCGACCCATAGCAGAAGAAAATTAGAGATTATGTATGGCGATAAGCTACATGTACCATGCATAGCGATTTGATGTGTCTATCACTAAAGCAAGACCATGTGTACTTTGCATATAGGGGCTCATCACAAATTATCATACTTGCAAAGTTATAGTAATACCAACAAAGTTAGACGATTTTCAATAAGCCTTACCTCATATTATAAGGTTAGAAACAACCTCATATGTTCAAATTCATACACTAAGTAATAGCTAAACAATATAAATAAATTAACACATTTAACTTTGTATAGTTTAAAACATCGAAAAATCATCACCATACACATCAATATCTTTGTGTATTGACACCAGCCACACCTAGCATGTGAAATGGGTGCATATATAAGGATGTTGTGCTCAGCTTGGAACCTCAAGAGTTCTAAATAATTCATAATTTTGCGAAAGTTAGATTATATTGCCTATTATAATCATAATTCGAATTCGATTCCGTAGTCTTATCATAGTACTCATTAAGGCAATTTAAGTCGCGTGAACTATAACAATATGAGTACATATAAGCTAGCTTTAGACTCTTTAATTCCATGAGTGAGCTTCAAGCACTTTTAATCATTCATGGACTTGCATTTGAATCCTTCATGTATTTGAATCCCTCAAGGATTTGATAAGCAACACTCTTATAATGACACTTTACTTTTGAAAATTTTCTTTTAGCAATATGTCTTTAAGATATTCATAATATATGATGACAACATGCTATAAATCTCTCATCAATATAACACCTTATGTAACACTGTACTTATAGAAAATTGTCATTCATATAAGGGAAGATCTTCATAATTCCATGTCTCTATAAATAGACATTGTGTCGTAGTGATTTATTTTCACTTTAATAAAAATCCTTTCGTAACTTGTATGGTTAACGGTCCAAGTATTCCATCACGTTTCAAATATTCAATTTTATTGGAATTGCCTCTTTCCGATTTGGCCAATAATATATTTTGTCGACATTCATAATGAAACATAGTATAGCATTAATACAACCCTCAATGATTTTTGATAGCTACCAATCTACCTTGTATAATTAAATTGTTATCGATGATCATTAATCATAGATCCCACACATTCTTATATGCATGCATTAGCTGTAACAGGCTTATTGATATTGGGTACCCATGCCACTTTTGGTGCATACATTGTCACTTCTAGGACAATCATCTCTCACAGATGAATCATGTAGCGAATGTGGATCTTTTTACTTATAATCTCATGTAGAGCATTATAGGGCTTGTATAATCTTCGCTTTTTGGGAGCTTAAAACTTTAGACCTGGTTGATACAAGTAGTCTTTCCTCCCCCCAACAGTGGGAAGACTGTCTTATTATAATCATGCGCAAAACATGCATTCAAAGATTTATCACTTTATTTGGAGTGAAGATGTTCATTGGCTGGTGGCGAACCCAAACCAAGTTTTAGGTCAAAAACATGCAGTTCATGAGCATCAACCATATTGATGTATTATTGTATCACCAAGACATCATTCCGTAATAACGTACTTTACAACCTTTGTATGTGTAGCCATATTAGGTGCTCTGACATTGTTTAATGACATTCTCTTCAGGAGGACTATTTCACTTAGATATACATGCATAACACAAATCAAATAGGGTCTAGATTGTTTGCTCTAATATGGTTGGTTTTAGGGACTTTAACCCAAGTAGATGTTTTTGCTTTTAGCATATAATTTTGTCACTATCTTGTATCAATTCACTAATTTAGATATTTCTCGAAATCAAAATGAGATGGTGGATAAATATCTCACACCAATTCATGTCGTTCTTCAGGAACAATCTGTTTGGCTCCAATTTTGCTGCAGCTGGTCAACAGTCTCTTTTCTTGCGCGGGCGTGCCAGCACCGTTCGGGTGCGGTCGTCGGGGGTGTCACTTGACCTGACTTCTTTCAAGCAATTGTGGACGAGGAGAGCACCAACCTCGTCGTGGGATTCTTTGTGCCTCGTGGTGAGGACTTTTGCTAATCTTCTTGCGTCACCAAATCGATACTCGATGTTGTAGATCGAGCAGAGCGAGAACCACCGGGAAGTAGAGAGAACTTGCTAAAGCGTGACTTTAGCTTGGCTGGGTTGCTAGGGCGTTACCCTTGCTTGGCTGGTTCTATAACCGTTGTGGTCGCGGCACTACCGTCGGCTCCTGAGGAGACTAGGACCGAAGCACGTTGACAGAGGGTTTGGTGGCACTGAAAGTAGGCTTCTGAGAAGACTAGGACTAGGAGTGTGATCACTGCTAAGAGAAAGAGAAGGAGAGGAGTTGCTCTTAGAGAAGTTTGCTCTAGAGAGAACTTAGATCATCTTAGAGATGTTGTTGTTGTATGTGAATGGGTGTTTTAGAATGAGAGGAGAAGGTGTTTATATAGGGAAGAAAAAGAAGAGTGAAATGATGAGTGGAAGAAAAATAATGAAAGTAGATCTAAGTTCACTTGTAAAATATGGAAAAGATAAAGAAAAGATGAAATGAAAGCAAAGCATGAAGGTGCAGCAACATGGAAGTGGTGATGATCTATTAAAGAGATTGTAGAAGAAAAATATATCCAAGGAAAAAGAGAAAAGCATCTAGCTTTCTTCATGTGGGTAGGAAACATGAACATGTGAATATTGAGCTGGTTTTAGGTCAGTTTCTGCCCCTTTATTCTTTCAATTATTTCTCCAACAAGACTTCATTATATGCCTTCGACTTCTTCATATGAAATGTTCCACTATGAGTGTATATCATCCTGACAAATTTTCAGATTTTTATTCCATGTGGTTGGGCCGAAAATGCTGCTGGACCTCTTACAGGTCCAGTTTTCCAGTTTTGCTTCTGTAGAAAATTGGGCTGATTGTTTGAAGGCCTTCCACTCAAAAAAAGCTCTGGAACTCTTCATAAGAAATGATCCTTGGGCTGTCTAGAATGGATCTGCAGAGTTTCAGCTCATTTAAAGTTCATTTGGTCAGTCTGCCGCCCCTCCTTCCTTGTTTAGCTCGGTTTTCTCCTAGCCGAAGTAGGAAAATGTGCTAAAGTTGAATTTTCATGTTTCCATGCTTCCATGCTTTCATAGTAGGCTTTATTTAGCCTCTAAATATATATTTCGAACTTGTCGACAATATATAGCTTGAGCCACTGACATTGGCTCAATTTCTCCAAGACACGCCTTGTCAGGCCAAAATGCTTATTTTGGGTCCAAACACAATCTTTTTCTCTCATCTTGATGGGAGGAAGATTGTCTCATTAAAGTGATTTATGCAGTGAATGAACAATCTGCTTGTGAGTAAGATTAGCAGTCATCAAAACTTGTAAGTGATTCCACGCAACATGGTAGACAAAAGATGACGTAACCGATCATGCCAAAATAGTTTATTTGATTTAATGAACTTTTGGTTCATGACATTATATGCCTAAATTTACTACAGAAGTTTGATACATTATTTATGAGATGGCAAAAAGTCTTCTCCAACTATATATGAGGCACTCAGTGCAATAATATTTCAAATTCGGTAACATGATAGTAGCTCATTCGGAGCCATAAATCAAGATCTACAACTCTTGATATGAGTGTTACATTAGATTTAGTAAACATCAATTGTGAAATATTGACAATTGCAATAGACCAAATTCATTTTGAACTGCTGGCCAAATGATGTACTCGAAATTTCGAGCTAAAGACTACGATCCATACTAAAAAGTAACTTTATCACGTGAAGAACCTCAAGTTCTCTGGCATGTATATATGTATAGTCATAAAGAGGAGGGACTTTAATCTAACTCTCTGACTCATAAATAGTACAATTTGACTCTCTCAATCTAATCTCATAATTGAACTCGAATGACACATGCAAGATTTGGAAGACTCATCTGATCATTGAGAAAATCAAATGCAGGAAGAGCTTTTTTGATCAAGTGTTTTGGGAATGGATTCCCCGGGAAGCAAATCGAGCAGTTAATGAAGCTGTCGTGCTTGGTAATTGGACGTTGGGTCTTTGCAGATGGGTGGATTAGCCACCACCGTCTCTCACATTGGTTCTCAGGAATGACGGACTGCCCTGTCCTCTAGCTGCTGCTATGTAATCGAAACTCTTAGAGTTCTTACATCTTTTGAGCTGCTGTTGGCCTCCTGTTTCTCTTTCTATCTTGTTTGAGATGGAGAGCCTGACTTTCTCTTTCTGTATTCCGGGCCTCATCTTTGATGGGTTTGTTTGGGCTTTGCCCTGTTTAATGAATTTTCTTATCCAAAAAAAAAAAGGGGGGGGGGGGGGGGGGAATTCAAGCCCTCATATAATTGGAGATCCAAGAAACTTAAGATTTCAATTTTTCCATTTTATAACAAACTCTTAAGGAACAACAAGTTCCTAGATAATTAGATTAAGAAGCACATTTAGTTTCAATGGGAACTCAAGAGGTTACAATAAATCTGTGAAATAACACAATAATGCTTTCAACTTTTCTTATTGTAAGCAAAAGACATCAGGCATGTGTGATAATCTCAATGTTCTTATTAGTCAATGTAATTTAATTTGACTAGTGACATTTTGAAAGTGTCTTGATAAAGATCCACCATACATGTGGTTGAGATGCATCTGTCCCTCACAGTCCCTTAAAACTGTCCCTTAGGTGAGCAAACCTGATATACAATAGACACACGCCCAATTTTCAATTTCCTCACATGTGTGGATGTTAGGGCAGTATTTACATTGACTCTTGATTTCTCTCTTGCCATGATCCACTTCTGGTGGCATTTCATGGTATAGCCATGTCAATCGGTTTTCTTACTAGATAATGAAATCCATGAAAGGGAGAAATTATACATCTCTGATAGTTTTTAACGCTGTATTAGATATTTTTTTTTTTTTTGATCCGAAAATTCATTCATTAAAGATTCATTAAAGACTACATCAAGGAGTATATAGTGGCCTCGTTAAACCCACCAAGCCGTTGGGAAGAGTACCACACTCCAAATCACTTCTAATCACTTGACTGATCGATAACAAAAATTAGAGAAGTTCAAGTTGGGTGATGTGATTTTTTGTTGAGATCGAAAATCATTAAATTTTTGATAAACCCCAACAAATTCGGATAAACACTATTAAGTTCAGGCTTTAAATTTATCCTTTCTCCAAGATTTAAAATCAAGAGTCCTTCCATCACTAGACGTTTGAAACTACACTCCAGCCTTCAAAATCGCTCTGTCTTCCCTTCATTCTGTTGTCTTCGCTCAGTTTCTCTTCCGCAAATATTGCAATCCTTCCTTCTTCCGACTCTTCAAATTCTGAAACTGTAAAAATCAAAACCCTAAAATCCCAACATGACTTCCTCCATACCTTTTGATCACATCAATGAAGAACACGAAGAGCTCCTAACCCTTCAACTCTCCACCGGAAACCATTCAACCCGACCCATCCAACAATCTCCTCTTTTGATCTCGACACCGTCTCAGTCTCTAACTTTATTTGCAGCAACGAATTTCCACATGACATCACTACAAAACTCTAACCCTCCTGCTCCTGCTGCCTCTAATCACGAGGCTTCAGCGGCTGGTAGTTCCAGGTCGTCCCGTGCCCGCAGATCTTCAGCTCAAACCCTAAGAGAAGGGAAGACTGAAGACATACCAGCCCCATATCCTTGGGCTACCACAAAACGTGCTCAAGTGTACTCTCGTCGATATTTGCTTTCTAATGGCATCAAGAAAATCAGTGGTGTGGTCCAATGCAAAAAGTGTGAACAGAAGTATGAGATTGAGTATGATCTGGAACAAAAGTTCGAGGATGTGGCGACTTATGTGTCTCAGCACAAGAGTGCAATGCGTGATAGGGCACCTGCAGTTTGGATGACTCCCACACTCCCGGATTGCAAGTTCTGTGGTCAAACAAATTGTGTGAAGCCTGAGATGGACAAGAAGAGGTCAATCAATTGGCTGTTCTTGCTTTTGGGTCAAATGCTCGGAATGTGCAAACTCAATGAATTGAAGTACTTCTGCAAGCACACCAAGAATCACAGGACCGGTGCTAAAGATCGGGTTTTGTATCTTACTTATCTGGGACTGTTGAAACAACTTGAGCCGAATGGACCCTTTGATATTTGATATATGGAAGGACGGATTGGAAGTTTGGCCAAGTCTCGCGTTGGGTGCGGAGGTAAATACTTATTAGATACGTACTAAGTTCCCCTAAGAAAACTATGTCATATTAGCTCTGAATTGCTTAGTTGAGTTTTCAGGTGGTTTTCGATATTCAAAGTTATGTGATTTTGTTTAATTATCAACTCTAGCTAGTTTTGGCGATGGCTATTATGTCTTTTAAGGGTTTGATTTGTTTTGGTTGGTCATTGGGTTAGTTTGGTTAGTGAATGCTGTATTAATCTATTTCTTTAAACTAGTGTTCCAAGTGATTGCTGGATTAATCTATTTCTTTAAACTCGTGTTCCAATTGACTGTTGGATTTTTTCAGAATAAATCCTCTCTGAATTGACTATATATATGTTACTGCCATCATTTCTCCATCACATATATACCATATATGCGTGGAAGCAGTAGTTGTTACATACTCCATTGATCGAGAATTTTCATTCACTAGCTGGCTAGCTAACTCAATTGATTCAGTATATAGAATTGACAAAAGATCGAGAACATGAAATTGGGATATAAATTAGCATTCTCAATTTATATCCGTTCATAAAATTAGCATTCCCTAATTTTGGTGTAAAAATGTTTATAAAAATTCTTTTGGTAAATAAAAAAAATGTGTAGTTACGGTGAATGAGCTCAGGGCATTCTCCAATTCTTTTGTACATCCTTCATTTCCTTTGCGACATCCTTTCATTATTTTCTGCATATGTAACTTCAAATTCAAAATTGAGAGTAAAGTTATTATGAAGGCCAAGTATCCTTAGTAAACTGCTGCCTATCTTTGTTAAAAGATGTTGCTCAAGAATTCCGTACTGGTATCAAATATCTTACATAGAACATGATAAACAGAGTTATGGATATCTACTGAAACAAAATTTTTATGAATCACTTTATCTACAATGACGGAGCTAAAAATTATAAAATTAGGGGCCAAAAAAAAAAAAAAAACAAGAAATAGATCAATAGAGGAATTTAAATGTCAGCATATGTTGAGGTGTTTAATTGAATGTAGATCAACCATCACAACCTCATACTTTTTTTATTTTTTTATTTTTTATTTTAAGAATAAGGGATTAATAGGCGATATTAGCTCCTCGGAGGCAGATGATGTAGGGAACTTGTCCCACCCTCAAACCCGAAGGCGAAGGGTCTGCCCCACTCTGGGAACCCACCGCCCGTCCCCCTATTCAATTTATTAATAATAAAGAGAAAAAATACAAAGTCCAAATAATCACAACCTCATACTTGTCAAATAGGTTTGGGATAATGAAGCTCGTCGGGTGGCAACCAGGCCTGGCCTCCATATATAGTGGAAAAGAGGGGGTCGGGTCGGGTTGAAGTCGGGTTTGAAAGCTGATCCGGGTCGAGGTTTCTCGATGTGTATACGACCTGAAAAAGAGGGGGTGCCCTAATTTGCTAGGCTCACCTCCTATATATACTCATAATTGAGACGTCCATTTTGCCTTCTTTAAAAATTCAGAAGAAAAAAAAACTATGACGTAGAAATAAAATTATGTAGACCATAACTTATTCATACAAACTCTAATTTCAGCGTGCCGCATGTCAGGCTACGAACTCGTTTTAACGTCCTCTACAAATTTCGTAAAGAAAATTTCTTCGAAAATTGGACCGATTAAGAAGTCAACTCTAGATACCCCAAAATGATTTTACAAAGGTGAAAAGAGGCTAGGAGTCCTATCATTTACCGTCCAATTGGTTAGTGTATGGGTAATTTTGGGTACGGGGTGTAACAATCTATATATCGTTAGGCAGAGAAGGAAAGAGATTATGAACGGACAAAACCAAGTGGCCATATTTGAATACTGATAGGTGCGCCTCATCTCAGATTTTGAGTTGAGATCAATAGCAAATCCCTAATCGGAGCCACCCGAGATGAAGGGGCCACCCAAATTGGGTGAACAAAGAATGCATCTTTATAAATAGAGATTGGATGAGTATAAACCGAACTCCTCAGTAAAATGAAAAGGAGCTCGCCTCTATTCAAATTAAATTTTATTGATGAAAATGTTAGATACAAATAAAGATTGGTCGAGTATAAACCACTTTCGAAAAAAACAAACAAGAGCTCTCTGTCTCGAAATTTAAATAAAGGAAAGTGAAACTCTATATATAAAGAAAACAAACAACACTAGCAGATCATACACGAGAAGAACCATATATTAATGTGTGCCCACTACAACTAAACCAAGAAATAACCATGTCTACAGAGACTATAAATTATTATGCTTCATCTCACACTCTAGAAGTCTACCATGTTTATTCACAACTCCTTTACATTTAGAAATCTTATGTGTTTTTTCAAAAAAGAAAAAGAAAAAAAATCTTATGTAAATATGTAGATATATGGCCAAGTGGACAACTTATCATATTGAAATAAATTCAAAACATGCAAAAGAATGCACCCAGATGTTAATTGGCGGATCACATCATATTGTTGTTTGATGAGAAAACAACATTATTATTTCAAAGAATGCCCCCGAGGATATCATTGCGTAAACAAAGAAACTGGCTTTACACCCAGCCAGGAAAATACACACGCCCAACAACTTCAGTCTATTAACAGCTGGTAAATATCTTGTGAAACTAGTTAGGTTGGAATTCCTATCCATCTACATGTGAAACTAGTCAGCCCTAAAATTTTGATATTCTTGTAACAGATATATTTTTTTCCTTTTCTTTTCTTCTTTAGTCAAAGAGGATCAAAGGGTTTCACTCCTGCTCCCATTATAACATATATTTTGAAATTCCCAAAATTTAGACCGAGTTTCAGGATCTGCAAACCATATAACACACATTTTCTTATAAGATAAACATTTTTTGAGCTTAAAAACTTTATTAGAATTCTAATAAAATCCCACAATATTATAGTCAGACTGTCAGAGAAGTTATATAGCTGGTCACCCAGACATAAATCAAATATCATTTTAACAAAACCTACACAAGTACACAACAACATATAACTCTTGATTTCAACACCATCCTCGATCTATTTCCATTATCACTACCACCATGGCACAAGTCCAACGTCCCCTGTGATGAGAGAAGCCACTAGTTTAGAAAAGGTAAAATGAGAGTCGAGAGGGTTGAGAGCCTTTCCTCGGCGAACCCTAGCGTCGCTCCCTTGGTGCGGCTTCCAGGGAGGACTCTGCCGCCTCCACTTGCTCTACGTTTGAGGCTGACTTTTGATCAGCTCTTTCCTCGTGTCGGGGAGAGGCGGATTCCAGGCTGTTTGGAATGGCTCAGTTTCCGTCGGCGACCACGGAGGGGACAACTCCTAGGCTGGGTGAGGAGACCGATATCGGGTTGGAGCGGCATCTTCCTTCTTTTAGGGATTGGAAGATTTTCGATGGAGGCACAGGAACCAGAATCTTGCTGTGGTGGAAGGTATTGTGGCTGCTGTGGCTGCAGACGTATGGCGGCGATGATCGTACTCAAGCACTGAATCTGGGCCTCTTGTTCTTGGGTTTTCAGATCAGTGCGATGCGGTACCCACGAACCCTATGGAAGATCTGGATTTGGGACCCAGAGTCGATGGCTTGGCTGATCGGATCCTTCATCCAGGGAGGCTGGCGCCTTTGTTGGGTGCAGACGAAGATTTGGGTGACTGACGGACGACGGCCATCTCTGGCTGCCCGGCGCTGGGTGCCCATATCACATCTGGCTTCCAGAATGTTGGGCTGTTGTGGGGCCCAATTCAAGTTTCTGTTGGGTCAGATTTCTCTTTGGGCTTGGATTTGGGATCCGGGAGAATTTATGTAGGATGTTTGGTTCGATTACACTATTTAGTGTCTCTCGGTCTAGCATCTGAATATGGTCTCTTGCTGTTTAAGTTTGCTTCACTAGCTGTACACCAATTGAGGTCTCTAGGCGGCTAGGGTTGCTATTACAAGGATTTAGATAGTTTGGACTTGTGTTCATATGATTAGGCTTATAAATGAGCGAATGTGTTAGCAGTGAGGGTCACATGTCCTTTGCTCGGTAGCTTATACCACTTATGATTTTGGTGTAAGACAGTATCTAATGTACGTGCCTTCTGGCCATGGATAAATTAATGAAGTTATCTCTTTTCAAAAAAAAAAAAAGTCCAACGTCCCCTATTCGAAGGCAAGAGTAACACCATACCAGCCCCATACCCTTGGGCTACCACAAACCGTGCCCAAGTTTACCCTCTTCAATATTTGCTTTCTAATGGCATGGAGAAAATCAGTGGTGCGGTACAATGCAAAAGGTGTGATCAAAAGTATGAGATTGAGTACGATCTAGAACAGGAGTTCGAGCAAGTTGCGACTGATGTGTTCCAACACAAGAGCGCAATGCGTGACAGACTGACAGGGCACCTGTTGTTTGGATGAATACCACACTCCCCCATTGCAAGTTCTGTGGTCAAACCAATTGTGTGAAGCCTGAGCTGGACAAGAAGCGTTCGATCAATTGACTGTTCTTGTTCTTGGATCAAATGCTCGGAATGTGCAAGCTTTCTGAATTGAAGTATTTCTGCAAGCACACCAAGATTCACAGGACCGGTGCTAAAGATCGGGTGTTGTATCTTACTTATCTGTTGAAACAACTTGATCCACCATTTGATGTTTGAAAGGGAGAGATTCAAAGTTTGCCCGACGTCAGTGGAGCTGGAATCCCCTAAAAACAATGTTGTATTAGCTCTGAATTGCTTAGTTTAGTTCAAAGTAGTGGTACCAAGTAGTTTAATTTGTTTATCAAAATAGCTAGGATTTGGGCTGCTTTGGAAGAGTTGTTATGCATCTAATGGATTGATTTGTTTTAGTAATAGGGTCATTGGCATATCAGCCATATCTAACCACTTGATGGTAGTTGCTCATATTGCCGAACTATTTGTTAGGTTAGAGTGGCGTCCATAGTGATTGATGACTTAATAGCGGATTAGGACTGACATATAGTTCAATCTTCTTTAATTTAATGTAACAAAAAGAAAACATCGATCATTATTATTTTTTAAATAAAATGAATTCATTAAACTAGCGATGGAAATCACTCAAGAGAGCATCCCTTATAAATTCATAAGCATACAGAAACTATGAATGTGAAAGATAGAGTACAAAGCCGTTTGAAGAAGTGAGAGTTGTGCTAGTAGAGCAGAGAAAGAATCTCTATTTGCAAGCTAGCACATTGGAGAAGATGATCTTCTCACGCAGGCGGCGGCGGAATCGCCAGAGATTGATTGGAGAATTGAATTGGCGTGGGAGGCGATCGGAGGAGGCTGAGGACTAGAGCGGAGCTCAAAGTTTCATTCTAGTCACCGGCGTCGGACATCACTGAGACCTAACAGACTAGGACGAAAATATCCTTCAGCTATTAGTTTCCGTAATGGAGCTAACGGCTCCAGGTACCAAGTTTCGGTCGGGGTTAGAACCTCATGTACCGTTTTGATATTTTCTCAACGTGAGGTACGAAAGTTTAGAATGGAGAAAATGCCAGGTACTGTACTGACGATTTTCCATTATCGTGATTTATTATTTATGAACATGAAAGATTCAGGTTTGACAAATTTGATTCATCCATTGATTTAATCTAGTTTGATATCTTAATAATTAGCAATTTGGAAGATAATTTTCAGAAGTGATCTACTCATGTATATCTAAATGTTTAGCATTTTGGAAGTGCCACGAGATCACCTTCTGAAATCCGTATGTCAATTGAATTTCACTTGTGTCATGAGCTTAATATTCGTAGAGCATGACTTTTAGAACATGTCTGAATTTGCTAACAGCTTGACACCGAAAATATTGAACAGATTTTATTCATAAGTTTCTTGTTTTTTGACTTTGAAAAATCATAAAAGGAAACACTAAAAATATGCTAAAAGCTGGTTACGAATTTTTAAGTTGGGTTCTGCATGCAAAGTAACTTCTCCTTGTCTCATTTTTGCTCATGTACCTTTTGAACATCTCACTTTTCCCTTATATCTGTATGAATGAGTGGCTTCTCGTAAAATTAGATGAAATGCATACGAATGCAATGCTAGCCTGATAAAGCTTTCTGTTCATACTAACGTATGCAGAAGTACAAGAACAGTACGAATCCGAGCTTCTTCTTCAAGTAAGCAGCATATATACTCTCAGGTCTCTTTGTGTCAGCTTGGTCGCAGGAATAGAACCAGGGTTGATGTCTTGTGTAACTCCTTTCCGCCACTCCTGTATTACTAGCTGTACGAGGTGATAATCATCGGACTTGTAAGTGCGAAAGTAAAATGCATATAATTACTTGGTAAACAAGGTAAGCCCAACTACCCAATAAAGACTTCCACCAATAATTTATCAGCAAAAGTATTTGTGTTTTTGTTAAAATCATGCTTTTAGATGCTTTTCCTTTTGAATTGGACCATCTTAATCATTGATATATAGAAAAAGATTTAGGCAAATTAATGCACTATGTAATAATGTATAAAGCACCTTTAAACAGCTGGAGTACATATTGGCCAAAGAAATTCTATCCACAACCCCACTGTTGGACAGAAATCTATCCGCAATTGTGTTTAGTCCAACACCCTTTAAGTTCATAAAGCAGATATTTTCATCCCTCTTCTAGTTTCTTCAACTAACAAAGCATTCTGTTCATTGCCTCGAGTCTTCAATCACTTGAGTAGGGATCGATGGCTGAATTTCTTACATTTGCTGCCCAGGAAATGCTGGCCAAAGTGGCTTCACTTGCCGCTCAAGAGTTCAATCTTGTGTGGGGATTCAATGGAGAAGTAACAAAGCTGGGTGATTCATTGCTTGTGCTTGAATCTATGCTACGAGATGCTGAACATCCGCAACAAGATCAGAGAGAGGCTGTGAAGCAGTGGGTGAAGAAGCTTGAAGTCATAGTTCATCGTGCTGATGATCTGTTGGATGACTATGGATATGAGCTTCTCCGGCGTCAGGTGGAACTGCGAAACCAGATGAAGAAAAAGGTTCAAGATTTCTTTTCCCTCTCCAATCCCATTGTATTTCGTGTTAGAATGGCACATAAAATTAAGAAGATCAACACATCTTTAGATGATTTGTATAAAATGGCAAGTGCTATTGGGTTGGCTGCTAGGCTAAACTCAGATGCAACAACATCCCATGATATAAGAATTAGCAGGGAAACCTATCCGAGCTTTAATATAGATGAAAATAAAATCATTGGAAGGAAGGAGGTTGTGTCTGATATAGTGGAAGCCTTGACCACCTCAAGCAAAAAACAAGAAAATGATTTATCTGTTATGGCCATTGTGGGAATGGCAGGACTAGGGAAGACAACTTTAGCTAAATCTGTGTACCATGATGATAAGATAAACAAACACTTTCATGAAAAAATATGGGTTTGTGTATCCACCCCTTTTGAAGTCAATTTGATTTTAAAGGGGATATTGGAGTTTCTTAAACCAGAAAATGCTGCTGTACAATCTATAGGTGCAATGTGTAGAATCCTCAAAGAAAACTTACAAGGAAAAAAGTACCTTCTTGTGCTTGATGATGTTTGGAATGAAGATTCTCAAAGATGGGATGATCTGGTCAGTTGTTTGCTAAGAGTCACTGATGGTGAAGGAAGCAGCATCATTGTGACTACCCGCAGTGAGAAAGTTGCAAAAATGGTAGAGACTCTTCCGAGGCATGATTTGAGAAAACTATCAGATAATGAATGTTGGGTCATACTAAGGGATAGAGCAGTTCCAGTTGAAAGTGATCCTATGCCTCAAGATCAAGAGAGAATTGGAAGGGAGATTGCCAAAAAGTGTGTAGGTGTACCATTAGTGGCAAAGGTATGTTGTACTATTTATATGAAGCTTTTCATTATTTCTTTTATTCTGATATGATAAAAAGAATTCTATTAGAAATTAGTCCACTCCACAAAGAGTGTTAAGGTATGCTAAAATTAACAGTTATGATGATATTCAATAAGCAGTGTATAGTTCAATTGAATATGACTACACCATTGCTGTAGAGAAGTCTAACTCCATTACCAATTTATTTGTAGGTCTTGGGAAACATTATGCGTTCTAAAACGATTGTTGGATGGAAATCAATTGTGGAAAGTGAAATATGGGATTTACCAGAAGAAGAAAAAAGAATCTCGTCAATTTTGAAGTTGAGTTTTGATGAACTGAAATCTCCATCGTTGAAACAATGTTTTGCATATTGCTCAATGTTCATCAAAGATTTTGAAATGGAAAAGGATGATTTGGTCCAACTTTGGATGGCTCAAGGATGGCTTCACTCTTCTCCCACCAAAAGTAACCTGGAGATGGAGGATAGAGGTAACGAATATTTCAATATTTTATTAGAAAAGTCCCTTTTTCAAGACATTACAAGGGATTCCCATGGTAATATTATCAAATGTAAGATGCACGATCTTGTGCATGATCTTGCAGAACGTGTGTCAAATGCAATGAACACACACTCACTTTTTTTGAAGGAAGAAGTCTTTGAGAACAACTTGCATAGCTATAAATCTTTACGTGTCTTAAATTTATACAAGGCAGACATTGACAAGTTGCCAATTTCAATTGGAAAGTTGAGACACTTGAGGTATTTGAATGTTATGAAAACAAATGTCAAAGCTTTTCCCAAATCAATTGGTCAACTTTACTACCTGCAGACATTAAAAATGCCTTATCACATTGAAGAGTTCCCAAGAGAAATTGCAAGTTTGACCAACTTGAGACATATTTATTTTGGTAAATTTGTGAAAGTTCCTGCTGGGCTATTGGGAAGATTGACTAATCTCCGATCATTACCTTCTCTAAGAGTGGGTGAGGAGACTGGTTCTGGGATTAAGGAGTTGGGTGGTTTAATCCACTTGCGGGACACCTTGTCTATTTATAGTCTGGAACATGTGAGAGATGGAGAAGAAGCAGAGAAAGCAAAGTTAGCTGAGAAGGAACACATACGCAAGTTAACTCTTGAGTGGAAGCTGAGTAGACCAAGCAACAATGTTGAGAATGAAGAAGGTGTTCTTGAAGGGCTGCAACCGCATTCTAATTTGGAATTTTTGGAGATTAAGGGGTTCATGGGTGCCAAGTTTCCATCATGGTTATTGCCGTCCGACAACTTGAAAGAGATTGAATTATTGGGGTGCAACAAATGTGAAGGAGTCCCAGTACTTGGCCATCTGCCCCATCTTAGACATATTAAGATCAAGACCATGCAGAACCTAAGGTGTTTGGGGTCTGAGTTTTATGGTTATGATCACATATCCAATGTGGCTACTACGAGTGAGAAGACAATAGTTCTGTTTCCAGCGTTGAAAACATTGCATATTGAGGAGGCTGAAAATCTAGTAGAATGGGTGGAAGCAGAAGTGTTGCCCGGAGAAAGATTAAGGGTGTTTCCTTGCCTTGAGGAGTTGACTCTGAAAAAGTGTAACCAGTTGAGAAGTGCTCCTAGCCATTTTCCATCTCTCAAAAAGTTGGTAATGCAAGGAGTGGATAGCAGCATGCCAATAGCAAGTATTCTAAGCAATGAACTCACCACTCTCACTTATCTCGAAATAGGAGCTGTCAAGAGACTTACTTGTCTGCCGGAAGGCATGTTGGAAAACAACAAAAATCTGGCATATCTGGTGATATGGGGTTGTGAGGAGTTAACTTGTATTGCTCCCAATGGGGTTCAGTACTGCTGCGAGTCTCTTCGGTCGGTGCGTATTTGGCGTTGTACTAATCTGAGGTATTTACCTGATGGGCTACGGCCTCTCTCTCTAGAGGACTTGAAAATAGGATTTTGCCCCCGTCTAGAGTCCATCTCAATCCTACACAGTGGCCTCCCATCTCTCCGTAGATTGTCTATCGTTTGCTGTTATCAGTTATCCAGTCTAATCACATGCTACCTCCCATCGCTACGTGAGTTAGAGGTGGAGTCGTGTTCTGAATTATCAAGCATACCGAGTGGCTATTGCATCTCTCTTGAGAATTTGACTGTGACAGGGTGCGATAAAATAACATCTCTTCGGATCGACAGCCTCACATCCCTCCACAACTTGTCCGTAAGTAATCTAGAGTGTCTTCCAACTTTACACGGCGGCTTCACATCCCTCCGTCAATTGAAAATCGAACACTCTAAGAGTACGCAAATTGAGGTAGAATTTTGTGCTTCTCTTCAAATCCTCGTCTCTCTTCAAGAGTTGCATATAAGATCTTGCGATAATCTAGAGTCTATTCCAAGTTTAGAAAAGCTCACATCTCTCCGCTTCTTGCAAATTTCTTTTTGTCCTCAATTGAGGTGTCTACCCAGTGGGTTAGCAATAGCATCCCCACTCTGCCTCACTAATTTGAAGAGCTTGGTCATTGGTCCGTTTTGGGATGAGCTCGATACATTCCCAGCTTTTCAGGCTATACCACAGCTTGAATCATTAACCATCTGGGGGTGGCCTAAGCTCAAGTCTCTCCCTGAACAAATTCAACACTTCGCTTCTTTAACATATTTGAATATGATAGCCTTTGATGGTGTAGAGGCTATTCCAGAATGGTTAGGAAAGCTTGCATCCCTTGAGACCTTAGTTATTGAGGATTGCACGAACTTGATGTATCTACCATCTATTGAAGCTATGCAACGCCTCACCAAATTAAACGAGATATACATCTCTACATGTCCCCTTCTGAGTGAAAGATGCATGGAGGAGAGCGGCCCAGAGTGGCCTAAGATCTGTCAAATCCCTGATATTTCAAGTAAGCCTTTTCCTTTTCTCAATTTCTTTTCTTAAATCAATTAAACATGATCTTTTCTATTTTGTTCTCTCACTTTTCATATTGCTGAATTACTTGTTCTGTTGTCGGCCTCTTTTCCTCGTTTTCTAGACTTTGAATTGGAATTTCCCTTAGACTAGGAAATAGTTGTACTATTTGGAGTTTTGTGCTTTGCAATCACGGGGTTGTGTAAATTACAAGATAAATCTGCTAGATATGTTTTCATCATGTACCTTCTCCACTCATATGAATCAGTAACAAAATTAGTTTGGCACTTTGATCTCATTGTCCTCGATCAGATTCTTCTCTTTTATGCTCATTTTAGTTCATCCGTCATTTAGTTGGGAAGAAAAAGACT
This sequence comes from Rosa rugosa, assembly GCF_958449725.1. Classification (NCBI taxonomy): domain Eukaryota; kingdom Viridiplantae; phylum Streptophyta; class Magnoliopsida; order Rosales; family Rosaceae; genus Rosa; species Rosa rugosa. The sequence continues at coordinate 11,714,290 of NC_084826.1, read as the reverse complement.
CTGAATGAAGGGATTTCATGAGTTCATATCAGAGATTATCCTTATAGTGATATTAATCAGTTCGGAGGAACCCTTATCAATATTATTTCCTGAGAATTTGCCACCCCCTTTCCGGTTTCTAGGCACGTGATAACAAGTACAAAACTGAACTTGCTAAGAACTTTGCCTCATCTAGTAGGCTTGTCCAAGTACACTATAGCTTGAACTCAAGTTCTAAAGTATGCTGAAGCTAGAATATTGACTTAAAGAGCTAATCATATAACTCTAGTTGATCACTTCTAAGGTTATAGCTTTTATTTTCTGAAGCATCTAATAATGAATAAAATCTGTTTATCCTATCCCTTTCTTGTGGTTTCCAGCATTGACCAAACTTCTTTTTTCTTAGTTCCTGCAGACATGTGACACACCAACTGCAAGAAAAATATGTGCCTACGGGTGTGTGTCGAGTTGCAGAATATTACTGTTGTCCTGAGTTAATGGTTTAGATACAAGCATTCCTCGTTACGTTAAGTGTCAGGTGGAAGCAAGGTAAGCTTTCAATACCACAATTTTTTTTCTTCTGATGTTTCTCTAGTCTCTCCTCTATATGTTCCTCTCACTTTTTTGTTTCTGCAGGAGCATCTATGATTATTTTGGCATAATTTGTAAGTGTGTTTCTAGGAGGCTTTCACCAAACAGAGTCCAGGTACTGCAGTTTCCTTTTTCCTGCATGGTTTGTTACTTATTTCTTAGGTTACAGTAATTCATGAGACTTACTGTTTTGAAATTATCAGTAGTTCTATAACATCCCTCTAATGAGAAGTTCGACTACATAGACCCTAGTCTTGATGACTTGTTTCCAATCCTATTGTTAAACCACCTCCTTAACTAATATTCAGTTCTAAATAGTTACCGACAGGTACCTTCAGTATTTACTCTAGCTGCCATAGTTATGTCTATAACCTAATCTTATGATAGTGATTTCTCTATTCTAATTCCTGAAATTGCTGCGGCTTGGAATCAATATTCCTTTACGTAGTCTTAGCTTTGAATATATTCTGACGAGAGATACAGTGAAGATCACCAATTTCTTGACATATAAATCAATAACAAGAAGGCATTTTCTTTTTGTTCGAACTTCTCATTAGATTCTTCTATTCTGTACTCATCTCAGTTGATGAGTCCATTAGTAGAGATGCATATACGATGTAATATGAATTGAAAAAGGCCATATTGAACTCTCAGTAAGTTTTTCATTTTCATTTCTTTTTCTTTTAACATCTTGCAGGCATACACATGTTCCATTACTACAATGTACTAGCTTCCTTATTAACTTAAATGAAGATATAAGAAAGAGGAGATTTGTCAACCTTGATAGAACCCAAATTTAATAGTCCAAGACTCCAAGTCCCCATTGGTAAAATAGTTTAGAGTGGCTTGAGTGGAAATGTTGTGAAATCAAGTCCCCAACTCTGAAGAAGCTATTTTTTTTCTAAAGCATCTCTAAACAGTCTTAACTTGTTTACCCTCATCTTTTCTTTTTCTTTTTTTCTTTTCAGAGCCAAACTTCTCTTTAAGTTGCTTCTTGAGACGATGGAATTCCTAATTGCTGAATTTTGAGCATTGAAGCAAGTACGCTTTGCAAACCACCTCCTCCTTGCCTCTTCTTATGTTTCTCTCTTATTGCATTTAACCAGCTTATATTGTACTCATTCTGTTGTCTGCAGGAGCATCCATTATTATTTTTGGCATAATTGGGTTTAGAGGAAGTTTCGACTCAACTGGAGGAAAATTTGTTGCGACTGGTATTATTTGCAGACTCCGAATGTGAGAGTAATTGAGGCACTTGATTTTTTTGAAGTTCATGCATGGTCTTAATGCTGGGCAAGAAGAATAAAGCAAGCATACCTGACCAGAGAGATTCAGTTGTGGTGGTTTGAGGATTTCTGTTGGGCCTCTATACCTACCAATTATTTTGGTGTCCCAAGTTGTAAAGGTAAGATGAAATTCAGGCTAAGCTTTTCTGCTGAAAAGGAAGGCTCCATGTATGACTTTTTTTTTTTTTGTGTGATCTGATATTAGTTGTGGTTATGACTTCCAGAGAGATGAATGTCAAGTATTTTAGATTTCATGACCCAAGCTGGTGGTTTCTTCTGCGGCAAATATCAGACTATTTTCCTGTGGTTAGCAGGAAAACCCACGACTTGAGTCTTCCTTGGTGCCAACTGCCAAGTCAAGCTGATCAACTTGTTCAGATACTATCTCCCTCAGGTTCCCTTTCAGATAACAGAAGCTTTCGGTTCGGAGCGTCCTTCAAAGTGCTGCATGGAGAGGTATAACCTCTGTTTTTGTTGCTCTCTCTGTCCAGATTGGAATATGTACTAAACATGTAGACCAACTCTTCCTTCTCCTTTTGCAGCAAACCAATGATCAAGATTTCGGTCATTATTTTGGTACCAGCCTTTTGATGGCATTGTTGACATTAGATACAAGATCAGATTTTGGGGATTAGGCATAGAATTAAATTGATTTTCAAGGCAGTCCAAGTTGATGTTCAAGCAGGTAGCTCTTTGTCTCCAGCTAGCTCTTAAACGACTCTTCAAGACCGCCTAAGCCAATGGACAGGCCACGATGAGACCTATAGAGCAAGTCAAGGAGACCCAGTTCCCCATTTTAAGGAGCTTCAATTCCATGCTTTAAGGGATGAAGTTCCTTCACTTGATCACTCCCCATAAAAGAAACTCGCTACCTATTCAATGGGATTAGAGGACTATTTTCCACACTATTTAGTTTTTACTCAACTTTGTCGCTGCAGTTTACTACAGCCAAACTCTATAATGTAACCATATTTCTGCATAGTGAAACACTGAAACTAATAACAAGCGTGACGAAGCCTTAGGCTTAAACTCTATACTCGAAATGAATCCGGTGAACATGTATCTAATGTGTTCTTGGATTTTCAGTTTTCACTGCTAATATCGGCATCAACGAATTGGTTCTTCATTATCTAATTTGCTCAGTATCAGTACCTGTGTGTTTAACTTATAATAGATTGAGTACTGTATTTTCATAGCTAATATCAACATCAACGTTCCCAATACTAATCAGTTAAATGAAGAGATTGGGTAGGTTTCATGGTATTTGAAATATGAAACATCCTTGAAGTGTTTGTATAGCTTCAATTAGAGATTCTATGGCTGTATTAAGTTGCTTTCTGCCAAATACTAATCAGTTTATTCATCTTCTCATGAAACCATTTCATTGCCTCATTTACATACTAATCTTTCAGCACTCTAGATGGAAAGGAAGTTTGGTTGAAATCAATGGCTCTGATTTGCGCTACATAACCACTACCTCTGCAACTAACTCATCTAACAACGACTTCTCTACTTCCCTACCTATTATGTCAATGTAGTCTCCGAAATGCGACCACAGCGAGTCCCTTTCCAGCAGTTTGTCCAAACTCTCCTCATTGGCTTTCTCTTCACTAGCCAGCAACTTACGGAGACCATCTTGGAGGACAGTTTTGTTAATCCACTTTGGGCCAACCGTTATCTTCATACGTCTAACCCATGGGTGAGGATCAGTGAATTGCTGAAACATCTCCAGAAGTCCTGAATTTATGCGGTCAAACAGTAATTTCCTTTCCGATTTTGGACAAGAAGTCTCGTCACAATACTTTTTCTCCAGCTCTTCAAATAGTAGAGGACTCACTGGACACTCTGGAGTGTGCCATGTAGCCAAGAAGGTCTCATGGTTGGCATTGTTTAAATCCGATTCGTTTAACATATCAACCATGTATGAAGACTCCCAGCTCTCTTCTTCCCTACATATTGCATCCCGAAACCAAGTAGATCCTTCTCCTGCATCTTCATCACTTGAGATTAGCATGGATCCCTCTGCATATGAATCCGATTCCAACTTGAGTAGCTGAAGCTGCATCCGAAGCCCTAGAAGTAGAAAAGAAGATGATACATTAAAGCAAACAAAAGAAATAGGTAAATCGAGTAAAAGAAAACTGAGTGCAAATTTAAGCAACCACAATGTGGAATTCATGGTAGAAAATCACAGTTGGTTAACAAACTCAAAATTATATTGCAGTGTTCCATCTTATCTAACTGAGATGGCAGACAAAATTTCAACTCCCAATGATGAGTACAAGATGATAATTAAAGCCTTTCCATATTCAACCATGGCATATTCCTATCATAGATGATGGCAATGATTTTCAACAGAAAGCATTGGAAACCAGTACTTTTATAGCATGTATCATTGTCAACTCTAGAATAGAAGAAACAATATCAAGCGAGTTTTGGTTTTATTTTATTTTATTTGTCGAGGCTTCCATCATCGTATGAAATAACAACAGCACAGTTAGATGCAAAACTAGTACCAACATGCTAATGGATATTGATATGAAACAGTTTTAAGCTCATACCAACATGCCAATGGATATTGATATGAAACAGTTTTAAGCTCATAAGGTAACTATCACTAGCAACAGAAAATCAATACAAATGGTCTTCCAGTTACCTTGCAGGTCAGCGCTGAGAGTCTCAAAGCAGTCAGAAGAAGATGACACATCATCAATAAAAGGAACTTCCAGAACTGAAACCGGACTGGGTTGATCAGCCTCTTTAGAGCTTGCAAGAGATTCTATACCAGGTACAGAGTGTTCAGATGGAACTGACTTTTCATCAGATGGTCTAGTTGATGGTTCCTGGAATTTAATGAAATATTAGCGAGAAAAATACTCTTGATGCAAAACTGGAACTCCTCTGTCAACTGAGCAATAAATCTAAGGAATTCAAAACACATAAAGTATGACGATGCATCTACAAATTTTATAAATGGCACATGATAAAATGCTCAAGAATTAAGAATATATCAGAACCGGGTAAATGTACCAGACATTTATTTTTTTCTCAGGAATGGCAAAATTAAATTATGTAACAGTTTTAAGGATCACTTCAGTGTTTTTAGTTCACCATGTTTTCTTGCAGCAACAGGTTTCCAACATTTTGGTGATAAGTACAGTATTCAAAACTCAATCAGAAAATTTAAGCACAAACCTCTGCAATTGGGCTATCTTGGTGACTGCTACAGGAATCGCCTTCCACCGACATGCGGGCTGATAATTCTGGAGGGAATGCATCGAGTGTTTCAGAAGACATGGATACATCCACATCCACCAACTTTACTGAAGCTGGACCAGCATCTATGCCATTACCAGATGATGACTCCACAACAGCCACGTTCTGCTGGGATTGCTTGTTCTCTTCAGGATAAGTTCTTACTCCATCAGGAGTATTAGGAGTTTCAGGTGAAATGTCCATACTTTCCCTACTTAAGGAGCGAGAACTATAAGATCTTTTATTCCTGGATCTATAGTTTCTGGGCCCACCTTCTCTATGATCAAAATCAACTACTGATTGGTTTCTTTTATGCTTGAATGCCTCGGCTGGTATCAGATACCTGTCATCACGTATGGTTTCCCGGCGCATACTTGTCTTATAACTCCCAAATGCACTAGAAGAAGCAGGGAGAGATTTCGATCTTGATAAACTTGCGATGCATCCATCCTTCCAGCCATCCCTACTGCTGATACCAAGAGGTCCAACCCACCCTACAGGTCCATCTTCTCTTGCAAATTTATCTCTGAATCCTGCCTCACCTTTCATGGCATCCAGTTTTGCGGCTTGCGTTTCCTTGTCTGGGATAGCAAGCATTTCAGCAAGTGTGCTGCCCCTGCTAGCCACTCCCACTTCCTGGGACATATGAGTCATTTTCCACCTCTCCGAGAGTCTCTTCTTGGCCTCTCTACTTACAGAAGATTCAGTAGAGCAGGTTGATGAGCGCCTGGAGTGGTTATGTATGTCAAAGGATTGTTTGGAAGCCACTGAAATCACCTCCGATTCATTTCCTGATTCATTCTCTGAAATGCTACAAGAACTCTCATCACCAGCATATCCTTTAAATCCAGATGATGAAAATTGCACAGAACCGATGCTGAAGTTATTTCTCATTTGTCTTGTAATTTCCTTAGCCACTTCTCTAGATTCTCTAGACTTATGCCTTGACTGCCCTTCATTATCTGGGAAGTTTTTATTTCCCCATGTATCGACCTCCCTATTTCCAATGCTAGGAAAATCTGAGCGGTTCCTACAAACTGACGTAGAAGCTTGAGAAGAACAGGGTGATGAAACAGTTTTGGTAGCATTCAGTAACTTCCCAAGGTTTGGCTTCAGAACAACTATCCTTGTGGGAGTAATGGCAGTTTCATGTTTTGCTTCTGATCGGTATTGTGATGACTTGAGAGAATAACGAGTAGCATGTCTACTATCAGAGTAGCTAGAAAAAGAATCACGATGCCTCTGAGGAGATTTACAGTAATTCCTTTCTCTTGCTGATGTCCAGCCAAGGTCAATTTTCTCATACTTCTGAGCTTCTGATGACTTCATTGATGCTACTCGGCCACAACGGGATTGGGGACCAGTATGCAGATCATTCAGATGCTTTGTGAACAATGAGTCTGGTTGCTGAAGAAATTTCAACAGAAGATCCTTGTTAGAATCCAACACCTCAAGGGCATCATGGAATTCCTTTGAATCTTGTAGCTTCTCATCAGTTGAAAGTCGTTTAGCATCCATGAACTTCTGTCGAACAAAAGCCATCTCTGCATCACTAAGCTTGGTGTTAGCAGCTGCTCGTGATGAGTAACTACAACTTTCCACCTTGGAAGTTTCCAAAACTTCAAACACATCCTTAAATTCCTGCTGCTCCTTTGAGTTCTTCCTAGATGACCGGTGGTCATAACACACGCCACTTCTGTGCTCTTTCTCTACTGATCTTGTCCTCTGATGACGATTCTCCAGAATCCCTTTTTGTTGTTTATGAGTGATGGGCTGTTGGGGTGGCATCCCATCAAGACCCATCAATTTGGCAATAACACTTGGTGATCTCCTTCTGGATTCAGTTTCTCTCAACATCTCCTCAGCTAATAATTTCTTTATTGGAGCTCCAACAGCTTGCTTTGAAGATCTCCACCCCAACTCAAACGTCAACTGCAAAGGCGAAATACACTTGATCAGGAATGTCAACTCTGTAATTGTTCTTTCAATACCAATACAAATCAAAATTCAGCAAAAGATAAACTTATGGCCCATTTCAACATGTAGCAAAATCATTACTCTGTTCATGTTACAATTTAAAAATGAACAGCAAAAAGAAAATCAAATGTTACAACTCAACAAACACAACTAGAAATTGAGCTCACCGGATCTTCCCCTGTAGAGCCACTACTGCAAGAGCTAGAATCAGAGCCCAATTTCTTCTGCTTCTGAACTTGCCTGTTTCCTGGAATAAAATCCTCACACAACATCAGGACGGTCATTCCAAAGCAGTGGTGAGGTTCAACTTTATAAATTATACAAAAAGTACGAAATCGAAATAGCTAGAATCCGGCAAATAATCAGTCGAACAAGAAAAGAAAAGAAAGAAAACATGGCAATGTCTGGAAAATAGCGTGCAGAAATCACAGGCCTACGTTGATTGTTCCTTTTTTCTCACTAATCAAAAAGCAATAGAATTATAGCTCATCATCCCCCAAAAAATTCATCATGGAAACAAAGGAATCATAGCAATAGCACTACAAAAAAGTCACAAACTTTTCCAAATTTACATAAATCCCGAAAATAACCTGCATTGCAGAATCAGTAAATAAGTTAAAGTTTGTGACTAAATCAAAGCAAAAATCGATGAAAAGTACTTACAAAATTCAAAATTTCACTAATCAGAAAGAAAAAAATTACAAAAAAATCTGCTGAAGTAACAGCACCAGAATTCGAAAAATGAGAGTTATCAGACCTCGTGAGGAAGCTCGTTCTTTGGAGGCGAATCTCTCACCGGAGCTTCTCCGATCAGAAAAGCTCGAAATCTTGGACCTCGTTGGCCGCAACTTCTCCATCTTCGCTCATCAAAAACCTAAAATCAAACGATTCCGAAAAGCACAGAGTAACGCGGATCGGAAATTCCGGCCGAGTCTGGAAGCTTCCGCGAACCTCACACAGAGAGAAAATGAAGTCCCGAAACCCTAGATTCCCAGCTCCATTGCCGAAACCAGAACCGCACAGATCGAAAAGAGAGAGAGAGAGAGAGAGAGAGAGAGAAAGAGACTAGAGACTGGAGAGTAATAAAGAAGAGGGACGGTTACTGAGAGAGAAGAAGGCAAATGGCGAAGAGTGGGCGTGACAAGAAGGACGTGGGTAGAGAAAACAGGAGAGAGAGAGAGAGAGAGAGAGAGGGTTTGGGTTTTTTGAACTTTCAAATACCGATGGTACTGACAGAGAGGGGAGAAGGGTCTGGGCGGGCAAGAGTGGTACAGTGTGTGCCTGTGGACTAGGGTAAAGGGCGAGTGTACACAACTGACTGTGACCCTGACCCTATTTTCCACGTGGCGGGGATTTGGGGGGACACGTGCTGCTCTTGCTTGGTCCAGTGGGGGGAGGTTATGGGATCCGAGGTTATGTGTAGCTCGCTCTTATTTGCATGCTTGGGTTTTTTAGGGAAGTTTTTTTGACTGGTTTCCGGTGTTTGCCTGATATGGAAAAGGGATTTTACCTCTGCTATAGTTTAGGATGGAGCTGAGAGATGAATGGTTTTGATTATGAAGCTACGTTGCGTGTGTTTGAATGGGTGGTTAGTTTCGTATCTTGAAGTTAATTGGTTCGTTTTGAGATCTTATGTGATCGGTTACTTTAATGTGAAGATATGATATTTGTAACGGTCGTTATGTCTGAGACTGTATTTCAAAAGAAGATTTTGCATAATTGAGAGTGGAATACGTCATTGCATGGGATAGAAGATGTAGTAGTTAATAATTATTCATATGAATGATATGACGGGTATGCCATTAATTACAAGACGACGTGATCTTTCACGAATTAATTATTCGAAAAACAGTCTACAATATAAGTTAATATTTAAGACATGAGCATGTTATGGATGAATGTTTCACGCATTAATTGAGCCCTCTAATCTACATAGATTAGATAAATTGAAGGCAAACACTTATCGTTTACATGTCTCAATTGCGTTATTAACTCAATTATCTAAAATTTAAACCCTAAAGAATGCAAAGCACTCAACTTTTATGATGACTTTATGTATTTGATCTTTATCATAAATCTTTACACAGGATGATTAAAAGAGTGATTCATGAAGGTTTTCCCTTTTAACTTATTTGGGTAAGATTTCCACTATGGAGTGTTTTGGTAGTAAAGGAGCATGTAGACAAATATATATATGGAGATGCTATTGTCAAACTACATTGATAAAAATATACATCACAGTCTTTAACAAATAACATCCCTCCTACCAAGATTGAAAAACATCCTGTATTTAACAAATGCATTTTTGTAACAGATGGTGACTCATTGTAGTTAACTCGGGCTGGCACTGTCATTTTTAATCTTTAGTTTTGGAGATGAATGTGGTGATCATCTTTATGATGCCTACAGTGACACAGACCAAACAAAGAGAGGAATCTTTAATTTTGAAATCATATATTCAGCTGAGAAAAGGGGTACAGGTAGATCTAGAAATTAATAAGGAACATGTAGAGAAGTGTTGGTAGACTCTTCTTGTAGATGAGGGTTTTGTTTTCGTTTGTGAAAATGTAACATTATGACACACCCACCATTTTGTTTTCTTCTGGGTAAGAGCAAACAATTGTCATTTCAATCATGGGACTTGTGCATCTCAATTAAATTATATGCCATAAAATATGAAATGGGTACCAATTAATAAGTGTTTGGACCCATATCTAATACATGACAAGCAGAGTTGATAGGGCGCACACAGTATAATTGGCTTATGAAAACCAAGTGGTTCTGTGTTTTGAAGGGTTGAGCAAATTGTTTTATTCCGGACAAAATTAAGAAGTTAACACGTCAATTTATTTTGCTTGTTGTATTAATTTTGTCGTAATTTCTTTAAGACCAATCGTTGAACATTTTGTAGCCCTTATAATATACTCCTCATGCTCTGAACATATTTTACATATCTAATTTTCTCCGTAACAAGCAACTTGCCCTTAAAGCTTATGATAGAGAGTTATATAGTTATTAAACATTTTTATAACTCAACAGAATTTTGAGAGAGTACGATTGTCTTCACTCATCCCCTTTAAATTTGTCAATAGTTTACAACTCTCTGATAGTTACTTTGACCTTATAAAAGATAGAATCCGAAGCTTATCACTATTTTCCTATTAAGATCTAGTGATTATCTTAAAACAATGTTAATGCACAGCATTAACATTACAGCCTCAAAATAGAGAGAGCTAATCATCTGTAGTTTTGGATTCTGGTTCGATCTGCATAATGGGACTCGAACATGTCGAACAATATGAAGAAAGAACACTCTAAATCCATAATTGGTGTACTGATTTTGATGCATTATCACCAAGATGGAATGCCCCTTTGATATAGTGATAGTATGAAAAGTGCAGGACGTTCATGTGTCTTCTCGCAGGAGCTAGGGGCAAGTGGGCAACTCTGAGGAACATTGTTGCATCTCTCGTTTGTGCCTACTACTAATCTTTGCAATTCTAGTAATTTAATTTTAAATTTGAATGTTAAAAATAACATTAATTTTCCATAAACAAGTTAGATTATTTTCACTTTTTTTTTGTTTTTTTTTTTTTTTGAATAAATGGTCGGTGCGGCTACCCTCAAGTCTTGATAAACCTGCCACAATGGCTGTCCTCAAGCATTGTTTTTTTTTTTTTAAATAAACAAGTTAGATTATTTTCATTCTTACAGCAACATAAAGTTACGAAAAAAACAAAAAACGAAAAAATATTAAGTTGACATATTTACTTTGAAGTTCTGATGTTAAGAATTATGTGATTTTCTCACAAACAAGTTATATTGTATTCATTAGAATGGAATAGAACAACATTGACTATAAAGATTATTAATACCAAGATGACAAGATCACAATGGCAAATTCAACATACACGGACTTAAATTGCAATTTAATCAAAACACAAGTATTAAAAATACGAATTCAACATATAGATAATGATTTTGACACTCAGATAAAGTCAGTTTACCATTTTATCCACCCGGTGTCTTGCATGAGGCCTAGTGACGCCTGCTGATCAATTAAAATTTTTGTTGTTTATTTTCTTTTAATCAGTAAACTTAGTTTTACGATATTTTAATGTTTTTCACATCCATTGTCTACCTTCTTTTAGTTTATGTCAATATTAGTGTACTGCATCCCACAAAAACAAAATCATAGTTCCCATATTATAAATGTTTATAAATTATAAAATGTTGAAGTGAACCAAGTCATTATGAATATCCTTAGCAAAACAAAACCCTAATAATATATAACTGTATATAGGCAAATCCATTAATAAAGCATGTACATGCAATGTGTGTGTATTACTCTTACATATGATATCATCACATACCCCACACTTTTGGTCCCCCGTATATAATTTGCATGATTTGCTTGGCTCCTTTATTTCAGTGTCCATATATGGAATCCAAGCCAAAGAAGATCATTGTTGTCCCCAATCTCTACCGTTAGCTAGTTGACAAGGCTAAGCCTAGTTTACTTGTCCATATGCATCATCATCAAGACATTTTCTATGTGCGTTGATTCATTTCTTTCCCCCTACTTTCTTGTTTCTAATTTGGTTTATACTTTTCCATAGAAGCATGCCAAAGCAATTGGGTTCATTCCCCACAAGCCCTGTAGGATCATGTTTGACCCCAATTCATGAAGGAAGAAAGAAGAAGAGAGAAAGGAGATTGGGTGATTGGATTTTCCTTCTTATTCTTTGTTGCTACCAATTGCTAGTTGGTAGAGTGTTCTATAATTATGAAAGCAAAAGTTAAAGCAAACTAGCTAAGCTACCTTGACTAAGCTAAAGTGTAATTTAATTAGGTGGAAATCCTCAATTATGGCTTTTGAACCCGCAATTATCTTTGAACTTTTTGACAAACTAGATGCCTAGGTTAACTAACTAGAAGTCTAGAACTATACATGTTACAATAACATTGGTTATTTAACCAAAATATTGCAGCCCTAATTAGGCAGCATGCACAAGGCTCAATTAGGACGTTGTTCATATCTTAACTAATCATCTAGATTAATCTCCCCAAACTCTGGTTAATAGTTAATAGTCATGTCTGAATTAGTCTCCTTTCTGGTACCTTAAACCTTTTCAGTCTTAATTATTGCGGCTTGCGGATTATGTAGAGAAACCTAGTAAATTAAGCTAGGAGCAAGAAAGTCATATACTCTAGTCGATGCACAGCTAATGAATTGAATATGACAAATGCCAAATCGAATCCATTTCCATAAGATCAAATCTATGACATGATTTTGATAGGTTTAGCGTGCATAAGCCTCATTTGATTTCTTTATTTGTGATTTTGTGTAACACGGTCGTATAGAATAATATTTTGTTGACGTGGCAATCCATTGTTTAAATAAATAATAGCGCGTCATTTGTATTCTTTAAATATATTTCTTTAATAAGAAAAACAATACCACTAACTACAGCAATGATTGGATCAAATGTCTTGAACATATGCATTCCATTCCACTTTTTGTATTTCCTTTTTCACTCCTTTTTGTTGTTTGGCATTATTTTTCTAGTTATTGAAATATTTTCTAATGGACGGGAGTTATAGATGATAATTTTCTCTGCTTATGTCCATCTTTTCACTTATAGCAAATTAACCTTCACTTTAGCAATAAAGACTGATGTGATGCATCAACAAAAATTAGGTGAGTAATTTGTTGCGCCAGAGGACAATAATAAGCAATAAGTTTCGAAATTCAGCGCTTCTAAAGATAACAATTGAAACAAGTACTTAGCCTAATCATAACTTTATTTTCAACCCTCCCTAACACATTGGCTAACTTTAAGTGCTTAGAAAAATTTTCGGAATCTAATTTTTATAGTTCTCTGAACTCCCTGATTTCTTTCTTTTTTTAACTCCCTGATTTCTAATCTACCTGTAAATGTCACCAGAGGACTCATTTGATTGCCTACAAACACAACCCAGAAACCGTGCATCTTCTTGTACAAGTTTCAAGGCAAAGGTAAAAGCCTCCTTCCATGAAACCTAGCTAGCTAGCTACGACAGAACATTACAAACACTACCGTGGCTGAAGAATCTCCGCCAAGCACGACTGATCACATCAAGAAAAGAATCTGAGACATAATGGTCGGAAAGAAATTTAAAGATAAAAAGAAGACCTCATATTTCGGGACCCTGCCTTCAATGGACGAGACATACAGAGTACACAGTCCATACCTTCAATATTTGAAACCACCCTGATTTGATTTCACAGGCTCCTCCATTTCATCCAATTTTGAACTCCAGGACGCTCCCCTAGTCCCCTTGGTATTATTGCTACGGCGAACCTTGGCTCCCATACAATTCATGTGTCACATTATGACTAGACTGGTTTTGTTCAAATTGAGAAAGAAAGAAAAGAAAATAGTAGTGTGACGTGCCCATTACAAGGACGAATCACATGAGTTTCACACAAACTTTGTACTGGATTTGGGTCTTTGTCAAGTACTATGTACAAAGAGAGGGAGAAAATCGAATAAAATCTGAACTATTTAGGCTCTATCTGGTATTGTTTTTTAAAATAATAAAAGCGTTTTCAGATAATAAAAAGAATTTATGTATAATTTGCCAAAGAGTTATAATGACTTGTTTTAAGTGGTTGTTTTGGTTTAGGATTTAGGTGCATTTCAAGAGAAATATTACAAAAAAGTTCTAAGCATGTTTTGAAATTGTTTCCGAATGCTTCCCATAATCACTTTCAAATACTTCTAAAACTCACCCAAGTTACATTTTCTTTTGCAATTCTTTTTAAATTATAATTAATTTGCTTATAAATTCAAAATCGCTTTTAGATCCGTGCAATGCAATCCCAAACATGCCTATGTGCTTCCACAACCACTTCCGGTAGAAAAGTTACAAATCAAAATCGAAAAGTTACATATCAAAAGCACTACGAGAGCAACAATGTCAAACAGAACTCTAGTGTTTGTGAGACCTACATATTTAATGGCCTGGATTTTAAGAACTTACCAACCCGCTTCAATTGTGATACATATGAAGAGGAATCCTAAATCCTTCATGACCAAAACACAAAGACCCTGATTCAATCGTACCACCAGGCCACCACAGTCTGAAACCATTTTTGCATGTCTGTAACAACAAGATGCTCATGTGTAGAATTTTCTCCAAAAGAAGTGTTCGCATGTTAAGGCTCAACCACCATTTGGGGCAGGCAAGAAGGAATCTTGAAAACATAGTAAGAGGGAGGTTGCTAAAATGGGTTAGAATAAAGATAGCTCAAGAGCTTGATCCCTTTCAATATAACTAGTTTCGTGGTTAAATGTAACTATGCTATGATGGTTCAACATTTGAAAGTTCGATCCATTCCGGTGTAAGAAGAAATGAAAGATTTTGTAAGCGGTAGACAGAACTGGACCTCTAAATTGGACTTGCCTATAACTCCCAGCGGGGCCAAACCATTCTTACCCATTAACCCATAACCCTTGTACTAACAGGTTTCATCACTAGCTTCCTGCTAAAGACTGTCACTTAACTACTTAAGTAGCCTTACTGCAGAGACTTGGATCACCATCGGAAACTTGCAGCTACTTTTTAAGGCCTGGACTGGCAAGGGCAACAGCAGAGAAACCTGCTGTTAAAAGACTCGTTTTCAAGCAAACAGCCAGTGGACAGCAAAAGCAAAAATGGTAGCAGAACAAAGCAAGAATGGCGCTTTCTGATATATATAACGTAAGCATAAACAAATGCAAAGGTCCAACACTCATCACTGAAATGATTCTATGCAACTGCTTAGTTGCGTATCAGAAAGGAAATACACACTTTGCGCATTGGATAACTTCAAAGTAATACACTGCACCGGCTAACAGTAAAATTGCTACACATATAACACAATTCAACATCTACTTTGATCAGTGGTAGTGACTGGTAAAACTTGCAAAATCTTTCATTTAGAGGTCCAATGTTGTCTCAATTGCAAAATAAATAAATAAATAAAAAATCATGCCAGTGATTCGTGTGGGAGCTTGAAGCCAGGTACTGCCGTACTGGGAGATCAATTGAGCTAGAAATTAACAAGAATACAGAGAGCAAAAAAGACACTAAGAAAAGAGTAGTGATGCAATAGAGAGATGTATTGTCACGCCCCGGATTTTGAATGATAAATTCAAATCCGAAACCTGAATAATTACAATTACAAAATCCAAATCTCGAAACTTCGAGTTCATTATTACAATTCACTCTCACAATATATTATAAAGCTCAAATGAGCATAACACACCTCACAACATACAATTGTTGTAAAACTCTAACAATTGCTCTAACCGCACGATCACCATCCTGGTTCTCCTGTCCTGTAGGATTACCCGCTACACAATTTGAATAGTGTACCGGGAGTTGCAACAACACAAAACCCGGTAAGCTTTTTACAGCCAGTATGAGTAAACAAGAAAGAATTGTTGATTTATTTCCTTACAATTATTATAACTCAACACGATCACCATAAAAGGAAGGATACTCTTGAGGCTCTCTTTTAAGAACTCATTCTTAAAAGACTCAAGTATCCTCAACACTTCTCACATAAGACCCCTCACAGTCTCAAGTAACCTCAACATTACCCTCACATCACTACTCAACAATTGGCAGACAGACTCATTATATATATATAGACCCTTATGAGTTACTCTCAATTTCCCTCATAAGGTTACCACATATATATAGACACTTATGAGTTACTCTCAATTTCACTCATAAGGTCACTCCACATTTGGCAGACAGACTAGAGCTCTAACTGAACGTAACCACTCGTCCGGCCACAGACGTGATTACGATTTAATACTATTAATAACCACCAGCCCGGTACGAGAGCGTGATTCACTAATAGATGCCATGGTCACCTCGTGACCTAGTGATCTCCACAGATCACAACAATTTATTGTTCCTCAACAATAAAACTCAACACCTCTCACAATATATTGTTTCTCAACAATAAACTCAATACCTCTCACAATATATTGTTTCTCAACAATAACTCAACACAACTCCAACAATACATATTATTTCACGTAAATAATATATATATAGACATTCACACAGGAATGCCTATTAATACCAACTATAGTTCATATGATTGCAATAAAATAACGTAATTAAATGTATTGGGTTCGTAATATGAACCACGTGAGGTTTACTCACCTCTAATCCAGCTGCGTCTTCTTAACAGCTCCATTAACAATCTCACGAATCGTCCGCCAAATAAATCCATCGATCACCTAATCCAATAATGATCTTAACTTAGCCAACAACTCAAAAGCACACATATACGGAAATCCACGGTCAGATTCTAATTTAATGATGATCCAACGGTCAGATCGAAATTATACGATGATCCAACGGTCGGATCCTCACGGATCGCCCTTAGGATCATCCTCCAAAATTATCATAAAGACTCAGATCTTCTTGAATCACTCTAACAAACATCTCCATAAAATTATATGAAAATCCGACGGTCAGATTCTCACGAATCGCCTTCCGAATCACTATTTCTCAATTATACGAAGATCCAACGGTCGGATCTTCGCCCGTGACCTCACAAAGTCACCGGGACAGTCATACGATCAACATATCCAAAATTGAAGCAAAACTGATGGTCAGATCTTCACAGATCGTAAACCGAAGATAAACGTAAAAACGTTAAATAGTAACGTCAAAACGTAAATCCACTATTTATCAACTTTTTCTAACATGACCATGTTATATATCAAAACGCTCGTATGGATGCATAGATCATCGCCTAGATAATGAAAACTCGAAATATGGTCTGATGCGCCGCCACAAGCGGTGGTCAGTGGGCGGTCAACGCGGCGGTCAACGCCAGTCAACCACCTCCGATGGCAAAGTGACCAACTACAAACTGGTTCAAAATGAAAGGGTGATCGACTTCCATACCTGGAGCTAAGTCTGGTTTGGCCTAGATCGTCCTAGATCAAGCGTTGAAGTTGGATTAATCCGGTGCGTCTGATCAGATTCCAGATTGAATCAGGGACGTCGAAATCTTCAACTCGTGATCTTTCACTCCACACTCCAAATCATCAAGCAAGGAGGATATGAGGATGATCAGGGGAAGGAGGAGATCACAAAAATGGGGAGGATCGGCCCGTGCAACGCCGGCACGGCCACGATCCATTCGGGTCGGTTACTCCACCTGGGGTCGCTTCGATCCAGGTCTGGGGGGAACGGCGGTGCAAGGCAGCGGCACCAGGCGACTGGGCGGCTTGCGGCGATCACAAGGAGGGCCGGGTCGTGGCCGGAGAACGCCGGAGGAGAGAGATGGGGCCGGGTCGGGTCGAGCGGGTCGACCGCGTGGGAGAGGAGAGAGAACGGAGGGTTTCGGGGACTGTTCAGCAAAAAGAATAAAATTTCGTCCTTAAATGAAATTTCTGATTTTTTTTCGATATTTATAGAAAATTCCCAATTTTCAAATATTCATAACTTAATCATACGAACTCCGAATATTGCGTTCCACATGTCCACGAACTCGTATCGACGAGCTCTACAACTTTCATGAAGGAAGTTTTCCCAAATTTTGAACGTATAAAAAGTCAACTTTGTTGACCCCCTAAAAACGTTCGTTTTCGAAAATAAAATCGTTCGAACTAATTCCACAACTTCTCCAAGCTTCGTACTCGCTCCTACTATCGTGAAATCATTTCCAAAATGTCATCGGACATTAATTTGAATTTTTCGGGTATTACATGTATAACAAGAATCTCCATCTGCTCCAGAATATACCTAGTCGACACTCAACACCAGTTCCCCACACCACCACCACCTCCATAGTAGTGTGCATATCTCTGTATAATATCAACTACAACTACGTATTTAACTGGTATAAATTATACGCAAGGGTATGCAGATTATATGCATAGTGATCACCTGTTCACCGCTACTATCATACACCAGCATATTGCTGTGCATGAATATGTATAAAGCTCAAAATAAGTAATAACATGCAAAGTATATGAAAAGTTTTTGGAGTTCATCAGGAACAGCATTCCTGTTCTGACTTATAAACAGTGACACCAACTTCCATACATCTAATATCTCTATCTAATGAATTTGCTTGATTACATATCCACATACCAAGTACAGTGTTAGAACAAGTGCACTCCTTCCTAAATCTTTGACTGATTTCTGAAGAAAAAAAAAGTAATATCGACTGTGATCATGACTATAACTACAATAGTTACTGATAGTTAGGCAGATAATGTACAAGACTGAAACTTATATAGTGTAGATTAAGACATTGCATAGAAATCAAAAGAATAAAATAGCATCTTATAAATGTGTAGGCATAATATGCAGCAGAGCTTGAATAAGAAGTCAAAATCTGAATTCGTGGTGTCTTGTTGATTTTAAAGTTAAAACAAAAGCATATTTATCCAAAATCTTTGCAACCATTCATGCAACATCCCCCACCCACATAGAACAACATTGCATGTTTATGGGATATCAAGGCATACTGATCAAATACAAACACAAGAAACCATAACGGGAAGTTAACTCTTTCAGCAGAGTATCCAAAGTCATTTAGTTATATCTTAACTTGAAAATTTAGGCAAACAGGGTTACAAAACATGAAATTTCACTGATCTATAGTCAGAACACTTATAATTCCACTAGTCTGACTGAACCCTAGTAGCTGAAGCATTAACTGGAAAACAGGGGCAACTAATCTAATGATGATAACTGAAATTAAGAGACTCTTTGTCATTACACTAGTTGATGTGCAACATACCTCTGCAGCTTGAATACACTATCCTTCTACTACTACTATCTACTAAAGTTACCTATAGTCTGACTAAACAGTACTAGCTGAAGCATTAAACCAAGACAGAGGCAAACACTAAGGACAACAAGCTGAAGTTATGTGATTCTTTGTCTCCACATTCTGCACTTCTTAATAAATTTCCATATCACCTTCCCCCCTCTCCTCTCTTTTCTTTGCCTAATAATAAAACTATAACTAAGATTCTAAGACAGCTAGCATTATTGAACTTGAAAGTGAACATGCTAAGATTGAAAACCATAACTCATGGTGTCGGATTATAGTTACAACACAGTTATCCATAGTGTTTACCATGATGTAGAAATTATCACAACGATTTCTGCAAAAAAAAGAAAAAAGCATTCCCACTTTAATTACATGCATTATACAGTTTCATGTATGGGAGGATATAAAAGCATGCTCTTTTGGTATAAACCCATGAAACCAACATGTCTGAAACTCTGAATGAACATCATAAAATAAATCTTTCTATCTATAACTTCAAAAATTGAAACAAAACTGGTTCAACAAAGCACTAAAATTTCACTGATTGATGTGCAAGATACCTCTACATTCTGAATACTTATAGCACTACTACTAAGTTACCTACAGTCCCAATGAAAACACTACAAGCCCAAGTGTTAACTCGAAAGCTGAGGCATCCACAATAACCTTAAATCAAGAGTCACATTTCCCTCACCTCACATGTTCGACCCCGCTGTCTCCCTGTCCACCTTTGCCCCAAAAAGCTTGGTCGCAAACATGTTATCATCGAAGTACTCCTTGTAAGGATGATTCTTGGGAACAAGCTTCCTGAATGTTGCGAATTGTTTCTCAGCCTCATTCTTCTTCCTCAACAGAGTGTATATAATTCCCTGACACAGATACGGCCTGAAATCCCTCGGCTCCTCCCTCACAAGCTCTTGATACAGCTCCAATGCATCCTTGTATTCGGCCTCCATCACTCGAATTTGAGCAATCAACAGCTTAAAGTCCCTCACATCCGAAGTGTTCCCCTGCTTCTTGCACCCCTCCATTGCCTTCTCAACCCTCTTCAACACGAGCTTCAATTTCTCTTCGGACTGCGACGCAGACATCACCAGCCCATGATAGGCCTCAACCCGAAGAGGGTCCTTGGCCAAAATGTCCTCGAATTCACTAGCAGCTAGGTCATTCTCACCCAAATAAGTATGAACATTGGCCTTGAGCAATTGCCACTCATAGTCTTCCGGTTCGATCTCGATCAACCGGTCCAGCACCTGAACCGCTTCGGTTAGCTTGTGGGCTTTGATTTTCACCTCCATCAGAGACCGAAGCGCTTCGACATCGTTCGGGTCACGGCTCAATCGCTCCTCAATTTGTCTCTCCGCGTCCTCATACGGCAATTTCCCGGCGGTTTCTTCCCTGGGCTCCACCGTGGCCGGCGCGATTGGGGCGGCGACGGCGGGCTTGGTGGGGTGGAACCGCATGGTGAAGAATGCGGCGGCGGCTATGGCGGCGCAGGCGAGAGGGGATAGGGTTTGGAGGAACGAGGGTTTAGGGTTTTGGGGGGTATGATGAGGTGGGTCCGCCGAGGAGGAGGCTCGGATTTTGAGGGAGGAGAAGTTGGAAGGTGAGGAGGAGCGCGGCGGCCGGAAGGAAGAAATGGGGTTAGGGAAAGATGGACGGTTGGGATTGATTGAGAGGTGGAGGGGCTGGTGACGGTGGTTAAGTTTAGCGAGGGACTCCATGGATGGAAGTTGAAAGAGGTTTAGAGTGTGAAGAGGTCTAAAACCCTGATGAAATGGAATGGGAAGGAGGTGGAAGGGAAAACAAGGGAAAGTTCAAAACCCTGAGAGAGACGAATATGCCGTTTTGTATGTTGAATCAATTAAGGGAGGAACAAACGACGTCGCGCAAGGTATTGGATCCAATAGGTTCGGCTTTCTGGGTTTTTTGTCTATCAAACCGTAAACCTAAAAAATTGGCCCAATTTGGTTATTAGTTCAGCGGGGTCAGGGTGGGCCAAAAACACCGTAAACCTGAAGAATTGGCCTGAATCAGCTGGTTTGGTACTGTTTTATTTATTTATTTATTTATCTATACTATTATTAAGAGAAGATGTTTTGTTAGTAAAAATTAAAATTTTTAATAGATTTAACCCTGAAAGATTAAAAAACTTTAAGAATAAATTAAATCACAAGGGTAAATATGACAATTATAGTAGATTTTTATTAAGAAAATTAAAAAGAAATTATCCCACAATCCCCACTTTTCTCTCCCACTATTTCTCTCTGCAATAACTGTTTTTTTTTCTTAGATAAAAAATTATTACACATGCAGAGCATGTATGAAGAATGTTAGTTTTATTTTATAATTAGCCATTTCTGTACAGTTTGAACCGAAGTCTTCAACATTGGAAAACTGTATGTTTAATTCGATTTGGTTCATTAATAAGAAACTAGTCTTTTTTCACACGTGCTCTGCATGTATCAAATTTTTTTTTTTAGAAAATAAAAAAGAAAATATAATGGAAGAAAACAGTTATTGCAAAAAAAAGATAGTGAGAGAGAAAAATGGGTTATGGGATCTTTTTTTGCTATATTCATCTTAACAATAGACTAATAGTATACTAATTGTCATAATTGTTTTTGTGATTAATTAATTCTCAAAGTTTTTTTTTTTAATTTTTTAGGGTCATTTCTGTCAAATTTTTTTATTTTGGTTAACAACACTTCTTTTAATAAGAGTATAGCTAAATGAACATGATATGAGAACAAGGAATGCAGAGACGTAATAAGATGAAAACCCTATTCTATCTAGCAGCGCCTCCACTCGTGTGATGCCCCGGAATTTCGTATTTATTTTCCGAGGATTTTCCGGAAATTAAATTGTGGTTATCGGACGGTTTCGTGGCTCGTGGATGGAGTGGAAGTATTTCGGACGAATTTTTATTCGGAAAGTATGACTTTAGGGGGTTTGCAAAGGTTGACTTTTGAAGTGTTGAGATTCTCAGAAAACTTCCTTCACGAAAGTTGTAGAGCGCATCGATACGAGTTCGTGGACATGCGGAACGCGAGAATCGGAGTTCGTATGAAGAAGTTATGGGCTTCGGAAAAACTTTCCATTTTGGTATAAAAGGAGGAAATTTTCCGAAAATTGCAAAGAATGCCAGATTTCCAAAAACGGAAACCCAGCTCTTCCCGAGCCCGAGTCGCACCAGCCACTTCGCCGGCGTCGTTCTTGCTCCTCCGGCCACCGTTTGCTTCGATTCAAAAGTGGGTTTTGCTCGCCTCAATCCCCTCTTGAGGTCTGTGGAAAGATTGAAGAGAGATTCGAGTTGTGGAGGGAGCTACATCGACTGGAAGTGGCCGCTTCGGGGATGAAATCGCCTTGATCGGAGTCGGAGATTCCGGCCATCTTTGTCGGTGGTTCTTGAGGGCTTTTGAAGCCCATAGGACGTTGATGCTTCTCCCAAAGCGGCTTGGGACGATTTCACTTGTGGAGGACGAATCGAAGCATTGAAATTCTAGGGTTTCAATCGGTCCGGTTTGTTCTAAGGTAAAATTCGATCGATTGGTTTATAATTGGACTTTGTTGTAGTTATGAAAGTTGAAATTGGAGTTGAGATGAAGAACTTTGGTGTTGGAAGTTTTGTCAAATTTCGAGTTTGGTTTGGCGGCGGTGCCGCCACTGTGGTGGTGTTTTCCGGCGGTTTCCAGCCACCTCAGGGATAGTTTCTGTTCCTGAGTTCGATCTACTCGTCGATACGAGCATTTCGATATATTGTTTGTAATTTTTGGAGATCGTATGAGCATGTTGTGATTTTTACGGTTTCGGACCGTTCGATGTTTCGATCCGTGAGGATTCGAGCTTCCGATCGACTTGTGGTTTTGGCATATCGATCGTTGAAATATTCCGGAGACATTTGGTGGTCTCGGATGTGGTTTCACCTCGATTGGCGTCACTTTGGGGATTTTAGTTCAAAACAGGGGTTTCGGACTTAAATCAAATGTGAATCGTTACTAAGTGGAAATCGTTTGTGATTAGGTACTTGACGAAGTATTTGGACGGTTATTTGGCGGATTGGCCGCTTTTTTCTTTGTTGAAGACGCAGCGGGAATTCGAGGTGAGTAATCTCACAAGGTTCATTATGAACGAAATTACCATTATTGTTTTGGCGTTAATTATTTAACTGCAAACTATAGTTGGTATTAGTAGGTATTCCTGAGCAAATGACTACGTATATATATATTTACGTGAAATATATATATTCTTGTGGATGATGTGTGATGAATAATATGCATGATGGGTTCATATTATTGTTGAATGAGACTTTTCATAGAAACAATATTGTGGAAAAAGATGTTTTCTATTGTTTGAAAAATATTGAGTTTGATGTGACATTTTGGAGTCAAGCGTGACTCATTTTAAATGTATTGGTCCTTGTACCAAGGGTCACAGATGGTGAGCAGGGATGGGGAAAGCCGGAACTAGATGGTCGTAACGTTTTAGGTCAGGTGTGACTTACTTAACGTTGGCTTGAGACCAGATGGGGTCTGAAAAGCATGGGTTGCAGATGGTGACCAATGATTGGTCTGAGACCAGATGGGGTCTGAAGATCAAGTGTCACAGATGGTGATAGGTCGCAGATGGTGACCAAAGGTTGATTCCGAGAGCAGACGAGGTCTGAATGATTATAGGTCACAGATGGTGACAGGTCGCAGATAGTGACCAAGGCATGAAATAGGGAATCGCGCAGTTGGCTGGGAAGTGGGTACTATCAGCTAGGGTGCTAGTCTGTCTGCCATGGTACTTCATGGATCTAAGTAGGTTACTTATGACTCCTGGGTACGTACTTTGTCCAGGTTGGACTAAGAATCATATTCTATTTGTTAGGTTAACGATATGTATGATTGAGGGTGTGTTAATGTGCTGTTGTGTCCAAGTTGGACTAAAAGAATCATATGCTATTTGTTAGGTTAACGATAAGTATGATTGATGTGCTTATGTATTTTGTCCAGGTTGGACCGAATTGATGTGTTTTGTCTAGGTTGGGCTGATTTGATGTGTTTTATCCAGGTTGGATCGATTTATCATATTTGAATTGTTAGGTTAACGATTTATATGATTTTGCCACTGTGTGACTTTTGTGATTTCCTTTTGGGAAGCATGGTATGTTTCCCTTATTCTCGAGTCGAAAGATGTTCCTCGTGTTGGCGTGAGTTGTGCGGGCTTTTATCCCGTAATTTGGTGTGAGTTGTTTTGAGTTACTCATACGGGCTTGCAAAAGCTTACCGGGTTTGTTGTGTGATAACCCGGTGCACTATTCAAACGGTG
Organism: Rosa rugosa; assembly: GCF_958449725.1. NCBI lineage: Eukaryota > Viridiplantae > Streptophyta > Magnoliopsida > Rosales > Rosaceae > Rosa > Rosa rugosa. The sequence goes on along the minus strand of NC_084826.1, from coordinate 11,690,044 downwards.
TAGGGGTTAACCTTGCAGGTTAGGGTGATCGTGGCTGAAGCTGAGGCGGCTTGTTGGCAGCAGAACGGGTAGAAAGCATATTTGGTTGGCCTTACCATTTTTATGACTTCCGCTATGTAGTAAACTCTGAGGAGCTAATACGTTTTATCTTGTTGTCGACAATTTAATTCGTAAGCTTATGTAATATATGACTCTGTGGGCGGGTCAATATTGACATAGTGGGTTCAGGGCATCAATATGTATGTTGTATAAAGGGAAAAAGTTTTCCAGGTATTTGGTGTTGATGGCTGAACGTTCACGCATGTATAATTATGGGGTTATATATCGATTTTTATTTGTGTTAAAAATCAGGGGCGTGACAGCTCGCACTAACTCTAACCCCACCTCCTCTTGTCGGCGAGGCGTTTAGCGGCTCCGGCTGATTTCCAATCTCAGGGCACCTTTGCCCTTCAATTGATCTATCTTGGCCGGATCTGACCCCTATTATTGAAGGCTATTTTGGCGGAGGTCCTAGAGCCCTGTTAATTTGGGCTGGCAAAAGCCATGGAGGTGGTGAAAGGCTGGCAAATATCTGCTTCATCCACGATGGTGACCCGGTTTCCTCGTCCTCGTTGCCTCCTACAATGGCTGGGATCGATGTGACGCCTATGTGGCTGCGATTGAACTTCCCCCAGGCTGCTGATGATGCGCTAACAGATAGAGGAGCACTGCTAATAAGCGGAGGAGCCAATGGAACCATTTGGCTGCTGTTGAGTGAGGAGATGAGTTTTGCCGATGCCATTGGGTATGGCGACGATGTTGATCTTGGGTCCGTAGGGTTTGATCTGTTTGGACTGGAGACCAATGCAAAGGACGGGGGAGCGCTACTACAAGAGTGTGACGGTGATGTCGCAGTAAGGATGCTGATGTCGGCGAAGCTGGCTGCTGGTGGCGGAATTACATGGGCTCGGGCTCGGGTCCATAACTGGATCTGGGTGTCCAGATTAGTATGGCAGGCGGTGTGTCACTTTTGGGCTCCTATCCGTGCCCAACTCAAGATGGCTTGGACGGTGAAGACTGAGGACTTACCGTCGACTATGTCAGTGTTCAAATCATGGCTGGTTGAATGGTCGTCGACGACTCTGGTGGCCGGGAAAGCATGCTGGGGTGTCCATGGGCTTCTTGGGCCACTGGTTGAGACTACAACTCTGAATCAAGTTTTGGGCTGGGATCTCTTGGGTCTAGAATAAGTATTGGGTCTTTGTACCCATTATTTAATTAGTTTTGTTTTTAACTAATCTATTACTATGCGAGATTAGTTCACAGTTATAGGCTTGCTTGGAATAAGTGAGCATGGGTACGGTCAAATGATCGGATCTAGTCTATGTATCGCTGTGGTTTACCACAAACTCTTTTTTTTTTTTTTTTTTGAAATGGGGCTGGTGCAGATGCCCTCAAGCCTTGATTAATGAAATTGCAGAATACAAGGGAGGGACATAGAGCCTGAACCCCAAATTACAATAAGCATAGAGAGAACATCCTGAAATAATACCAGGATTCTCCACAAAACCTTTGTATTCTAACAAGCACCAATTACCAAAGAGTGCACGAATGACTACTCCATTTGCTTTGACATAGCAGTGACATACCAGAAAGAAAACTCTATCACGAAGAAGCATCATTACAAATAGTACATGATATGTAATGGTCATTTCTGGCCTGAGTAATATTAATATATCGACATGATATTCTTCAAAAAAAAAAAAGAGTATAGCAAAATGAGATCTCATAGATAATGGGTAGTTATTTGCAGCGAAAGTGAATTGTATTTTCCTATTTTTCCATTTATATATTTTTTTTTGTTTCAGTATATTGACTATTATGTCGCTGGAGAATAAAAGTTGGGCTTCGTTTTTTAATGCTTCAGATTATTTTAATACATTTTTTCAGTTTTGATTAACAAAGTCTCTTCTCTTAATAATAGTATAGATAAGTTCTCAAATATTATTAGAAGGGAATCCATTTTAAAAAAGATAACATACTTTCTCGCTAGCGGATTATGCATGGGCACAAGTATTACTACTAAAAGAAGTAAAATAGAAAAACTCAATTTATGGTCTTTCCTAGTGAAGCCTTTTTTTTTTTTTGAAAGGGTTGAATCCTTTTGTTACTCTTGACTGAGGGTTGGAATTGTTCCAATCTTCATGCCCAACTTGTGCATGACTTCGAATTCAAATCCTAGTTGAACAAAAACATGACAGAGAATTTGGGATTTGAGTTCGAGTGGTGTTCAATTGGAAAATATGAAATTTTGGAAAAGGTCATGAGTTAGTGTCAAGATGAGTTAAAATTTAAAATTGATATTTTATTTCTTTAATAGTAAGACACGTGTCGGTGCTTGATTGACTAGCAGGAAAGGAGATGAATATAATGTTCACCCAAGACAAACATAGGGTTATCCTTTTAAAATGTATGGTTATGTTGTGATTCCCCCCTTACTAATCTTCAAAAGTCAACCAAAGACAAATAAATTACCAAAAAGGTCATATTTCAAGGTGAAGAGAATTAATAAAGTAAATAATTTTGAAATAGGAGTAAATACAGTTTGCCTCCTCTAATTTTGGAGCAAACATCAGTTTGATCCATGATTTTTTTTTTAATCATGATCGTCCTTGTACTTTCAAATTCCATTGGTCGCATTCAAATTTCAAAATCGCCTCCATTTGTGACGTCATATGATGATTTGGTACCGACATGAGGGCCCACTTTTTAGATTTTCAACCCATAAGAATGGCAAAATTAAATTAACATTTCCTCCTTCCTAAGAGTTCGACCTTCTTCCTCTGACGAGTCAGCCCAAACCTCCTCTCCTTTTTTAATCCCTCTAATTCCTTGAGCTGCTCCACCTCACTCTTCAAAACCCTAAATCCAGCCCCAATTCCAAACCTAACATCACAATCCAATTCAACCAAAATTTCCAAAACCAATCAACCAAAAACACAATCCAATTTTGACATTTTGGTGTATATACATCAATATCAGTTCATCCCTGCACTTTCATAATCTCCTTCTCCCATCGTCATCTTTCTCTTCGCCATTGCCACTTAGCTACTACTGCAAACTCATTAACTAAACTACATGCTAAAAAAAAAATTCAAAATCAAATTAAGAGTCAAATCAAATTCACAGTAACAAGAGCACAAATGACCTCACTCCATCGAAACTATAGCACCAACTTCCTTCATCTTCGCCACAATCAACTTCGCCTCCTCATTCGTAACCCCCACCATAATCGACTCCACAAACTCATCCCCATGCTACACCACTGCCCTTATCGATGCCTCAAAGCCCGCTGATTCCCATCCCCGACATCATCATCATTATTGCATCATCATCATTATTGCCGGCTTTATCCCCAATTTCTCTCTCAAGACCTCCGTCAGGTCTGAGACCTCGAGCAGACTAAATCCCAAGATCTCGTCCACGATCGCCAAAACCTTCTCAGGGGTGGGGTCGATCTTTTCTCTGGCACAGCGGTGGTGTAACTGGCGGTGAAATGGGAGGAAAGATAGGATCTTGATTGGAGACTAGGGTTCTGGGGGAGGATTTGGAAGTGAGAAAAAGAAGAAATCAGTGTAGGAAGAAAGGGAATAGAAAACTGGAAGAGGAAGAAAGAAAAAGAAAAAAAAAAATCTGAAAAAGTAGGGGTAGCTTGGACTTTTTGTCCAAAAAAGTTTAAACTGAGGTCAAAATTTGAAAAATGGGCCCTCATGTCGGTGCCAAGTCAGCTTGTGACGTCACAAATGGAGGCGATTTTGAAATGTGGACGGGTCTGATGGAATTTGAAAGTGCAGGGACGATCATGATTAAAAAAAAAGATCAGGGACCAAATTGATGTTTGCCTCAAAGTTGGAGGGGGCAAACTGAATTTAGTCCTTTTGAAATATCATGGATTTGTGTTCCCAAATCTCAACAAATAAAAACACCTTAGGCTCTGCTCTTGCGCCTTCAAAACCCTAAAAACCAGAAACTATTCACTGTGTCGAATTTGCAGAGTCATTCCTGAAGCGTTTAGGTTGAGGATGCAACCTTCAAGGTTCAGGAAAGAGCCCTGAAAAGGTATGTCTTCTCCTTCGATCTGCTAAAAGACAAAAACAAGGTCCTACGGGGTGGACCTTAGTACTTCAACCGTGCGCCGATCATCGTTCAGGAGTATGACTGCATGCAATCACTAATTACAGTGCAGATGGATGCACTGTTTTTCTAGGTCAGGCTTCGAAATATACCGCCGGCGCTGGAGGTCCGAAATACGATCGCTAATGTGGCCTCTATTCTGATAGATTTTTATTAGATAACAAGCTTTTCAAGGCTACAGGTGAGGCTAGGGTTCGAGTATCTCATGATATTGCTAAGCCATTTTTTCTGACCAAAACCCTAAAGTTGGCGCCGAGCATTGTTGAAGAAATTTCTTACTTCGTTGAGAATTTAGTTGGTCGTTGCAATATTTGTAGCTTAACCTTCCATGAGCATGGTACATGCCTCTTGCAGGCAAACCGATTGAGCAGCAGATTGTGAAACTGTCCTTGGAAAACAGACTGGAGTTGCTTACTCCATTTGCAGCCTTTTCAAACTACAACTGTCACGCCCCGAATTTTGAATAATAAATTCAAATCCGAAACATGAATAATTACAATTACAAAATCCAAATCTCGAAACTTCGAGTTCATTATTACAATTCACTCTCACAAGCAATATTGTAAAGCTCAAATGAGCATAACACACCTCACAACGTACAATTGCTGTAAAACTCTAACAATTGCTCTAACCGCACGATCACCGTCCTGGTTCTCCTGTCCTGTAGGATTACCCGCTACACAATTTGAATAGTGTACCGGGAGTTGCAACAACACAAAACCCGGTAAGCTTTTTACAGCCAGTATGAGTAAACAAGAAGAACTGTTGATTTAATAAAATACATTTCCTTTAACTCAAGTATAGAAATGTAGAAACATCACAATTACAATGATCACCACAAAACCACTTCACTTTCTCACTCTCATATATATATAAATATATATATATATATATATATATATATATTATACACTTATGAGTCACTCCCCGTTACCCTCATAAGGTCACTCAACATTTGGCAGACAGACTAGAGCTCTAACTGATCGTTTCCACCTACCCGGCGCGAGGGCGTGGTTCACGATTTAATGCTATTAGTTTCCACCTACCCGGTACAAGGGCGTGGTTCACTAATAGATGCCATGGTCACCCCCGTGACCTATTGATCTCCACAGATCAATATATATCAACAAATCAACAATTTATTGTTTCTCAACAATAAATTTAATACCTCTCACAATATTGTTGCTTTTCAACAATAAACTCGACACAACCATAACAGTACATAATATCTCACAATTTCAACAATACATATTATTTCACATAAATAATATATATATAGATAGACATTCACACAGGAATGCCCATTAATACCAACTATAGTTCACACAATGACGACAAAAAAATAAATTAATTAAAAGTACTCGGTTCGTAATATGAACCACGTGAGGTTTACTCACCTCGATAATCCCGCTGCGTCTTCAATTCCGCTCAAAATACGATCCACAATCGTCCACTAACTCAAACCGTCAATCACCTAGTCAGATACGATCTTAACTTAGCAATCATTCATAAACCACACATATACGGAAATCCAACGGTCGGATTCTAATTTAATGATGATCCAACGGCCAGATCGAATTTATATGATGATCCAACGGTCGGATCCTCACGGATCGCCCTTAGGATCATCCTCCAAAATTATCATAAAGATCCAACGGTCAGATCTTCTTGAATCACTCTAACAAACATCTCCATAAAATTATATGAAAATCCGACGGTCGGATTCTCACGAATCGCCTTCCGAATCACTATTTCTCAATTATACGAAGATCCAACGGTCGGATCTTCGCCCGTGACCTCACAAAGTCACCGGGACAGTCATACGATCAACATATCCAAAATTGAAGCAAAACCGATGGTCAGATCTTCACAGATCGTAAACCGAAGATAAACGTAAAAACGTTAAATAGTAACGTCAAAACGTAAATCCACTATTTATCAACTTTTTCTAACATGACCATGTTATATATCAAAACGCTCGTATGGATGCATAGATCATCGCCTAGATAATGAAAACTCGAAATATGGTCTGATGCGCCGCCACAAGCGGTGGTCAGTGGGCGGTCAACGCGGCGGTCAACGACGGTCAACCACCTCAGATGGCAAAGTGACCAACTACAAACTGGTTCAAAATGAAAGGGTGATCGACTTCCATACCTGGAGCTAAGTCTGGTTTGGCCTAGATCGTCCTAGATCAAGCGTTGAAGTTGGATTAATCTCGTGCGTCTGATCAGATTCCAGATTGAATCAGGGACGTCGAAATCTTCAACTCGTGATCTTTCACTCCACACTCCAAATCGTCAAATAAGGAGGATATGAGGATGATCAGGGGAAGGAGGAGATCACAAAAATGGGGAGGATCGGCCCGTGCAACGCCGGAAAAGTGGTTTTCCGGTCGGGTCGGGTTCTAGCTTCGGGGGGGGCTTCGATCCACTTCTGGGGGCAGCGGCGGAGCAAGATGACACCACCAGGCGACTGGGCGTGCGGCGGCGAGTTCGGGAGGCGCCGGGTCCTGAGCCAGAGGACGCCGGAGGCGGCAGAAAATCCGGGTCGGGTCAGCTGGTACCCGACGGTTCTGAGGAGAGAGAACGGAGGGTTTCGGGGACCGTTCAGCAAAAAGAATAAAATTTCGTCCTCAAATGAAATTTCTGATTTTTTTTCGATAATTATAGAAAATTCCCAATTTTCAAATATTCATAACTTAATCATACGAACTCCGAATATTGCGTTCCACATGTCCACGAACTCGTATCGACGAGCTCTACAACTTTCATGAAGGAAGTTTTCCCAAATTTTGAACGTATAAAAAGTCAACTTTGTTGACCCCCTAAAAACGTTCGTTTTCGAAAATTAAATCGTTCGAACTAATTCCACAACTTTTCCAAGCTTCGTACTCGCTCCTATTATCGTGAAATCATTTCTAAAAATCCACGGAATTTAATTTGGATTTTTTCGGGGTATTACAACAACTTTACTGGAGGAGCTTTTAGGTTTCAAGGCATCCAAACTCCAATTCTGCCTCCTATTGCACAAAACTTATTTGGCTCCAAAGTTCATCTAAATTGAGAAAGCCATTGGTCATTTGCAATGGTGACTTGCATCCAGAAACTTATGTGAATGAGAAACTAGCTTTGGTACCTGTTGATGAAGTGCAGGAAACATTAAAGCCTGGTTGTCTTGGATCTCCTTTCACTTCTCCAAAAAAGCTCAAATTCATGCTGGGTGATGTAACAGATGGAAAGCCTGGACTACCTGCTCCACCAAAGAAGGTCAAAATGCTGGAAGCCTCAACCAAATTTTTGGCGAAGTCATTAGGTTTAATTGAGACACCGAGAGGCTTGCTTGTTCCGGAGGAAGTCATGATGCCTAGAGGGATTGCTCAGACTGACTCTACTACAAAGAAAAAGAAAGGCAGACCATTGGGATCGAAGAACAAGAACCCTCCCAAATCAAACAAAGTCTCTGCTGAAGATGTGTTGACCTTTCTTCACTCAGGAAAGCCTGTTAGCCCTAGCTGGTGGGAAGGGCAAGGAAAAGATTTAGTTTTTCTTCTTTATTTAGCCTATTACTATGCTCTATTTCATAGTTGAATAGACTCGCTTTTAATAAGTGAGCATGACATGTCAAATAATGGTCCTATCATGTGCATAATCGTGATGTTTTCCTGCATCACAATTTCTTGCCTATCTGTACATGGTAGCTGAATGATATGTAATGGTCATTCTGGCATTACCCTATATTAATAAAATATCTATGATGTTCTTTAAAAAAAAAAAAATCTCAACAACTAAAATAAATAAATACGATAAAAACTCACACATAAACTTCATTTCAATCTTGAGAGATTAGTCTACGTGCCTCGCACTATCTTGAGCTTTTTGGAACAATAACAATAACTTAAACATCATTTCGTACTCCAATGTATAAGAAAGAAGAAAGGAAGTAATTGCCAAGTACGCTACTCCAATTTGCAAAGTAAACACTACGATAGTTAACAGAGTGATAAGCACATAAGCAGCCTGAGTTGATGCTAGCTTCCTCAAAGCTTCTTATCGTGTTCATTTACTTCTATCCACCTAATCCTTTAGTTCACTTTGCTTTTCCTTTTTAGTCTTCTAGGCTAATACTTAATTAAGCTTGGTGAATGAGCTTCATTAAAGAGCTTTCTTTGAAACGTTAATGTTACACATCTCTCATGAAAGAGGTCCATCAACGTAAAGTACGATGGAGACAATGAAAACACCTCTTTTGCTATGTCATATGATGGATATCGTTTTCTATACTTTTTTTTTTAGAGTAATAGTCAACCATTTTATTAATAATAAACATAAGAAAAATTACAACTTATAGATGTAGAAGCTACATCAAAATATAAATGATTAAATTATGTTTAGTCCCTGTACTATGACCCTTTTTTCGTTTCAGTCCCTGACATTCTCAATTAATCTGAAAAGTCCCTAACGTCAAAATTTCAGTCTCATTAGTCCCTCCCGCGTTAAATTAGGAGTTGGCCTTAGGTGAAATGTCTAATATACCCCTATGTTATTTCTTTTTCCTTTTTAATTTCTTTTTCTTCTTTTTTTTTCTTTTTCCTTTTTAATTTCTTTTTTTCTTTTTTCTTTTTAATTTCTTTTTTTCTTTTTCTTCTTTTTTTCTTGTTTCTTTTTAATTTTTTTTCCTTTTTTTTTTCTTTTTTAATTTCTTTTTTGCTTTTTCTTCTTTTTTTCTTGTTCCTTTTTTTTTCTTTTCATTTTGCCTACTTTCTCCTTCCTCAACCCACCAATCCCATTCCGATCAAACTCCACAATCCATCTGTTTCTCTCCCCAAATTGAAACCAAACCCAGCAAAGACCTAGCTTGGCGGTACAGAGATGGACATCGAGCAAAAGCAAGAGGCTAGGAGCTGATCGATCACTTCTTCACCTTCTCTGAAGCCATCTCCCTCTGTTAGGATCCGCCATCGCCTCCATCGTCGCCGACGCCATCTCTCAAACACAAGCATATCCCGACGTGGCGCTACCGATGCAGCAAGATACGATGGTCATTAAAAAGGAAAAGGAAAAAAGAAAAAAGAAAAAAAAAGAAATTAAAAAGGAAAAATGAATAATAAAAAAGCAAAAAAGAAATTAAAACGGAAAAAGAAAAAAGAAAAAAAGGAAAAAAAGAAATTAAAAAGGAAAAAGAAAAAACAGAGGGGTATATTGGACATTTCACCTAAGGCCAACTCCTAATTTGACGCGGGAGGGACCAATCAGACGGAAATTTTGACGTTAGGGACTTTTCAGATTAATTGAGAATGTCAGGGACTGAAACGAAAAAAGGGTCATAGTACAGGGACTAAACATAATTTAATCCAAATATAAAATAACAAGAGAAGTAATAGATGCAACAAAGCATCAGAAATAAAACCTAGCAAAGATACGAAGGGATGCAATTAAGCATTTGATGAGGCACCAGACAGAGTCCGGGCTATGTAAAACGGTACCAATAGTATGGTCGACCATACTTCCACGCAAAGATATACGTCGCATAGAGGGTAACCTTCTATCACGGTAACCGCCGGTAGTGTGACCGACCTTGCCTACTCCATGCAAAATAAAGCGCTGAATAGAGAGCAATCTTCTACCTAAGTAACCAAAGAAGCAATTCCAACATACAGATAAGTTTAGGGCCCAAAAACAGTCTCCCGGATCCCAAATGGGAACCCTAACAACTTCGGGCTCATTCACCAGCTGCCCGGCCCCAAGAAGGAAGGCCCAGCCCAAATTCCACTTGAGCAACCCAACAGAATAGAGGCCCAGGCCCACCAGGGTACTTTGGGCACCCAAAGCCTCTCTGGGCACCAACCTTGATCGTGGCTCTGACAGCTGCTCCACCGCCCATCGTCGGAGAAGGCACCACCCGGTCCCACCACTTACCTGAGATGGCCAAGGACGCCCGACTCTCTGGGTTGTCCTGATCCGAGAAGACAACGTAGCCATTGCCTCTCCCCATTGAACATAGACACGACGACCCCGATCAAGGAATGGGAACCAGAGATCTCCACCACTAGGGTTACTCAGCAACGCCGCCGCATCTTGACTCCATAATAGCCCACGCCGACCCGGATCCCAGATCCGGCCCCAGAGCCAGACTCGATCTCCGGCAGCCCTCCATACACCCAATCGCAGCCTCTTGCCACTCACCACCTCTCTCCTTGTCGCTGCCCACTGGTTCTTTAGCCGAGACAAACCAGGTTGAAGAACGGAACGCGCACAGCCACCGGTGAGATGTGCTTGCCATGGCCGCCGGATTGAATCACAGAAAAATCCTGAACGCTTTGGGCGATCTGAGATTGAGAAACAAGGCCACAAGCCTTGCGCAATATTCACGACACCAGGACCGGGTCGCCGTACTCCTCCGCTAGCATGGAGGAAGGTGTTAGAGACGGCCATCCAAGGAGGCGGCCGCTCTCACCCTAGCAGAGCGCTAGGTCATTCTTTTATAACATCGTTTTCTATACTTTGTCACACCTCAATTATTATATGCGAGTAGTCACACGTACCGAACTGAATACCAGATATGAAGAAATTGATGTCTCTACTTGGTAATCATGATGTGTCATTTAACTTGAATAATTCAATCCGTTTAAGTTTGAAATGATGAAATCTCCAATTGTATATTGAGCTATATCGAGTACCTCAATACTCTTTTCCTACGATTTAAAATATCGTTATACAATAAATAGGTGATTAGTTCAGTTTTCGTGATTTAACTATTAATAAATAAAAGGGCTAAATACTGTTTAGTCCCTAAACTTTTGCTGAAAAAACACTTCAGTCCCTCGCCTTTTAATTTGACACGTTTACTCCTTGTTCTTTCAGTTTTACACCCAATAGGTCCATTCCGTTACATTCCGTTAAATTGTGCCGTTAACTTCCTATTTTAAGTATAAAATTACTATCATAGCCCTGACTTTCTCTTTCTTTAATTTTTTTAATTGTTTTTATTCTTCTCTTTTATTTTTTTAATTTTTTTTATTCTCCTCTTTTATTTTTTTTATTTCTTTAATTTTTTAATTATTTTTATTCTTTTTTTTTTTCCTTCTGATTCATACCAATAAAATTACTGTTTTATTAATTGTTTTTATTCTTCTCTTTAATTTTTTTAATTATTTTTGTTCTTCACGTTAGTTTGACATGTTTACTCCTTATTTCTTCTATTATGACTAATTTTATGGGGTGTTTGGGTGAGCCGCAGAAGAAATTAATTTGCTGCTTGAGGCCAATAAAATTAGTCATAACTTTTAATACGACTTTTATTAATTTTTTTAATTATTTTTATTCTTCTCTTTATTTTTTCTTCTGATTAGAACCAATAAAATTACAAATTTTTTTAATTTTTTTTATTCTTCTCTTTAATTTTTTCTTTTGATTGGCACCAATAAAAGAGAAGAATAAAAACAACTAAAAAAAATTAGTAATTTTATTTATGCGAATCAGAAGAAAAAATAAAAGAGAAGAATAAAAACAATTTAAAAAATTAATAAAAGTCGTATTAAAAGTTATGACTAATTTTATTGGCGTCAAGCAACAAATTAATCTCTTCTCCGGCTCACCCAAACACCTAATAAAATTAGTCATAACAGAAGAAACAAGGGAGGGACTATAATAGTAATTTTTATCCTTAAAAGAGAAGAAAAATAAAAGAGAAGAATAAAAACAATTAAAAAATAAAAGAGAAGAATAAAAACAATTAAAAAATTAAAGAGAAGAATAAAAACAATTTAAAAAATTAAAGAAAGAGAAAGTCAGGGCTATGATAGTAATTTTATCCTTAAAATGGGAAGTTAACGGCACAACTTAACGGAGTGTAACGGAATGAACCTATTGAGTGTAAAACTGAAAGAATAAGGAGTAAACGTGTCAAATTAAAAGGCGAGGGACTGAAGTATTTTTTAAGCAAAAGTTTAGGGACTAAACAATATTTAGCCCTAAATAAAATAAAAGATGTCAAGTTAACTCTTGATTTATTTGGCCAAATCTTCACATATTTTAAGCGGACACACACAAATCAAACGACTTCTTCATTACCAAAATCACCATTAAACCTAGAGAGAGCCGCCTCTTAGAGAGAGTCGCCTCTGCAGTCGCCAAAGAAATCCGATTCTCGTCCGGCGGCACGCCCTCCTAGCGTCGTCGTCGGACGGGTTATAGTGGACCCAGTGTCCGGATGTGGATGTTCCTTGAATAATCCCAATCGAAGGGAAGGCTGCATGGTGTTGGTGATGTTGTCCAGATCGCGGGGAGGCTCCGTCAGGTTCGTGTGCAGACGGTGGGACGGTCGCTGGTGGGTTTTGATCTCCCCAAGATTGGAGTGCAGACGGGGGGAGGGGAGGTTGGCTGGTGGCGACGAGTCAGTGGCGGCGAGGTGGGGATCTGAAGTGCTGCGATCGGATCGGATTGTTCCGATCTGGTTTGGGCATGCTTCGATCTTGTTTGGAGTCGCTGTGTGGCAAGGGGTGGAGAGGGTTGGGAGGGGAGATGATTCTTGCCGGTGTGATGGGGTTGAAGGACGGACGGAGGGATGGTCGGCGCCTGCTCGGTGCGACGGGTCTGTCGCCGGTGGTGACACGAACAGCCTATGCTCTCGGAATTATGCTTGGGTTTGGGCCCACTGTTTGGGTCCGGCCCAAGTTGTTTTATGTTTATTTTTTACAATTTTTATTTGTTTAAGTTATCTAGGTTGGATGTGTTTTATGCAACCAATAAAATCCTACATATATTGTGTAGGCCTAATCGGGCTTTGTGCCTGGGTATGCACTCTACGTGCCTTGTCTGCTCTAGGTCGGCGGCGACTTATTTGTTTTGTCAAATGGGCGCTACCACCTAGTGGCCGGGTGAGACTAAGTGTCGTCGTATTTACTTTTCGGCGGCAACGTAGGAGGAAAGCTGTGCTAAAGCAGGTAATTATGCTATGTTGTACACGGGGTACATATCGAGTTTTCTTTCCGCTATGTCACTGCTATATTAAAGCAAATGGAGTAGCTATTGCACTCTTTGCTAGTTGGTGCTTGTTAGAATACAAGTCTCCGGTAGAGTTTTCTGATATTATTTCGGAAAATATTCTAAATGCTTATGGTAATCAGGGGTTTAGGCTGAATGTCCCCCCCTTGTATTCGACAGTTTCATTAATCAAGGCTTAAGGGCAGCCGCACCAGCCCTTTATTCAAAAAAAAAAAAAAAAACTCTTGATTTATTAATAGGTTTTCTAATTTTTTTTATAAGGGATTCATTACTTCATTAGTACCGTAGTAGGTGTTTGAGATATTGATTCAAATAGTTTCCGTGATTTAACTATCAAATTATCACGAATTTATAAAATATATCTCGAATTACCGTGATCGAAAGCATCCTAGTATATAGGTCAACAGTCAATGTGGCCGTAATTTTTCCTTATTTGTTATTCCTACATGCACGTATGAGGGGGCGGTAATGCCTAATCAATACTAGGAAGAAAGAATTTGCCACAAATAAAAAAAAAAAGAAGAAGAAGAAAGAATATCAAATTTACCAAATAAAAAAGATAACAAATGCCAGCTGCAAATTATTTACAGAACAATAGATGCCATCACATCTGCATGAGAGACACATACGCACAATGGAAGCCAATTCGAGCACAGCAGGCTTCGCCACGTTTACGCCACGTGTGGTAGGTGCCCTAGCCACAGAAATCACATTTCCCAACTACTATTCATGACACCGGAATAGCAGCCAAAACAACAAAAACTAATACTCTACTGATAACTACCAGGACGTCGTATGTGCCGTCCTTGTAGCTAGCTTTATAAAGCCAGCTACGTACAGTTCTAGTTTACTCCCTTTATGCTGATGTTACAGATAAAATCTAGCGGTTCTCGGTCTAGCTAGCAAAGCAGAAAAGGTCATCTGATTCTGATATCGATCGTTGTCGGAATACAAATCGAAAAATGCAAATTACTAGTCGTCGGATTCCGTAGTATTGGTGCAGCTGCTGTCGTCTGTGTCTGTTTGAGAAAGATGACCCGAAAGCATCTTCTGGATTCTTTGCTTTCTCTCCATTTTGGATTCTCTCACAGCTTCTCTGCTGTTTGTGTAGGCCTCAAAGAACTCCTTGTTCTCCTTCTCCAGCTCCTTCCAAACTGAACCGCCCAATCAATCCAATGCCATTAAACATGTTTGTGTTAGAAGATGGAGAAGGATTAAAGATTAAACACCTATATGTACATGTCAAGTTGATGAAGTACCTGTGGAGGTGATAATGGGTTTTATATTAGCATGCTTGGAGAGGGCTTCCATGCACTCTTCTCTGCTCATGTTGAAGATGATGCACTCCTCGATCAAGTGATGCACCTAATCAAACCATGGATATCATCGTTTTCATCATCAATATTATCATCCAATCAAAACTCGAAAAAAGAAAAACCTCGATCACATATTGAATCAAAGAAGAACAATTAATAAAACTTTGAAGCTGTAGCTAATTAATCAACAAGACTTATCAAGAGCTAAAAGAGTCCAGTATAAGCCGGGTTCGATGGATCATATATATGATCAGGGACGGAGCAAGTCTCCTACAAGCTTGACTTCATCTCTGAACATGATCATCATCGATCAAGGGAAAGTCACTGCATCTTATACGGTAGTAGCTAGCTAGCTTACCATGTGGATGTATGAAGCAGATGAAGAATCGCCCATGTTGTGCAGAAGATTTATATCTATACAATAAGTAGCTAGCTCTACCTGTTTAGGTCTAGCACAGACTTGGTTCAAACTGTGAACAAATTAGGTAGATTTAGAGAGATTGAGATGAGGAGGAGGAAGAGGGGGACTAGATCATAATAAATAGGATCAAGAAAGTTTAGTATGCAAGCCTACTGTACTTGAGCACTGGATTGGTTATAGGTTAAAATAAGGAAAGGGCACATGGAAGAGATGAATAAATAAAGAAAGTGCAGGGTCTAGTAGTAGTAGTATCCTGTGATGTCATCGTTGCAATGCCCACGTGGGAGGGAGGAGATGATTGGTGGAGAGGGGATTAGAGGAGATTCTGCAAGCAGCCTTTGTTTGTCTCTTATACGTGGCCACGGACCCCACTCTCCACGTGACACGTGGGGTCCTGTCACCTTATACATGTGTTACAAGCTTCTGTATCCGACCTCGTATGCAGGTAACACCTTACGCTGCTCCGGCCGCCCACACTTCATGAGGAGAAGGGTTTTAATGTGAAGTAAGATTTTGACGGGGAGATCATGTTCGACTTATCAATTGGATCATAAGTAATTGGAGTAACTAATGAATTTAGTTTTTACATCGCAATAACAGAAGCAAAGTGAGGATAAGATTTTGAAGTAAAGAATTAAGGTCCAGCTGTATATACTACATAAATATTCAATTCTAGTGTAAGCTGAACTTCAAATTGTTAAAGCTTCAATTGGATTCATCATGCATCATCATTCCAAACATAGTGCTATGACATACAACTTTACTTTCTAATCAAGGATCAGTCTTAACCATACTCGAATAATTTGCATTCTGATGACACTAGGCAATATTTTTGCAACGACTTGGATTATTGATTTGTAGGTCTGTACTTAAGAGTTGAGACTTATTCTCAGTCACAAGATATCGATTATATTGACAACTATTCGGTCATTTAACAGAAATAATCATGATGATAACTATATGTTTAAATGATTTTAGACATCTAATGTTTTTACATGAATGATTTGAAAGTAGCAATCCTTAACAAAGTATGAAGAATGCTCCAGATCCCTCTCAAGTATAGTAAAACTCAAGAGGAATTCCAATTCTGATTCCGAGGGGATCTGCTATAGTGCATTATAGACTTATATAGTATATATAGTAAATTTAGTACAATCATGCATGCTGAGCTTTAGGGACCAGCAAGCAGAAAAAGAAATATCATTATCTCCTGGAGTTTGTTAGGCTCTTCAATCGGTGTCTCTTGTTTTCTTTTGCATTTTAATTCTTGTTCGTATTCAGGCAATCCTCTTTGCATGAGCAAATGCCATTATGGAAGTTTTATGGGCTTATGGGCTTCACTGCAGAAGCGCTTCTCTGATCAATGGGATGGGAGGCATGTGATCGTGTACAAAGCACTACAGCATATTCAAATGGCGGAGACAAAGCGATGGATGATGGATGATGGTCATTATTGGTCTACCAATCATCTTAGAAGAGAATAAATTTACAGTATTTTTTCACCTGTTGGCCTTTTTTTCCCTGTCCTAATTTACAGTTTCTGTTGTTTCTTCCTGGAAACTGTGGACCTCACTGCATGTGATTCCATTTGCAAATTCAACTCTTTTCCTATTGGGCTAGGAAAGACATCTAAACTAGACGTGTTGATTTAGACAACTCCCACAACACCAAAATTGGCTTCTTTTGTCGATTTCTTTGATGAGTGACTACAATACATATTTTACCAATCACCCAATGCTAGAAATTTTAATCATGCTCTCTCCTATACTAGATTACTAAAATTTGTAATGATGAGTTCAGAAGAAAAGGGCAGGATGAAGAAGTCAATTTTTTTTGATAAGCATGAAGAAGTCAATTTGTTTTGTTTGTTTTTTTAGGCACTTCGTCAAATATTTTATATTTATTTTTTGTGGGTCTGTTGCTTCTTCAATACACCTTAGTTCCGTATAAGCATCTCTCAACAAACAACTTATTACCCTCCACTTTCAGGAAAAGAAGAAAATGAAACTACTAGACACTTTATTTTTTGACTCAATATTAATTACAGACGGAGCCATTGTAGTTGTTAGTCCACATTGGATCTGTGTGCGCCTCATTATGGAATCTCTCAATTATTTATACTTGCAAGCTATTCTCGCTTGAAAGATGGATTGTCGTACACTTCAATCTAAAAATAAAATAAAAAATGGCTAGCATAATGATCATCCTTGTCCCAAAAGCATTGTTTAATTTAAAATGATTTATCATCCTTATTAGCTTCTGTAGCAGCGTTTCAAATCTTTATAATTTTATTAATATCATCAAATTATGGCATTGGCACTAGTATGATTGCGTTGTGGACTTTAATCTACTAAGGGAGGATTAAGATAATACAAGCCAACCAATATAGATTATACAATAATAGTTAGTGCAATTACAGCTCGAGATGATAATGACTTGGTCTGCTCTGCTGTTCGTTCACGGCTTGTCACTTGCATCTAAATGCAGTAATCTACAATATTCACATTTTCAAAGTGCAACAAGACAACCAGTTCGAACTTATACAAGAACCAGATAACAGTTGAATGGACTGTCTTCTTTCAGGAATACCCCTATTTCCATGCAACTAGCCAAAATGGGGTCAATTCTAACCGTATGAATCTAACGGTGTGTGACAAATTGCATATGGTAGAAGTCATTGTTAATTTTCCCGTCTTTTATTTCAACCTTTTTATTCTCAACTGCCTCATTTTCTACAATGACTGATGGTAACCTAAGACATAACTAAACAGACATAAAAAAAAAAAAAATGCTAAATACTATTTAGTACCCTGTGGTTTGGGTCGAACATCAATTCAGTCCCTCGACTTTCAATTTCATCAAAAACACCTCTGCGTTATCAAAATCTCATCCAATAGATCCTTCCGTCATCATTCCGTCAATTGAAGCCGTTAAGCTGCTAACGAGGCATGCCATGTCAGATCATGTGGGGTCCACCTCTCAGGCAAAATTCCAAAATTGCCCCTGCTTCTATTCCACCTTCAGATCTAGCATCGTCCTGCTGCAGGGGGTTGAGAAATTGTCTCTCTTTGGATTAAGGTAATAATGTATTTGGATTTCCTTAAAAATCATCATTACCCATAAACCCCATCAAAACCCAGCAATAATTTTAAGACCCACCCTTTCCTTTAGCTCTTCGGTTTCACCTCATCCATGGCGTCCTCTCTTCACCCAAACCCGACGACCTTCCTCAGACCCGTATCCGGATCACTCACAACCACGCCTACCCCCACCGTAGTGGGTGTTCCTGTACGGTGCGGCCACAGCTGCCGATCCTTCAAAACCACCAATGCGTGATGGCGCGTGAGCAAAAAGAACTACGACCCGACCCGGAACTGATCGAAACGGACCTCCGGCATCATGGTGTACCTTCCCCTGGTGAGGTACCGCTTCTAGAGACTGGTCGATTTGGAGAGGATTTCGATAAAGCTCTTGTACCTGACCTTGACTCCCATCCGAGTTAACTCCGCGTCGGACTCGGTGGTGGGCCGGGACTTGTTGAAAGTGGAGGAGGCGAAGAGGGAGCGGTAGACGTAGCGGAAGGAGTGGAGAGGAACGCGTTGCCAAAGGGGGGCGAAGTGGAGATCGGAGTTGGTGAGGAAGAGGAAGGCAAAGAAGAAGAAGATCGAGGGCATGAAGAGTTACTACTGCTACTGGTGAGATTGGTTAACTGGATGTGATGGAGCCTCGAGGCATCCCTTTCTCTTTGAGGGTCTGGAATTGTGGAAGACTAAGAGAGCAACTCTCCCTTATCTGTGTGTGGGTTTGGGCTGAAGAAGAAGAAGAAGAAGAAAGAGTGGTGGGTGGTTTCCGTGACCCTTCTACGCCGAGGTGGAGGAGATTGACACTCTGGTTTGTGAGCTCGAAAAGGAGAGCGGAGCAGTCCAATGGGATGGTGATAAGGGCTTGACAAGGGTTGACCCGCGGATTTGGGGCTGTGATATGGGTTAGAATAGAGTCAGGGTCGTTTTGGGAATTTCCCTTCCATATGGGACCCACTTGTGCTGAGTCAGAATGCCATGTCAGCAGCTTAACGGCTTCAATTGACGGAATGATGACGGAAGGATCTATTGGATGAGATTTTGATAATGTAGGGGTGTTTTTGATGAAATTGAAAGTCGAGAGACTGAATTGATGTTCGACCCAAACCACAGGGTACTAAACAGTATTTAACCCAAAAAAGAAACAAAAGAACTTACGTAGAGTAATAGCACAGAAATCTTCATAGTTCATGTCTAATCTAACATCAGGCTTACATTGACAAGTGATTGAAAAATTCAAACAGAGATTACTTCAATCAATATCAACCAGGTATTTCCATGTGTCCGAGAAAAAGAAACGCATATAATCAAGCTTGGAGAAAATTTTCTCAATTACTAACAATTTCTTCTGTCACTCGCGATTGTAATCCCTTTCTTCTGGCCAGTGGACTTGTCCTCAGCGGAGACACTTAGGATACCATTTTCATCAATTTCAAAGCAAACGTCGAATGGATAACCCTTAGGAGCCGGAGGAATGTCCACGAGGCTAAATTTACCCAAAAGGTTATTGTTCAAAGTGGTTTTACTCTCACCCTCAAAAATTGGAAAGGCAACGGAACTTTTTTTTTTTTTGAAAGGGCCGGTGCGGCTGCCCTCAAGCCTTGATTAGTGAAACAACGGAATACATGGGGGGGACATGAAACCTAAACCCCAGATAACAAATTACATCAAGAGAACTTCCTGAGATAGTAACAGGAGCCTCGACTACAAACATGTATCCAAATAAGCACCAACTAGCAAAGAGCGCTCTGGCGTCTCTATTTGCTTTGACATAAGTCACACAGCGGTGACACAACGGAAAGATAACTTGATCTGCAACTCGATTACAGTTTAGCATAATTTCCATACGTACAGCTTTCCCTTCATGTTGCCACTGGACAAAACATCCAGCAACACTAAGTTTCACCCTGCCACTAGGCGGTAGCGACCATTTGATCAAGCAAGGAACTCGCTGCCAACCTAGAGCAGACACATTACTGCTACTAAAAAGATGCGACCATTTGCCAATGCAAGGAACTCGCCACCAATTTAGAGCAGACCAGGCACATAGAGTGCACTTACCGGGACCAAGCCCACAACCTCCTACCTGCACTCGATAGGGACTTATTGAAAATAAAAACAATACAATAAAGCATAAATGTAACACTGGACCGGGGCCGAATACCAGATAGCCCAGGTCCAGGCCCAACTAACAAGCACAACGAAAAACAAAGAACTAGGCCGTCTCCGGTCCAAACAGCAAGGCCCTAAAACCGAGGCCCGGTCCAACCACCCCTTCCCCAACGGAAACAGCGCCGCATCCCACCAAGCTTTCTGTCGAAGCGCTCCGCTGTCACGATGCCGTCGCCAAGCACCGCCCCGGGCCAACACAAGCCGTGACGCCCAAATCTGCCGCCGGCAACTCGCACCCCACCACGCACCACCACGCCGCGTCGCCGCATCCTTACGCCGCCGTCGCAGACAAACCCACCACCCTGCAGCCGACCTCAACCAGAACGATCTCATCCTCCACAGCATAGATCTCTGGAAAGCACCCTCGCGTCGCTGCTCCACAACCTCCGTCGACCTCAAACCGAGAAAGCCCGATCGAGATCTGACTTCCCCACCCGAGATCAAAGAACCACCCCCCTTCCCGGGACCATGCCTCAGCCTTGAAGGCCCGCCGCAACTCACCATAAACATCCCCTCCCGGGCCGGAACGCAGCGGCAGAAACGCCGACCACGTTCGGCCGGGAGAGAATCACACTGTCGAAGGTTTCTTTTTTTCTTCGCGCGTGGGGCGCGTTCCTCACTCTCTCTTTGGGTTAGTTTCTTTGAAAGGCAACGGAACTTTGGTTGTCATAAAGGGTACATATTGTTGTATTCTTCTTGACCGGAATTCTGGTGTTTCTTGGAATAACAAAATGCATGATATTTTCATTTCTAGTCCGCACTCCAAGTGACATAGGTGTGACATCCAAGAGAGAGAAGTCATGAAGCTTCCAATTTCCATTCCCACTCAGAGTTGCAGCTTGAACAGTAGCACCGTATGCTATTGCCTCATCTGGATTAATGCTCTTGCATAGCTTTTTTCCCTTGAAGACATCTTGCAATAATTGCTGCACTTTGGGAATTCTAGAAGATCCACCGGCGAGAACAACATTATCTACCTGGCTTATGTCCATGTTAGCATCTCTTATACACTTCTCCACGGGCTCCATACACTAGTTGAAGTAATCCATGTTCAGTTGTTCAAATTTGGCACGGGATATAGTAATATGCAAATCAATGCCTTGATCCAAACAGTCAATTTCAACGTCCACCGAAGATGTAAATGAAAGTCTCCTCTTGGCCTTCTCACAAGCATTTCTTAGCCTCCTAAGAGCTCTCGAGTTTCCATTCACATCCAAGTCATGCTTCCTCTTAAATTCTGCAGCACAGAAATCCACCATTCTGTTATCAAAATCTTCACCACCAAGGTGAGTGTCTCCAGCCGTGGCTTTCACTTCAAAAACACCAGCGCTTATTGTAAGCAGTGACACATCTAAAGTTCCACCTCCCAAATCAAATATCATCACATTTCTCTTGCTATACCAACCAGCCTTTTTTTCAAGACCATAAGCAATTGCCGCAGCTGTTGGTTCATTGATTATGCGCATCACCTTTAGACCCTGCAAATTCACCTGCATTTCTTGTCGCCTGGCGTTGTGAGTCACTGAAGTAAGCGGGCACTGTGATAACAACATTTTTCACTGTTGTGTCAAGGAACTTCTCAGCAATCTCCTGCATCTTTGCCAAAATCATGGAGGAGATCTCTTCAGCAGCAAACTGTTTCTCTTCACCCTCATGAGTGACCACAATCATAGGCTTGCCATCAACACCTTCAATGACCTTGAATGGCCAGAGCTTCATATCAGTTTGAACAGAGTCGTCACTGAACCTCCTACCTATTAATCGCTTTGCATCTGCAAATCGGTGTCAAAATCACAAACACATTCCAATATTGAATGAGAATTAGAGCAAAAGCATCATATGATACCAACATAAATGCATCATCATATTTACAAGGTTACAAGTGCACATGTTACACAAAATATATTGAAACAAGTTGCACTTCTTATGTTTAAGATGTGATTAAAGCAGTCCAGAATTGCTTTTTCACTGAACAGATTGACTTCTTGGGTAGTATTTAAGCAGCAGCAGTTTACATATGCGTTCTAATTATTTTACTACTTACATCTAATAAAGACAATTGAAATTTCAAAAAATGAAGATCAGAAGAATATGACTTTATCTCTGTTGTGTAAGAAAGTATCTGAAGTATTGAAACCTCATACGGGAATAAAACTAACATAAGAAACATATGGCAATAAGTAGACTAGATTAGGGTTTATGAAGAAACCCTACCAAATACGGAATTGATCGGGTTCTTGATGACCTGGTTGAAAGCTGCATCACCAACCAAACACTCAGTATCATTGAAGGCAACATAAGATGGAGTGGTCTTGTTGCCCTGATCATTCACTATGATTTCCACATGATCGTTCTGCCAAACTGCTACGCAAGAGTAAGTCGTCCCTAGATCGATCCCAATTGCCTGGCCCTTTTCTTCTCCCGCCATTCTGGCTCAGTTCAAAAGCTCGAACAAAATTTGAAAGTAAGAAAAGTGGTTCAGGATTTGGACTTGGTGGAAAGTTGGAACAATATAAAGCGAACCTAATGAAGAGTCGAGGAATGTAATCGGTGTTGAAGGAAGTTGACATCATGTATGCCTCTTCAAACTAGGGTTTAGTCTTAGTGTTGTAATAGGAGAAGGTTCTAGATTTCCTAATTATGTTCGGATTCTATTACCTTTTATAGTACATAAATCCCTATATAAAAGGCTCCTATTATCAATAATACGACACAATTCTCGAATCATATTTTCCTACAACACGTTATCAGTACGAGCCCTAACCCTAACCCTAAAAGCCAAAACCCTAAAACAAAAACCAGAAAAAAAAAAATTTCTCACCAAATCTACCACAAGCCCCAGCCCTGCAGCCCCGTGCCTGCTGCCCCCGCAGCTCCTACGCGCCCCTGCCCTCGTTGCTCCCCGCCTGCGCACCCGCGTGCCTGCTACCCCCCACAGCCCTTGCGCACCACCTGCTAGCCCACGCTAGAGTCTGCTCTCCTGCAACCCGCAGCCCTACAGCCTGCCCTCCGCGCGCACCATCTGCCCCGCAGCAACCTGTGCGCCTGCCTTCGGCAACCAG
Source organism: Rosa rugosa (assembly GCF_958449725.1). Classification (NCBI taxonomy): domain Eukaryota; kingdom Viridiplantae; phylum Streptophyta; class Magnoliopsida; order Rosales; family Rosaceae; genus Rosa; species Rosa rugosa. The sequence goes on along the minus strand of NC_084826.1, from coordinate 11,666,815 downwards.
CCTGCTGCCTTGCTGCTGCCCCTCACCTGCTGCCTTGCTGCTGCCCCGCACCTGCTGCCTTACTTCTGCCCCGCATCACTGCAGTCTTGCATACCCGCTGCCACTGCAGTCCCTGCTGCCCCGCGTATCCGACACCGCTGCAAGCTCTTCCCCATCACGCCTGCAACAACACGCGCGTGACTCAAACCTCGAATCAACAAGTAAGTTTTTGAGATTAAAGTTCCTGCTTTCTTGTCTTTTAAATTCCTTTATTTGCTGCAGGATTTGTATAATACGAACATGGGTTCGATTATTTAATAAGCGGATTTGTGGGGATTCACGCTAAACGAACTAAGAGCGTTCGTAATCAATGAACTAAGAATGTTCATAATAAATGAACTACGAGCGTTTGTAATCAATGAACTAAGAGTGTTCATAATATTTGGACTAAGAGCGTCCACAAGCATCAAATTGTGACCATATTAAACATCATTGTTTGGTCTAATCCAAATATTCTTGGAAATTGATTTCTTGGTGTTGAGAATATATACATCCCATATGGGAAAAATGGGACCTTGCTTGTGGGTTTATAAGGGTTTGGGTCACTCCATCCATAGCCAATTGGTTTTGGATGTGAACCCCAAATTACTTTATCGTGGTATCAGAGCGGGTTACCCACGTGTTTGGTTTCAGAGATGGCCACACGTGCTCACCGTCACCCAATATAACTTGTCCACGTGTATGGCTTGAAAAATCGCCACACGTGCGGGGGCGTGTTGAGAATGTGTATAAATATAACTCCCACATTGGAAAAATATAACTTTGCTTATGAGTTTATAAGGGTTTGGGTCACTCCATCCATTGCCAATTGGTTTTGGATGTGAACCCCAGATTACTTTATCACTTGGTAGCATAGCCTCGGAAATCTTATTATTATTAGTTTTCGTGGAAGTTTAGCTCCGAAACTAATTCGTTCTTGTTTCACCCTTTTTCAGGATGTCAAACTCGAACATACTCGATTTTGTTCCATTGGATTATGCAGGCAAAAGATACCTAATGTGGGCTCAGGATGTTGAGCAACACCTTATTGCCCGTGATTTATTGCATACAATCCAAGAGCTTTGTCCTATAGAAACAGCTCCAGATCCTCAAACTGAGAAACATAATTCCAGGGCACTTGCCTTCATGAAATGTCACATGGATAGTGACCTCCAGTTTGAGTTCATAAATGAGGATAGCGCCATAAAGCTTTGGCAAGTGCTTTGTGAACATTATGGCAATGTTCGTGACTCCATCCTTCTGAATATAGAAGCAGAATGGAATGATCTTCGCTTTTCTGAATTTGACACGGTCATGCAATTTTATTCGGAAGCTTTTCGCATAAGATCAATGATGCGTCTCTGTGGAAAGACAATCACAGAAGACCAATTGATTGAGAAAACCCTCAATACCTTCCCTGTCTATGCTATGAGGTCCTCAGAATTATTCCGGACTCATGTAAATGCAAGATGGATCACAAGTTTTCAACAGCTTATTGAAGCTATGAACAGAGAAATGGATAGGCCTCAAGATGGCCATCAAGAGCATCGTCCCATGGCTAGAGAAAGGCCTCAATACCTTCCCTGTCTATGCTATGAGGTCCTCAGAATTATTCCGGACTCATGTAAATGCAAGATGGATCACAAGTTTTCAACAGCTTATTGAAGCTATGAACAGAGAAATTGATAGGCCTCAAGATGGCCATCAAGAGCATCGTCCCATGGCTAGAGAAAGTCGCCATCGACGTCATGATCCATACAATCGAAATGCTCGAGAAGGTAATCGCCCAAGGCGACAATCACGCAACCGTAGGAGCCGTGATTTTGAGGGAAGAAGGGTTGGAAACCATGGAGCCAAAGTTGGCCATGGTCATCACTTTCCAATGCCACCGGTCCTAGGGACCATGAAAATTGCGCCAATGCGCCTCAATCATGGGAGAGTCCTCTTTATGGTGTCTATTTCTGATATGGAACGTCTGATCAATGGACCCGAATTTGCAATGTACCTAAGAAGGTAGCCGCATCATGGTGATCAAGACATCGAGTTCAAAAAGACTTTAAATATGGCGATGAAGACAAAATGCCGCAGATTTTTATTTCGAATAGTCTTTTATTTTTCCAAGAATTATGTAATGGCAATTATGCCTTAATCAATAAATGACAATTTTGTATTAACTCTTTCTCAAGTGGCGCATCCAATGAAGTATGATGTCTAGGAAAGTGATTGAGATTAGTGGTACTTAAGAGAGCCTCGCTCCACCGACATCTCTCTCTACTTCCCTGGTCATATTTGATTGGAGTTACCAAACGGATTGAGTGACTACGATTTGTCTAAGTTTGATTTTTATTTTGGATTAGACTTTGGTTAAGAAACTTTGATGTAATCATTGGCTATTAATTAATAAAGTGTCGATTCTTTTACTTAATGTCTTGGACATACCTTAATTCGAACTTTATTTGAAAGATATAAAAGTCAATGGTTTTCATGTGGAAACACATTGTGAGAATGGACAAGAGTTCCTTTGCATCACCTCTAATGACTACGGACATAAACGAGTATTAGAGAAGCTTATGTGTCGTTCTAGTGGGTTGTATGCAACCACTATTCGAGTCATTGAATCCAACCATGTCATGAGAGATGACTTATGGGATTCTGACACATATAGGCTTTGGCACGACCGTTTGGGACACCCAGGTCATGATATGATGATCCGTGATACTAAAAACTTCACACGAACATCTCTTCTTCAGAACGAAGAGAAGTGAGAATCAAAAGTCGATTCAAAGAGAGCATTGCACCACCGCCGCACCTTGGGGCGTCGTTGCCATGCACCACCGGTCGGCCAACGCCGGCGCTGTGATCCCCCTGCAGCAAAATCATGGCTTTGACTCCATGTATGGAGACTTGGCTCCTCTCTCTACTTCTCAAAGTAAATTGTGACATTGTGGCTCAACCAAAACCTTCATTGGTTGATTACAAGGCCAATCTTTCATTCTGTAAAGCCTGTTTTTTTTAGGATCAAGACCATCCTATGCAAAGGACACTAAAGAAATAATTCCATTCTTACATAGAATATAGAATCCAAGGGGATTTTGTGGATCGATTCAACCAACTTGCGGACTGCTTAGATGTTTTATGGTGTTGGTTAATGTGCGGACACGCTGGTCACATGTCGCGCTATCATCCACTCGTAATGCTGCTTATATGATGAACTCCTAGCCCAGAACATATGGCTACAGGCTCACTACCCAGATCATCCCATTCAGTCAATTTGACTTGATAATGCTAGAGAGTTTACATCGAAAATTTTCGATGACTATTGCATATCATTGGGTATTGATATCAAGTATCATATTCCCATGTACACACCCAATTGGTCTCATGGAAAAGCCACCATGGTAGCTCGGACTTTGGTAATGCGCACCAATATTTCCGCTTGGGTTATGCAATATCGCATGCAGCTATGCTAATTCGTCTACGACTCATAGCAGCCACTCAACTTTTATTTGCGTTACAGCTAGTGACTGGGTTCGAGTCTAATATCTCGTACTTATGCATATTTGAGTGTGAGGTTTATGTGCCAATTGCGCCGCCACAGCGCATCAACATGAGTCATTGCAACGAATGCATATATATATATATATATATATATATATATATATATATATATATTTGTGTTGGACATAAGTCTCCAACTATAAGTCCACTATGTAGAACCCTTGACAGGCAATCTCTTTTTCGCTGGATTTGCGAATTGTCACTTTGATGAGACAGTCTTCCCGTCGTTATAGGGAGATTAGAACATCAATGTTCAACAAGAACAACAGGAATTGTCGTGGTCTGTCCCCACTATGTCTCATCTTGATCCCCTAAAAGTGACGAGATCACATATACCTGCTGCAAACATGTCTGCAAGGATTGATGTCCCCACAAGAGGACATGGTGCCACCCAAAGGAGATGGGTACGGCACCACTACCATGGATGGTGGTATGGTGACGCCACAAAGGTGGCATAATGGCGTCATAGGCCATGGGTTCCACTAGAGAGCGTAGGAGACCCATAGATTCGATGGATTCTCGCTCTAGGAAGAGAGCGAGTTTGGCACAACTTGATCCATTGATCATTGATACTTAAAATCCGTCTCATGAGAATATTCTGGATTGTGGTTATGTCCAAGAGACATCGTTGAAGGACGCCTCAATGTTAGAACCAATTCCTGAGAATATAGAGATCTCTACGAATTACACTAGTGTACATGAAGACGTGGAATTATTAAGACCACTGACATCGAACCTTACTCCGTTGAAGAATGCCAACGTAGAGAAAATTTGCCTAAATGGAAAGATGAGATCCAGGTTGAATTGGATTCACTAACGAAGAGGAATGATTTGGGGCCTGAGATGCCAACACCTCCTAACATAAAACATGTTGACATTAATAGGTCTATGTTAGATAGCGTGATGAGAAAAAGAGATGATAATCTCGCCTTATGGAACAAAATTTCTCACAAAATGCCCTGGAATCGACTACGAGAAGACATATTCTCTCATAATGGATGTCATTGCACTCCACTACCTTATCAGTTTGGTAGTTTCCAAATAACTGAACATGCAGCTTATGAATGTGGTCACTACGTATCTCTATGGGGATCTAGATACTGAATATAATGAAGTTTCTTGTGAACTTCAGTTACCCAAGTCAAGTGGCTCTAGACCATGGACCGCGTTTGCAATGAGGTTGAAACGCTCACTAAAGTGACTACTTGATTGGGAAGGGATATGATGAACTATGCCCCTGCGTTTTCATGACAAGTTCTGGATTTGCAATTGTCACGGTCTATGTTGATAAACATAATTGGAACCCTTGAGAGTTAAGGGAAACCGCTGAACACCTGAAATCTGAGTTTGAGATGAAGGACCTTGGGAGAACACGGTTTTGTCTAGATTTAGAACTTGTATACCGTGTCAATAAATGCTTTGCATTTTGATAAAGTCAAAGATGCACTCCCATGGTTGTCTGTAGTCTTAACTCTAAGAGGGATACGTTTCGTCCCAGGGATGATGACGAAGACGTGTTAATTGGCAGAAGTGTCTTACCTAAGTGCAATAGGCGCATTATTGTACTTAACACAATACAAGACCAGACACCTCATTTGTTATGAACTTGTTGGCTAGATGTAGCCCTGCGCCAACGCAACGCCATTGGATTGGTATAAAGACAATCTTTCGTTACTTAAAATGTACGATAGATATGGGCTTGTTCTATCCCTCTAGAGAGAAAAGAATGACTGAAGAATGAGAACGGATCTCATTAGCCCAAGTGGCACCATCCAAGACGCCGTGATCGGCAAAGCCGCCGGCCACCCATCCTCCTCCCTTATATCAAAACGATGATGATGTTTTGATGAATTTTGCTGATGTAGGGTATCTCTCTGACCCTCACAAATGTCGTTCCCATACCGGTTATGTCTTTACCATAGGAAACACCTCGATATCTTGGAGGTCTACAAAGAAGACCCTTGTTGCTACTTCCTCAAATCATGCAGAGATTATTGCTCTACATGAAGCCGTGCGTGAATGCACATGGCTAAGGTCTGTAATTAGACATATTCAAGGAAATTGTGGTTTGAAGTCTACCACAGATGAACCTACATGCATTTATGAATTGAGCAAATGAAATTAGGTTTCATCAAGGGCAACAACACCAAGCATATATCGCCTAAGTTCTTTTACAATCAGCAACAACATTAATCACTTCTAAAGATTGAAGTGAATCAAATTCGATCAGAGGATAATGTAGCGGACTTATTTACTAAGTCGTTACCTCAATCCACCTTCGAGAAACATGTGAAGAGCATCGGATTGAGAAAGTTATCCGAACTCCCATGATTGTAGCAATCAGGGAGAGATATTGACATCAGGGGGAGGTATGATGTCTACATGTTCGATCTCGAAGAGTGAATGACGTGTTGTGCTCTTTTTGTCCTTCGACCAGGGTTATTTTTGTCCCACAGAGTTTTTGTTACCTGGCAAGGTTTTTAGTGAGGCAACGATCAAAGCGTCATCACCAAGTTTGAGCGGCACAAGGGGGAGTGTTGAAGGAAGTCGACATCATGTATGCCTCTTCAAACTAGGGTTTAGTCTTAGTGTTGTAATAGGAGAAGGTTCTAGATTTCCTAATTATGTTCGGATTCTATTACCTTTCATGTACTCTGTAAATCCCTATATAAAGGGCTCCTATTATCAATAATACGACACAATTCTCGAATCATATTTTCCTACAACATTTCTTTTTTGGACTATGGGGAAATTGTAATCGTTTCATAGAATTTATTTGGTTCATAAAATTCAAAAAAAAAAATTCATAATTGCTTTAATAATTCTTTTATTTTTCTCGATGTCATGCTAATCTTTTCTATATATTGCTTCAATTTTTTTTTTTTTCCAATCTGAAATAGAGTAGACTGATTAATGTCCGAGTTATAGCTGAATATTGACATCATCTCTCCAACAAAATGTTAGTGTAAGAACCAAATTCAAATCCCCTCTTTCTTGATTAGTTGACTATAAAAAATGGCACTCAATGTTGGTTAAAGTCAAGAGCCAAGAAACCGATTGAGGTGTTAGCTTTCCAGAGTGCCTGGCCAAGGTTTTCCTACGCGAACATTGTATAATGTCACATACATTCTTGTACCTCTTTAATTACTATGGTTATGTTGAGGATCATGGTTCCTCACTTTGTTGTTAAGTAACACAAACCCGCTGTTGGGTTATGAGGAATGCCTATTGTTCTCTTGCCTGTCTTTTCCCCATACCATTTTGTTCTCAAATGTCTCAAATCCTACAATTCTAAGCAACAAAACATGAGAACTGAGAGAAAGAAAAAAAAATCTTACGAAGAGTGGAAGGGCGCACAATGTGAAGTAACATAAGATTCCTGTAATCCTGTTACAAGTTGACTGTAAAACAGAACTCAAACAGATAGTCTTTCCTAATCGTGCCTGATCAATGCTCCCTTCCTTACATAGTGGCCTCTCTTCTTCTGTTTTTTGGTCTGAACTACCTAATTCCTTCACAAAGTTCTTATATCACTAGTGAATGTAATCCCTTTCTCCTGACCTGTGAACTTGTCCTTAGCCAAGACACTGAGGATACCATTTTCATCAATATCAAAGATAACATAGATTCTGGGAACACCAGTAGGGGCCAGAGGAATGCCATCAAGTGTAAATTGACCCAAAAAGTTGTTATCGGAAGTTGTTTCACTCTCACCCTCAAAAATTGCAAGGTAGATGCCAGATTGGTTGTCAAAACGAGTAGTAAGCATCCTCTTTTTGGTGATTGGAATTCTGGTGTTCCTTGGAATGACAACACACATGAAATTTTCATCATCTCGAACACGCACTCCAAGTGATAGAGGTGTGACATCCAAGAGATCGACGTCTTGAAGCTTCCCATTTCCATTTCCACTCAAGATTGCAGCTTGAACAGCAGCACCATATGCCACCGCCTCATCCGGATTAATGCTTTTGCATAGCTGCTTTCCCTTGAAGACATTCTGTAATAATTGCTGCACTTTGGGAATTCTAGAAGAACCACCGGCAAGAACAACATCATGAACAGCACTTATATCCATGTTAGCATCCTTCAAACACTTTTCCACAGGCTCCATACACTTGCTGAAGAAATCCATGTTGAGTTGTTCAAATTTGGCACGAGTAAAAGTTAGATAGAAATCAACACCCTTATCCAAACAGTCGAGTTCAATGTCAATAGAAGATACGAATGAGAGTATCCTTTTTGCCTTCTCACAAGCATTTCTTAACCTACCAAGAGCCCTGGAGTTACCACTCACGTCCAAATTATGCTTCTTCTTAAATTCCTCAACACAGTACTTAACCATTCGGTTATCAAAATCTTCACCACCTAGGTGAGTGTCTCAGACCGTAGCCAAAACTTCAAAGACCCCGGAACTAATGTTCAGCAGTGAGACATCTAAAGTTCCACCACCCAAATCAAATACCATCACATTTCTCGTGCTATACCAGCCAGCCCTCTTTTCAAGGCCATAAGCAATCGCTGCAGCTGTCGGTTCATTAATAATACGCATCACCTTTAGGCCTGCAATTTCACCCGCATTTCTTGTAGCCTGGCGCTGCGAATCACTGAAGTAAGTAGGGACGGTGATAACTGCACCTTTCACAGGTGAGTAAAGGTACTGTTCAGCAATCTCCCGCATCTTTGCCAAAACCATGGAGGAGATTTCTTCAGCAGCAAACAGTTTCTCCTGACCCGCATGAGTAACCACAATCATAGGCTTGTCATCACCACCTTCAATGACCTTGAATGGCCACAACTTCATATCAAGCTGAACAATGTGGTCACTGAATCTCCTACCTATTAACCGCTTAGCATCTTTGGACCAATGCCAAATTCACAAACACATTCAACAAACAAAGCAATCGTATCATATGATAGAAACATCAAAAATTCACATTTTACACAAACAAAAGTGACTAATTAACCCAAAATTATATGAAAAAAGCAAAGATGACAAACATGTCATAAATAAAACAATTACAATCATAGTCATCCAAATTCCCAAGCATAATCACTTCTTATGGAACTACTCTTGGAAGAAACAATTCAAGTGGTAGAGAAACAACAAAAGTGAAACACTGAAAGCCTCATTCATGGATAAATCTAATTTCAGAAAGACATGGCAATAAATTGATGAGGGCTTTAGGAAGCAAACCTACCAAAGATGGAATTGGTGGGGTTTTTGAGGACCTGGTTAAATGCTGCATCCCCTACCAATCGTTCAGCATCATTGAAGGCAACATAAGAAGGAGTAGTCCTGTTGCCCTGATCGTTCACAATGACTTCTACATGATCGTTCTTCCACACTGCCACGCACGAGTAAGTCGTCCCCAGATCGATCCCTATTGCTTTGCCCTTTTCTTCTCCCGGCATTTAGGGTCTTCAGAGAGGAAAGCGAAATGTGGTGAGAACTGGGAAGTGAGTGGTAGCACTCTAGGTTTTATAGTTCAACTACTTGGGGCGCGTGAGGTCAAATAAAAGTCGAAGGCTGGTTCCCAAAACAGGCTCACATCACATTCGTATATAAAAGAACTGAACTACTTTAAATATAGAAAACAAATAACAAAATTGTTCTTCATTTTGTTTGAGCATTTGAGGTTTCTTATTGTTCTTCATTATGTTCATAGTCCCTAGCTTGGTTCTTTAGTCGGAACTTGAACTCGAACTTATGGCAAATCAAAGATCCCACATTTAACATGAAAAAATAAGGGTTTTAGTATTGAACAATTCCTCATTAGTTGATGTATCTGAATTTGGGTAACTAAGAATGGTACATTAAGCAAAACACGAAACATCGTGATCGAAAACCATAGAACACAACTAGTTATCGCTAGAGATGGTACGTAATGACTTGATCTGTTCTGCATTTTGTTCACGGCTTGTCACTTGCAGCTCAATTCAAATCAGCAATGTGCAAACAGCAAAACACAGTTTCAAAATGCAAAAAGACCCATCAATTCGAATCTATACAAAATCAAACAATGGTGTACAGTTTTTCGAATTGCAACAAGACCCAACGGTTAGAATCTATATACAAGATCAAGTAAGGGTTTTGGCGACTGTCTTCTTTCAAGAATAGCACTATTTCTAATTTTCTATGCAATTAGCCAAAATAGAGTAGGGTTTGCTTCAATTTCAGTTATAATTATATAAACCTATGTGAAAGCCAAAGAAAAGATGAACTCATAACACTTAAAAAGTGCATATGGAGTTGCAATTAGGAATTCATAACAATTAAATTTGTAATACACCACTATAGTTGATGCAAGCAAATCTAAGAAGAGGATCCATATTCTTATTGCAATCTTGTGCAAGTATAGACTTCCGTAGCACTATTCAAAAAAAAGACTTCCGTAGCTTTAGCGTGGCCTATGGTAAGAGGTAAGAGGTAAGAGGGATGAGGCAAGTCAAGGCTTCCCCATAGACATACAGAATGGGATATTTTCAGCACCATGGTAAGAGGGAAGGGCATTGTTCACTTGCCTGTGTTTTCTTCAAACCATTTTGTTCTCTAGTGTCTCATTTCCTACAAGGACTTAAATTGAGCTAAAAATACTATGAGATATAAAAACCGTAATAGCACACAAAATCATAAAGACATAAATGTATCTCAAACATGTATTGAACATCAGATCCCATTGACAAGTGATTAAAAGATGAACTTAAAACAGATATACTCTTTAAGATCTACATCAACCTGGTATTGCCAAGTGTGAGAGAAAAAAAGAGAAGCACATGATCAACCTTCATTGTTGTGAACAGAAGAAAACAGAGCCTCCTTTTCTCACACTACTGGTATCAATTCCCTCACAAGTTCTTCCTGTCACTCATGATTGTAATCCCTTTTTTCTGGCCAGTGGACTTGTCCTCAGCAGAGACACTTAGGATACCATTTTCATCAATTTCAAAGCAAACATCAAATGGATAACCCTTAGGAGCCGGGGGAATGTCGACGTGGCTAAATTCATCCAAAAGGTTATTATTTGAAGTGCTTTCACTCTCACCCTCAAAAATTGCGAAAACGACCTCAGGTTGGTTGTCATACATTGTAACTAGTGTTGCATTCTTCTTGACGGGAATTCTGGTGTTTCTTGGAATAACAAAGGACATTTTATGTTTATCTGTAGTCTCCACTCCAAGTGACATAGGTGTGACATCCAAGAGATTGAAGTCTTGAAGCTTCCCATTTCCATTCCCACTCAAGATTGCAGCTTGAACAGCAGCACCATATGCTATTGCCTCATCTGGATTAATGCTCTTGCACAATTTTTTCCCCTGGAAGACATCTTGTAATAGTTGCTGCACTTTGGGAATTCTAGAAGATCCACCGGCGAGAACAACATCATCAATCTGGCTTATGTCCATGTTAGCATCTCTTATACACTTCTCCACGGGCTCCATACACTTGTTGAAGAAATCCATGTTCAGCTGTTCAAATTTGGCACGGGAAATAGTTATATAAAAATCAATGCCCTGATCCAAACAGTCAATTTGAACCTCAATAGAAGATGTAAATGAAAGTCTCCTCTTGGCCTTCTCACAACCATTTCTTAGCCTCCTAAGAGCTCTTGAGTTTCCACTCACATCCAAGTTATGCTTCCTCTTAAATTCCTCAACACAGTAATTCACCATTCTGTTATCAAAGTCTTCACCACCAAGGTGAGTGTCTCCAGCCGTGGATTTCACTTCAAAAACACCAGAGCTTATTGTAAGCAGTGACACATCTAAAGTTCCACCTCCCAAATCAAATATCATCACATTTCTTTTGCTATACCAACCAGCCTTTTTTTCAAGACCATAAGCAATTGCTGCAGCTGTTGGTTCATTGATAATACGCATCACCTTTAGACCTGCAAATTCACCTGCATTTCTTGTAGCCTGGCGTTGTGAGTCACTGAAGTAAGCGGGCACTGTGATAACAGCATTTTTCACTGTTGAGTCAAGGAACTCCTCAGCAATCTCCCGCATCTTTGCCAAAACCATGGAGGAGATCTCTTCAGCAGCAAACTGTCTCTCTTGGCCCTCATGTGTAACCACAATCATGGGTTTGTCATCACGGCCTTCAATGACCTTGAATGGCCAGAGCTTCATGTCATTTTGAACAGATATGTCACTGAACCTCCTGCCTATTAACCGCTTTGCATCTGCAGATTGATCTCAAATTCATGAACACATTCCCAAATTTCCAACAGAGGAAATACAGATGTACGAATGCACCATCATGCTTACAAGTACATGCGTTATACACAAAGTTAAGAACTATGGTGAAATACATTACAGCTTCAAACTTTCAATCTGGAAGCAAGCAAATGCATCATTATATTTACAACTGCCGATGTTGTACAAACAAGCATGAACTAAGTTACAGTTTCTATATTTAAGAAATCCATGAAGTCATTTTCACATAAAAGGATGGACTCTTTGGGAAATCATATCAAAATAATATAATAAAATCAAAATAAAACCAAAAGCAGTGGACTTTGTTCAAAATTCACAAACTTCACAATCTATTTTCTAGTCCCTGAAACCCCATACAGGAACATAAAGCTCATTTAAGAAATCAAAGGAGAGAGAGAGAGAGAGAGTACCAAAGATGGAATTGATTGGGTTCTTGATGACCTGGTTGAAAGCTGCGTCACCAACCAAACGCTCAGTTTCATTGAAGGCAACATAAGAAGGAGTGGTCCTGTTGCCCTGATCATTCACTATGATTTCTACATGATCATTCTGCCAAACTGCAACGCACGAGTAAGTTGTCCCCAAATCGATCCCAATTGCCTGTCCCGCCATTCTCACCACTTCAAAACCTCCCAAGAGTAAAAAATTGGTCTTTAGGGTTTTCAGTGAGGAAGAGAGTGCAAATGTGGTGGAATGAACCCAGTGGAAACACAATAGTTAGTAGTCATCAATTTCTTCGTAGTTAAGCGTCCGAGCCACAGTTGCTTGTACTCGTTAGTGCAAAATGACTCTGCTTTAGTAAAGGGATCAAAGGCTGGTTTTTTTTTCTTTTTGAAAAGGGAGGCCGGTTTTTTCTTAAAAAAATTTTAGGTCACATCTAATTTTTTCGTACTAAATCCCATTCAGCCATTCCTCATTTTGTTTGAGATATAGCATCTAGGAGTACAAAAGATGGGCAAAAATAAAATTTGTTAGACGAGCTTAAATGCTAGATGACCTTGATTTGATTCGGGAGGTGCTCAGAGGCCTAATAGTTTTGTTTGACGCTGAACTATACTTGATACAAGTGTTTTTTTTACCATTGATTCCTCATTGCTTTGATGTACTTTAAGTGCGGCCAGAAGGGAAAATCAAGCAGAAGAGAAGTTGGAATTTATTCTTCAAGTCCGAGCATTTTCGTCATCAAAATCACAAAACAAACACCAATTTATCACTATAGAACAAGACAGGAATACGAAACAAAACCGATGACAAGAAATGAGGGAGGGGACGCTTTACTATACATAAAACAATCGTACAAATGAAAAATCACAAGTGGATTTTGACCCATTTAAGCTCTCAGGCTTTTTCTGCTCATGAATGATATAGATGAGTAGGGTTGTTACAGGGGATAGCCAACTCTTCTCACATCTCTAGTGAAAAAGGGGTGTCTTAGTGCTTCCCTTGCCTTGAGCCGCTCTGCGGGCTCGTATCTTAGGAGCCCTTGCAGGAGTTCAATCAGATCACCAGCAGAGTGATCCACATGTTGCATTATTAAGTTCTGCAATGCATTTTTAATAACAAAGTTAGTATGCTGCTACTTAGCTAAAGGTCCAATTGACATTTAAACTGATGTAGACACTTTTTTGTGTATTGAATCAATACCGGTAATCGGGGCAATTTGAATACTGCTCTCATGCTTTCCCTAGATGCGGCCCCATCAGGCCAATCCAGTCGTGCTCCCCTCCTAAAATATTTCTCAGCACGACGGCTGCAAAAATCAGACACAACATAAGGCCTCAACACCTGCATGCCACGTATAAGACATGGGGACTATGTAGAGTAAGAATCTTACTCAGCTCTGAGCACCATATGCTGCGGCAGTGGCCCCAAAACCCTCTCCATCATGGCAAGATGCTCCAAGTTCTCATGTGTTTGAAAAAGGGCCTCACCCTGTTCAAAGACAACATAGAAGGAATGACAAATGTCTCAACCTCTCTAGTCAAGCATGGAAACTAAATTTCAAAGCAATCCTAAAGTATAATTCTCCCGGCCAAACAGTGAGAATGTTGACTCTTTCTCACAATGTTTCTCATACAAGTTGCATTCCTTAACAGTCCTTCGAGCAATCTCTTAATGGACATTTAAAAAATATTTTACTGAGACCCTCAAAATTGTGCATCCAAAGAGGCAACAAATTCATGGTCAGCCATAAGAGGAGTTCAATTGTCAAGGATTATATATATACCCACGACAGTGAAATGGTAACATTGACTTTGGAACGTTCAGTTTATCTAACTTTAAAGGGAAATGACTCAATTATAAATGATGGGCCATATCAACCCACGGGTACTTACAGAGCATAGTTCAACAAGTATGCAGCCCACACTCCATATATCACAAGGATAGTTCCACCCAAGACCTGCGGGTAACAACATTAGAGTGTTATCTAAAACTGCAAATCAACAATGGCTAAAAAAACAACAAAAAAAGATATTGATTGCTCAAGTATCCAGGATTTGTATTTGAGCATCCAAAATTTGTCTACCTAAGATAACCTCCGGTGCACGATAATGGCGTGTTGACACCACATAGCTATGATCCTGATGTTCAAATGTTGTGCTTCCAAAATCAATGAGCTTAATGGCACTTGACTTGGGCAGATTCTTGAAATAAGAACCCTCTTTAGTTGACCGTGCCAGAAACTTCATAGTAGTTGAGAAAAAAAACAATTAAGTCTTGGAAGTATGAGCTTATACTAATAATGGGGCACAAGATCTTGGGATGGTACATCAAGTCAGAAGTATGAACTTATAAAAAACAAGACATCAAGTCAGAAGTATGAACTTATAGAAAACAAGACTAAACGAAGCTATACCAATTAAGGATCAAATCAGAAAATATGCTTGCATACCCACGCATTGCACAGTATTTCTAGAATGAGGCACAAAGATATGACAATCCGCAAGATAATTAACTAAGTGCGTACAATGCTGTTCTCTGCTTGTGTGTGCATGCAAGCACAATTAATACGTCAATATAACAAAAAGATAAAAGCATGGGTTTGAAAAAAATACCCTATAGTCTGGCACTTTGATGTAGTCGGAGGAAACAAGCAGAATATTTTCCGGCTTCAAATCAGTATGAATAAGGCGTAAATCATGCATAACTGCAAAGTAAACCAGCACACAAATCAAAACAAAGTGAATAAACTGCCATTAATATTATCATCAACCACATGGTTAAACAAACAAATGTTGTCTTTACAAAGACAGAGAAACTGATAGGGATTTAAAATATGTATCATTGCAGATCTCAGCTTTACACAAACAGATTGAGCATCAAGTTGCAAAAATTTAGACAAAAATGGTGCAAAGAATTGCCCACACACATGCTACAGACTCCAAAAGTTGTCTGGCAAGCTCCCGAACAAGATCAATGGGAAATGAACGGTAGCTGTTTTTGCGAAGAAAATCGTATAAGCTAGGTCCAAGCTTCTCAAATACCTGTTGAAACCATTTAAATCCATCCGCAAGTTCTTTTAACTCACAGAAAATTCAGGCATGAAGGAGTATATATTGCTCCTCCAAGCTAATGAAATCAGAAGTACCAATAAATACTTACAATACAAATATGATTACGATAGTCAAACCAATTCCGAATTTGCACACAACTGCAAAGAATGAAACCGCTTATACCAACATCAAACTTCTACAGCCAATAAGTAGACAGAAAATGAAAAATCCTTACCGAGTGCCACCAATATCATGCCTTGCAAGCCTTTGTAGGACATCAATTTCAATCATCGCAGCTTCACGATACTTATGTATGGAGCGGATAATTTTAATTGCCACAAATTCTTTCTTTTCATTGTCAAAACACTCCAACACTTGCCCAAAAGTCCCTGGAAAAAATCAAACCAAATATTAATTTTCTGAAGAATAAAAAATAGAGATATGCATCCCTTCTGGCGAAGGTGTATTATACTCCCATGAAAGCAATAAAATACGAACCCTCTCCCATTTTGTTGAGAATCCTATCTGCAAAATTGGATGAGAAAAACGTATTAGCGAATAAATAACAAGTATCATTGATAGATAAATAACCAACTAAAGCTATCAGCAAAAACACCAACATGCTGCGATGCAATTTAACCTACTTACATAGAATAACATCTAAATTCTAAAGTAACAACGGTTGAAGAGACATACATCGAGGGGTTAGATTATCTCCAATCCCAAACACATAATGACCATCTTTATCATCAGGCCTCCACGGAGGGGAGGCATTCCGAGGCAATCCCCCATAAAACATGGACGTATATGTGTAATTAGGAATTGGCCCGGTTCCAAACTCCGGCCCGCAATATATTGCTGGAAGCAGCTGCAGAACATACAAAAGCGTAAGTATAATCACCAAATACATATATATACCACGAATCATTCAAATTTCCAGTATCTGCTACAGAAATTCCAAAAGGCTAAATTGCATTTCAAAATTCTAATTCATATCAACTATATTTGGATAATGAAAAACACTGGGGACACGAATCGGATCCATCTTTCTTCAAATAATCTTCTTTCTAATAAAAATTGTGAAGAAGAGGGAGGGAACTCGAAATTAAATTATAAGAAGGGAAATGAGTATGTTAATGATCCAAGAATCAATCATTCAGAAAGGTTTCATATTTTGCAATTGAAACAGAAAACTGTGATTTTTGAACAAAATTTGAAATTGAAAGAAATACAAACCTCGGGAGGAGGAAGAGGAGGGGGCATATCCCATGTTAATCGAGGCCTCTTCCTGGGACGCTTATCCATATTCTGGTGAGGAAATTCAATTATCCTCTGCGTCTCCATTTTCCCCCTAATTTTGAGCTCCCTCTCAGAACCAGACTCTATCCCAGGAGCGATCGAAATTTCAAGGAGAAGCAAGAAATTGAGGACCTAATTAGGCTTCTGAGAATTGAATTAGAAAAATTGAGAAACAAATTTGGGGAATTTGGGAAGGAATTTTTTGAACCCTGGAACCCTAATCTTGGATCTGAAGCACATAACAATGGGGTTGGAACTAACCCTGGTTAAGGGGGGTTGGAACTTTTAAGTTTTTAGAGGTCGGTTAACTGGGGAATTGAGTCGATGTTTCTAACTATGGTTAGAAAAGTGGGTCCACAGATTTTGATTAAAACCGCGGCCGCGGGACCGCCCGACCCGTATTCTCTGCGTGTGTTCTTGCGCGCTTTTTCATTGCGCTTATCTAACACGTGTCCAGAGGTGGACCCGTGAGATACCACGCGCATATTCTCTTTCAAATTTAAAATTTTGTATTTGTTTTTGAAATTTTCTTTTTTTGAGTAATGAATTTTTATTTTTTTTTTTACATAAAAGTTCAGGTAAGAGGGAGGCTTACCAGGACAAACCTACGACCTTGACCCAACAGAACTTACGAAAGCCAGTGTCCCAACCCAGCTCATTGATATGGAATTATGCAGGATATTTTCTAAATTACCCACTAACAAAGGATAGTCGGCAGCGGGATTCAAACTTGGATAAGAGCTCCAACACAAGATCGTCCTTACCAACTAAACCAACTTTTGTTGGCTGAGTAATGAATTTTGATGCAAGGGAAAATTCCAAATTGGTTGTATTATTGGAGATTTTTCTATCCGATCTTTTGTAACATATCATTGTCACTAATTAAAATCATGTTCCAAAAAAATCTTGATTGCTAGTGGATACGTTTCTATATTTAGAGAAATAATAAAATAGAGGAGATTCAAACTCTAATCTTGAACGTAACACTTACATGTAGATAAAATGAATATAAAAAAATTATACTATAATGAAAAGTGGAGAATTTAACATGGTCCAAAAAAATCTTGGTTGCTAATGGATAGGTTTCTACATTTAGAGAAATAATAAAATAGATGATATTCGAACTCTAATTTTAAACATAACACTCACTTATAGATAAAATGAATATAAAAAATTATATTATAATGAAAAGTGGAGAATTTTAAATTGAGGATTTCTATTGGGACCTCCAAATTTGCTCATATGACCTCTATATCTTTTGAATTATTGAATTACATATATATCCTCTTGTAAAATGACAGTTATAGACAATAAACTATAATCAACTAGTATATATTTTCTTTACAAACCTCCCCACCTAGTTTTAACACAAATTAAAGACTAAGAAATTGTTTCGAACTTTTATTGAGTTCTTAATCTAGACTTCGTTCAAAGTTTGGTTGGAGGATGAGTTTTGGGTGGGAGACGGTGGTTTTTGTTTTTTGTTTTTTTCTTTTTGTTTTGTGTTTTTTTTTTTTGTGTTCCGGGTTTTTTTATTTATATCAATTTTTGTAACATTTCATTTTTTTATAAGGGTTAGAAACATAGGAATCATTGTCTAACCGTTTTATTTATGACTACTTGACCAATTTCTGTGTTATGACCGTTTGATTCATTATTTAAAGTTCTAGAAATTTAATTTGGTCATTTTTTAGGTTTGCATGCAAAAAAGAACCAAAAAATAAATTTAAAAAAAGGAATGGAGGTGTAGTTAGTGAATTAGAGGTATAATGAGTATTTTATTTTTTTGTATGTGAATAATATAACTAAGGTTATTTGAGGAATTCAAAAGGAGGTTTAGTGAGCAATTTTTTGTATTTAAAAGCACAAAGGAAGTGTAGAGAGTATAAGAGGTCAAATGAGCAAATTTGGAGGTCTCAATAGAAACTCTCTTTTAAATTCCGATCCGTGCAGTAACATCTTTTTGTATAACCAGCGCAACATTTATATCGGGAAGAGGCCCATTTTGATAGATATGAGCAACATAATTAGCTGTCTAGCTGATATAGAACACCTGATATGAACACCATACAGGCAAATATCAAAATTTGAAGGAAGGTGTTTAACACTTAAAAAAAAAAAAAAACCTATTTCATATCAGGTAATTTTCTGTTCTCTTCCAAGAGATTTGAAAATTGCATTTGGTTAGGCATTTTCTCCCCAGATTATGTATTTGAAGCTTCCTCAAGTTGCTTGCACAGAAGCACATTTAGCTTGAAGGCCAGCTCCAGCTAAGTGTTGGTGCAGTAGAGAATTATATATCATCAAGACAATTTTCTCCTCTCGATTTATTCTCCCTCAAATGCTCTGTACAGAATTTCTAACACAGTATAAATTTCATTCATTTGGTGATGATTCTTATCGCCGGTGGTAAATACATGAACTTTGCTTCTGATTTCTATCCAACTGCAACCTGGAATCCTCTTCATCCCTTTGTCTTTCATTTCTCTCCTTACTGTTGACACACTCTGCCACCGTCCAGCTGCAGAATGTGCATTAGATACCATAACATATGATGACACATCTCCAGGATCCAAAGCCAAGATTCTTCTTGCAGCAAACTCCCCCAATTCCATATTTGAGTGGATTTGGCAGCCACCAAGCAATGCCTTCCAAAACCCAATACCTGGTTCAAAAGGCAAATCACTAATAAACTCCTCAGCTTGTCTGAAACACCCTGAGCGCGAGAGTAAATCAACCATACAAGCATAATGCTCGGGCTTTAGAATGCCGGCGTCCTCCATTCTTGCCTGGTTAAAATAGGAGTAACCCTTGTCAACAAGACCAGCATGATTACAAGCCCACAATAACCCCAGAACTGTAACACTGTTGGGTTTACAATCTGAGACCCTCATCTTTTCGAAAAAACTTATGGCTTCCTCTCCTTTACCATTTTGAGCATACCCACAAATCACAGCATTCCAAGAAACAATGTTTCTTCCCCTGAGTTTATCGAAAACCAAGAGACTATCTTCCATGCTCCCACATTTTGCATAAAAGCTTATTAGAGAATTGCTAATAAACACATCAAACTTACCCAAAGCCTTGACAGCACAGGCATGAAAGCTTCTCCCAATTCCTAGTGCTGCTATATTGGCAGCTGCAATTATAGCACAAGGAAAAGTAGACTGACTCGGCACCAACCCATTTCGAAGCATCTCAATGAAAAGATTCACAGCCTCTTCATTGTGGCCTGTTTGGCTATACCCTCCAATCATCGCATTCCATGAAACTACATTCCTCTCTGGCATCACTCGGAAAAGCTCGAGAGCATCTTCAAGCATCTCCTTTTTCAGGTAAGCACATATCAATGTAGTGTAGGAAACCACATTCGGCTTCTGGGTATCTTCGAAAGCTCTTCGAGCATCCTGGATTATGCTCAGCTTAGCATAAAGATCCAAAATTGCACTACCCACGAAGACATTCGAATGCAGACCCATCTTTGTTGCACATGCATGAAGTTGCTTGCCTATATTCAAATCTCCAAGCGCGGTCGAGGAGTGAATGACAGTGCCAAATGTGTACTCGTTGGGTCGAATATTCAAAACAAGCATTCTTGAAAAGAGATACACAGCTTGTTCATGATGGTGCTGCCGAGCAAAGCTGCCTATTATTGTAGTGGCCGAGACCACGTTTAAGTCAGGCGTTTCATCGAACACTTGGTGGGCAGTCAAGAATGTGTCTGAGGTCTTTGAATGTCTAACAAGATAGGCATTAGCTTTCTGGGTTTCAGTAAGAAGGGCACAAGCTGAAGTGTGAACTGTCCTTTGTATCTCTCTCAATCTGCACAATATGGGTTTCATGTGGGTTTTGTTAAGGGGAGTAGCTGTGCGTGATAAGCATATTGGGTAGCTTTTGATCCTTGGAACCAAAACTAAAACTACAAAGTTTTGTGGACTGAGGAATGTAGCTTGGAATTGGAAGTGGTTGAGTAGAAAAGTTGGTTTAGGCAAAGAGAGTCAGTTGTGCTAGCTACGCCCTTGCCGTCCAGGTAAGTATCACATTTACAAAGAGCAAAATAGTTGTTTATGGGCCATGGTGTTGGGTTTGGTGCCCGTGTTTTGGATTTCCTCTCCTCCTATAATTTAGACTCTTCTTGATGATGACCTTGCTGGTGACGATCTTCCTATGATGGTCTTGTTATCGTAGTCTAAACAGTTTTGTTGCTGTTTTGGGCTTTTTGCCCTCTTTATACACCAAAAAAATATTAAACTAAGAAGGAAATAAATAAAGGTTTTGAAAGATTTACTGAAGGTTTTGAAAGTTGAAACTCATTAAGTAGGCTAATAGTTTTCATACCTAAAGGGAGCTATAAATTGTCACTTTTGACCATTAGAAAGGATAACATCAAAGATTTGCAAATCCAACATACCTATTTATTCAGATCCCACGATTTCATGTACAACAGTAACCAAACCCAGAAAACTACAAAGTATGAAATAAACCATGATTTCTTTTACTATAACTCACCAAACCCTATTTGTACTACTGTTTAGACATAAGTAAAGAAGGATTTACTGCCCTCATCAGAACCTTCTTTTTCTTCTCTTACAAGTCCCAATCTGACTCTGCATGAGATCACTTGAACTGTTACCAACTCGAGTCTTCACACTAGCAGAACCATGTTCAAAGTCCAACACAGATGAAGATGGTATGTGAGAAAATCCGAGTGAGCTTGAACCTTGTACTGCACGAATTGGCTTGACTGCTTCAATCTGTTCTTGTGAGCCAAAGTCACATCCATAAATGAGATTGGATGAACTTTTTAAAGGAGGAAGAGGTGGAGGGTTTTTCCACTTGGGAAGAGGAACAACAAGAAGTGTCTGAAGTAAAGCCTCATTTTCCATTACAGCCTGGAACAATCTTCCTTTCTTAGGCAGTGGTCTGACCCTAACAATATTATCAATCAAAACATCAGCACGATCAATGATCTTTGAGTTTGATGAAGACATCGTAGCCACCTGAACGGACTCATCACACCCTTGAACAGCAGCAATATTCTTGGAAAATCCTAAGTTACTTGAATCAGCAGCAAAGTTGTATTTAGTGGGATATGAACTAGTTTTGGATATAACATCTGATTCTTTAACTGTTGAGAAATTTGAGGCTTTTTGCAGACTTGGATAATTTTCATTGTTGACCTCAGAGAACATAGGGCTTGTTTCATTTTCAGCTGGTATGGGCAAGAACATTTTGAGTAGTTGTTGCAACTGGTCTTTTGCTTCATCTCTTTCTCGACAAGCTACCTTCAAGAGATGAAACAACTGCTTTGTGATCTCCTCATTTTTGCTTACCTCCTGATTCGCCCTTATTTGCGCTGATTCTAGTTCATAGTTGATGCTGAGAAGCTTGTATTTCAGCTCATCAATGGTCTGTCAGTCAGCTAACAGATTAAATATAGAGACACATTACACAAACATGTGCAAAGCCTAAATAGGCCTAATTAAGCAGATGACATGTATATACAAGTAGTTCAAACAAAAACAGCTCCTTTAGATCGAACAGAATGAACATCATAGTTCAATACTTCAATGGCTGAAATATATCATTCACTACAAATGTTTATACAAGCCATTAATAGATAAAATTTAGTTCTGATCATTTCTTTTGTAATAGAGAAAAAAAGTATTTCAATTTGGTACATATATATATATGTAATTAGAAGATGAGCAAGCAACAAAGGGTATATTTTGATTTTTACATTTGAGACCTACTTTTTCTCATCATCACCTTCATAGCATAAACAAGTACAAGAGTTTTAATAGCCATTTTCAGCATTGTCATATTTTTCTGTATGGTAAAATTAGTTTGCAAACACAAGAAAATGAAAACTTTCAGAACCAATCTTGAAATTAAGACTACGCAATCATATATAGGATATGGGGACTCCAATCATGCAAATTTAGATTATGAATCATATGAAAACTAAGAATTAAATGAAATCACTCCATCAACTAATATGCAAAGGACTCCCAAGATTTTGAATTGAAGAAATCACTAACCTCTTGATCACTCCAAATGTAAACCATTTTATCTCTATCACTCTCTCTGTAGTTACAAGACAAAAGAGATGTAGAACAACAAGGACTAGCCGACTTTTAAATTGAAGAGGAGGAGCCAGAAGTGCTACAGTTTAGCGAGCTTCCATTTCCAGAGGCGTAATCTTAAATGGTGGGAAGAGTATATATAAGGTATGATTGAAACCTTCTTGAAATTACTAGTAGCATTATTATACTCACGGCCCTATTCGTATGTCACTAATTAACTCGCCCATAATTAGTGGGATTCTCTTGTTATCCTTTGTCTCTCAATGTCTCAATCCGGTGGTTGCTACAGGTATGATTAGTAATTACCTACGACAGAGACTCAGTTCCTATGTACACATAGCTAATGAACCTTGATTTACTGTTGGATTTAAATACCATTGATCAAATGCACTGAATTTTAGCCAATTTGGGTAGCTCTATCAAAGATGTCAAAACAAAAGATACATTGCTTTCACCTTACCATATTCCATAAGGAGCTGTTATTGCCTTATCGATGCTCGAAAAAATAAAGTTAATATTGTATCATTTTCAAACACTCATAAAATAAGTGTGATGCTCGTATTGAGAAAGTCTTGCGTACATTCGTTGTACCACGTGTCTGATACGGCTGACCAATCAGTACGTGTCATGTAGAGAATGTGTTTTGGATATTTGACTTTGAAAAAACAAAGGTAATTTTGAAATTAGCATTTTTTTTTCTTCTGAATTTTGATTGAGCAGCCGCACCGCGTGGCTTATAATTTTTTCTTTTTTCGCGTAGCAGTGCGACTGCTGTATGTAAGTAAGAATTTAAGTATTTAACTCTTTAAAAATCTTATATTTAGACGCTTGGACTAGTTATCCATGAGAAAGTACTACTGCTGCATATTAGCTATACAACTTATTACGCCGTTGGGGGGGGGGGGGGGGGGGAAACAACTTTGAAGGTGCCGCCGAATGGCTTTCTAAGGTTTTCTTATATTTATTTATTTCTAGTATGCTTCTTTAGCCTATGAAAAATTTATAATGAAAAAACCTTAGTAATGTGATATTGATGAGCAATAACACATTGTGAATTTTATATCCTGAATAATTTTACTCTAATTTTTTTTTTTTTTTTTTTGAGAAAATAGAAAATTCAACAATCCAAGAGATTACAACCAGCGGTTACAGATACCATATACCAACTCTAACCACAATCACCCTTTCTTCCGGGCTACAGACAATCCACCTATCTCAGGAGTCCCGATACATCCTTATTACCAACCTCAAGAAGAGACTATCCCCTTCCAACTCCATATACCAAAACCGCCAGTATATGAGTAAGGGCATCTCCCCATTACATTGACAACAAGAAAACATCGACATTAAAACCATGAAACCAAGACAAACAAACCCTCACTCAAATGAGGAAGGACTTATTAGACCTAACCAAAAACCAAACATTAAAAACCTAATAAAGAAAAGTAATAGACTGCCGCGAACCGTATTCCTGTCCCTCAGAGTCAACTCCAGCTTCCCGGAAACCGCCATATGAAGTCGGAAACTTGCAAGGTTGGCTATCTCGAAACCAACTGCTTGTATGCCCAACGAGAACACCAAACCACGCTGCTCCAACACTCTCGTTACAGCCCACCACCGAGCAACAGACGACTTTGTGGTCGACTCCAAGTCTTGGAACTCAGGTCGACAACGTCGTCCCCCACCGGCGTCGAGCCCCCGCGCATCTGCACCGCAGCCCCGCTCCACCATTGAATATGTCTGAGAGAAAGAGAAAACCAGATACTGCAACCATAAAACCCGACCACCATCTTCCGCTAACCAAACACCATCCCGTCCGGCCACACCCATCATACTCCAACGAGGCTGGAAGCCGTCGTCAGTGAGAGGGCGCCGCCGGACAGGTACCGAAAACCCTTTTATTCCTAACCCTAATCTCCCCTGTTTTGGCAGAGCTCTCGACCATTTAATTTTACTCTAAATTCTTTAATGATATCAATGACATGCTATTCTTATATATCTTTATAATACGTGTTTCATGTCACTCAATATATGTTATCCACGTATTTAATTCAAAATGAGAACGGGGAGTATCAATAGTTTAACAAAGGAAACACTGACAAATCAAAAATCTAAATGTAAATTTCAATTAACACTTCCAGTTGAGACCCTTGGATAGCTATCAAACCTTTAGTACACAGGCACGAAGCCAAGTGAAGGGCTAGTTGGGCTACATAATCAAGGCTCTGTCAAGTTCTTTAACTCTTTCTAAAGTTCTGACCTGGGTTCGAGTCCCATAGGCTGTTTTCTTTGTTATTAACCCATATCTTTCTTCTTTTTTGCATCATTTTCTTTCTTTAGTTCCTGTTCTTTTTTCTTCTTCTTTTTTTTTGTCCCTTTCCCCATTTTCTCCTCCTTTTTTTTCCCCCCTTCTTTTATCACAAATTTTCTATTAGTTTTGGGAGCTTCTATTCATACCTCTAAATTTGGCATTTGGACCTCCCTACTTAATAGACCTCCAACTTATTTTTACAAATAACCAATTTGCTATCTACACCTCTCTAATTTTCCTATAATGCCCATCGTCCAATAAAATCAATAAAAGACCTTTTTTCTTTTTTTATATTCTATTGTGAATCGGGGTTTCGTTTGCAGCAACGAAGTCGGCGGCGGTCCATAGCAAAGTTGATCGCCGAGGTCGATTTGGGAGGCAGATCGGGGTCGCGTTTGGAGTCTACTGGTTTCCAGCCGGTCGGATCTTGCGGGTGGATCAGTTTGCTTCGATACAGAAAGTCGAGTATGGCTCTCTGGAGAAGACTGCCGCCAGAACTTGCAGCGGCGGTGGCGTTGCTCCGAGCAGATTCCTGGGCTTGGCGTTGGGCCTGGGGTTCTGGGTCTGACTTTGAGCTTGGGTTAGCTGGGCCTAGTTCGTGGGCTATCAAGGAGGGTGCCTTGCCACCCTCATTTGTTACTTAATGACTTGGGCAGGCCCGGCCCAAGAGTTTGACCTAATTGGGCATGTTTGGGTTTACCTATGGTCTTCAAGGGCCAATCTATTCGGATCATGACTTCTTCGAAAGTTGGTAATTATCTTGGATGTGATTGGTGTATTTCAAGCGGCTTATGGATAAGGAGATACTCCTATTTGTTGGCTAGGAAGTGGCTTTCTGTTAGTACCACAATTGCGTGATTGGCTAATGGGAGGCTAGTGAATGATTTTGCCCTAGAAGACATGGAGTTTCTTTGTTTATAAGTTCGCTAATTATAGCGAGCTTATCATTGACTTGTAATGAGTTTGTTTCGCTTAGATTAGGGTTTCCGGCTTTTCTTACCGGCTATCTTTTTGTAAGTGCATCTAGACTCTAGCCATTGGCTGAATGCCGGCTATTGATCCTAATGATATCAATTTCTATTCAAAAAAAAAAAAAAAAGTAGTTGGATCTCCTTCAGTTTTTGAAGATTTGGAATTGCAGCAATTTTTTTTTTTTTGGGAAGTTCATCCTCCATATACGAGTAACAGAGGTGCTAGCATTTTTTCAATGAATTGTCGACTCTTGGTTATCGTAGGCAACAATACCATGTTTGCTCATCATCTCGTATAAATATGTTTTCCAAGTATTATTTTCATTGCATTTAGGTGCCATTGTCCCTAAACTAATTCTCTCCTACTTGTTTCCATAGCAGCTTGAAATGAACATGCATGGTCCTTTTGTTTTAGATATGTATGGGATAGTGGAGGAAATTACAATAATCAACCATGAGTCTAGTGCATTCTCCATAGATTTATATCAGATGGTCGAATTTTTCATCATATCTATAGAATAGTTCCACATAAAATTGCTCTGCACTGATGATGTACGGGAAGATCTTGTAGACAACTACCCATTGCTGCGTGTGTCATATAGACGTGCTGGAGTACTACTTTTTGTCGCCGCTCGTTCACATATTTGATTGCATTCAGAATGAGTAGGGCTTCATCAACTGAGGTGTCTTTGTATTTCCCATTTTCTCTCCTTTTATTTTTTATTTTTTTTTATAGCGCAGTGATAGATCTTGTATATTGTCAGCTATGTGAGCAAAGAAGTCTATCACTTTACGAAGACAAAGTCAAATTCAGAAAATTTTGACTTCAACGTTAAATAACATTTGGCGATATAAAGTCCCGTTCCCCTGGTCAGCTGCTGACCAGGGATTTTATGCTCAACTACCGTCCGATTTCAATCGGACGGTTGACATGTATCATCTCTGAAAAACTTAAATACATGTCAACCGTCCGATTGAAATCGGACGGTAGTTGAGCACAAAATCCCTGGTCAGCAGCTGACCAGGGGAACATCTCTGTGGCGATATATATTTTAGGGTTTACATTGGAGGAGAAAATTTTTCCCAAGTTGAAGACTATTACTGTTGGTAGAGATAAGAAGAGATTTTTTTTTTCTTTTCCTTATTTGTGTCTTTATTGGTAATTTGACATAAGTTGACAAAGTCAACTATTACTCGGAAAAAATGAGAGGTCTAAATACCAATTTTGGAGGTATGAATAGAAGCTCCCATTAGTTTTTCCTATTTAAGAAATACTAAAAATTTCTTCTTTTAAATGCAAATCTTGTCTGTTTTTCTTTGCTCTTTCCCCATTTTGTTCTCCCTTTTTTTCTCTAGTACAACATTCTCCATTAATCTTTCTTCTAAAATTTAGTCTCAATATCTACTGAATTATTATCGACAAAGAAAAAAAAAAGGGAGAGGATCCTCTCCTAAGCTAAGTTCTCTGCTGAGCTACCTAAGCTTTGAAGGAGATGATGACATGTGTCTATTAGTAGATCCAAGGGTCTACAAGACTACAACAAGCCTGACATAATGTATTTGCCTCTTTGTTTAACTTTTTTTCTCTCCAATTGAGAACCTGAGCACTTTTCTCTCATCTGTTCTTGGAAAATTTAAATAAATCTGTCTGTCCTCTTCTCATCTTCTCTCTCTTCCCCCCTCCTTCTATACTCAGCATTTCCGATTGTTGATTGTAAAAAAAATGGGTAAAAAAATCTTCTCTTGATAACCTGAGCATTTTCGTGCAAATCCAAGACTAGAGAGGATACAAGCAATCAGGGCGCTGATAGTCCATACCACCCTCACCTTCAGCCCACTGATGAAGACGGAATCAAATCCGGCCGTAACCAGCGACGGTGTCTTCCCTATGAATCGAAACTTGGCTCTCCATTTCAGAACGGTCCCTTTCTCGAGGCAGATATCGGGGCGGAGAGTAGGGGATCCCGGTCCGAGTAGGGTTGGGCTTTGGGTGAGACGATGTTGTGGAGAGACTTAAGGATGCAGCAGAGGGCGGAGGCGAGGAGGTCGGAAACGTTTTCGTCTGGTCAGTCAGTGTCAGAGATGATAGAAAAAAGAACAAGATAACAGAGAGAGTGGACTAAGAGCAAAAAGAGAGAAGAACACTAAAGAGAGAGAAAAAAAATAGAAAAAGTAAAGTCAGGCTTGTTGTAGTCTTCTAGACCATTGGATCTAATAATGACACATGTCATCATCTCCTTCAAAGCTTAGGTAGCTGAGCAGAGAACTTAGCTTAGGAGAGGATCCTCTCCCAAAAAAAAATCTTGTAAGCAAGTCTTAAATTAGCCCACTTCAAACCTGCATTCTGGCTACGTCCCTATTAGTACACTAGAAGTTTGAAGACCAAAAGCTCATCTTTCGTCAGCAGATACGATATTGTCCCATGATCCTAATAAAGCTCATGAACACAGATTTGAGAAGCAATATATATATTTCTTCTTTTAGAAACAAAACAAATCTCTGTGATTTAACTAATCATATGGTTTACACGTAAAAGGAACATTCATTGCATGTTTATGCTACAGTTGCTAGCTTTTATATTCAAGAAGATAGACTTCATTGTCATCTCGTCTTAAAAAACCTGAAAGTCTACAAGGAATTCAAAAGAGTGAGAAAAATCCATCCATGAAAGGGCACGCGTCCACTAAATTAATACAAAGGTGATTCAACAAAAGAATTCATCCTCGTAGCCTAATCTCTATGTGCCATAAGAGAGCCCGACAATTTTCTTCTCCATGTTTGCATTCTTCTTTATGGCCGAATTATACCAAAAAAGAAAAGAAAAAAGGAAGTATCTCCTATTGAAAGTGAACTTACCGCATCATTCAAATCTCATGTACTTTCCGATCCATTTTTCCATTTTTTTTTGTTTGTGATCTTGGAGAGGGGATCATTCAAATCTCATGTACTTTCCGATCCATTTTTCCATTTCTTTTTGTTTGTGATCTTGGAGAGGGGATTTAAACTTAAAACCTTATATAAAGTATCGTATGTAAGAGATATACCGCTAGACTTTATAAGAATGGTAGTCGAAACTAAAATAATTACTAAAATCGCATCAGACTGAATTGACTAAAACTGTTAATTTTGGTACGGTTCATTCGGAATTTCACATGTCAAGACCATCAAAGGAGGAACTTGCCTTCTCTTCCTCAAGACTCGAGATCCCGAGTGTTTCTTCCCCGCAATAATCAACGCCTTCAATGATGATGATCTACATCGTAAATCTAGATCATGGTTATGCTAAAAAGGGTTTGGAATTAGCTTCTTGTATTTCCTCGTTTTTATTATTATTTTTTATCTCTACCTCTACTCACTTCACATCATCTATTTCATGATGCCAGTGAGATTTAAACTTGTGACCTCCATATTATTAGTTAGTCTTTATAATAAAATAAAAAAATTCTTATTTTTGAATCAACAAATCAATTCTCATGTAACCCAAGCCAGAATGGCACGGATACATAACTTCCCTTGCCAACTCTATGGGCAAGTCTAGGACGTGGCATGCTAGAATCACCCATTAGACAACTAGTACTCGCTTATTCAAAAGCGAGCTCATACACTATGAAAAGAAACATAGTAAATAGGCTACGTTCAAAACATAAATAGGTCAAGTACAAAAGACTTAAATTGCTAGGATCCCAAGTATGAAACCAGAAGTGTGCTGGCCCTATATTAGCCTACCTTGCAGCAGCAGCATAAACATAGCCCATCAGGCTCGTCCACAAACAGGCCCAATTCCAAAAATGGGTATCCAAAGCCCATTTGAATTGGCCACAAAAATGATTTGGGCAGCCAACCCAAATTGAGCACCCCCTCTTATGCGCTGCACGATCACGACCAGACTCGCTGCCGCTCGTATAGGAGGCTGGTTTTGTCGTCCTTGCATCCTTGGAAGGAGGGTTTCGCTCACAGGGTGGAGCACCCAAATTGTTTTAGCCACCAACCCTTGGAATTCATAGCTTCACCCTCCCATTGCTAAGCATGTCGTCGTCTTCCTCAGTGACTCCATCACCTATCCAAATTGCTCTTTCAGATCTCGCCCCACCACAGTCATATGCCAACTTGCGCAATTCCGATCATTCCTCCCAGTCAATCCGATCGCCATTCCCACATTCTCATTAATGTCGAGCGCTATTTGTGATACCTTTTTGAGTCACTTCTGACCAGGCTGGATACCATCTGGCTCATCTTCTGCTAGCCAACTCGAGATGCCACCCACAACAATTCCATTCTTTGTTTCTAATCTCCTTCTGTGAGTCTTCATGGAGAGAAACACCAAATGAAAATTCGTCGAACAAAGTTGATGTTGGATTACCGTAAGAAGATAGCGAGAGGCAGAGGCGGCGCCAAAATTTTAAACTTAGGGGCACAAATAGATATTACCAAAAAAAAAAAAAAAAAAAAAAACTCTAAATGAAATTTCTATCTATTAAAATGGTGATTGTTCTCGGCGAAAAACAAAAACAACGAGAGTAGGGAGAATCAAACTCTAGAACTCTTTCAAAGCATAGAAAACAACTTTCCACTGCACCATGATGGCAGCTTGTCATATGGCGTAACTAAATTCTATATATCTTGTAAAAACTCTATTGGGTCTCCTGACCCATTGTGCCGCCATGTGGCTTCGCCACTGGCGAGAGGCAAAGAGATACGATTTGCTTGGTTTTGGCCTCATGCACCAATGTGATAGAGTCCCAAGCCATGACGGCTAGGGTTTACCAGAAATAGAGGCGGAGAGCCATTGTCTCTTTATTATACATAAAAAATTTGTTATAGTAAATATAAATAAAACTTAAAACATACTTGTTAATAATTGATTCAAAATACGGATTCCACATTGTTCCTTGTTGGGTTTTAGGTTTGCTTGGTAGCCGACCATTGATTATACCACAGTTTGAAACCATCAAAACAGAGTTAGGATTTGATAGTTTTTAGGGAAAAGCCTCATATCTAAATCTTAGATTTAGGGAAAAAAAATCTGGGATTGTATGGTGTTTTTGGATTATCTAACCCAAATTCTGACTGGTTCTTTTTAGATTAACAAACAAAAAAAAAGGTTTTGGGATTGTATTATCAAATCAAAAGCTTTCAAGGATAATTCAAAAGTTGGCACCGAGTGAAACTAGATTCAATTCTCAACAATCCCCTATTACTGGATAGGGTTGTAAAAATGGTGGAAATTAATTTGAAGTTGGAGAATGGATCTTCGTCGCGGTCTCCTTCGTTTTGGTCGTCGTCGGAGTCGGGTTCATCTTCTCCTCAAACTCAGATTCTGAAATACTCCTCTTCAGTCCCAAGTTTTTGTATTAAATCCTAAATGTAGAATCTGGGTTTGTTCAATTTTTTTTTTTTCTCTACATAGTATTGAGTATTAACACGGTGTTAACCTTAGTTGAGTGGAATTCCATGTGTCATATTTTTATTTGTGGGACAGAATTGAGATAGGAAAATTGAGGACAGGCGATTTCCTCCCCAAATCAAGTACCGATTACTTCTTAACTGCCCACCGCCTACATTTTCAGTTGCGCCGAAATGTTGGTTTAGGCCATTTAATGTGAAAGGTATACGGTTGTTTTAATTAATGAACTTAACTATCATCTTGTTAACTCATATGTGTAATTTTCAAGCCCAATTCCGCATCACTAGGTAACAATAAACCCGTTTTGTTGCTGTTGCTGTTGCTGTTATAATCGGATGGCAAAGAGTTTAGTTATATATGAACCCGAAAGAAATTAATAAAAGAAAATAAAATGATTCATAATTCGATGATCGTTTCTTATCGGCCATTTCAACTCTCTTCAGTTTTTATCCTGTTCATTCTACAAGACTGGAGTGATCGGCCAACTTATAGATTCCCTTAGCTTCTTTGTTCTATATTCTGTTTTGAAGGTTTCCTTCTTTTATACATAAAACTGTACTCTAGTTCCTAGACAGGCAAATGTTTATGCCGTCTCCTAACCCTAATTAGGTATATAACATGATCGGCGGTGGTCTCATCTCTTTAGGAGAGAGAAGCACCATGTGATCACAAACTCTCCTAGGTCCTACACACACATATTTTTTTTTTTAAAAAGAGCTAGTAAATAAATTAATTAATGTTTGAATTAAAGAATATTACCGGTGAGTGATGTTCCGGCAGTATAAATAATTTTGCTATCGTGTTGAATTTTTTTGTATAACCAGAAAATAGTACCAGTTAGAATAATAGTAGTGATAATGTGCATTCAAGTATTCAACGATGTTTAAAGAATATTATATATGATCATTTATGAGCAGAAAAAAAAACAAAAATCAAGGACGTGTCGCTTTTGTCCTTTTGTAAATATCGTTCTCATGGTGGTTGGTCCATTTATCCTTACTGACTCAAGAACACTACAAATTAAGCCTTATATGCTTATGTAGCTAATGTCACTCTCAAAGAGGGAGATGGACAATTACTAAGTTGCTTTCATTTGTGTTCCTTCTTTCTTGCTTTGAATTCAAAATTTTCCCAATAATCAATTTGTCATTTCATGTATCTTTCAGTATATGTGCATATACATTCTTTGTGAAACACTTGATTCATGTAGCTCAGGATCCTAAAGTTATACACGTGAAAATGAAACTAAAGTTTTTTGTAATAGCTTGATACATTATGAAATACCCTTCAACCATAGTTGAATGATATTAATGGCTATTTAATGTGCAATTTATTCCTACATGTTGAAATTACACATGAAATATCCTTCAACCATAGGCACGTTGCTATGAGATCAAGCAAATTACATTTTATTAACTAATCAAGAAAAATGTCTATCTAATAAACGGCGTCCAGATTCGATATATAAAGACTTAATAATGTTCACCTGGTCAGTAATTGATTAAGAAAATTATGCTCAACCACCCTTAGATGTAAATATAATGGTATAGAGAATTATTATTATTAAGTTGAATTGTTTTATTTTCGATCTTTGAATGTAATTGGGCATAATTTTTTGATTAGTAACTGACAGGTGAACACCACTGTATAAAGACTTATCATATAAAAAAATATTAAAAAACTGAACTTTCGCAATGAATAAAAAACGCTAGTGCAGAATCCACAACAGTCTACGCTAGTGCTTCTCTTTTGAACTTTCAACCTTACATTTCACTTCCTGGAAGCAGCCAACTGTTTTTTCTAACACTTCGTTCAACGCCCAGTAGCCCAAAAACATTGACAATGGAATAAATAATAGGACAACAGCACACCATCGCTCATGTCTCTATAACTTTGCCCATCAACCGCTGTTTTAATAGTATATAATATAAACACACAGCGTTTGGTTCATACGATTCAGATCATTACTTTGGTTTGAATAACTCGAATCAACAGGCGGGCTACCTGGCAAGTCAAAAACTAATTGCATCCAATCACATCAATTATCAGATATGCTTATCCTTCATATTCTCTTTCACTCGACTTAACAATTCATATATCAACGACTCTTTTCCCCATTGGATCACAAGCACAAGGAAAATCAATCTCTCTATATATAAACAAAGCTCAAAGGTTTTTGCCTAGCCAACTCAAACTTTTGGTTTTTTCTCTTCAGGAAAACAGAAGCACCCATACATATTCTTTTCTTTTTGTTCATAATTTGTTGTTTTTGAGGCTCACCCAACAAATACTTAGGCTCTCTGGAGGTGGGTTTATGGAATTTTGAAGTCATGCAGGAGGGAAAGCTTGATGATTTGATCAGCAGCTTACCATTTGAAATACAGAAAAGAGTTGTTTCCTTGCTGCCATTGAAGGAAGCAGTGAGAACAAGCACTCTTTCTACATTTTGGAGAAGCTTCTGGTTTCCAATTCAGCTAAGCTTGGATTTTGATCCAAACCCATTAACCAATGAAGGGCCTGGTCAAGAAATCGAACAGGTTATGGGCATGTTCTTGAGGTCTTATGCATGTCCAGAAAAATTGGAGCTCAATCTCAAAGTCCTTGGCCATATCAATAAAGAATTGGTTGTCAAAGCTACCAAGGGGGGTGAGCAAGAGCTTCATGTTGAGTTCTTTGAAACTCAGAATGTTGCATCAAAAACCTGTTTGTGCCTTCATAGCAATCCAGCCCAAAAATCTAGTTTCTTCGGGGTCAAGCTTCTTCACCTCAGATCAGTCACCCATCTTTCCAAACCTTTGGTTTCTATGCTGCTTTCAAATTGTAATGTTCTTGAAAGCTTGAGGCTTGTTAAATGTAGAGAGTTGGAGAGCCTTGAAGTAGAGACAGAGAGTCTTCAGAGCTTGGTGGTGGAAGACTGTTCAGATATTTCTGCTATTGTGGTTTCTGCTCCAAATCTAATATCTTTTGAGTATCATGGCGCTCTTGCTCAGATTGAGATAAAGAATACAGTGAGCTTGGTTGATGTTGTGCTCGATTTGAGAGATGGACCAGGAAGCAGTGAGTTTGATTGTGAGGATGTCTTGCCCATCCTAGCTTCTCTCAAGGATGTTGAGGTTCTCACCGTAAGTGGCTGGCTTCTTGAGGTATGTATAATTGGGGGTTGTCTAGAGTACTTGGATGTTTATCATACACTCATTTATATCTAATTGAACTAAAATTACAATTTAGTTGAACCAAATTTACAACATTAACAACAAAATTATCACATTTGTTTTACACATTTACATATAATTGAACCAATTTACTACATCGACAACAATTTGTTCATAAACTTGTAAAAATATCGTAGGTGGAGTAATTACCTGTAATAGAACTAAAATTACCCAAAAAATAACTCTATTTACCACAATGACAACAAAATTGTTGTCAGATCTGTAAATGAGTGTATCACATACATACAGGTACCGTAGAATTTCCTTGTATAATTGTATAGGGTGCGGCTATTGTCACCCTATCATTTTCTTTGTTCACCATACTTGTTCATTACACCCTGCATTTTAATTTTAATTATTAATTTTACTTATCTAACCAAATTCTCTTTCTAGAAATGTCCTTTTATATGATATATCTAACTAAAAAAGAAATTTTTTAAAAAAAATCTCTCATTTAATTTGTACCAATAAAAAACCTAAAATCTATTAAAGTTTCCTAATAAAATAATCTGATTTGCTTCCATTTTTTTCTTTAAGTTTCAATGTTCATATATTTCAATCGATATCAAAAGATTAGTAAGTTAACAACTTTAAGCAATGCTGAAGATTGAGTTTTCTTCTTTTTCGTGTTTTAAAATTTTACTTTCGGTGTTCACAAACGGTATTGCAAAGATTTTGATGAAATTAACACTAATGATTTTGTGAATTGAATAATAAATTAACGATGAGGAAGCAACAAGAGACTAAAAAATTAGTAATAAAATGTTACGTAATGAGATATTAATTAGTCTTTGTATTTAATTAATTGGTTATGTATTTAGTTTTCCTTACAGATTTGGATTTTAGAAAATTAGTGTACTTATTAGTCATTTTGCAATTGGGTAATATAGTCTTTTAATAATTCAAATATTTGTAGGGTGAACTAAGAAAATTGTAGGGTGGCAATAGCCGCACCCAATTGTATATTATGTTTGATTCTCAGATTTTTCTTTTGTAACATGGAATTATGTTGTCAAACTATTAATTGATAAATCTGTTGAAGTAATAATTATGATCAGTCTTGATCGATAGTTTTTGATCGATAGTTTGATAACATAATATATTACATTGTAATTTATGATTTAAGGTTTTACATGAAATTTTTATAAAACTTTTCTCTTATATTATTTTACCCTTTTTATGCTTCGGAGCTGAACTTATTTGCTATCCATTTTTAGCTTCTGACAAAATGTGCAATATTCCTGCAGTGGTTGTGTTCGGCGGGAGTGATATTTGAGCGGCTTGAGTTCAAGTTCAACAAACTAAAGGAGTTGAGTTGCATTGATTCTGTTATCAGTAAGGACAAAAGGGATTCTCTTGCCTGCTTCCTAAACTCATGTCCTTCCTTGATGAAGTTGTCCGTCGAGGTAAGCATTTCAAATATTCAACTTTTTAACATACGAGTAATGCTAGACAAATCACATTTTCTCACCGTGACAACTGATATTGATTACCATTAATTAGTATGTCACTAACTCTTTTCTCATGATTGTGTGGAATAAGCAGATTGAGAGCAAGCTGAACTTCATCCCCAGTCCGTGCTTCCATCAATACTGGCATGAACCTCACCTCTGGATGGACTTCACGACTGTAAAGACAAATACTTCGAATCTTGAACAGCTCAAAAGTGTCGACTTGGTTGGCTTCGTCGGCAAAGAAGACGAATTGCTACTAATGGATCTCTTACTTGAGAAGGCAATTAATCTCAACTCGTTGACTCTTGTGTAATCAACATTCTCTGTAACTTTGATCATGGCAAACTGTAAAAAATCCCCTGGAGTCATAGAATATATTAGTCCTTTTCTCCTTTCGTACAAGAGGCCACCTTGTGAATATAATGTTGTTGATTACAAGTCCCACATACCAATATGAAAAACCAATATTGGTGATATACTTCGTCGTTCAAAATCAGCACGAAAGTGCAGGTGCTGGGAAGGTGGGTGATAGTGGACTTGGACTTGGACTTGGACTTGCTCGAAACTAAACCAACGTGCATAGCATGGGCGGCGTGCCTCTGTCTGGTGCATCATAGAACGAACCTCTTAAGTCTTACCTTTGTATCAATCGAAGTAATGGTTAATCAAAAAAATGATTACGATCATCAGAATCAATTTTAATTAATTTTATAAGCCATTTTCGGTTAATGTTCAGTACAAAATATGGGAATATGTAAGATGAATTTAGCTTAACCATGAGCAACATTAATCTTGCATGTCGGGGTTGGAAGATGATTTAACCTCTAGCTAGCATTCAAGCATTAGGGGTTTGTTTATTCTTTATCAACTTCAGAACCACTATTGATTGTTGCATTCTCGGGGTTGAAACATGATTGAACCTCTAGTGGCCTTACAAAT
The DNA here is from genome assembly GCF_958449725.1 of Rosa rugosa. NCBI lineage: Eukaryota > Viridiplantae > Streptophyta > Magnoliopsida > Rosales > Rosaceae > Rosa > Rosa rugosa. The sequence goes on along the minus strand of NC_084826.1, from coordinate 11,629,849 downwards.
TTTCCAAGTCAAACAAGGCGACCAAATGATTTTGTCAGTAATTTGTATACAGTAACTAAATTTCACGGTCCTCCAGTCAAATATAATGAGATTGAGAGAATGAATTTTCAGATATTTTATTACACCCATTCTGTGGTGTATATAAACAGATTACAATCGTACTACAACTATTGTGTACTACTGTACTACACAACATATACAAGGTAAGTAGTTACAACAATATATCCCATTGTTAGTCTATTCCTAATAGGGAACTATGACTCACACTAACACTCCCCCTTAAGTTGGTGCATATACATCAACCATGCCCAACTTGCTTAGTGAGTCATAAAACGCCTTCCTGGAAACTCCTTTGGTAAGTACATCTGCAAGTTGCTCTTCAGTTGGAACAAAATGAAAATTAATAATTTTGGCATCTAGCTTCTCCTTTATAAAGTGACGATCAACCTCCACATGCTTAGTACGATCATGCTGTACTGGATTATGTGATATGTCAATGGCTGCCTTGTTGTCACAATACAACTGCATGGTACTCTTGAGTTTGAAACCCAAATCACGTAACAAATTTCTCAGCCACAACAATTCACACACTCCGTGAGCCATACCCTTATACTCAGCCTCAACACTAGATCGTGCCACAACTTTCTGTTTCTTACTCTTCCATGTAGCCAAATTACCTCCCACAAAGGTAAAGTAACCCGATGTTGACCTCTTGTCTATAATGTTTCCAGCCCAATCTGCATCTGTGAAGCCACAAACCTCAAGAATGTTGTTGTGTTTAGAAAACAGTACTCCCCTTCCTGGAGCTGACTTTAAGTACTTCAAAATTCGCATAACAGCATCCATATGACTCTCACTCAGGTTATGCAAGAACTGACTCACCACACTCACTGCATATGCAACATTTGGTCTAGTATGAGCCAAATAAATCAAGCGCCCCACCAACCTCTGATAGCGAGCTCGATCAGTAGGTACCTGATCTGGATACTCAGCTAAACAATGGTTCTGCTCAATAGGAGTATCAACAGGTCTGCAATCCAACAAACCTGTCTCTGTCAGCAAGTCAAGAACGTACTTCCTCTGGCACAGATAGATTCCTTCTCTCCCCCTAGCTACCTCAATTCCTAAGAAGTACTTAAGTTCACCCAAGTCCTTCATCTCAAACTCAGAGGCTAGCTGTCTCTACAGTCTATCTATCTCAATAGTATCATTGCCAGTGATTACCATATCATCCACATAAATAATTAGAGCTGTTACCTTCCCTTGTTGATGCTTAAGGAACAAGGTATGGTTTGAGTTGCTCTGTCTGTAACCAACCTTCCGCATGAACTGTGAAAATCTTCCAAACAAAGCACGAGGTGACTGTTTAAGACCATACCGAGATTTTCTCAATCTACATACAAAATCACCAGGAGAAGCAACTACATACCCAGGTGTGTCACGCCCCAAATTTTGAATAAAGGAATTCAAATCCGAAACGCGAGAACAAACAATCACAAGAAGACTCTTAGAAAAAATTTCAAATAAATTAAGCAACTACACAAATCGAACTCACAATGTCAATACCGACTCGTTCTTTAGAGTCACATATTACATTACAAAAGTTTACAAATTAAACTGAATATCAATTCAACGTGTAACCACTCTCACCAACTCACTACACAGCGGAAGACTACAAGTAAAAGCGCCCTTCTACACCCACGTGACGGAAAGTCCACCTCAGCTTCGATAACGATCACCCGATATTCTAACCTGCACAATAAACCCTACACCATAGAATAGTGCACCGGGATTGAACAAAACAAACCCGGTAAGCTTTTCAGCCCGTATGAGTAAACTCAATTAAAGTGACTCACGTCACTCATGCTTATAATTTCTCAGCTCGTGAGATAATTAAAGCAACAATATTTAATTCCACAAAACACAACCAAACATACAATCACACTAGGTAACAATTAGTAATCCCTGCATCGAAACTTAGTTCAGGAGATCACATGAAAACAAACAAAAGAAATCATATAAATCCCTGCATAGAGTTTAGTTCAGGAATTTACATGAAAACAAACAAAACAAAAAGCGGTAATCTCTGCATATAACTTAGTTCAGGAGATTACATTAAAACAAACAATTCAAAAGACAGTAATCCCTGCATATAACTTAGTTCAGGAGATTACAATTAAATCAACAATAGAATTCATAGAAAACCAAATCTCACGTAAACACAAACGAAAAATCCCAGAAACCTTCCCTGAACTACGACAGACTTGAGCTCAACTGAATCGTAACCTGTCACCTCTGCCGAGGTTCAACCTTACCACCAAACTTCAGACCCTTCGGTCCTCAGAATAGAAATCCAGGTTACCACTGTAACCTTTAAACTTCAGACCATTCGGTCATCAGAATAGAAATCCAGGTTACCACTGTAACCTTCAAACTTCAGACCTTTCGATCCTTAGAATAGAAATCCAGGTTACCACTGTAACCTTCAAACTTCGGACCATTTGGCCCTCATAATAGAAATCCAGGTTACCACTGTAACCTTCAAACTTCAGACCCTTCGGTCCTCAGAATAAACCCAGGTTTACCACTGAAACCTTCTGACTCACAATTGTCACATCACAACTCCAAATAACTCTTTCAACAATATAAATCATCAAAAGTCTACATATCACATGCCACACCTTCCAGATATATATATATATATATATATATATATATATATATATATATATATATATATATATATATATATATATTCCACGTAAATATATATATACGTAGTCACCCACTCAGGGATGCTACTAATACCAACTATAGTTTTATAAATTAACTACTAGAAAATCATTTTATATCAAAACATTGTTTTAACTTACCCATGAACCGTTGTCGATCAAGTTCATATATTTTAAAACAAATAATTTATTTTGATAAATGATTTTGCATGCTAACAATAAAATATACTAAAATAAAACATAACTAATTTATCAACCGAAACACCGTGAGATTTACTCACCTCCAGATCCTACTGCGTCTTCTCTAACAGCCAAGATACGATTCACAATCGTCCGCCAACTCAAACCATCAATCACCTAACCAAATCAAGGCCACACTCAATACAACACAAAGCACACAATTCACAAAACACACTTATACGATGATCCAACAGTCGGATCCTCATCCGAGACCATCCAACGTCTTCAGAACACTTCTACGATCAACAAATCAAAACTACAAGTCGATCGGACGGCCAAATCCTCACGGATCGAAAACCGAAACGAATCGAAAATCGAAACGAATCGAAAACCCTAAAACCCTAACATGCATCAACTTTCTCCAAAATAACCTTATAATATATCAAAACGACCGTATCGATGGGTAGATGCATAAACTGAAAACATAACACAAAAATATAGTCTGACGCGCCGCCACAAGCGACAGGTCAGCAGACGGTCAACGGCGGTGGTCAACGCCGAGTCAACCACCTCCGATGCAAAAGTCGTCAACTACAAACATGTTCAAAATGAAGAGATGAGCCACCTTCATACCTGGAGCTAAGTGAGATTCGGTCTAGATCGTCCTAGATCAAGCTTGAAAGTTGGATCACTCTCGTGCGTCTGATCATATCCTAAATCGAATTAGGGTCGTCGAAAACTTCAAACCTTGATCTTTCGCTCCACACTCAAAATCGTGATGCAAGGCTTATATGGGGATGATCAGGAGGAGGAGACAATTCCAAAAATGTCAACCAATCGCCGAGGGAATGCCGGAAAAAGGGTTTTCCGGCCGGGTCCGATCGGCTCAACTGTGGTATTCGATCTCGGTCTGGGGGCGACGGCGGGGTGAGCTGACACCGCAGAGAAGACAATCAGGCCGAGCCGAGTCGGTCTGGTCCGGGTCCGCTACCGGAGGACGCGCGACGGAGTTGGAAAACACGGGTCAGGTCGACGGAGACCCGACGGTTCTGAGGAGGCACGGAGGAGAGAGAAGAGAGAAAAGCAGGGGCCAAAACACAAAAACTGGAAATTTTGGGATTTAATGAAAAATCCGGAATTTTCTCATATTTATAGAAATTTCCCAACTTTTCAATCAATCATAACTTTCTCATACGAACTCCGATTCTCGCGTTCTACATGTCCACGAACTCGTATCGACGCGCTCTACAACTTTTGTGAAGGAAGTTTTCGGAGAAACCCAACGTATAAAAAGTCAACCTTTGTGCTCCCCCTAAAGTCATACTTTCCGAATAAAAATTCGTCCGAAACACTTCCACTCCACCCTTGAACCACGAACTTGTACAAACGAACACTTTATTAATCCCAGGAAATATTTAGGAATAATAACAAATTTCTGAGGTCTTACAATGTGGAAGACTCATGTACACTTCCTCGGCTAACTCTCCATGAAGAAATGCATTCTTGACATCAAACTGTCGGAGTGGACAGTTTAAACTAGCAACGAATGAGAGCAGAACCCGAATAGTGTTCATCTTGGCAACAGGAGCAAACGTTTCATCGTAGTCTATACTCTATACCATACGTCTGAGTAAATCCCTTTGCTACAAGGCGTGCTTTGTACCGATTCACTGATCCATTTGCATTATGCTTCACGGTAAACACCCAACGACAACCTATAGCCTTCTTGCCTTGTGGTGGAGGCACAAGTTGCCAAGTATTGCTCTTCTGCAACGCCTCCATCTCTTCCTCCATTGCCTTCCTCCACTTTGGATCCCCCAATGCATCCTGCACTTTGTTAGGTACTGATACAACAAATATTTGATTCACAAAAGATTCATATGACTTAGACAACCTCCTAGTAGACATATAATTGGCTACTGGGTATTTTGATTTGGCAGTAAGGGTAGGTTCATATCTTTTGGCTGATTGACCCCGAGTGGTCCTATTTGGTAACACATATTGCCCAACATTAGACTCATTACTACTAGTACTAGTGGGTGGACATACCTCAAATGAGTGATCTTCAGTACCAAGAAGCTGTGGGTCAGGGGTAGAAGCAATGGTAGGAGGGACAGTTGTGTCTTCAACATCATTTTTGGCCATAGAGACTGGTGCTTGGATGTTTGGAGTTGTATCTTCAACATGATTTTCGGCCATAGAAACTGGTGCTTGGATGTTTGGAGCTTCTGCTTCTAGCGGCGAGCTAATGGTCTCAACTGGATCCGTCAAAATACCACCTGCTTCTTCTCCTCCTTCTGATTCCTCCCCCTCTCCATGATACAGCTCTTCAAAAAATAAATTCTCCCCCTGAAGAGCTGTATCTGAAGAGGTAAAATAACTAATGTCCTCAAAGAAAGTAACATCCATAGTGACATAGTACTTCCTGGTAGGTGGATGAAAGCACTTGTACCCTTTCTGATACCCTCCGTAGCCAACAAACACACACTTAAGTGCCCGGACATCCAATTTAGACCTCTGGTTCTTAGGAACATGGACAAAAGCAACACAACCAAAGACATGAGCTGGAAGATTATAAAATAAAGGTAAGGAGACATGAGATGCAAGAACCTAAAATGGAATTTTTCCCTGAAGGACACTAGAGGGAAGACGATTGATAAGATGGGAGGAAGCATATACAACATCGCCCCAAAGATACTTAGGCATATGGGCACTAAAGAGAAGGGCACGAGCCATATCAAGTAAATGACGGTTTTTCCTTTCAGACACTCCATTTTGTTCAGGTGTTTGTGGACATGTGGTTTGGTGAACAATCCCATGGGTGTTAAAAAACTCTTGGAAAACATGATTAACATATTCCTCCCCATTGTCAGAACGAAGGACTTTATTGGTGCTATGGTACTGTGTTTGAACAAGAGTACGAAAAGTTTGGAAAGCTGGAAAGACTTCATCTTTGGTTTTAAGAAGGGCAACCCATGACAATCTCGTACAATCATCAATAAACAACACAAAATATCTCATACCCGATACAGTGGGTTCTCTAGAAGGTCCTCAAACATCAGAATGAATCAACTAAAAAAGAATAACACTTTTATTAGACACTCTAGGAGAATAAGTAGCACGATGACTCTTGGCCAAAACACATGTTTCACAACGTAAAGCAGACTCATTCACACCAATAAACAGAGTAGGCATGGTTGTTTTCATAAGACTAAAAGAAGGATGCCCTAAACGGCGATGCCACAACCAAATTTCACTTCTCTTATCAGAATTCGAAGTCAAAGCGACTCGGGACTGTGCTCCCGGTTTCTCTCCTGCGTATGTCTGATCCAGATGGAACAACTTGCCCCTCAGATACCCCCGACTGACTATCTCCCTGGTGAGAAGATCCTGAAAAATCACATACATAGGATAAAATGTTACGGAGCATTTAGACTCAGTATTCAACTGTGGAACAAATATCAAGTGATGAGACAAGTCAGGAACATATAACACATTATGAAGCTCTAAAGTGGGAGTAATACGCACTGACCCGGACCCTAACACAGGAAAAGCCTCACCATTGGCATTAGTGACATAGGACACTGGTGGGGAAGACAAGTCAGTAAAATACGATTTATCATAAGTCATAAGATCGGAGGCACCAGAATCAATAATCCATGTATCAGAACCAACAAAGTTAGAAACCTTTAAAGCCATACCATCTTACCACAATCCCCAAAAGAACCTCCATCTGAACTTCGCACAGACACCTCAACCTTCTGGACATCATTGACCTTGGAATTCTGACCTTTACTATCATCACCACCCATTGCAATAATACAATAGAGAAAAAACACACAAATCTCAAGCTACGCAACGGAAATAAGAAGAACAGGCGACTCCAATTTTTTTTTTTTTTTTTGGAGACCTGTTGTAGGGTTGACCTGTTGCATGGGTTGACCTGTTGTAGGGTTGACTTGTTGCTTGGACGACGTCGATCTTGAACAGATGAAACCGACGCCTATCTGGACAAAAACAGTAATCAAGAGCTGACACCGGTCTGGTGCGTGATCAAGAGATGACGCTGGGAACAAGAACTGACGTCGGAGATTCAAGGAATGAGCGGATTGGGCAGCGACGAAGTTGGTTGTTCTGACAGAAAGCGACGGCGATCTGGTTTGACGCGGTGAACTGGAGCAACTCACGTTCTGGTATGAATTGAGCGACTGCGTCTGGGCCGACTGGAGACTGACGCAACGCCGGAAACTGGAGCAGCAACTGCGTCTGGGCCGACTGGAGACTGAAGCAACGCCGGAAACTGGAGCAGGTGACCGGACGGTGCAGTGGAGGAAAAAGATCTGGAGAAGTTCTCTGGTGCCCAAAGCCAGCTGTTGAGACTGAACTTAGGAAGACGAAGGCGATCTGAACAGAGGCAGATGAAGCCGGTCTGGTCGTGGGATGGAGAAGGCTTGTTTGGCAACGTCGAAGTCTAAGAAGAAGACGGCGTTTTGGTTGGTCGTTCTTGGATGGATGTCAATGTGTGACAGATAACGACGAGAAAGTAACGCCGTCTAAGAGGACAATAACCCTAACAATAGGGTTTTTGAATTAATTCCTCGAACTGAAAAAACAAGAGACAAAGTCTTCTCAGATCTATGCTCTGATACCAAGTCAAATATAATGAGATTGAGAGAATGAATTTTCAGATATTTTATTACACCCATTATGTGGTGTATATAAACATATTACAATCGTACTACAACTATTGTGTACTACTGTACTACACAACATATATAAGGTAAGTAGTTACAACAATATATTCCCGTGTTAGTCATTCCTAATAGGGAACTATGACTCATCCCACTCACCATGGTAAATTGTTCAGGTGAAAAAAAAGTGTATTTTGCCACCAACGGCACAGTGGCGCTGAGACAAATAGCACTAACAACAATAGCCGCCGGGTTTGTTTGAGAGAGGGAAACTCACTCAAAATCATGGCCATAGCCGCCGCCATTTCGGTGCCTCTCACATCCCCAACTCGCCGATCACTCACCTCCTTCCTTCCTCATCAATCGTCTCCTTCTCCTATTCTCCAATTCAACTCTCTCAGAAAAACCGTTAGCCCTCGTTTACGCCTCGTGGCGGCGGCGGCGTCTTCAATGAGCGTCGAAGCAGCCGAAAAGGCGTCGCCGGCGTCTTTTCTGGACCGGAGAGAGGCCGGAATCCTTCACTTCGTCAAGTACCACGGCCTCGGCAACGACTTCATCCTGGTATTTGATTTCTCTGCTGCTTTTGGAAGAAATTGAAATCGTTGAAATTTGAATGAGCTAGGGAAAAGTTAGGGTTAGTTAGTTTGGTTTTGATTCTTGGTTTTTGTGTGTGATAGGTTGATAATAGGGATTCTTCGGAGCCTAAAGTTACTCCGGAGCAAGCGGTGAGGCTATGTGATCGGAACTTCGGGATTGGCGCCGATGGAGTCATCTTCGCGCTTCCTGGCATCAATGGCACTGATTATACCATGAGGATTTTCAATTCCGATGGGAGCGAGCCGGAGGTGAATCACATTTTACAGTAAATCTTATCACTTGATGATTTAGGCAGGATAGCTGCATTGCATTATATGTGTGCAAGTGTGTATATGAGCAGTATTTCTGTGTTTTAGAGAGTTTGATGTTGAATCTTATCATGTAGATGTGTGGTAATGGAGTCCGGTGCTTTGCGAGATTCATCACAGAGCTTGAGAATCTACATGGGAACCAACGGTATGGGATTGAGATGAAACCAAATTCTATTTTTAATTTTCGGTTAACTGTACATGGTTTTATACTGTGTTAGTTTTCATTTGCATATGCTAATGAGTCTTATTCCATGTACACTACTTGTTCGGACTTTCTAAACACTAGTCGTATGTGTAAATCCTTGCAGCTTTACAGTACATACTGGTGCTGGTCTAATTGTTCCAGAAATTGTGGATGATGGGAAGGTATGTTCTTGTTACCCTATATTTCAGTTGAAGTAAACTAATTGAGGTTAAGACGCGATTAACCCAACAAACATGAAATGATCACAAAGTATGCAACTTTGAAAGTATCAATACAATGCTCAAACTCCTGCTCCTGTTGCCTTGTCATGCTTCCACTGTTGCATATTCTTCACTTTAGATGACATTGTGTATCTTTATTACAGGTTAGAGTTGATATGGGGGAGCCAATTCTTAAGGCATCAGATGTACCCACTAAATTACCTCCAAACAAAGATCATTCTGTTGTTAAGGCAGGTTTGGATGTTGATGGAGTAACCTGGAATGTAACTTGTGTCAGTATGGGAAATCCTCATTGTATAACTTTTGGTACAGAAGGAGGCCAGGTAACTATTAGTAGTATAATTTCAGACTTTACAATTCACTTCTATGGCCTGCGTGCTGAGTTTTCTCTTAACATACCTTCTGATTATTTTCTCTTAAATGTATTTTGACACAAGTGATTTGGTAGTAGTCAAGATATCACTTATCCAAGAGGATACTTCTGTTTGATTAGGTTTATATTAGTTTCTTATGAATGAAACTTTAAAATGGAGAAAAAGAGTTATAAGCAGCTGTTATGCTTCTTGACCTTGATGTGTATTTTGGTTGTTTTCTTTGTCTTTTAGGAAAGTCTCAAAGCTTAACTTGCATAAGCTAAGTACTGTTTCTTGCCAACTCCATCATTGCTGACTGTAACTTCTTTACTTTTGGGTGCAATGGGACAGAATTTGCAGGTTGATGAATTGAATTTAGCTGAAATTGGTCCAAAATTTGAGCACCATGAGGTGTTTCCAGCAAGAACTAACACAGGTCAGAGTTTATTTACTATGTGGTTATGCTTTTGATTGAAAATTTGGAATCGATTATTGTTTACTTTATTATTGTGATGCTACAGATTCTTGCATACACACACACACACAGACATATTTATATGTATTCATTATTAATGCCTTATGACAGTGATAGAAGATTGAGAATGCATTAATTTGAAGTTTTGAACCATATGAAACTCCTGGTCTCATTATGACTTGTTGGATTGTGCTTTAAGATTTTGTGAATACATCAGGAAGATAGTATTGTTTCAATTGTGTGAACCCTTTCTTTCAGTTTACAAGGTTGGTTTTTGGTAAACAGCTAAAAAACTACTGAGCATTTGCACTTTCTGATCTAAATGTCTCAAAGTTATAAAATAAACTCATGCCATGTTGTTATTCTCATATGACACATATCTTCAGATTCTTCGCTCTTTCTTTAGCAGGGTGGGAAACACAGTTACCTACTTACCTGATTATATGTCATTATATATTCTAGTGCACTCTAAATGTTTGTTTCTTATTGGCTTTCATAGATTCTTTGTTCCTGTCTTGTGAATCTCAATCTGTTTGCCATTGTTCATTATAATGGTTTTGTATTCACATGTTTCATTGGATTGTGATTGGCAGAATTTGTGCAAGTTTTCACTCCTTCACACCTCAAAATGCGAGTCTGGGAGCGTGGTGCAGGTTAGTTCTTTTGCAAGCTAAAGAAAATTTAAGTAGAGTGTGATCTGATACAAGTCCTTTGTTTTTGTGAGAAGCTTAATCACTTTTAATTGTAGGAGCAACACTGGCTTGTGGAACTGGTGCTTGTGCTGTAGTTGTAGCAGCAGTTCTTGAGGGTCGTGCTGCGCGGGTATGTGTTGGGCTCTTCCGTAGAAGAGTAACGTTTTAATACTGATATATTTTACATGGAAATAAATTTCTTACATGTGCTCTAGCGTTTTTAACATCATTTCATTATAGAGTAATGTAACTACATTACCAGTTTTCTTAGATATAAACCTCACTTGTGTGAGGTTGATATCTCTTCCATGATCCCTCTATGCCAAGGAAGGCAGCGTGGATAGTGTGATACGTGTGGCCTTCAAATTAGTTTGTAAACAATCGCCCAATAATGCTGTAACAAAATGTGGTCAAGTTCATCATGCATCATTTTCTTTTCTAAAGACCACAGAAAACATATAAACACCTTCTCATCAACTTCCAGTTTGGGTATAAGTTGTGAAGAAGTGGATGTTCTATTGTAAAACTCCCATCTTTTGACTGCTGTTCTGCTGTTGAATGCTATAAATGGTGTCCACTTAACCTCATCATTACTGTAGTTTCTGTTACCTGCATTCCTGTATGCTCATCTGTTAATGCTTCTGTTTTGGTAACAGAATTGCACGGTTGATTTACCCGGAGGACCATTGCAAATCGAGTGGAGAGAGGAGGACAATCATATTTACATGACTGGCCCAGCCGAAGTAGTTTTTTACGGATCTGTTCCCCTGTAATTACTTTCAACTAAATTGTTGTATTTCTATGATTGAATCAGGATAGATTTTGTTATTCAACTTAACTTGAATTTTGTAGAAAAATTGTAAGTCAGAATGTGTGGCGTGCAGACATTGAAAAATCATGTTTCCCTTGGCTTTGTGAAACTCGAATCTCTCCAAAAGAAAGTGATGCTTGACTCTGTACAACCATAATGTCACTTTTGTTCCTGAATAGAGAAGTGTGTTGGACTGATGGGGTTTTCCATTTCTGCTTGATAATTTGATGGTGAGGATGATGCTGATATTCGCCACCCCATCATTTTATGATTTTCTCTCTGTTTTTTGCCCTGATTTTCTTCTAGCCAAAATAAACTCGATCATGATTCATGAACGTAGCAAAAAAAAAAAAAAAAAAAAATTATATTGCAAGTGAAACCGGAAACCATAACAAAATTAAGACAGTGCATTGAAAAAAGCTTATAATGCATTCAATACAATACAAGAACACACCTTTACAATTATTCACCAAAAAAAAAAAAAAAGGAACACCTTTACAATACAAGAACCAGATCCTTTCAGAAAAAAAAAAAAAAAAAAAAAAAAAAAAAACCAGATCGGCTAATATGTTTCTTGGTCTGAAACAAAACGTACTAAAGCTAACAAGATCAGAACAAATCGGAAGCCCAAAACGACACAGCTTCATCGCACAGCACTCCTCTTGGTCTTCTTGGACGACACCCATTTGCCATTGCGCCAATCTTGATGAACCCTCAGCTTCGAAACTGGGTAATCAAGCTCTTGCCCAGTAGTCTCGAAAAACACAGACTGATGCCCAGAACCATTTTCCTCCGACGAAATCGTACCGACCCACCACCCATCAAGATCGTAAGCATCGATCCTATCACCCACATGAAACACAGCATTAGCCTCCCTGATTTCCGGCGGCAGTGGCCGGACCTCCGCCGCCTTGACGGTCTCTTTCAGCGGCACAGAGTCGTTGAACTCCTCGACCAGGTTGTTGTACTGGATCACATAGTTGGTGCCCATGTTTGCGACGACGGTGGCCTCGTAGTACGAACCCAGAAAGCCTTCGAGTTTGCTGCAGACTTCGACCTGGTCTCCTCTTTGGAACGAAAAGTGTGCCATTTGCGGAATCGGAAGGAGGGAATTGAAATCGGAGAGAGTGAAATAGAAACTTTTCGCTCTGTTTATTCCTCTAGGAATTAGGGGAAACCTAACTTTCTAATATCTATATCTGGATTCTCTGCTAGAACTATATAATTTGCTTGGGTTTCAATATCAACTGTTCATTACAAGTAAACCTAGCTATAAGGCTAGATCCCATCAGCCTGGTCCGCCCTTAGGCCCAGGTGCATTTTTTCTCATTTCTTTATTCAATGAGGAATGACATATATGCAAGTTTGATGAAAAAAATGAGAAAAAAAAAATGTAAGGAACTGGCCTGCATTAAGTAATTAAGGGAGTGAATATAAAATTTCTCTCCATGCTCGGCTTTATATTAGAAAAGTCAACCTTCAAATATAGATCCATGTCTAATCTGATATCATTCCATCATTTTTGTCTTTGTGAAATATCATTCCAAACACTTGAGAAAATTAGAGTTTGTGCATGTTATCTTCAACCCATGCATGGAAATCAAGGAAAATGAAAAAGGAAAAAAACAAAAAAAAACAAAGTTACTAGATAGGAAGCAAATAATAAACAACTAATACCAGACAATTTATGAAAAGGTAAAGATTCTAAATAATAATTTTGGGTAGCTAAACCAACGTTATTGTGGCCAGCCAACATTATTCAAAATGAGTATACAATAGTCCACCATGCTACTTTATTTAACTAAATCAACTTTATTCTGGCCAACCAACATTATTCAGACAATGTTGCACTAAATATGCAATCTCATAATTAGGTGAGCCGCGTATGAGGAGAAGAAGGATGAACGTCATGTCGGTGACTTGTGGGCCGGATGGTGGAACTGGCACCGTGACTTGGTCCGGATGGTGGAACTTGCACTCCGTTTGGTATTCGAAGAGATTCAAGAGAACCACGATGACGGTTTCCTCCACCACTTGGCCTAGATGGTGGTTCAGCTCCTCCCTTTGGTAGAATATGAAAGTTTATAGGATTATAGCTTGAGGCGAAACCTGCAATTAACAAAAGCACAAAGGCAATAGACCAAAAGTTGTGATAAGGCATTGCCATATTCTTCACAAAGATAGTTGTCTTTTTTTTTCTTTCGTTTATGATGGAATACCATGTTCCATCACATTGCTTTTATATAAGAATTAAGGACTTTATTAAAAAAAAAAAAACAATTAAGGACTCCATTAGGAAGATTGTTAGTATTCAATGTCATAGAAAAACCTGAATTAAATTTGGGATGTATGGATTGTTGGAATTTAATTAGAATATTTCAAAATACATACTAATTTTGAAACATTCTTTGAACCGTTATTTACAGATAGTAATATTTCAAAGTTAGTCATTAACTTTCTTTGATTGTGATTGTCATAAAGATTTCTTCTTTTTGTGTCATTAACTCTGCAATCATATTGATTCGTTCCTTATTTGAACATTATAATTACTAACACAGCAGAGCATATTAAATGAAAAAGGGAAAGCAGGAAGAGAAGACGAATAAAAGGGGAAAAGAAAATTCCTTTATATGAGATATATATATATATATATATATATATATATATATATATATATATATGAAAGAGAAAAGATATGCTACAACTCATAGTAACATAATCTGCACGTAAAGAAGAATCTGGAATTTATGAGAAAAAGGCTACTGAACATAATCAGTAACATAATATATATATATATATATATATATATATATATATATATATGAAAGAGAAAAGATATGCTACAACTCATAGTAACATAATCTGCACGTAAAGAAGAATCTGGAATTTATGAGAAAAAGGCTACTGAACATAATCAGTAACATAATATATGTGTGTGTGTATATATATATAGATAGTATATATATATATATATATATATATATATATATAAAAGAGAAAAGATATGCTACAACTCATAGTAACATAATCTGCACGTAAAGAAGAATATGGAATTTATGAGAAAAAGGCTACTGAACATAATCAGTAACATAATATATGTGTGTGTGTGTGTGTGTGCATATATATATATATATAAGAGAAAATATATGCTACAACTCATAGTAACATAATCTGCATGTAAAGAAGAATCTGGAATTTATGAGAAAAAGGCTACTGAACATAATCAGTAACATAATATGTGTGTCTATATATTTTTGACAATGTACAGTATAGAGATTTCATTAATGTAGGGTAAGGCCAGAATGACCATTACATATCCTTCCGCTACCATGTACAGATAGACAAGAAGTTGTGATGCAGTAGACACCACGGTGATACATACGATAGGACCATTCATTCAACATTTCATGCTCACTTATTCAAAGTGAGCCTATTAACTACGACATAGTACGCATAGTAATAGACAAGTTTAAAAGAAAAAACTAACTAGAGGGTGGGTATAAAAACCCACCAGTCACTCCGAACCCAAAAAGGCCAGGCCCAGAATCTATCTGCCATGCTCTAGGCTGAACCAACAGCCCATCAAGGCTAACCGCCCCACTAGACATTCTGGACCCCAACAAAAGTCCAAAACTGACTAGGGCACCCAACCCAGATGGAGGCCCAAGCTTAAGGCCCAAAAGTAGCTTCTCTGCTGGAGACCACCCTGACGACGGCCCCGCCATTATCTTTGGCTGATCAAACATCCATCACAAGGAGAGAACTCCTGCCATCGACATCACCCAGATCAGGGTTTGAACTAGGGTCCAAAGACAATCCACCTGCACAACTACCCAAAATAATCGGGGCACCTAGAGGCGAATCAGGTCCTTGGTGTCACCTCCTAGAATCACCGCCCATATGTTCCACCATAGCCAGTAGACTATAATCATAGCAACGGGAAACAAGAACACAGTGAGGTCTGCATAACCCAACACCGCCTCCATCAGAAGCCAAACCGGCTCCGCCGCACTCCAAGTGGGATTCCAAATGAACCCAATCAAACCGGCACCGCCACCCTCCACCGTTGTCGTCTCCAGAAGACGACCCAATCGCAGGTGATCGCGGGTCGTCTTATTCCGAACCCTTGGTCTAATCCCCCAATCCAGCCGTAATCGATCTCGAGTATGATTCACAGTTGCAAGATTAGCATCCCCGAACACAGAAGGAAATCGAAGACAGAGAACCCAAAAGAAAGTCGTCAAGAGATCTTGACATTGAATTCCGGCGAAGCAGGCTCCGACCAGTGATGACGTCGACGCTTCAAAGCATCTTTGAATACTCAAGCCAGGGCGGCTAGGGTTTATCGGCGGCAGAGCTCTCACTGCCATATAGTGTTTGTTTCCCGTGTGTCTATATATATATATAAGAGAAAAAATATGCTACAACTCATAGTAACATTATCTGCATGTAAAGAAGAATCTGGAATTTATGAGAAAAAGGCTACTGAACATAATCAGTAACATAATATATGTGTAAGAGAAAAGATATGCTACAGAACTCTTAGTAACATAATCTGCACGTAAAGAAGGATTTGGAATTTATGAGAAAAAGGCTACTGAACATGATCAGTAACATAATATATGTGTGTCTATATATATATATATATATATTATATGTGTGTGTGTGTGTGTATATATATATATAATTATATATCTATACAGTCCTTCTATGCTAAGGAGGTCCTTAATTTAGTTTAAGGAATGAATTTCCATATTTTGACAATTTTCGATCGCATATTCACATCTTAACCGTTCAGTTTTTAGGTATATATAAGTAGATCACTTCTGCAAATTTTCAGTCAAATTGATGATCGTTAAGGCATCCAAAACTGCAATTTACACGAATGGTTCAGGTTGGACATATTAGGTTCGTTCGTGTAAATTGCAGTTTTGGATGCCTTAGCGATCATCAATTTGACTGAAAATCTGCAGAGATGATCTACTCATATATACCTAAAAACTTAATGATTAAGATGTGAATATGTGATCCAAAAGTTGTCAAAATATGAAAATCTATTCCTTAAGCTAAGTTAAGGACCTCCTTAACAGAGCAAGATTATGTATATATGTATATGTATATGTATGTATCTAATTAACTATATTATACAATAATACAATATATATTAATTTACGGGGTTTTATGTGCCGAGTTTAGAGGGTTTTTACGGGCCGGGCCTATGGGTCGAGCTGAGTTTTAAACACCTAAACCAAGCCTGGCCCTCTACCCGCCGAGGCGGGCCTTTGCAGGGTTTTATGCGGGCCGGGCCGGGCTTTTGTCCATTGGGCTTGCGGGCCTCTATCGGTCCATTTGATCCGCGGGCTAAATGATGAGGCATAGTCTGGATGGAGGATGTCGTCTTTTTGTGGCGTGAGATCAATCGAATTGGTTGCTTGAGGTGCGGTTGTGAACTTGTGATCATGGTCGGGTGGCGCCGGAGTGCTACAGCGACATGGCTGTCACGATCCCCCTTCAACCTAGTTTGTTGATCAATTGGGCCTAGGCATCTAACCGGGTCTTGGGCTTCAATTAGTCTAATTGAGTTGGGCTCCACAGGCTTTTAGGGATTTAATTTCTGCTATATGTTGTATTTTGTGTTTGGTCATCCTCCCTTCTTCTTTGAAGAGGCTATGACTATTATTTCTCGAGAGAATAGGTCGCAAAGAAATTTGATGCTCTGTTGAATTTTAAAAGACTTTTTTTTATGATCTTTTGAAATGTGTCGTTTTATACTGCTTGCTAGATTTCATTAAAAGATGACATTTTTTAATTTAAAAAATAATCTAAAATCTGTTGAAGGATGTCGACATAATGTGTGCCTCTACAAACTAGGGTTTAGAGTTGTAATAGGAATGTGTTCTAGGTATTCAATTGTAATCGGATTCTATTACCCTTTGGGTACCTTGTAACTCCCTATTTAAAGGGCTCCTATTATCAATAATAAACACAATTACATTCTCTTACAACACGTTATCAGCACGAGCCCTAACCCTAGCCTAAAAGAAAAGAAAAACCAAAAACCCTAGCTTTGAAAAAAAAAAACTTATCTCTCTGCCGTCAACTCCACCGGCCTCCAGCCCGTGCAGCACACTTGCGATCATACCAGCAGCCCCGCGCCTTGCAGATCCCAGCAGCCCGACCTGCAGCCCGCCCTGTAGCCAATGCGCCCAGCAGCCACCGCATCAGCATCAGCAGCCACCTCCCTGCAGCCCTCTTGCCGCTCCCTGCATCCTGCCCCCAGCAGCCCAAGCCGCGAACAGCCCAAGCAGCAGCAGCAGCCTCCCAATCACCGCAGAGCCACCGCCGGACACTAGAGCCTCTGCCTCACCGGCTAGCCGACCTCAAGCGTTGCTGCACTTGCTCGATCGATACCCAGCCACCCACCTGCAATTAGGAGGAAGAAGAACAAAGGAAAGAAAGAAGAAGAAGACGCGAAAGAGAAAGCAAAAAGAAAGGGAAGGGACCCGACCCAAAAAAAAAAAAAAGGAAAGAGAAGGGACCCGGCTGGCCCAGAAAAAGGAGAAAGAAAGAAAAAAAAGAGGAAAAAAAAACAGAGAGAGGAAAGCCCAAAGAACAGACGGCCCAGAAAGAAAAAAAAAACACGTCTGCTCCAACACGCGCGTGTCCTCAAGGCAAGAACCATCACGTAAGTTTTTGTGAATTAAAGTTGTTGTTTTCATGTATTTTACATTCTTTTATTTTCTGCAAATATTGGAATATATGTTGCCAAATGGTTTTGAGTATTTAACAAAGCGGAATTGTGGGGATTCACGCTTAACGAACTAAGAGTGTTCGTATGAACTAAGAGTGTTCATAATTAAACGAACTAAGAGCGTTCGTATGAACTAAGAGTGTTCATAATGCTTGGACTAAGAGCGTCTGTAAGCATCAAATTGTGACCATATTAAAAACATCATTGTTTGGTCTAATCCAAAAGAGATTCTTGGAAATTGATTTCTTGGTAGCATAGCTCGGAAATCTTATTATTTTAGTTTTCGTGGAAGTTTAGCTCCAAAACTAATATATCTTCTCTTCTTATTTTCAGGATGTCAAATGAACCTAGACTCGACTTTCCCATGCTTGACTCAACAGGCTCGGAGTACCATAGCTGGGTAACCGATGTTGAGAACCATCTCACTTCAAAGGGAATATTGCCCATAATCCAGGCACCTAACCCGGATCTTGTGTTCATCCCAACACCTGCAAAACATGCTCAAGCAGTCATCTTGATGCGACGTCATATGGACAAAGCACTCAGATTGGAGTATATGTCGATCAAGGATGCAAGAGAGCTATGGGTAGCGCTAGAAGAGCGCTTTGGCAATGTCCAAGATTCTCTCCTCCCTGACTTGAAGGTTCAATGGAACAATCTGCGCTTTGCTGACTTCAAGTCTGTTGCTGAATATAATTCAAAAGTTCTTCGCATACAATCCATGTTGAGGTTTTGTGGAAAACCTATCACAGAGCAAGAGCTAATTGAGAAGACTCTCTCCACCTTCCCCGTTTCAGCCACTGTGATATCAAAGCAATATCGTACTGAAGTCAATGCTGGACGGATCACGAGGTTTCATCAGCTTATCAATATCATATCTGTAGCTGAGAAACATGATAACATACTCATGAGAAATTATAATTCAAGGCCCATTGGAACTAAGAGCGTTCATGAGGCGAATTATAATGCACCCAAAGGAGAGCGCAAGGAGCGGAATCCTAAGAATGGGGGATATGAGGGACGTATGGGCCCATATAACCGCCCTAACCAGGAAGGAAACTGCAAGTTTGGTGTGGATACACGTGGTGGTAATGCCATACGTGGGAGAGGAGGTCGTGGTATCCCTAGCCGTAATGGTGGCGCCATGGGTCGTGGTGGTGGCACCAACCCTCCTAGGGAACGCCCGCAACGTGCACAACGTGCACCTCAATTAAAGGGAGGCAACCACAATGATGAGTGTCATCGATGTGGATCAATTGAGCATTGGTTCAAGCAATGCAAGGCAAGCGAGGAACTAGCTGAAAGATACAGGGCATACAGGGACCTGAGAGAGCAAGAAGTGTACCTTGCAGAAGAAGAAGAAGATGGTGGAGATATCAATCTCACCATAGAGGACTTCAAAGCTGAAGATGAAGTGCACAAGGATGCAGCAGACTTTGATTAGATTAGTCCTTTTATTTTTCCAAGAACTTTTGTAATGGCAATTTGCCTTAGTCAATAAATGACAATTGTATTAACTCTTTCTTATGTGGCGGACCCAATAAAATGTGATGTCTAGGAAAGTCATTGAGATTATTGGTACTTAAGAGAGCCTCGCTCCACCAACATCTCTCTCTACTTTCCTGGTCATATTTGATTAGAGTTACCAAACGGATAGAGTGACTACAATGTGTCTTAGTTTGATTTTATTTTGGATTAGATTTTGGAAACTTTGATGTAATCATTGGCTATTAATAAAGTGTCAATTCTTTTACTTAATGTCTTGGACATACCTTAATTCGAACTTTATTATATAAGAGCCAATGGTTTTCATGTGGAAACACATTATGAGAATGGACAGAGTTCTTTTGCATCACCTCTAATGACTACGGACATAAACGAGTCTTAGAGAAACTTATGTGTCGCTCTAGTGGGTTGTATGTAACCATTATTCGAGTTATTGAATCCAACCATGTCATGAGAGACTACTTATGGGATTCTGACACATATAGGCTTTGACATGATGATCCGTGTATTAAAGACTATACACGGACATCCATTTTCAGAACGAAGAAAAGTAAGAACCAAGAATTGGTTCGAGGAGCTGCACATGCGCCTCATGGCGCCATGATTGTGCAAAGACCGGCCATACATGGCCGGCGCCGCCTACCCCCTGCGGCAAATACATGGCATTGACGCCATAAACTCCTCTCTCTACTTCTCAAGTCTATTGTGACATTATGGCTTAACCAAAAGCCTCATTGGTTGATTATAAAGCCCATGTCTCATTCTGTAAAGCCTGTTATTTAGGATTGAGACCATCCTATGCAAAGGAGATTGAGGAAATAATTCCATTCTTACAAAGAATCTAAGGGAATTCTATGGATTTGATCAACCAACTTGCGGACCGTATAGATGTTTTATGGTGTTGGTTGATACGCAAACACGCTGGTCCCGTGTTGTGCCATTATCCACTCGTAATGCTGCTTATACTACACTCCTAGCACATAACATATGGCTACGGGCTCACTACCCAGATCATCCCATTCAGTCAATTTGACTTGATAATGCTAGAGAGTTTACATCGACAGTTTTCAATGACTATTGGATATCATTGGGTATTGATATCAAGTATCGTATTCCCATGTACACACCCAATTGGTCTCGCGGAAAAGCCACCATTAAACGACTACGATGGTAGCCCGGACAATGGTAATGCGCACCAATATTTCCGCTTGGGTTATGCAATATCACATGCAGCTATGCTAATTCGTCTACGACTCATAGCAGCCACTCAACTTTTATTTGCGTTACAGCTAGTGACTGGGTTCGAGTCTAATATCTTGTATTTATGCATATTTGAGTGTGCGGTTCATGTGCCAATTGCGCCGCCACAATGCATCAACATGAGTCATTGCAACGAATGTATATATATATATTTGTTGGACATGAGTCTCCAACTATAAGTCCTCTATGTAGAACCCTTGACAGGCGATCTCTATTTCGCTAGATTTGCGAATTGTCACTTTGATGAGACAGTCTTCCCGTCGTTAGGGGGAGATTAGAACGTCAATGTTCAACAGGAACGACATGAATTATCATGGTCTGTCCCCACTATGTCTCATCTTGATCCCCTAAAAGTGACGAGATCACATATACCTGCTGCAAACATGCCTGCAAGGATTGATGTCCCCACAAGAGGACATGGTGCCACCTAGAGAAGATGGGTACTGCACCACTACCATGGATGGTGGTATGGTGACGCCACAAAGGTGGCATAATGGCGTCATAGGCCATGGGTTCCGCTAGAGAGAGTAGGAGACCCATAGGTTCGATGGATTCTCGCCCTAAGAAGAGAGCGAGTTTGGCACAACTTGATCCATTGATCATTGATACTCAAAATCCGTCTCATGAGAATATTTTGGATTGTGGTTATGTCCAAGAGACATCGTTGGGGGACGCCTCAATGTTAGAACCAATTCCTGAGAATATAGAGATAGATCTCTACGAACTACACTAGTGTACATGAGGACGTGGAATTATTGAGACCAATAGCATCGAACCTTACTCCGTTGAAGAATGCCAACGTAGAGAAAATTGGCCTAAATGGAAAGATGCGATCCAGGTTGAATTGGATTCACTAACAAAGAGGAAGGATTTCGGGTCTGAGATGCCAACACCTCCTAACATAAAACCTGTTGACATTAATAGGTCTTCGTTAGATAGCGTGACGGGAAAAAGAGATGGTAATATCACCTTATGGCGCAAGGTTTCTCACAACGCCCTGGAATCAACTACGAGAAGACATATATATTCTCTCGTAATGGATGTCATTGCACTCCACTACCTTGTCAGTTTGGTAGTTTCCAAATAACTGAACATGCAGCTTACAAATGTGGTCACTACATATCTTTATGGGGATCTAGATACGGAATATAATGAAGGTTATTGTGAACTTCATTTACCCAAGTCAAGTGGCTCTAGACCACGGAGCACGTTTGCAACGAGGTTGAAACGCTCACTAAAGTGACTACTTGATTGGGAAGGGATATGATGAACTATGCCCACGCGTTCCCATGACAAGTTCCGGATTTGCAATTGTCGCGGTTTAAGTTGATAAACATAATTGGAACCCTTGTGAGTTAAGGAAAACCGCTGAACACCTGAAATCCGAGTTTGAGAGGAAGGACCTTGGGAGAACACGGTTTGTATACCGTGTCAATAGATGCTTAGGCATTTTGATAAAGTCAAAGATGCACTCCCATGGTCGTCCGTAGTCTTGGCCCTAAAAGGGATCCGTTTCGTCCCAGGGATGATGACGAAGACATGTTAATAACAGAAGTGCTTACTTATGTACAATAGGCGCATTATTGTACTTAGCACAATACAAGATCGGATACCTCGTTATGAACTTGTTGGCTAGATATAGCCCCGCGCCAACGCAACGCCATTAGATTGGTATAAAGACAATTTTTCGATATTTGAGAGGTACGATTGATATGGGCTTGTTCTATCCCTACAGAGAAAAGAGATAACGGAAGTGTGGGATCGGACCCCACAAGGCAAAATGCCACCTTTCGTGCTCCTCCTCCCCTCCATCAAAATGACAACAGGCACTTCTAAATATTGAAGTGAACCAAATCCGATCTGAGGATAATGTAGCGGACTTATTTACTAAGTAGTTACCAAAATCCACGTTCGAGAAATATGTGAAAAGCATCGGATTAAGAAAGTTATCCGAACTCCCATGATTGTAGCAATCAGGGGGAGATATTGACATCAGGGGGAGGCATGATGTCTACATGTTCGATCTCGAAGAGTGAAGGACGTGTTGTGCTCTTTTTGTCCTTCGACCAGGGTTATTTTTGTCCCACTGGGTTTTTGTTACCTGGCAAGGTTTTTAACGAGGCAACCATCAAAGCGTCATCGCCAAGTTTGAGCGGCACAAGGAGGAGTGTTGAAGGATGTCGACATAATGTGTGCCTCTACAAACTAGGGTTTAGAGTTGTAATAGGAATGTGTTCTAGGTATTCAATTGTAATCGGATTCTATTACCTTTTGGGTACCTTGTAACTCCCTATTTAAAGAGCTCATATTATCAATAATAAACACAATTGCATTCTCCTACAACAAAATCATATTTCTAAATGATTTTTTTTTTTTTTTTTTTATGAAAAGAGGTCAGCCCATTATATAGATTCCGCAAGCAGTACAAAAACGAAACACCCCTATGGGGTCGACAGAAAGAATCGTTCCTTAGAGAACCCTAAAACCTATTCTAAATTCAAGAATAAGACCCAGGATGCCCCCAGTACACCCACCTTTTAGAAAGTCCACACACCATTATTCCGAACAAAAATCTAGAATCTCCGGAACAAGTAAGTAAAAATGACCCTCAGAGTATCTAATTTTTGCGACCTAAAACATAAATTAAACAATTGCGGGAATGGAAGGTGATTCAATTCCTTCTTCATGCTCTGAGGCCTCCAATCCTGCAATCTCGGTCTTTTTGGATGCTTCAGCAGCAACAAGGTCACAAGAAGATTCACCACGGCGGGCCCAAAATACCCTACTCCAGCAGCCCCGCAACACAAGGGCAGCCAACTCCTCATCGAGCCAAATTTTGGGGTTATAGTTCTGGCCCAACACGGCCCAGATGGCACCAATTGATGAGGACACCCTAGCGTCCAGACCACAACCACCTCCGACTTGCCACGCCGCCGCAAAGCTTCTGCACAGAGCCACTGCTAGACCACCACGACCAGGCTGATTCCCACCCCAGCCGCAAGCATCGCCAAAGAAAGCAAATCGAGCCATATCACCATCCTTCATCATTACCAGATTGCTGCCATCATCTCCCAAACCAACCAGGCCAAAACGCCCCGGGCGGAATCCGTCAAGACACATCAGAGTCTCCGCGCCCAGAAACCCTCTCCACCTCCAAGGATCGATTCTGCTAATCGCAGTACCTCCTTCACCGAACACATAAGGATCCAAAGTCCTATCTAAAACCATATCTAATAGTCCCCCATCAAAGCCGCAAACACCGAGCATAAGGAGGAGGAAAAACAAAGAATAACATTCAGCAGCATGCCCAAGAACAACGGAGGACACGCTGGAGGAAGGAAAAATTGTGGCAAGAGCCATAGATTTGAGAAATTTGTCGATGACGAGAGGCCAACGAATAAACCCTAGCAGAGCGTCTAGGTCCAATTGTTGAACTATTAAATTGATTCAACCATTAATCATATGTCGTTACGTTTTTAAAAATCATAAATGATCGACCACAGTGGGAGTCGAACCCACAATTCTAAATGATAGTATTATGGTTAATTGACGTTCGCACTCCAATTCAGATTGCATTCTTTGCAAATTGCAATCATTATAAAATTATAATTCTCTATCTTTTTCTCTTTTACAATGGCGCTGCACCCACAATCATGCACTGTCTTCTCGCCCTTTTACTGAATCATGCACAAGTAGATAAGCTCCTTGTGTCATAATGATAACTTTTGTTCCTTGAATGACATGATTCAGCTCTGGTTTGATTCTTAGGAAGTAACAATGTCCATTTGCTCGGATTCTTTGGAGCCAATTTAGTTTCTCTTAAGATGACTTCTTTTTTCTTTTTCTTTATTTTTTTGAAAAAAAAAAAATTAGAAAACTAAATCGCTAGCTCTACACCACCCTACCAGTGAGCGAGTGAAGAACTCAAACCTTAAGAGCATATTCAAGGACGAGGGTGGCAGCAACGACAATAAAACCATAGACGAACTACGAACAAATGGAGGCGATTGGAGATATGGTTAATCTCTAGATGATTCACTCACGCGCTTCGCGTTAATACAATGAAATTATTTGTATGCATGTAAAATTTAAAATGAGATCCACATGCATCAACAACTAACATCCATTTACCGTACAAATATTATTCACACAAATGATTATTTTTGAACTTGCATTGAGCAACATTTTAATTTTACCAATTATTTTCCTCTAAATGTCACATATCCAATCCAATTAAATGCCAACGCCATTGTAGAATTTTGAAATCCAACCTTGCTATATACTTCATTATTTATTTATTTGTTTTTGTTTTTGTTTTATCATACAATGCTTGCTTCTTTTTTCAAATATTTTAGCCAGAAGCCTGAGCCTACGCGCCTGATTTGAAATTTTTAAGCAACCGACCCTACCATTTTGAAAAACGCCCGGAATCTATCTGGGTCCCACCGCTCCAGTTCTTCTCCCCCATTACAAATTCTCGTAGTAGCCGTTGGCCTTTGGACCAACAACAACAGCTTCCTCATTTCAAATCCTCACTTCGAATCCGTCCCCAAAATCCCAAAGATCTCAATTCCGATCCCCCCAATCATCAAAACCCTAATCCTCTCTGTTCGAGGTTCAGATTCTTAATTGCGTCGGGGTTTCTGAAGCGCACAGGTAAATTCTCCGCTCCCAAAATTAAATTCCCCCCGGATTTTGTTTCCCTTTGCGGATGTTAGGGCTTCTTTTAGGGTT
Source organism: Rosa rugosa (assembly GCF_958449725.1). Taxonomy (NCBI): domain Eukaryota; kingdom Viridiplantae; phylum Streptophyta; class Magnoliopsida; order Rosales; family Rosaceae; genus Rosa; species Rosa rugosa. The sequence goes on along the minus strand of NC_084826.1, from coordinate 11,604,330 downwards.
CATTATAGCAGTTAATCGAGTTAATTAAAATTTTCTGTTTAGAGTTTTTTGTTTTTTTTTTATTACTCTGTATTTGGATTTGGGGTTTGCACCTGGTGATGAACTGTGTTGGTGTTGCTTTTAGGTTTTGGGAAGGACTGAAAGATGACGTCAGTGACGCCTGATTCTAGGAAAGTTGGGACGGGGATGGCAGCATCCCCATCTCCTTTTCTCACGCCTCGGCCCGAAAAGCGGCGTGGTACTCTTGATTGGAATTCGAATCACAAGGATAAGGATAAGGATAAGGAAGTTAATGTGCAAGTTGTGCTCAGATGCAGGTCAGTTTTTATCTCTCTGGATTTTTCAGTTGATGGTTTGAGCATTTGATACTGACTTGAAATCTCTATGAATATGAATGGGTGTTTATTTGTTGGGTTGGATTCATATTTGATTGCTGTTGGAAATCTGGAATTGGGTTATAGTTATAGCCAGCTGCTTTGTGATTGGTAACTGGAAATCTTTGTGGGGTTGCTAATCGATTTTCAACTTGCTGTGTTCTTAATTAATGAAGTAGGGAGGAACTTGCAGTTCATTGTCACCAATTAGATTATAGTGTGTGAGACTTGATATGGTTTTTGACATGTGGACCATGGAAATGTTTGTTTGTTCTGGTTTGGCATTGAAGTTTGTAGCTTCGGATTATGTTTTCAGCTGACTTGTGAAATATTCATGAATGGTTAATGATCTCTGATGAGTAATCTAAACTTGCTGAAGTTAATTAAATACTAAAAGTTCAGAAATATCTCATCTGCTTATTGTTGATTTTATTTTCAGGCCATTAAGTGATGAGGAGCAAAAGTCGCATGTTCAGAAGGTGGTATCATGTAATGAACAAAAAAGAGAAGTCACTGTTTTGCACAGTCTAAATAACAAGCCAATAGACAAGGTTTTCACTTTTGACAAGGTATACTCCTAACCTCTTTTTTGGAGAATCTTTGTAATGTCCTTTTAAATCCATATGTTAATTATCGGCTTATTTATTTTACTCTTTAAATTTGTTAGGTTTTCGGTCCAAAAGCACAGCAAAAGTCAATATATGAACAAGCCATTTCCCCTATTGTGAATGAAGTTCTTGATGGTTTCAACTGCACTGTATTTGCATATGGGCAGACAGGCACCGGTAAAACTTATACAATGGAAGGTGGGATGAGAAAAAAGGTATGGATTGGTAATCGTCAACTTATTTAAATGATAAATTAGGTAATATCTTCTTTCTTACAGCTCTCACAATGTGTGCATAACATTTCTTGTAGAATGGCAATTTACCTGCTGAGGCTGGTGTTATTCCACGGGCTGTTCATCAGATTTTTGATACACTCGAAGCACAAAATGCAGACTACAGCCTGAGAGTGACATTCTTGGAACTATATAATGAAGAAATAACTGATTTACTAGCTCCAGAGGACCACTCAAGAATTTCTGAAGACAGGCAAAAGAAACCTATTTCCTTGATGGAGGATGGAAAGGGTTGTGTGATCGTGAGAGGCCTCGAAGAAGAACCTGTGTATACTGTAAATGAAATTTATACTCTGTTGGAAAGGGGGGCTGCCAAGAGGCGTACAGCAGACACTCTTCTGAACAAGCGCAGCAGGTGTGTTTTTCTCGTTCACTAAAAAAAGTAAACTCTTGAAGAAACGGTTTCTTATCAATTTTTTGTCCCTTTTTGCAGTCGCTCTCATTCCGTCTTTTCCATTACTGTCCATATAAAAGAAGCAACAGTTGGTGATGAGGAGCTAATTAAATGCGGCAAACTTAATCTTGTTGATTTGGCAGGATCAGAAAATATATCTCGTTCAGGTGCACGTGAGGTATTATATTAAACTTTAAAAAAAAAAAAAAACTTTATTGCTGGTCTGGCAAAGTTATCGTATTAGTGACTAAAGTTACACCCAGAGACAATCCCAAATGGTACATTTGATTGTTACTATGACATAGCTTAGCTCTTCATGTTGTTCTATTAATGGCCCAGTAGCTCTTTCATTATGATGCAAATTTTTATGATGTTGTAATAATTGAATAATTCCTATCTTATTGAACTGTAATCTAAAGGCATGCCAAAGCCTATGCTTGGTTGAATATGAGTTTGCAACAGTTTCTTAACTTTAGAATTGGTCTGTATATCAGGCTTACATAAGACTTTTGTGTAAAAATTGCAGGCTCGTGCAAGAGAAGCAGGAGAGATAAATAAGAGCTTACTCACCTTAGGCCGTGTCATAAATGCACTAGTGGAGCATTCCACTCATATACCTTACAGGTACTTTGAAATATCTAATATAATTTACTTTTTTTTTTTTGACTGTGTCTTGCCTAATACCAGGATTTTGTCTCTGCAGGGACAGTAAGCTTACAAGACTTTTAAGAGAGTCACTAGGAGGCAAAACAAAAACTTGCATCATCGCCACAATTTCTCCTTGTTTTCATTTCGTGGATGAGACTCTAAGCACACTAGATTATGCCCATCGTGCCAAGAACATCAAAAACAGACCTGAGGTTTGCTTGGATATATATTTGCCTCCACTTTGTTTCTCCAAACATGTTGCTTCATGATGATCAATTTTTTAATTTTTAATTTTGGCAGGCAAACCAGAAAATGTCAAAAACAGTGCTGCTTAAGGATTTGTATATAGAGATTGAGAGAATGAAAGAAGGTTAGATGACACTAGCATACTTAAATTGATTCTGTAAGGAAAAGGACTAAATCATTGTAATCTTTTATACCAATGCAGATATTCGGGCAGCACGTGAAAAGAATGGTGTTTATATTCCACGTGAAAGATTTGTCCAGGAAGAAGCTGAGAAGAAGGTGAATTTACACCTTTGTTCTGCCCATAGGATTTAAGCATATTAGGCGTAGGTTGGTCAGAGCATTCTTTAAATTAGGTTGTTTTCTAATCACACTGAATTCATGATTTCACATTTACTGAAGGAAACCTGAAACTTGAAGCCATTTAAATTAATAGATTAGTTGACTATCCTGTATATAGAAAAACTAGTGGGTGCTTAACTTATTCATGTACTGTGATCTGCATTATAGTTGTCCTATTGCTTTTATATAATGTGGCTTCATCTGTTTAAAATTTGGAAAACCTGCAGGCTAGGGTTGAGAGAATAGAGCAATTGGAGAATGACCTCAACCTCTCAGAAAAGGTAAATTCATGTACTGTGATCTGCATTATAGTTGTCCTATTGCTTTTATATAATGTGGCTTCATCTGTTTAAAATTTGGAAAACCTGCAGGCTAGGGTTGAGAGAATAGAGCAATTGGAGAATGACCTCAACCTCTCAGAAAAGGTAAATTTTTGTGCTCGCTGATAAATTTTCTTCTATGATATAGATGTCATCAAAGTCACTTGTTCTTGCAGCAAGTGGAAAAGTTTCGTGAGCTCTATCTCAGCGAGCAAGAACAGAAATTGGATTTCCAATGTGAGCTCAAGGACTGTAAGGTACGTATCATGTACTTGAAATTATGTTTATTTTGTTGTCTTTTGAGTTCATGCATCTCATCATGACTTCAAATGCATTTTGTCAGATAAATCTGGAAAATAGTAACAAGGCATTGCTTGAACTTCAAGAGAATCACCGGGTAGCCATCTTAACCCTAAAAGAGAAGGAGCATATCATCTCCAAACTGCTATACTCAGGCAAGGCAGTTGAGATATTGTTGAGGAGATTGTGTTTGTTTCTTGTTATTTGTTTATTAACTATATCTTCTGTATGTTTGATACTTGAAACATTGGTGACAAATATCTATGTGCTTATGAAAACAGAAAATCTTTTAATTGGACGAGCAAAGGAGTTACGCACTGATCTACAGACTGCATCAGAGGATATAAGTTCGCTACATGAAAAATTAGGTAAAAACTTCAGTATTTAAGCTTATAAGCAACTGTTGTATAGAAAAGTATGACTGTCTTGCATTTTTAATGATTCGAAAATGCTAAGTGGTTACTGTGGTTGCTGGCTAGATGTTAAGACAGCATACTACATGAGCTATTGCATTATTATATCTGGACTCAAGTAACTGTTCTTTGCTTTCTGCAGATCAGAAAGACAGAATGGAGGAAGAAAATCAAGGCTTGGTTTTGACATTTGGTTCTCAGCTTGACCGGAGTTTAAAAGATCTGCATAAGACCATCTTAGGGTCTGTTTCTCAACAGCAGAACCAACTAAGATGCATGGAGGAACATGTTCACTCATACCTTGCGAGTAAATGTGATGTAAGGGAGATTTTGTCTTCATCTACTTAGATACTGCTTGCCTTGGTTTTTATTATTAATAATTTAATATGCTTCTTACAAAATTAAAATTACCAGGCAACAAAGGTATTGGAATCAAGGATTAAGAAAATATCAGAGACATACAGTTCTGGAGTATCAGCCTTGAAGGAGCTTGCCAACATGCTGCAAATGAAAGCATCATCTGACCTGGAGCAGCTAAATAGTAAAACATTATCACAGACGGTGGCTGTTGAGAAGGTATTGTGTCAGAAATTTTATTTATACATGCATTATCCATATTACTATTTATAGGACGTTCTTAATTTATAGCTGTGTATAATATGATGTTGTCTTCCAGTTTCTCGGATCTGCGGTTACGGAGGCCAACGAGGTCATCCAAGATATTCAGCAGTCTATTGTTGAGCATAAGCAGCTATTGGCTTTCTCCACTCAGCAACACGAGCTGGTAAGTTTGTTCTTGTTATAATCTGTACTTGAAAAGGATAAACATATTGTTAACCTTGGTGTAAAACTGTAGGGATTACAACGAAGTTTGCATTCAGCACAAGTTATTTCAAATGCTAGTGTGAATTTTTTTGATGACCTCCATGACCGTGCTTCAGAAGTTATGAAAATTCTTGAATCTAGTCAAGTCAAACGATTCCACCAGTTAGTGAACTTTGAGAAGATGTTTAAGGTAAGGGTATCCAACAGATGGATATTAGCAGTTGGTAGAATAATGGCTGATGATGGTTTGCTGCCTTGAAACAGGAAGAGGCTGCTAGAGAGGAAAAACAGGCTTTTGATAAAATTGCAGCAGTATTAGAAACTTTGACGTCTAAGAAAATTTCTATGGTAAGTATTTCCCTCTCTTGTCACTTGAGTTAGAGTTGTTTATTTGGTATTGTATAATTGACATTAAGAAATAAATATTAGGTATCGGAGGCATCAACCAGCATCAAGCTCACAGATACAAAAGAGCATAGCATATTGCAAAAAGAGGTGTTTACCATGCAACAAGTGGCAACAGATGCTAGGAAGGAGTTGAGCGAACATCTGGAAAAGGTGGAGAGTCATTTTATGGAAGACACATTCTCAGCAGCTGAATCTCACACAATCATGGAAAACTGCCTCCAAGAGTGGTATGTTGATTCATTTCTATGATTCCTGGCAATCTCAAATTTTTATTTCTTAAAATAGCATGACACAGTAAAAGAATTCATCCTAATAGAAAAAGATGCAAATCCATCACCTGATTAACTGTTATATCCACTGTTGTGCATGAGTGTGTTGCAGATATAACCCATCCTGTCAATGTTTCACTTCATAACTTTTTTCTTTCTACGGTATGTGCAGCTCAGAGAGAGTTGGTTATTCTAGAAAACAGTGGGAAAATACCCAGTCAACGATAAATCATATGAATAAGAACAGTGTTTCAAAGATCGAATCCACTGTGAAGTGAGTTTCCATTCCTTGACTCATCATCCAATTTTGCAGTATTCCTAGTATGCTGCTTATTAAAATTTCATTCCATGCTTAAACAGGGAAAACATCTTTGCAAATCGTTTGGCACATGAAGAGTTTGTGTCTGCATCCTCCCATGTGGATGCAGATTTTGATGCTATAACCATTGACACGCTGGCATGCATTAATGGTAAATTGAATTTACTTATGCTAAACTGACTACTTCACTCCTGTATGGTAAATGGCAGTTCACCCTTTCAACCCTTACGACTTGTCTTTTACAATTGGCAGCTTCGCTGATGCAAGATCATGAAAAGGCAAAAGAGATGGATTCCATAACTACCTTATGCTTGGATCAACTTAAATCAGTACAAGACAATCACAGTGAAAGTGTATCAACCATACGAAACCAAGCAGAAAAGTGTCTTGTACAAGATTATGCAGTATGTTGTCCATTTAGGGTTAAAATAATGTTCTCAATACTTAATAGGTTGGAATTATTGCATGAAGCTTAGTATTTTTCTGATTGGTATGGTTATTAACAGGTTGATAAGCATGCTGGTACTCGGAAGAAACAAGTTATAGAAGTCCCAAGCTTGGCATCTATTGAGGAAATGAGAAGCTCCTTTGACATCAAAGAAGAGAATGTTTCTGATAACAAATTGAAGTGGAGCCAAACCGAAAGCAAGATCCCGTGTCCTAGAACTCCCTTCGCAGATGTCAACTAATTGCTAGTCAAGAATTTACACTACATGTTGTATGCTAGCTGTTCATTTGTCAAAACAAGCTCATCAACTGATGAGTAATGAGAACAAGTCCATCTATTCTGTGCTGCTTATTTACACAGTGATCGTCAACTGATGAGTAATGAGAACAAGTCCATCTATTCTGTGCTGCTTATTTACACAGTGATCGATGACCGGGCATCGTGTTCCCATTTATTGCTTAAAAGTTAAGAAGACAGCAGTGTAATATCTTTTAGTTAATTTCCATGAAAAAATGAATAACATTCCCAAGTTTATCCAACTCTTCTTCTCCAACTGATTAAGCAACAATGTCGAAAAGCACCGGGAAGTTGCTCAACCGTGTTTACGTGCAGCATAGTAATCCGCACTAGAATGGGGACAAAGAATGAAAACCCATTTAGGTGCACCAGTTCAGCTGCCCATTCTTCTCTAGAATTTTGTTTGGTTAAAAGACTGACTATTCATTCTTCATTGTTAAGACTTTGAGACATCTACGGTGGGACCTTAAATCCTATAGCCTAAACAAAAAGTGCTTTCAGACTGCACTTTTGGAACTCCTCCTTGAAAAAGCTTCGAAGCTGCGGAGGAGCTTCCTAGCTCAGTCGCCACCCACGACTGGCCACAACTGCTTTACATGTCGTTTCTTTATACCTTCCTTTAGAATCCAGCCTGGCCAACTGCTCACACGGTCTAAATTCTTATCTCTATAAAATATAAGGCTTATAAGCGAGTGCAATTTATCACGTGGAGAAGGAATATCCAAAATAATTACAAAAGGCATCGCCAAGTCAAGTCAAAGAATAAGGGTCAAACTCTTTTATTCCCCTTGAAAACCCAATATTGCATTTACCTTTTGGGTTCCTTCAACGTTGACAAGAAGGGCCATATGGTCATTTTAAAAAAATGTCAAACTGTATGACTTTAGATTCCTATAAATAGCTCAATTGAGGGTTCATTTATTTTATATCTTCTTCAATCTTCACCGCAAAATATAGCCTTCCTTTGCTGTCGTTGTATATCTTCATCTTCTTCACCACACTATACTCATCTCTTTGCTTGATTAGCTTAGCCATGAAGACAATGAGAAATCAAGAGGTTACGGGTTTAGACATGGCGAAATGTCTGATGCTCCTCTCTTGTAGGTTAGAGACCAAGTTCAAAAATTGTTCATCGTCGCCAAACGATGTGTACGAGTGCAAAACCTGCAACCGCCAATTCTCATCGTTCCAAGCCCTTGGTGGCCACAGAGCGAGTCACAAGAAGCCGAGAACGTTACCGGGCAGCGATCAGGACTCGAAAAGTGAGACCAAATTGGCGCAAAGCAAGCCGAAAAAGCACGAGTGCTCCATATGCGGGATGGAGTTCAGTTTGGGGCAAGCTTTGGGGGGTCATATGCGAAGGCACAGAATGATGAACGCCGGGTTTTCTTCTTCGGTTCCTTCTGCGGCTGTTGTTGCTTCGAAGATTCCTGTGCTGATGAGGTCGAATAGTAAGAGGGTGATGTGTTTGGACATGGACTTGAACTTGACGCCTTTGGAAAATGACCTGAAGGTCTTGTTTGGAAACATGGCTCCAAAAGTTGATACTCTGGTTTCTTAATTCTTTGATACGATCGCTGTTGTATTCATTCTTTTATTAGGTATTTAGGTCTTAGATTATTTTATGTAACATGTCATTTGATGTACTGACCAATTCTTTTTAATTAACTTAATTATTCTTTTGTTACAACTTATCCACATCCACAGTATATCATATTTATTAATTTTTTATAAGCACCCCCTTCTCTGTTTTTTTTTTTTTGAATGAAAATGTCTAACTCCATTAATAATAAGAAATATTACAAAAGATAAATGTAGAAACTACATCAAAAATGAAAAAAGCGATAATAAAAGATTGAAAATAAAACCTAGCATAACTATAGCTGGATGCAATAATGCATCTGAAGACGCACCGGATGTAATTCGGGCTATTTAAAGAATTACTAATAGTATGACCGACCATAAAAGACCAATCTTCCATCAAAGTAACCGGTGATATAACCACCCAAGCATATTCCTCGTATCTTGTACGCCGAAAAAAGAACAATCTTTCACCTATGTTATCGATAGTATGACCGACCATAAAAGGGCAACTTTCTAACAATATAACTGGTGATATGACCATCCATGCATCTTCCACGTAAAAAATACGCCAAATAGAGGATAATCTTCCACCTGAAAAACAGTACCACAACTCAATGACCCATATCCAAACAATATAGGCCCAACCCAAACCCAGAGTCGACCTAGCCCAAATCAAGGCCCGACCTGGATCCCAAGGAAGAGCCCAGATCCAAACCCAACCCCCCGGGTCCCAAATCCAGATCCGACCCCAGTCTCCAAGCCCATCTTGCCAACCCACGGCCCAAACCAGAATCCAGGCCCAGCAAATGAACCTGGATCCAAGCCCAAACCTCCCTCCAGACGCACCACCGTGTCCTCAGTCCAAGCTTTGCCGCCCAATGCAGCCGTACTCGCCTACATCCAACCAAAATCTGCGGTCGGATCCCGCGCCTGCATAACTCAGATCGGATCGGAAACCGGCTTAATCTGCAGTCACGCCGCGTCGCCACATCCACCGTGCCACTCCTTTTCACCACCATATTCGAAAGACACTTCCACCCCCCAAAACTCCTATGGCCACAAAACATGAAACCCTGCCACAAAGAAGAAGAAATGGTCCCTCCCCCGTGACGCAGGCTTCCCAGGGCCTCCATATTCATGGAGGAAGATTCAGAGACGGACCGCGGAGGAGGCGGCCAGCTCTCTCTCCCTAGCAGAGCGCTAGGTCAAACTTCACATATATAAGCACCCTTTCTCTCCTTTTACCTTATTCATTTGAATAAATTCGAATCATTAATTAATTTTTTTAATTAAAAAGGTCATCCATTAATGAAGTTCAACAAACAATGCAAGAAATGACACACCCTTAAGACTTGTCAGAAAGAGTCATTTTTTAGATCAGTAAACCAATCAACCTATTCTAACAAAGAACAAGCTGCCCAACACACTTCCAATACACCCACTTTTTTTATAATGAGCTCACAAACACAAACCTAAAACCCCAAAGTAAACTAAAAAAATCAACATAGCACCAAGTTCATGCGATCAAGACTAAAATTAAATGGTGCTAGAGGTAGAGGTAGAGGAAGGATTTTCACCCTCCACAACCTCGCCTGCATCTCCCATAGCACCTTCTTGAAAAATTAAAAGGGCTCTTGACCATTTACTCAATTTGGGTCCAACAAATGTCCACTTACTCCACTAAAAGATTTGTGTGCCCACTTACCCTATTTAAATGTAAAAAGACAAGTTTGCCTTCCAAATAATTAAAAAGTCATTGGAGACTTCGCCGGACTCCAGTCACCAGACGACAGAATCCGGTCACAGGCCGGAGGTTGCCAGAGATCCCCAGAGAAGTCGTTGGAGATCTTATAAGTCAACAGAGAGGTCGCCAAAGACTTTTATTACCCCCAAATAAAACCCAATAATTTTTATTGGAGGGGGCAATAAAAATTTAGGGCTAAATACTGTTTAGTACCCTGTGGTATAGGTCCAACATCGATTCAGTCCCTCGACTTTCAATTTCATCAAAAACACCCCCGCAGTATCATTTTATCATCCAATAGGTCCCTCCGACTCAATTCCGTCAATTTCAGACGTTAAGTGCTGACATGACATTTCCAACTCAGCAAAAGTGAGGCCCACACGGAAGTGAAATTTCCAAAATAATCCTGGCTCTTTAATATCTTATTCTCACTCCCTCACGATCTTCTCTCCCTTATTTTCTTCTCTTCTTCTTCTTCGTTTTTGCTCAGGCTCGGAGATGGCTGCTCAGCCCACCTCCGCCGCTCCCCACCGACAGTTCGCAGCGCGACCTCGTCTGGACAAGTGGTATGTGGTTTTTGAAGTTCGAATCGAGAAGGGCTTCGACGGTGGGAGCAGTGAAAACTGAAATCTGTTGGTGTCGAGGCCGGCCATGAGCTCCCAAGAGTTGATGACTTCGGGTTGGACCAGAGCAATCTGGGCTCTGAGAGGGAGGTGGGAAAGATGGAACCCAATGTGAATCGAGAAGGTGGGCTGGTGGGTGTGGGTGTGGGTGTGGGTGGGGGTGGGGGTGGGGGGTCGAGGGTGAGGAGGCCGTAGGTGGAGGAGGTGAGGGAGACGATGTGGGGGCTCAAGGCGGAGCTGCCGAGCTGGGAGAAGTCATCGTCGTGGTTGAAGAGATTGGAAGAAACGCAACCCATGGCTGTTGGTTGCTTGTCTCGAACTCTGAGCTCAAAGTGTGGAGGAGTGAGAGTGAAGCAGAAGAAGAAGAAAGGAGGAAGAGACAAGAGGTTGGGACATACAGCGAGGACTTTAATTTAATAATTTGAATAAATAAAAAATTGTGAGGAATTGGGGGTTCAATTTTGAGTTAGAATAGGGCCAGGGTTATTTTGGAAATTTCACTTCTGTGTGAGCCCCACTTTTGCTGAGTTGGAAATGTCATGTCAGCACTTAACGTCTGAAATTGACGGAATTGAGTCGGAGGGACCTATTGGATGATAAAATGATACTGCGGGGGTGTTTTTGATAAAATTGAAAGTCGAGGGACTGAATCGATGTTGAACCTATACCACAGAGTACTAAACAGTATTTAGCCCAAAAATTTATTAGATAATATTGGTCCCACGTTGTTGTCTTTTCCAAACTACTAAAACACTTTTATAACAAAAAAAGGCTAACACCCACAATTAATTGAAAATTTGAAATAACACAGAAAAGTGCTATTTTGAACTTCTAATAAACAAAAAATCTACAAACAGACAGCAGATAATTAGACGATCCAACACCACTCTTTAGCAAAATAGTTAGTCTTAAAAAAAAGGGAAAACATCACCAATGGTCACTGAGTTATGACTTATTCGACACTTAACTCACTGTATTTTCAACAATATCACTTAACTCACTCAGTTTTACATCCGTCTTTCACTTAACTCACTGTCGTTAATTTTGCCGTTAAAAGCTATTAAAATTGAGGGTATATTTGTCTAAACACTAAAAAAATGCATTTCTAACTTCTTCTTTTTTTAAAAAAAAAGACAATTTTTTTTTCAAATTATATTTAAGTTAAAAAAATCATTTTTTATTAGAAATCTCATAAATTTAAAAAATTTAAAAAAGTCTAATAAATGTAAATTGAGGGTATATTTATCTAAACACTAAAAAAATGCATTTCTAACTTTTTTTTAAAAAAAAAAAAGACAATTTTTTTCAAATTATATTTAAGTTAAAAAAATCATTTTTATTAGAAATTTCAGAAATTTAAAAAAATTGAAAAAAAGTCTAATAAATGTAGTTTTTTTAAGTTAAAAATGATTTTTAAGTGTTTTGACAAATATACCCTCAATTTTAACGGCTTCTAACGGTAGAATTAACGGCAGTGAGTTAAGTGAAAGACGGATGTAAAACTGAGTGAGTTAAGTGATATTGTTGAAAATACAGTGAGTTAAGTGTCGAATAAGTCATAACTCAGTGACCATTTGTGATATTTCCCCTAACTCAACTTTGCTACGGATATTTAAACCAGGGATCCTCTTCTTATTTTCTCGTCAAAACTCTCTCTTCTTATGCTTTTGTTTCCTTAATTTAGAGAGAGAGAGAGAGTTTAATTAATAATTAGTTTTGTTTGGTGATATTATTGCATGCACAAACTTACTGCACGTGTGTTTAAGCCGCAGCGTGCAGGTGATTCGAAGCTCGAGGAACTTGCTTGCTTGCTACTACACAAATGCAGAAACGTGCCAGGACGAGAAAGGCTAGCTGCTGATCAAAGGCGACAGTCGTAGTAGTTTGTTCATCAGTTACCTGCACGTGTTATCCAACGTATGGACCAAGTCTAATTAAAGGACAAAGGTCAAACCATTGATTTCCCAAAACCCCAATACTTCGATACTCTTCATTTTTTCAACATTGGTGACGTACAGTAAGGATATATAGTAGTCCGATCCCGTTCCAATGGTCAGCTGCTGACCATGGAATTTTTGCTCAAATAGTCACTTGAGTTTAGTCAAAGTAAAACCCAGCTTGCAATCCCCTATAAATAAGACACCTTGAAGACATCATTTGTATATCTTCATTCTGCATATTATTTATTTGCTCCATCTGCTTATATAGCCATGAAGAGAACTAGAGAAGAGGTTGTTGGTGTAGACATGGATAAAGTTCTTATGCTACTATCATGTAGGTTAGAAACCAAGTTCAAAAGATGTTCATCTACCCCAAATGATGTGTTCGAGTGCAAAACTTGCAATCGTCAATTCCCATCGTTCCAAGCTCTTGGTGGCCACAGAGCAAGCCACAATAAGCCAAGAACGTTAATGGGCAGTGATCAAGACCCGAAAAGTGAGAACAAAATGGCGCAAAGCAAGCCGAAAAAGCACGAGTGCTCCATATGTGGGCGTGAGTTTAGTTCGGGACAAGCTTTGGGGGGTCATATGAGAAGGCATAGAACGGTGAATGCTCGGTTTTCTGCTACCATTCCTTCTGGTGCGTCGGTTGATGGTGCTTCAAAGATGAAGATTCCGATACTAGTGAGATCGAATAGTAAGAGGTTGATGTGTTTGGACATGGACCTGAACTTGACGCCTCTAGAGAATGACTTGAAGCTGTTGTTTGGGAATATGGCACCAAAAATTGATACTTTGATTTCATAAATTGATGTAATTGTCACCAACTGATCAACCTTGTATTCATTCTTTTATTTATTTGTTGTAAATTATCATTAGATCAATGTACTTACCATTTTTACTGTCTTTTAATCTTTTTGATAATTATACAATTCAGCTCTGCACGGATCAATCCCGAGATATGTAATCGTTGGTTTGATTGAATAAAAGTTGACTTTTCTCAACAAAAAAAAAAGCTTTGCACGGCAGCACGTTAATTTTATAATTTACACTAAATTGTTGTTCACTTTGTTCTACTTCTACATTATCCTAACTATATAGTTTAACTAACGCAGCGTGTTTCCCGTAATTAATCCATTAAGCAGTTTGAAGTAGCTACAGCTTGCGTATGATCATATGTTTGACTCTTCTAGATGTTTCAGGTCAGAGGTCCATTCAAATATATACAGAACAACTTAAACCTTCTTAATCATCTCCCAACTAGTGGATTTCACACCGAGTAATACTCGGCCAACCATTATTAGATCTAGATTAGAAAATAATAATATTCCAACTTAGTATTCCACCCTGGCCTAATATAGACGACACCAGCTTGTTTAATAATAGAGAGAAAGCCAGGCAATTAAGGGGCTGTTCGGTATCATTTTGCGATACTGTTTTTTGTTTTACGAATTCAAAAACTTATGTAATCTGCGTTCAGTGCATTAAATTTGAAAAACAAGGAAAACAAATTTTAGGAAACAATTCATGCAAGAACTATGAATAAATATGGGAAATGACTTTTTGACATTTTCATTGTTTCCTGAAAACAACCTGCCCTGCAATTAGAGAAAGTGATATATATATTTTTTACTTTTAAGCACATAGATCCACAAACTCTTCTCCTCTCTTTTGATCTTTCTCTCTTTCTTTCCCACTGTTAATGTCTAAAAGTTCGGCGGTAGCTAAACCTTTGTTAACGCTGATCCGGTGGGCGGATCGATACTTGTGGTGCTCTCAAAGCTTCCGCTACCTGTCAAGTAAAATACAAAGGGCGTCAGAGGGAGACCACGCTGGGCGGTCTTCAACTCGCCGATGCCTAAGTTAGTCAATGTATTTATGTTGACAAAGTAACAGTAGGTAAGTATTAAATGCGTAATTAATGAGGAGAGATGAGAGAACCTTTTATAGGTGAAGAAGAGGAGGTTCTTCTCTTTGTTTTCGATGTGGGACTGAAATGTTTCAGTTCCCAGCTCTGGGAGCTACTGATGCCATTTTGGCACGGCGCGTGGCGGCGCGTCGGCGGTGATCTGGGGGTGATCCGACGCTGAGGTTGTAGCCCGCCTGACGGTGTACCTGTATGTCATTCCTTTGGTTGGAATTAGTACCTTTGGCGGTACAATGAGCGTGGCCCATTATAGCTAATTATGCTTGCAAATGTACATGTATGTACACCCACAATTTCCACTAAGACTTATCCTCTCTTCTATGATCTCATCTATACTTTATCTGCTGTTTGAACTTTCTTCTTCCCCGTCTTTTTCAATCAATTGAAACTTGCAGAATCATGCAGTAGAGAAGAATGAAGGATTTAGAAAATCCCTCTTTCACGTGTCAGATCTAATTTATACGGATGATTTAGGAAGAAAGCTTCAGTATTTTATGCTTCAATATAATTTGATTATCTCATGGGCAAGAGGAATTAACAACTAAGGTTGAGATATTTGATTGAAATATCTTTTTGAACTAAAGATTCAAGAGCTTGCAACTTCATATGATATATTTTATAAACAAAATTGAGGGATTTGATTCTTCTTGTTCAATTTCATTCACAATACTCTGTTTCTTTTCTCATAACAACCAATAAAGGATTCATAATCAATACAAACAAAATAGTCAATCTTTCATGATTACTGAGGAAAAACTAAATTGAGTGTTATAGATTAAAGGGTATGCGGAGAAGGATGCTCGAGTCAAAGTGAAAGGACGGAAGCGTTTTCTGAAGCTTCTTAAGGAGGAGGAGGGGAGTGATTCCTCTCCGGGGAAGGAAAAAACTACTCAAGCTGATGAGGTGATGACTTCAGTTGTGGGGAAAGCTTCAAGTGAAGAGGTGATGACTTCAATTGATGTGATGGGGAAGCCTAATGGTGAGCAGGTTTCGATGGAGGAGACGGAGGTGACTCCGGCTATTAGAGAGGACCAACTTCCAGTTGGGGAGGTGAAAACCTCAACTGTGGGAAGTGTGGCGGCGTTATCTTCTGCTTGAGTAGAAGGAATCGGCAAACAACAAGTGATTTCGTAGGTAGTTTTATTTAAATTTGGAGTTTATTTGTTGTTTGTTTTTGTGCTTCATAGTTAAAAGGTGGGTGTACTTAGTGGTATACCTTTTGTTGGGTGTGCTTGTTGGGTGTACTCTGTGTAATGGCTTTTTCTGACGGTCCTATGGGCAGGCCATTATTGTACTGCTTGCTGAAATGCGTAATGAGATTGACTTCAACTAAAAAAAAACTGAGTGTTATAGATATATATATATTTTTTTTAAATGATAGATATGTTTTTAATATTTCAAGTTTTGAAATACTTGTACCGAACATGTATTTACATCTTAAAAAACTTATAGTTTAATTCCCCGTTTTCATTCTACAATCCAGTATTACAAAAATAGTTTCATAAAACGTTACAGGACACACCCTAAGAATCTCATTCATTGGGTTTTGACTACTCTATACGTCAAATATTAGTATGTCTTGTATTTATATATCTAATTTAAATTTAAATTAAACAATAGTATATAAATAAATAAAAATGACTAAACAAAATATATATTTAGATTATTAATAGAGAGTAGGTAGGGGAAGAATTTTTGGGGCTCTCTCCAAAATCCTAGGTCGGCGGCAGGTTTTCGCACTGAGAGATCGCCCTCGTCCGGTGGCGGCCCTGGCATAGATCTCGCCTACGTCGCTCGGTTTGTTGCCGGACGAGGATTGATGCTAACATTCTGGGGATCTGGAGGGGTGTTGGTCGGAGTTCTTGCAGGCTGGTTTTTGCTTCAGATTTCAAGTGGAAATCTCTGGGATGCGATGCCATGCGGTGCAGGATCGAAGGACCTCGTTTGATGCTCCTGGGTCGACGTGATAAGGATCAGAGGGTGCTAGATCGGGGGAGGTTCGGGTCGTGGCGGCTTGGTTCGTGGGTTTGGGTCGTGGCATTTATTCGTGGTGACGAGGATCGTGGCGGAGCAGTCGTGGCGGCGTGGGTCGGCGGAACTGCAGCGTTGGTTCAACGTTTGTTGGAGATGGAGGCTGGGTCTGGGCTAAGCCAGACCTAATGGGCTTGGGCGGACCTTCTCTTGGAGTGCTCTAGACTGGTTATTTTGGACTAGGGTTAGGCCCAATTCTATGTTTTTTAATTTTGTCTAAATTACAATAATTCCTTGTATTAGGAAGCTAAGCAATTGTGCGTATTTTAAGTACCTCTAGCGCCTCTGAAGTAGTATCAAAGGAGGGGGGAAGTCTAAGGTGTGTTGATGTTTGTCATACATCAACTTTTTAATTAATATATATTAAATTAAATTAGTTAGTGAAACCTGTTGTACAGGTCAACAGGTTATCCACTTATAATTTGACATGTGTACTTAAAAAAAATAAAAATTATCATACTAAGTACTCATTTATTCTTTTATATGTAAATCGTTCAAAAACTTGTAATGAAGATCGTAAATGTTGTAATTACTTTTATTACAACTATAATTATCACTAAATACGTCCAATGTCGTATTTTGTTGTAAAATGCCTCATCGATGATATAATTTACAAAAGAAAGGACTCTAGTTACAAAAAGAACAACTGGATTACAAGAATAAAGACTTGAAAAGTTTTAGGTCTAATATGATTATTTACCATATAAACAAAACATTTGTTGTAGCATTGGTAAAGGGATCGTTTTTTTTTGTAAATGGATCATATTTCATGTAATTATCATAAAAACAACCATAATTACCACTTTATACCTCAATTGTTGTAATTTATAGTAAAATGCATTGTCAAACGAGTAATTCTCTCATGGATGATGAGATTTACACAAGAAAAGTATTAAATTACAAAATATAGAACTTTAATACACAATTAAGGACTCGCGCCTCATTTACAATATATACATAAAGTTTTACCACTTTGACAGCAATTCGTTGTCACATTAGTAAAATGGTTCTCAGACTTGTAATATAAAAAATTACCACAAATAAGAGTTTGATTACTACTTCTACAACAATTTGTTGTCAAACTTGTAATATTGAAGAATTACCACAAATACAACTTTGGTTATTACTTTGGACCTCAATTGCCGTAAAATCTAGAAAAAACATTGTCAAATAAGTAAATAACTCCTAAAGGACAGTAGTTACAAAATAGACAACCTTATTACACCATAAATGACTCACTGCAAATTTACTTAAACATATGAAGTTTTACTATTATAGCAACACATTCGTTGTTTTATTAGTAAAGTGAATCTGAAAACTTGTAATAATGAAGTATTAACTATGTTTTTTTTTTTTTTTTTCCGAACTGAGGATTGGGGTTCTCTATTTCCCTTTCTCTTCCAGCGTCCTTCTTCCTTCTTTCTTCTTTGTCAGAGGCGCTCAGATTATTTGCTTCTTCTTTTGTTGTCATTTTTCTTCTTTCTCTATCTTTTACTTCCTCATCTCTCCTCCAGTCGCTCTCACCCTCAAAAACCAGATCGAAAAACATACCAAACACCAAACAACCAAATCTGAATCGTACCTTCGCCATCCGTTTCGTCATCCTTCTCTCTCAGCCTCTCACATCCTGTTTCATTTCCTATGAAACCAATCTTGGCCCAAAATCCGTAATACCCAAATCAAAAAACCTAACACCTCAGCCCCAAATACCTCCTCCAATCACACGTGCTCTCTCGACTTCTTGCTTAGCAATCAGTTGCTTGTCACACTCGATTTCTGTTTAGCAATCGAAATCTTGTCGCTCGTTAGGTATTTTTGGCTTTTTGGTATATGTTTGCAGTTTATTTTCCGTAAATTGGAGTTGATTTTGGTTAGTTCTTTGGTTTTTGAATGTGATTCTGAAATTTTGTTCCTTTAATGAACTTTGGTCCAGTAAAGCTTTGAAGATAAGTTATAGGTTTCTGGTAGTGATTTGGCTTGAAATCTGGTAGTGATTTCAATTTGCAGCAGTCAATTTGAAGGTATTGGAGTTCGATTCGCAGCAGGCCATTTGAAGGTATTGGAGTTCGATTCGCAGCAGGCCATTTGAAGGTATGATTCCAATTGATTTCATTATAAATCTGGGTTTGAGTTGTTCCGTTTGGATAATCATATAGAGTAAGTGTCTATGCTTTTGTGGAGAATCTTTGTGGGGTATTCCAGCTGCTATCCTTTCACTGGTGAATGGGAAACCTCTGATCTATATGAAGTTCCCTTCTGCTTCTGCCAATGAAAAAGTCGAAAAAGTTTTATCTGGTCATTAGAGTATATCATTATAAATTTAGTTGCTGGGTTGATTTTTAGGTGATTGTGTTTATAGTGCAGGTGATTGTGTTTAGTTGCTGGGTTGGATTTCATTTAGAATTTGTCAACAGTATGATTGTTGGTAATGTATGAATTGTTTTGATTGTCAGGCAAACTTGATTAAGTTTTTATAATTGAGAAATCGGAAGCACCAGAAAAACAGATGTAGGGTTGTAATGTGTACCTTCAGTTAATAATTATAGGGTTACAGCATCTTCTCTTTCGCCTCCTTGCCTGCACTCCTCAAAATCCGTTCTGTCTCTTGGTCCACCTCTTCAATCATATAGTTTTTTATGTCTTCAAGGAAAACAATAATGACTACAGTTAATTTTCAGCAAAATGATCATGTACTTGCTGCAACTCTGCTAGGTTGAATTGTGCCTTTACCTGGATACGAAGCCTTGCGCAACTCTGCTAGGTTGAATGATGGTAGTTGTTGAGTGAACGATGGGGTGGCCGAGATAGTTTCTCGTCTTTAGGAATTAGGGTTTAGGTCGTGGACTATAAGTTGTAGGGTTATAATTTATGAACGAAATTGATTTATCATGTTAGAGATTTAATTATTCTTTTCCCTTTTCCATTATCATAAAGGATTTTCATTTAAATATATTGAAAATCCTAAACCCTAAACCCTAAACCCCAAATCCTAAACCCTAAACCCTAAATTTTTCAGTTATTTAGAAACTACAATACAATTCCTAATCCGTATTAAATGTTGTTTAACAAATTTCAAAACAACAAGATATATTCATTACCCTAAACCCTAAACCCTATTCCCTAAATTTTTATATATTCATTACGAAGCTCCTCGATAGGATATTTCTTTCTCAATGAAATATATGATTCTTGATAAGACATCTGCTCCTTGATGAGATATTTCTGTCTCAACGAGATACCTCTTCTCCTTCACAGGATATCTGCTCATCGACTACATATGTCTTTCTTGAGAAGATATCCGATCTTCGACAACATATCTCACCATCTAACAAGATATCTGCTCCTTGTCAACATATCTCACCTTAACAAGATATCTGCTCCTCCTCGACAACATATCTCAATATTGACAAGATGACATATCTCACCTTAACAAGATATCTGCCGCTCCTCGACAACATATCTCTCCTTAACAAGATATCTGATCTTCGACAACATATCTCACCATCTAACAAGATATCTGCTCCTTGTCAACATATCTCACCTTAACAAGATATCTGCTCCTCCTCGACAACATATCTCAATATTGACAAGATGACATATCTCACCTTAACAAGATATCTGCCGCTCCTCGACAACATATCTCGCCTTAACAAGATATATGCTCTTCGACAACATATCTCAACATTGACAAGATAACATATCTCACCTTAACAAGATATCTGCTCCTCCTCGACAACATATCTCGCCTTAACAATATATCTGCTCCTCAACAACATATCTCCTATTCAATAAGATATTTGCTCTTCAACAAGATATTTCTTTCTCAACGAGATATATGCTCCTCTATAAAATAGTTCACTTATAGATTGCATTACCATAGTTTAGAGCTCAACTACAAAATTTATCTCAATTCGTTTATGTTTACACTTTGACCACCTTTGTCACCTGAATAAGGATTCTTCAATCATATTTTTGTTAATTCCACGCTAGTACATCAAATATAAGCGAAGTGAAGTGCGATCCGTGTACTCCTTTGTTCTATTATTTCAGCCGTCAGATAACGAGTTCTGCTCATTTGTTTTTCACGCGGATCGAGCTTTCTAGCCGTCGATTTAATCCAATTGAGTTTTCAATACAATTCAGTTTTTTTTTCGTGCAGCGCCTCTTCTCTGTTTTCTTCGTGCAGCGCCTCTTCTCTGTTTTCTCCCTTAACTCTCTCTCTCTCTCTCTCTATCGGTGCTCTTGGGACGACGTCGTTCCTCCATCGCCGCCTCCACCTTTGCTACTCTCGGTGACCAGATCAAGTTGGGTCTTTGCATCTGCAATCAAATCCGGGTATTGGGGATATGCCGGAGAGCTTCGCGGCGGAGATTATAGCAAAGGTGTTTGTTTGGATTGATTTCTATTTGGGTACCCATGATCTTTAGAGAAGTTTGCGTCTTTGGATTGATTTGGTGTGAAATTTGACTGTTTGATCCCAATTTTTATGTTATAGGTTGCTGATCAACTTAGAGAAAGACTCAATTTTTGTATTTCAGAAGTACCATAAAGGTAGATACTTTCTTGCCCATCTCTTAATTTCTTGCCTTGATTATTGTTTCAGGTCGTGTTTCAAACTGCACCAGGTCGAGAGTAAGGTTGATGAATTATTGGGATAGGTACTTGTTTCATCGTGGTGATAATAAGATAGAGTGCTTTGGCATTTGCTGGTCTTTCAATGCCACAGTCAATGCAGAGATAAGTGATGACTTTTTTCGAATCACCACGTGGATCCAAATTGCAGTAAGGTGTAATGTTAAAGTGCTTCACCTTGAATTCACTCAAAACAACTTGAATATAGTTGTGTTACCATCTTGCATCTTTCTGTCTTTCATTGCCATTCTTTGACGGAACTCTATGTGAACTTGGGTGGGGGTGATATTCAATCACCCTCCTTGTCTTTTTTAAGTAATCTCCAGCACTTGGAGTTGAAGGATGCTATGGTTGAAGATGACCGGTTTTTCAAATGGATATCATCTTCCTGCAAATGCATCAAGGAATTATGTCTTGAAAATGTTAGTGGAATAAAAAATATCACTAATGAGAGCTCGTCTTTGGAAAGATTTAGTTATGTGTTTCTTTTTGACAATTATGAGCTCTGGGATCTTAACATTTCAGGGGAGAAACTTGAAGAAATATGTATACGCTGGGAATTTGATTCAAGTGATGATTCAAGATGTGGAATTTATTGTACTCTGCGTTGGTCAATTTAATGCTATCTTTTACCGAGAATGTTCTTGTACCTTCGATATTATTGTTATTTTGTATTCATCATCAGTAGCCTCTGTTTTGAATGGTCAAATTACTAAGTTTCAAAGTAACTCAAATGAAAATCGCCAAAAGATAACAGAAGGATAAAATGATGGCCAAAACTGATAAAGAAGTTGTTTGCTAAGGATAATATGCCCAACACACAATAAGATGTGTATAAGCATAAGAAAGGATTTAGACAGATCTTTTGCACCGAAACTGAAGTAATGATAGTAATCATAAATAACTAATATGCTGCTCATTGTAAACAAAATGTACACTAACAAAATTAGATTGACCATAACTGTTGGTCAATAATTGAAAAATTCTTTGTTTACAGAAAACAATTATTACTCTGTTTCAACCAAATGTTTCAAGCTCTATTTCGTCGACGTTTTTTCTGCGGGCATGTCGTTTTTGTGTGTCCATAGTTTTTGCACCAACTACACTGTCTAGATTTTTTAATACTTGTGGTCTTTTGGGTGCCTTTGGTCCTCACCTTGATTGGATCTTTTATAATATTACTGCAGTGCTCTGGAGTAACAATTTTTTCTTTCTCTTGCTTTCACAAGTCTGATAGTATGGGCTCTAGTCTGATGAATTCTCTGTTCAAGATGTCCGTGCCCTCCTTTGTTTTCGATGCAAGAAAACATAGTTTACTTCCAAAACAATTTAAATCGCCGTACCTGCACGATATATGATTTATTATTTATTGTTCATCATACTATAACAAGACATCAGTTAAGATTTACAAACAAGCCTAAAACTAATCATAATGTGTTGTCAAAAAAAGAAAAGAAAAGTAAGTGACATTGTTAATGTAAAACAAGAAGAATTATTGAATATAATTAAATGAAGTATGTACCTGGCAAATTCTATAGCTTCATTAGGGACGTTGTCTTCATGAACTAATATTTGCATATCAGATTTTGCAGACTTCGTCCACCTCTTCATTAATAAGGATGAAGGAATCTCATTCATACGCTCATGTTTCATAATGTTAAATATATGACAACATGGAATGCCTTCGCATTCAAACAGCTTACATGAACACTCCATACGAGGATTGTTTTCATCAGGATAGTAAACTGTCATGTACTCAATCTCTTGCTTGTTGTCATTGTAACTAGATGTAAAGTATACACGACTTGAACCAAACACCATAGTTCGAGATTTTATTAAATCGCCGACCCCATCAATCTCGTTACGTACATGCTCAAACATACTATCAGTGAACATAGTACCTGCATGATGTTCCATGTTAAAAAAAAAAAAAAAAAAAAGGACATGAATAAAGTTATGTGTCCTAAAATCTTTAAGTAGATGCTAAATCTTCAAGTGAAAATAATACCTGCATGATCTTCCAATTTTCGAAGTGAAGAAGTAAGGACATGACTAGAGTTATTGGACTTAAAATCCTCTTCCACAACCTTGTTCCTAAGCCGTAACAATGCCCTATCAAGTGCCGGAATAAGTTCAAATAATTTCACACCGTTTATCAGATAACCCTTCATATAGCTGTTCATACCCTCACATCTCTGAGTGCTTCTCATACGGGCAAAAAATTGGCCACTAATAAATGCCTCTGCCCATATTTGCCTCTTTTCATACATCATCTTAACCCAATCCTTATTGTGGAGATCATGTGTGTTAACCATAGCATTCCAGCGTTTTTCAAAACCATCTGGAGTGACTTCATCCCACATACAACGTCTAAATTCAGAAAAGACACTGTTCTTACGCAGGTGCCTCCGGGCATTCTTTGCTATGTGCCATGTACACAGACGATGAGGACAACCAGGGAGTACCACTTCAATAGCCCTTCGCATTGCTTCATCCCCATCAGTCAAAACAGCAACAGGCCTTTTGTTATTCATAGACGATATAAAGGTCTCCAAAACCCATGTGTAAGTCTCAATCGTTTCATCCATGAGTAATGCAAAACCAAAAACTGTGGTCGATAAATGATTGTTTGAACCAACAAACAACACTAACGGCTTCTCATAAGGATTGGTTTTGTAGGTACTATCAAACACCAAGACATCTCCAAAACAAGTATAATCCACTAGAGAATTAGAGTCTCTCCAAAACATATTCGCCAACCTGTTATCTTCATCTATGCTAAACTTGCAGTAGAAATGCGAGTCTGTGGCAACTTTGCCTCTCATATATGCAAGTGCAGCTTCTGCATCACCCTCAAGTAAAATTTCTCGGCGTCTTGAATCTAACTTGTTGTACAAGTCCTTCATAATAAACCCGACATTCTTAAAACCTCCTGATCTATCAACAATGTATTCATATGTATGACAAGGCTTAACAGACACTCTCTGCATAGATGTGGCCAGTGCTAAATGATGATCTTCAACTGATCTGTGTGATCGAAGAAGATGCGACTCATGTGCTTGTGCAAGCTGATGTGAGTGGTTCGTTATGAAATCATCAACAATATAGGCATTAATATTCGAACGGTACCTTACTTTGAACAAGCATGGACAACTGAATCTTGTTTCTTTTTTTGGCCTGCGAACTCTTTTCTTGTTACTCATGTACTCTTCTCTTCTTTTCCCTTGAGCAGAACAAACCAATCGCAATGAAGTGACTCTCCCTGTTGTGCGTATACTTAATCTCTTGTAGTCGTTTCTAACATCAAAACCCATGGCCTTTGCATAAGCATTGTAAAAGGACTCAGCTTCCTCCACAGTATTAAACTCCTGCCCTTTAAGATCTTCTGTAGACAACTTATCATACCGAACTCCCTTATATTGCATTTCATTACAGTCACTTCCATTACACATTGAAGATTCATACGATCCATCCATGCCTAAAATAAAATAAAATAAATTACAGAGATTGAGATTACAAACTAATATGCAACATATAATTAGATGGATTATCTATATCAAATTGAAACCTGTAGGATTATTAAAACAAAATTACTGTACTGGGAACAATATGTACGTACATAGTAGATCAATTTAAGGAAGAAACAGGGTTTGGGATTTGTAAAATGGAGTCTTTTGGGTGTTTTGGAATGTGGAGTAGATGATGCTGAAACAAAAGCTAGTTCCTCGTTTATATGGAAGATCAAAGTAAAAAGATTTTAGTTTATTGTCTCCTTCCATGACAATAAATGAATCAGCAGCTAGGCCTTTTTTTTTTTCTTTCTATTTTCAATAATGTTTACATTGGTTCAACTCAAGTGGGATGAGAATAACAAAAAAGATGCCTCAGTTTCCACCTGCAAGCCAACAAATAAGGTGCACCCAGATTTCATATTTAATCTTGAATATCCAAAAGAATTTTTACCTTCAGATTGGACTACAATACATGCTCAAACTATTAATCGATAACAGTTACTTTCTATGTAGAAAAGCAGAAAATTGTCCTCAGTGCTGCTGTATCTTTAGTAGTTCAAGTCATCAAACATAACCTATAAACCCAAATCCGGAAACCTTTATTAGTCGATCTGGTACCATTGTCTTCTTAATTTCTTTTCAAATTTGAAACAACTCTCATTAAACTTTGCATATAAGCAGGGTGGTGAGACAATTACACCAAAGGAAGTGGAAATGGGTGGTTTTTGGAAGTCCAAAGGATCAACACCTGACACCTATAACACCAGTGCTGCATGATGACGCATATGAAAAAAAATTCTCGTTGTTTTTCACTACATCTACCGGATCTGTTTTCGAATATCAAATACCAAAACAATCATGTGAGTGCGGATTGAAAATAGTTAATTACTAAAAACTTTCTGTATCATGCACACTGAGGACAACTTTCCCTTATTAAATCTGACAAAGTTTTGTTGTTGACAAGTTTTCCACCTGTATTGTTGTTCAAGAATCTACCACATAACTACCCCTGCATACTGTATTGTTTTTCAAGCACCAAAAACCTATATAACACACTTAGTCATGAACTTCTAAATTCCACCTAAATAGAGGCCCCGAATATGATAATAATCATGAATCTTGGTGCAGCTACAAGATTGATGGCCTACTCATATATGTGTCAGAGACTAAATTAAGTAAAAGCATGATTAACCCACTCATCATTCTTCACCGTCTTTGCCGCAGGAGATTATAGAACAGAACAAGGCAAACTTAACCAACATTACAAGTAGAAGTAAGAACTAGAATAGAACACAAAGTTCAATCAAAACTGACAATGATGAGAAGAAGCAATCTGGTAGTGTCACAATGATAAGCTTTATAGCCATTCATTAATGGGACAGAGAGCTCAATTAAGTGTGGTATACAACTCCTGTCAATTTCATGTGCAACGCTCAACCTCAACGATTTGAAGATAAAGTACAAAAAACAAAAGAACAAAAAAAACAAAAAAGAAGAAGAAAAACTTACGAACGCTCTTCCTTCTTCTTCTCCTTTTCTCCTCGATCTTCACTTTGTTCCCCGTGGTCCTTCAATCCTAGTTAATATTGCACATCATCATCCAATTCAAATCACACAAAATATCATCTCCACGTCATCCAATTTATATGAAACAAAAAGGAGAGGACAATCAGTTCTATTTCTATACCTAGTTGTGGTGTTTACTTGAAACAGAAAGGAGAGGACAGCTACACAGGCTAACGGGACAATTCTCGTTTTGTACGTACAAGAACAAAACTGGACTGAGTTTCTTCCTCTTTTCTTCGTCTTCTCTTCTCTTTTTCAATTTAGGGTTTTCTAAATTTTTTTTTTTTGATATGTAATTGGGAATCTTAAAAAACAAAAAAAAAAAAAAAGTAGATACAGGTTACCTGGTAAGCAGGTTACCACTATTGAATATTCCAAACCGTCAGATATATTCAACTTTTAATTAAATCCAACGGTCTAAAATATTCAAAAAACTTGATGTATGGCATACGTCAACATATACTAGAATTTTCCCAAAGGAGGATATCCGCTAGCTCTACGTATTTGAATGTATAATTAGTAGGTCTATTTCTATGTACCACTGTGAGTACTACCACTATCTTCTTGTCTGTCTATGTCCTTAAATGGCAGCGGAAGGGTATGTAACGGCCTATTCTGGCTTGAGATTAATGATGTTATCGGCCCTCGGGCTAATTAAAAAAAAAAAAAAAAATTTAGATTATGAAATATAATTAATGATTATTCAACCAAAAGTAAAACTAAATTTGTAATTTAAGAGAATGGTTGTCAAGTCTGTTACATCCGCCAAATTCTTACTTAGCTGAAACATTAATATTTCATTAATAATTTTTTTAATTAAAAATAAAAACATAATTAACGATTATGCATGGTTCTCAAGTCTGTTGCATATCTATCAAATTATTATTTAGCAAAGAAAACATCAACATATCTGAAGAGTCATAATATGATATAAAATAACCATTACTTGGTAAAAATTCAAGAAATTGCATGGACACCAAAAAAAAAAAATCTTTGTAAAAAAAGATATATAAAAAATTTAGGAAAATCGTGAAGAAAACAAACTGGCTAATATTTTCAAGTTTTGTCAATTGGAATACCATTTGGAAAATCAAGTTTTACCAATAGTGAGTTCATGGCAGGAAAAAGTTTGTATAAAAATAAGGATTGACATGGTTTAGCATGTTTAGACATGCTAGGGGATTACCTTCTGAATTCCGTGTATCATTTTAAAATTGACATATGCCATGAGCTTAATATTCGTAGAGCAATGACTTTTAGATTATACTTGAACTTGTGGAAAACTGAAATATCGAACATATTATTTTATATAAATTTTCTTGCTTTTCGACTTTGAAAAATCATAAAAAAAAAAGTCAGATATCTTGGTATTTCATCAATTGAAACACATTCGAAAGATCATAGTTTAGCAATTTGAGATTAAGAAACATGAAAATTTGAATAAAATTGAGCCTTTGCATGGTTTGGCACATTAAAAGGTATCATGGGCAACTGTGAAATGCAATGGTATGCAGAAACATGTTAAAATTTGTTAACAATATTTTTTCTCAAAATTTCCATATACTAGCTATAAGCCCATCATTTGTACCGCATGATTTTTAGAACGTATTCTAATTGACAGAACAACAAAGCCTCGAACAAATTTTATTTTTCTTTTACTTTGAAAAATTGTAAAAAAAAATTTGCGTCATGATTTTTTAGTTCATTCAGTTCGAGAAGCGTTTGAAAAGCATTATTTGAGGGTGGTAAAATTTTTGTGAGAAAATAAGAACATGAACTATAGTCCACAATTTTGAGTAAAAATTATGGTCTTGGAGAAGTTTTTTTTTTTTTTTTTTTTTTTTTTTTTTGAGAAAATTGTGTTTATTTTTTTATAGTTTTTAAAAAATTTATATTTATTTTTCATCTTGAGAATAAATAAATAATTCTGTAATTTTATAAATTACTAATTAGAACATGTGTAACAGGTTAATTCTAAAAAATAAATTAAATTCTTAGAATGACTAATGGTTAACGTTATGTCATATTACATGAAGCATCAATACATCAAGTATATAGGTGAATTTTTGTTTGGAACAACCCCTTTATGTTCTTAGATAATTATTAACAATCTAAATGTGGTACACGTTGAAGTTAGTAAAAAGGATGAAAGTACTCTTTTATGAAATCCAATTTACGTAATTGTTACGAAGACAAACTATTCAAGGCAAAGTACCTGTGTTAAGTACACCAAGTCGGCTACTCCGGAGGAGGCCGTGGTGAGCCTGGTTGGGGGCGGAGAAGCACTCCAGGATCCCTACTTTTATCTGTGTGGCCAGCTGCTAGCTCTAAAACATCATGTGGCGGTCCCATCGTTTGCGGCGGCGATTTCAGGAGTGTAGAGGCTTAAGGAACGGGTTTTGATTCGTGAAGAGAAGTAGGGGTCTTTGTGTTTCAATTCAAGGCATAGGAGGAGAAGGACCGTGTCCTTCACGGTGTTCCTTGGTTCTTCAGCAGTTCCATGCTTGTTTTGTACGACTACGACGGCATTGGATCAGTGGAGGCAGTCCCCCTTCAATCCTTGCAACTCTGGGTACCGGTGACGGGGCTTCGGGTTGCTACGCGCAACGAGCGAGCTCTAACTCTAATCGGGAATGATCTGGGGGCCTTGGTGAAGATAGACACGGCGGCATTAAAGCGGAAGGATCCAGTCCAACGGATCCTGGTTGTCCATGATGTGCGTCGGCGGATTTGGGCACGACGTACGTACTGCTTCTCACCGGAGGTTTCTCTTATGCTAGAATTCAGGTATGAGAAATGTCATGGCATATGCCCGGAGTGTGGGTGGTTTGGTCATGGTGGTGGTGCTTGTGACAAGGGGCTGCTGCCGGTGCCTTTGTCAGTGTCGCTGGTGCCAAATGTGGGGGCGCTGCAGCTGGACCCGGGATTAGGTTCCCTAGCCTCGGAGGAGGCAATGAAGGTTGGGCCGGAGGAGGAACCGGCGGCTGCTGCAAGTTTCGAGGCCCTGGGTTTTTCGGCGGGCAACCCTAATTTTAAATTGGGGTTGACCGCGGGGCTAGAGTTGACCAGGCTAAGCGTTGGGCTGGGTAAGGCTGTTGGGCCCAAATCTGGAGATGGGCTCGTTTATGAGGCTATTGGGCTGGTGGAGAAGGACATTGATGGGCCTGATGCTGCAAACTCAAATGTTTTGGGGGTGCGCAAATGGTGCCATGGTGAATGGCGTATGGAGAAGAGGCCAAAACCTAGCTTGGCTATAATACCTAGTGAGTTCCATCTTGGAGAGCTTGTGGAGGTTCCGGTTATTGTTGGGAAGACTTCGAAGAAAAGGGGTCGGCCAATGGGTCATCGAAACAAGCCTAAGTCTCGAGATGGAGTGTTGGAAAGCAAGAAGAGCAACCTGATGCCGAGACTGTTGGATGCTGAAGAGCCTGAGGCAGGTACTAACTACGACCCCACGAGGGAGGAGAAGGTACATGCTTAGGGTTGCAACAAAACAAGACATTCTGGACTCGAGTCTTTGAAGCAGGGGTAAATTCTATAAGCTTTTTCTAAGACGTTTCTAGTTGATGTTTGTACCACAATTGCGTGCTTGGCAGATTAGACTAGATGAATATTTTTTCCTTAGAGAGCGAGATTACTCTTACTTTTATTAGGCTTGTTGTTCAGCGAACGTCCCTTTAGATATTAATGAGTTTAGTTGTGGCTTAGATAGGTTATCCGGTTTGTCCCGGAATTCTTATGTAAGTTCTGTTAGACTCTGGCCTGTCTATTATGGATTGATTATTAATAAAATCAACCCTATTAAAAAAAAAAAAAAAAAAAACTTATTCAAGGCAAGAAGGCCAAAATTGCAATATGACTAAACATATAAATCAAAACATACAAGCGCCACTGTCTTTAATTAAACTAAACTTAAATTTTGGGCATGATATGTGCTAAATTGTGGTCATGAAAATAACCAAGTACGTGAACATGATTATCGGTGAACTTTAAGGATGTGCATGATTAAAAGCAAGAGAGAGTGGGTGGGGATTAAACATAAAAAACAAAGTGCGTTAACAAGATTTGCCTGACCTATTTTTTTCGGGTTTTTTGCACCAACAGTGTCTGCAGACTTGAGTGACTGACAATATGATATCCGAACTTATAAAGTTATCAAAGTAATACCTAGACTCAATTTTTCCTATCAACGTTGTACCTATGTCAATTTTTCATAACGTCGCCGTCAATTTGACCACGTGCGAAGCACGTGACTGATTAAATGAGGCAAAAAAGACTCATTTGTCCTTAATTTTTTGTTTTTTTTAGAATACTCAATTTGTTAAATTTTCTTTCTCCTATTCATCATCCTCTTCCTTGAAACAGATCAAATCCAATTATCCATTATTGTACTTTGCCGAGCACTTTTTGATTTCATCTCCCATCAAATTCAACATCTTGCAATTCCCACATCGAGTAGTTCTTCCATCTCCATCTCCTATTGAGATGTTAGTTCAAATTGTGATTAATAATGGCGCGAATGAGTTTCTTTCAAATGGGTTTCTTCCAAATTGAAGCTCAATCCCATCACCAATCTCTCTTCTCTCGAAAGCCTACCTCACTGTCTCCTCCACAGTACTACATCGTCAATTTCTCAGTCTATTTGGTTCTTGGTAGTTCCCAGATCTTCCATTTCTCTTCCAAAATGGGTGTCAAGATTTTGCTGGGATTTCTTTTCTTTTTGTTCTTTTCGCCTTTTTGCTGGGTTTAAGAAGATGAACATGAAGAATTGCTATGTTCAAACTGGTTGTTGTCACTGAGGTGGGAGTGGTGGTGGAGGAAAGGTATACTAGTTTCCAGTGGTCAATTCAAGTTGTATGCTAGAAGGGGATTCACCCAGTGGTCTTTGATATGGATGCAACCAAATGAAAAATGTGATGTTTATGCTTCATGTGGTGCTTTTAATACCTGCAGTAACACACATGATTTGTATCTTTGCGGTTGCTTGTAAGGATTTGAACCGAAAGTTGCTGAAGATTGGAAACTAGAAGACCACTCAGAAGGTTGTGTGAGAAATATTGCTCCTTTTAACTACAGCGATGAAAGCAAGCTGGATTTGGAGATGGAGTTTTGGGAGGAGAGAGATTACCAGTTAGCATTGTTTAGTGGGTATCCAAATCCAAATGAAATTTGAATTAGCTTTGGTATATTCCTGAAGAATTCAAATCCAAATTCTAAAAGATGAAGAAGATCATAATGAATAGGTTTCTTTGAATTTCATGATCAGATTAGTTTTAATGGGGATAATATCCAATTGAATTGGGATTCTTTTGTTGTTGTTGTTGTTTTTTTTTTTTTTTTTTTGAGAATGTATTGGATTGGCAGATTGGGATTTTGGTTAATTGAACAAAGTAAAAATAAAAATTTATTCAGCTTTTATTTTTAATATAATAATTTATTCTATTTGTATTTTAAATTTTAAATTTTAAATTTATTCATTTAGAGTTTTATGGAGTGGAAAAGTCATTTTTGCCCTCACTTCGCGACTCACGTGGTCAAGATTGACGGCGCCGTTACGGAAAATTGACGTAGATACATCGTTGATAGGAAAAATTGAGTCTGGGTATTCCTTTAATAACTTTATAAGTTCGGGTATCATATTGTCAGTTACCAAAGTCTCCAGACACTGTTGGTGCGAAAAACCTATATTTTTCCATAAGTAAGTAAACATGGATGGTATTGGACCGTAAGTGACATGACATATTACAGTTCAAAAGGCGTGAAACATAGAACTTAGAAATGTAGCAAAACGCACATGGAAAACGTACAAGTTATAAAGGAATGAAAAGATAAAATATAAAAAAAGGAGGTAATTAGTACTTGCTCTAAAATATAATCCTGAGCTAATATTCAACAACTTGAAGGTCGGGTCCTTGCATGCGATTATGAATTGTGCCTGGATGAAAGTTACGGCTGCTAATCGAGGCAGCTAGCAATCTGGACGAGAGATGGGAAAGCCTGTGTAGTAGTCTGTTGATTATTTGCACGTGTAATCCATATGACCAAGTCATCTCGTGGACTTAAGGTCAAACCTTTCATCACCCAAAAACCACTTTCGTGGACATATAATACAGCCACCTTAGTCAAAAACCCTCTATATAAGACACTTCAAGCCTTTCATTTTTTGTATATCTCCATTCTGCAAAATATTTCTTTGCTTAATCTGCTTATATAGCCATGAAGAGAACTAGAGAAGAGGTTGTTGGTGTAAACATGGAAAAAGTTCTTATGCTACTATCGTGTAGGTTAGAAACCAAGTTCAAAAGATGTTCATCTTCCTCAAACTATGTGTTCGAGTGCAAAACCTGCAACCGCCAATTCCCATCGTTCCAAGCTCTTGGTGGCCACAGAGCAAGCCACAGGAAGCCAAGAACGTTAACAAGCTGCGATCAAGACCCAAAAAGTGAGACCAAATTGGTGCAAGGCAAGCCAAAAAAACACGAGTGCTCTGTATGTGGGTTGGAGTTTAGTTCGGGACAAGCTTTGGGGGGTCATATGAGAAGGCACAGAAAGATGAACGCCCGATTTTATTCTTCAGTTCCTTCTGCTGTTGCTTCGAAGATTCCAGTGCTGTTGAGGTCGAATAGTAAGAGGGTGATGTGTTTGGACATGGACCTGAACTTGACGCCTTTAGAGAATGACTTGAAGTTGCTGTTTGGGAATATGCCACCAAAAATTGATACTTTGATTTCTTAGATAATGCCTTTAGAGAATGACGCCTTTAGTCTGCTTTAACCAATTAACTGATCATCGTTGTATTCATTCTTTTATTTATTTATTGTAAATTTGTCATTGAATTAAATTAATAAACTTATCATTTCTTTCTTTAATTACCACAAAGATCTACATACAGAAAAAGCTTCAGTTTGCCAAAAGGATGCACGGCAAACGTGTTGCCGACATTATTATTCTGTAAATTATTGTTCTGCGTGAGTGCATGAGTGCATGACCCTGCTAATTACAGTTATATTAATTAACACAGTAGGTGACCCGTCATTATCCTTTAAGCCATGTGTAGCAGTTTGTGTTTGACTCTTCTTGATGAGAGGTCCATTCAAATATATACAGACAGTCCTGATCACATGCTCAGCAACTGACCATGTGATCAGGATCGTATATACAGAACACCTAAAACCTTCTTAATTAATAATTACTAATTAGCCTTCTTCCAAAGTTCACTATTAGATCTAGATCTTTTTTTAATATTTTTTTTAGGGGTTATTAGATCTAGAATTAAAAACATATAAAACAACTTAATTTAACTACTTTATAATGTCTCTTTTTTCATAATAAAGCTATGTAAACCACTTTTTCGTATTTCATCTAGATCGATCTCACTTTTATTATGTGGCAAGAAATTAACTTATCAAATGTTTCATTAAATAATGTGCACGGCTATGCATGCCATTTGAACTCCCACCTAAAAGTAAAATTTATGTGAGATGTAAAAAGATGGTTTACCCAATATTACTCTTATTTTCATGAAATCTCATCATTAGCCAGATATACCGGACACTAGCTTGTGAGGGGTTTGGATTGACATTTTAATTTTTTTTAATCATTATTCCATTTAATAGATCATCCACGAAGGATATAATACCGGTCGAGGCATTTTTTATGTTTGTGTTTTTCTAGTTGGTGGTTAAGTGATGACAAACCACATTTAGCTCGTTCGGGTTTGTCTAGTCTATGCTAGTAGAAGCTCTTCTAGGAGTCTTTGTAGAAATACTTGGTTTAAACGTATCACATTTGCGTGCTAGGAGTTTAGAGTCAGATAGAATAGATTGCCTACAAGACGAGGAGAATTTGTTAGCATAGACTACTCTATGCTGATATTGTCTAAACAGAATAATCGCTTATTGTACGTACTATTTTTTTTTCGATAAGCAAAGAAAATTACAGCGAAGAACCCCTAAAACAACCTAAACCATGAAAGTCAAAATTAAAAGCATGAAGGACAAAAAGAGGAAGGCCATGATGCCAGCTGGCTATGTCTGTGTCGTGACCTAAATATGCAAGACCATCTGCAACAAAGTTCGCCTCACGCCAAACGTGCTTGAATTCAATGTCCGAGAAATGAGAAACCAACATTTTGATATCAAAAACTAGCATATGAATCTTCCAAGGAACTTGATCTTATTGTTAACACAGTCGATCAAGGTCTTTGAATCGCCTTCAACTTTAATTTTTGACATACCATGAAGAACAGCAGCCTGTAGACCTGCTCTGATCGAGAGCCATAGCTTCAGCTACGAGGACATTAGAATGACCTAGTCTCTTACAAGAGGCTAGGATAGGAATACCTTAATCATTCCGGATAATAAAACCTACAGCACCTTGTTTGTTATATATGTCGCACAAAACCATCAAAGTTGAGTTTATACGTACTATTCTTATCTATGAAATAAGGTCATACAATTAGTATGAATTCTTTAATTCAAAGATTAAATAACCCCATTATGCGGACACATGGATCAAGAGTTCAAGACCCAACAGAAAAAGGCCCCACTATCACCTAGTCCGCACCGAAAACACATCGATCAGAACCCACTCCATTAGCAACAACAAAATACCCGCCACCATGACCCAGAACAAAGGAAAACCAGTGAGGAAATTACTTGGCAGAGCAAACACCAAAGCTGCCGAACAAACAATTTTCCGAAGTTCTCTGCCAAGCACTACCAGAAAACTTATGGCTGCAGGAGAAAGAATCCAATAGTCTCCCAGCAAAAACCACCAGGATCGAGTAATCCAAAGAGAAGGAAGGAAACCGAACACCCAACATAGAGACGTACGGCTGATATTTTTGGCAGAAACACTCGCATAGTCGCATTGTTCGATATCCAAATTAGCACATATAATTTCCCAACTGCGATATCCCTTCTATCGCCAGATATAAACTTTCCCAATCATCTAAAAGCATAAGCCATAAGGTGAGTTAGCGCAGTATGACTGTATGATATATGTTAAGCCAAAATTACTGTATTAATTAACATATAAGAACTACTGCAAGGAGTAGATAGCTAGCTATGAAGTAGACACCCATCATCCCTCGCTTCATTCATCACTGCCTGGATTAACTGAGAAGGCTTGGAGAAGAATGCTACAAATAACGTATCTTTCAAATTAATAAATTTCACGCATGCATGCACATGACGATCATCAAACCATGCACACATCAAAATAATCAAGTCAACATGACATGCTCACATGCCTGACCTATCTTTCATGATCATAACCAACTTACTTATAATCACAAATTGGGTAGAATTCTGAAAATAAAATTAACATGCATAGTAGTAGCTATTATTAGTGACATTACAATTCACAATATGTGAACACAGTCGCGGAACCAGTCTATCAACATTATAATGATCAATAAAATTAATTGTTGCAAAATTTTCATGCACTGTTGTATAAATTTTTCAAAGATTCCAAAGGTTTAAGTGATTTTCAATTGGATAGGGTCCGATGGCCCCTTTGGCCCATGGTACAGAGCTGCTCCCCTGTGTGAACAATATATTCTTAGAAGTCAGAACTTTGAAATCTTACAATAAGGCACATGGAAAACAAGTTTTGAGAACTTTGATTGGATTTCTTAAAT
The DNA here is from genome assembly GCF_958449725.1 of Rosa rugosa. NCBI lineage: Eukaryota > Viridiplantae > Streptophyta > Magnoliopsida > Rosales > Rosaceae > Rosa > Rosa rugosa. The sequence goes on along the minus strand of NC_084826.1, from coordinate 11,568,624 downwards.
CTCATTTTAAGAAAAGATAAAAATATAAATAAAAAAAATAGCTAATACTTACTCTTTGAATCCTGAGCTAATACTCAACGTACAACTTCCTTGCATGCGATAACTTGCCAGGATGAAATTTGGAGGCGAGTGCTGATCGAGGCAGCAAACCGGACGAGAGAAGAGTAAGATATTATAATAGTCTTTTGATTATTTACACGTGTAATCCAACATATGTCAAAGTCAATTTTTGGACTTGAGTTCAAACATTTGAATATTTGATCACCCAAAAACCCTATTATAAAATAAGACAATATAGCCACTCCAGTCCATATCCCTATATATATATATAAGACACTCGAAGGCTTTCATTTCTTGTATATCTTCATTCTGCATATTACCTCTTTTCTCAATCTGCTTAACCATGAAGAGAACGAGAGAAGAGCTTGTTGGTGTAGACATGGCAAACATTCTTATGCTACTATCATGTAGGTTAGAGACCAACTTCAAAAAATGCTCATCTTCCCCAAACCACGTGTTCGAGTGCAAAACCTGCAAACGTCAATTCCCGTCTTTCCAAGCTCTTGGTGGTCACAGAGCAAGCCACAAGAGGCCGAGAACGTTAATGGGTAGCGATCAAGATCCGAAAAGTGAGACCGAATCGGGGAAAGGCAAGACGCAAAAGCGCGAGTGCTCCATATGCGGGCTGGAGTTTAGTTCGGGGCAAGCGTTGGGGGGTCATATGAGAAGGCATAGAATGACGAATGCTGGGTCTAGTTCTCCAGTTCCTGCAGCTGCTGCAGTTGCTGGTGCCTCGAAGATTCCGATGCTAATGAGGTCGAATAGTAAAAGGGTGATGTTTTTGGACATGGATCTCAACCTGACGCGCGCCTTCAGAGAATGACTTAAAGTTGTTGTTTGGGAATTGGGAATATGGCACCAAATGCTGATACTTCGATTTCTTAGTTTGTTGTAATGGTCACCAAATGATCATCATTTTTTTTTCGGTCGTGAACTTACTTCATTAAACAGCCCGAAAGGGCCAAATGATCATCGTTGTACTCATTCTTTTATTTAATTTATGTAGATTATATTAGTTGGATGTACTTGCCATTTTTCGTTCTTCTTGTAATGATTATCACAAGCATATTGTTTGTTGAAAGTAACAATTCTTCTGTAAAACGGTGACGCAATTATCAAAGTTATAGCAAATGCCTACAAAACTTTTCTACTTTTTTTATGAATTTTTTTTCTAATAAAAAGTAAAAATTAATAAAGTTTGTTGACATTATTTCCTCAGACCAAAGTTTGCTTATAATATTATACCTTGTTTCTCTAATAACTCAATTGGTAACTTCATACCCTAAAAATTTCCAACATTGCAATCCTTCGATACATTCCTACAATGTGTAGCACACAAAAACTTCATCCGGTGGTAACTTTTTAAATTTATATTCTTGCGTTGAATTTCTAACTTTTCTCAACCGTACCTTATCTCCTCACCTAGCAAATTTTACTTTTAATTTCTATTTTCTACTTTAACTTTCCCCAATAACTCAATTGATAACCAATTTCATTGCAATTTGCAAAGCAGAAACAAAATTTTCTCAACCTTAATTCCTCACCTAGCAAATTGCTTATAATTTCTACTTTAACTTATAGAGTTCCAATGTGAAGTTTAGTGGTCATTTCTGTGTAAGAGATGTCACTTAAAACTCGTTGTAAGCAATTCATTATTAATGAAGTTCTTCTTGATAAAAAAAAAAAAAAAAAACTTCCCCAAATAACTCAATTGACAATCTAATCTTTTATTGCAATCCTTCCTTATAAGACTACAATATGTTAACACAAAAATCATCATATTTCACTATATATATGGTGTTCTGTATTAACTACTATTACAATCCAAAATGCATGAATATTTGCTCAAAAAATTGCAAAACATGGACACAATGACACCATGAAGAACATACCGTACAAACAGAATCAGAAACTTGAACTTCACCATATGGTTTGCATTTCCCCTTTGATTTTTGGAACATATAGGGGAAAAAAACATTGACATAATATTTGAAATGTACGTGCTACAAAACACTTGAAATATTTCACAATTATCCTTCTTTCTTGACATTGTGTGGTTGTGGTGGAATTCATCTATTAAAAAAAAAAAAAATAGGGAAGCTATCAATAAGGAATTTTTCTTCTTTTTTTTTTAGAAGAAAAATTTTTCTTCTTTGATCTTGACAAAGTTTTGATTTTTTCATCGGTCTTTTTATTGCTCATTGTACTGAATATGATTTTATTGCAGCTGAATACAACAATTTAGGGTGCTTCTTTGGCCTCTGCACACCCTTTATATATATCGAGTGTGTGTACATTTTATAACCTTTTTCCTTAACATACTAAAGCTCTTTATAATCTCTTAATTTAATTTCCTCCAATAAATCAAATCAATAATTCAAAATCCCTAATACTATGAGAAATCTATATTTGTAATCCTTTCAATATAAGACTACAATCTATAGACATGAAGTCAGTCATATTTTCAACATACATTGTGACTTTTGCAATCCAAAAAGTCATTGATATTTTCTGAACACGTGAACATTATGATTAGCCTTTTTAGTCTTTACTTTGCAGTTGGTATTTCTTACCAACTATTCTAACTTGAGTTTGGAAGACATAGTTTAGTTGTTTTCGCATACTTCCTATTTTTATCTAAGTTCCAATAAAATCTTCACAAGACAAAAAAGTATTATAGAGATGACCAAATTAATGTTAGATGAGGATTTTTTTACTGATGAAATAACACGAAAAGTCCCATTTTACTTTTTCCAAATGACCAAAAGAGAAAACTAGATATCTTTGAAGAGAATGTACCAAGTCATTATCATTCAAGCAGCCTTTCGAAGTAGCTAAGATAATGATTATAAGCTAGGAGCTTGTGTTTGGCGTGTTTGACTCTTCTACGAGTTTCAAAGCTACTAAACTGTGTGTTGATGTTCCTAAAAAATAATAGAAACTGTGTGTTTATGGCTTTATGCGGGCTAAGTCCTTTGGAAATTTGTTGTTACTTCCAAAACTCCATTCAAATATGTACAATGAAACAGAAAAGCTTCTCGCCTTCCACGAAGCGAGCAAGTAAACTTATTTATTATGGGCTGGGCCTTCCTCTCTTCCTTCCTTCTACAATCAATTTTTTTATTTTGGTAAAGCTATATATAGTACATTAAAATTTCTCATACATGTCTTATGTCATGTAATATTTACTTTAAAGACTCATGTTAACACTTTAAGAACTCATGTGATAACTAGAAAAAAGACCTCATTAAGATAAATTAATAAGGTCCTCATTAAAGTAAAGTAGGTAATTAACTAGAAAAAAAATCTTCATTAAGGTAAATAAAGTCCTTGTTAGAATATAATAGGTTCTTATTTGAGTAATTAAATCCTAAAAGTGTTTTTTTTTTTAGTTGAATGAGGTTATACTTTATTGATAAGCAAAAACAAACTCAGAGTACATGCTTTTCAGCATCAATTACATATTGAATAAAAGAAGGACTAGAAGAAAAAAAGAAATTCTGGTCTTGTGCAACAGCATAAGCTGCCAAAGTATGTGCAGCTTTATTTGCTTCCCTCCTAGTATAAACCAATCTTGAACTGGTCATGATTTGTAACTCAGCATTGACATCATCATAAAGTCTCCCAAGCATTGATGTGTTCTGAACATCTCTATGAGCTAACTGCTACTGCAAGACCAAGCAGTCTGTCTAAAAAATAATAGGCTGTAAAACCTGCTCCAACGCAAAAGATACTGCTTCCTTACAAGCCAAAAGCTCATTTGAGTAATTAAATCCTAAAAATGGTAATTATATGTATGCATATGTTAACAAATTGTAGAATTTCCCCTTAGTTACGTACTTAGTGATTTTATTCTCCTTCATTATTATGTTGCTTCTGTCGAACTCAAATCGTTGTTATTTGTTAGCGTTTATTCTCACTTTCTAACCAGATAGACAAGACATTTATAACCATGGGTGTTTAGTCTTACACTAAATCTCAATAATTGTTATGAAAGAATTTTGTTTTTAATACCTTTCAATACATGTGTCAAACCTGCTGTCCCTAATACCCTGTGCCAAACCTGTCCCCATGCATTCATTGGTCCATAAAGATTAAGAAAATATTTTCTTAATCTTTTGTTCCATATTTTATTCTTTGTGGACCAATGAATGCATGGGGACTGGTTTGGCACAGTATTTTTGGGGACAGCAGATTTCATCCCGTGTATGTACACGCACAGAGTACGGTGCTTTCAATACCTTTCATTTATAAGACCAGATTTGTTCATCAATTTATATAAGCAACAACTGAATCATTTGCAGCTGTTAAGAGAATATTGAGATACTCTAAGGGCACATTAATTGGATCGTGGTCTCTATTTATCTTGAACGAAGGGTTTTTCGAATGGTAGCTAGCTAATTGGTCTCTACTATTAAAAGACTAATGAAAGAGAAAGGTAAACTAAATATTGTGCTTTAGAGTCCTTAAAAAACACGAACGGTTCAGGTTGGACAAATTCGGTTCGTCCATTGATTTAATCTAGTTTGATACTTTAACGATCATAAATTTGGCTGAAAATTTACAGAAATGATATACTCATATAATCATATATACATAAAAACTGAACGGTCAAGATGCCAAAATACGATCGAAAAGTGAATCCCACAAGGGATCCCTTAAAATGGTTAAAAAATATAATATATATATATACACACACACATATAGATCCTATCCAGAGTGAGGTCTCGCTCTGAAATTAAAGTGTGAGGTTAGAGTTTAGGGTCACTTTTCAGTCTAATATCCACATCTCGACCGTTTAGTTTTTAGGTAATAATATATAGATCATCTATGCAAAATTTCAGCCAAATTGATTATCTTTAAAGTATCTAACTCGCTTAAATTAATGGACAAACTGAATCTGTCCAACCTGAACCGTACTAGATTTAAGATAATTATCAATGCCTTAACAACCATCAATTTAGCTGAAATTTTGCATAGATGATCTATACATTAGTACCTAAAAATTGAACGGTCGAGATGTTGATATGCGACAGAAAAATGACCCTAAACTCTAAAAGTGCACTTTAATTTCATAGCGAGACCTCACTTTGGATAGTATATATATATATAGAGAGAGAGAGAGAACCCTCTCTAAGGAATCCCCTTTTTTTTGGCCATTTTAAGGGATCCCTTGTGGGATTCACTTTTCGATCGTATTTTGGCATCTTGACCGTTCAGTTTTTATGTATATATGATTATATGAGTATATCATTTCTGTAAATTTTTAGCCAAATTTATGATCGTTAAAGTATCAAACTAGATTAAATCAATGGACGAACCGAATTTGTACAACCTGAACCGTTCGTGTTTATAATTGTAAATCGCAGTTATGAATGCCTTAATGATTATCGATTTAGATGAAAATTTACAGAGATGATCTACTCATATATACCTAAAAACTGAACGATTGAGATGTGAATATGTGATTGAAAAGTGTGTCTAATGAGCAGTCTCTTAAAATGACCAAAAAAAGGATCCCTCACTAAAAGGGCTCTGTATATATATTTATATATATATAGAGAGAGAGGATCAGAAACGGATGTCCGCAGTGCCGCAAAAGTGCGGATGTCCATGCTTCTGCAGCAATTAGACGCTGACAGAGGCGCAGCTCTTGCCGGATGGAGGCCAGACGTCGATCTTGAGCTTCTTCTTACGTGGACTCGCCGGCTACCAGTTTGCAGTCGACCTTGATTGGGCTTGAAGTTTCAAGTGAGGTCATTGCCCAGAACCTTCGACCTCGATCTCCTTGGCCTTCATCTTCATGCTGACACCGTCCGGGATGCCTCTGGCCTCCGTCCGGCAAGAGCCGCACCGCCGTCGGTGCCTGATCGCTGCAAAAGCATGAATGTCCGCACTTTTGCGGTAGTGCGGACGTCCGCCTCAGAATAGGCCTATATATATATATATATATATATATATATATATATATATATATATATATATATATATATATATATTATTCTTAAGATAAAGATCATAATTCGATATACAATTTATGAGCCAATCCGGATCTTCCTCTAATTATAACATACTACATAATTAGGATCAACTAGAGAAAACTGTGTTATGGTATGAAGTTATGAACTACTTGATTGCCTTCGATTGCCTTCATGTGGATGATACTAAACAGTGATGCACGCCGGTGTGCTCGCTTAATAACGTTTTTAATGTCTCCTCAATTCCCCAACAATAGCCCTACAGAAGTTACTGTCATTGATCGTGCACACAACACTGCCTCAGGAAGAGTCAGTTTCAATAATCACAAGGCATAAATTTTCCATCAATGGAAAATCTAATGCCATCACAGATACTCATCAGTTCAGTCTCCAGAGGACTTCCCTTTCCTCCCAAGATCTAGAACCATTAATTCACTTTTAAAATTTCGAACCTCAGTGCCAATTCCTCTACTGCTCCTAATATCATCAATGCATGGCAACATCAGTAATCATTTCGAAAGTATATATCCTCCTGCACGGTGGGGTACCTCGGATCCGTTTTACTGCTCATCGATTAATTCTCTGCTTAGCCACCACATTAATTTTCCTTTTGGAACTCTTCATGCATTCTCAAAGCTTTCTCAGCAATACTATTTATAACCCTAATAGGCTTACCCGGCAGCTTCCCAGAGTGAACATCATTTCTCTCTTTCCAGAGAAACCAGGCAAAGTAGGCAAACTGTTCAAGCGCGCAAACGGAGAGATTGTAGATGAAAAAAATAAAATACAGCTGAACAAACCTACTTGCCATTTGGAAATGAAAATCATGGCATGGAGAACAGAGACTCTTCTTTTTTACAACCATCTAGAGCATAATATGTATTTAACTAGAACTACAGGGATCGATCACTTATGACATTGCTTCTCTTCAATTCGTACTCTCGAAAGTCGTCACCCCCTTTTCCTATGTAGACAAAATAGTAGTTAACGAATCTTTCTAATGTTCATGAGAGTAATTAATTAATGTTCTGTTACAAAACAATCTGATATATTGTATGAATGTTATTAAACTGACAATGTAAACTAAACATTCGAAACGAAAGTTTAAGTGTTTAACTAATTAATCGATAATTCAGATTACAACAACACAACGTTTTCCTATATTATAAAAAAACATCAGTGGATTTCTATCATCTCGCTATTGATGAATCATGAAAAAATAAAAAAATGTTTTAGCGAGTTGAGGAGAAAATCTCTAACATCACCAATTCAGCATCCGTTGTGATCATGAACTCGCATATACATGATGACTTAATAAGTTTCCGATGAGAATCATAAGCAAGTTTCTATTCGAATGACATAAGTCTCGAGTCTCGACTACATAATTAAAACGATAAGGCGGACCAAACCAATGATAAATCACTATTCTATTGGTGATCGATCAACTTTACTATTAAAATGCAACAGGTTTACTATAGTTGAGCCACTTGTTTGGTCAGCCATCACTTCACGACAGCAGTCCAATATAGTTGAGCGCAAAATCATTGGGGGCTTCATCATTGCTTATGATATATAGAAAGTTTCTAGTGTTCTGAGATCGAGTTACTCATTCGTCGATAAAAATATGGACTGACTAACTTAATCTTCTTCTAGCTTCCTCTAGTATACAGGCAGGACCACTGAATCTGAAGTGATAATTAATTGATGAGAACTATTTTAAGTAGTGGTCGAGTTTACTAATGCATACCTCCAAGTTAGTAGTCATATTGCGACTACGTGAATCATGTTTTTGCTGTCCGTTCTATTCTAAACACCAACAAAAAGTAACCTGAGAATAGAACAGGTCTGTGACTCTGTTTGGAGCAAAGAAATGTTTACAAATGAAAGGGAAACGTGTAAGTTCTTTGTAAAGTGGTCGGTGATGCTACAGAAAATTCTTTAATGAGATTATAAGTGATCGTACGAAGCAACAATCCTCATTAATTAACTTGCTTAAACCAATTATTTACGCTAATGCGCTAGTTGTTGGAAGATGTTTCAAAGAAAAAGGTCCATTTTAGATTACAAATCATGTGAAGTTAATAACGTTAATTTAAGCAGGCCTTCTATAAATTATAATCGATCTTCACTTTTAAGCCCTACCTATATGCCACCCCTAGCTACGTGCATTAGGTATATATTAATCTCCAGCAGAGTACATTATAGAAACAGAGAACTTTTGCAACTTCACGACAGTTTTATGGAGTAGTTTAAATCTGAAGTGTGGGATGATGATTATTAATTCAAGTCCTAGCCAAATGCAATGAACAACGCGGTTTGAAGTTGTTAATGTACTCCATGTTCTTCGGAGGTATATATATAACCTAATTCAAGAGCAAAATGTTGTGATGGAATTCTGAAAATAAAGTTAACAGGACATTGGAAGCAGCTAATCGAATAAAAAAAAAAAAAAAAATTATAAGCAGAAGTAACATACATGTTTTTTGTCTTTGTGATGTGCTAGAGTGTAATATCACAGACCAAAAAACTTAAAACGATTATGGGAAAACAACATGTACATATATAAATTTCCGAAAGTTATCAAGTTTATCAAATATCACTCGATGCATATCTTAGAAATCGATCATATGCTTTTTTAGGGTTTCAAGCAATTACTTCTTACACTGGATTGCTTCCTCATATGAAGAAATCAGAGACAAAAGTTGTGCCCAAGTCCAAATTAAAAACGTTTTTCATAAGCTGAGCTCTCTTTTCATTTTTTGTTTATCTAGAGTCTAATTTGACGATCACATGATGTGAAACTTCTTACTTGGTGTCACTGTTACATAAAATTTTCTCGTTTGCTCACTTCCAAATTCCAATCACTCAATTGATAACCAAAACCCTAATACCATAGCAACTTAAAATTTTTAATCCTTAATTCAACATAACCCTTAGTCGCATTACAAAAAAGTAAAAAAAAAAACATAACCCTTAGTCAACCCTATAATCTATAGACTATAGTACATAAAATTCACCATACTTCAGCACATGTATTATGTATATATTGCGTCGGTGACTTTTACAATTCAAATTATGTGAATATTGCTTAGAATCAATATATCATACGGACATTGTCAGCGGTCTCTGTTAACAATGTGGTCACATTTCCTAATTTAAGATTCTGATCAAATAACTAAAAGATGAATTAAACTCTAGCATATAGGAAGCCAACAATTTATGTTTGATTTATATGCAAGTGAAATCTACAAGCATGTATGTATAACTATGAGCTAAAGTTGATGTTCTAATCAAAGCTAGCAATGAAGGAGGATCATCCATCAATTAATTCATTGACTGCGCGCCCGGCCTGTATATATGGGACTAGTAACTGACTAACTGTATCTATGGAAAATTCTACAATGTGTTAACGTATGACATGCATACAATTGCTTTAAAAGTGGTAAAATGAGTCCTCAAAATAGTAATATTAGTCCTCAAAGTGGTAACATGAGTCCTTAAAATAGTAAATTTTCTTAGTTACCACATGAGTCTTCAAAATAGTAATATTAGTCCTCAAAGTGGTAACATGAGTCCTTAAAGTGGTAAATTTTCTTAGTTTACCATATGAGTCTTCAAAATAGTAATATTAGTCCTCAAAGTGGTAACATGAGTCCTTGAAGTTGTAAAAATAGTTGATGTATGAGAAATGTTAACATACCATAGCTTTACCCCTGTATCTATATACTAGTACTACTTTTTTTTTGCATGCTTATTTGGAGAAAACTTTTGCTTTGCGAGCTTTGTACATGTACAGACTACGCAGCAGAATATCTATATGAGGACTATTGAATGCAGCACATTTAAAAGTTAAACTATAATAGTATAATGTTAGTCTGCAGAAGTACTGTAAATTTGCTTTTATCGTTCATATGTTTTCAAAACTAGTTTTAAAGTTCTGAGTGATCCCATTTTCACCTAAATATTGTGATAGAATTATGGAAATGAAGGTAATGGAGACGCGTATCCCCTACTTATGTGAGATTAGCTATCCCCTGCTTATATGTAATATTAGCCTATATATATAGACTTTCAATGGTCATTGAGACGAGTATCCGATTTTTTTTTTATAACACTCAACATAGTGAGATATTGGAAGCAGTTAACTACTGTATTAAGCCTAACAAGCATCTCATTGTTAAATATGTAGCTAATGGTACTCAGCAGGTGTCATATGAAAAGAATCCAGCAGGTGTCATATGAAAAGAATCGGAACTAAAATAAGGGTAAGACTATGAAATGTTAATAGAATTGTACCAAAATTATCATTTTTTTTGTTTTGAGGGCAACGGAAGACTAATTCATTGATGATAAATCATACGACCTCACTCAGTCAAGCATGAAATGTACAGAACACCCCTCATATTACAATGCAAGCTCACGAAGATTACTAAATCCAAAAGAAATCCAAAGAAAACTAAAATCCCTACTCCAACAAGACTAAAATCCTAAAGAAAATGCAGAAAACAAAATATAGAATTTGAAAAAAAACTCTCTAACCCTACACTGCCCTAACATGGAGCCACTGTCTTGAATATCTTGACGCCTAAGACCCTCTTGGTGTACGTCGCAACAAACAACACAGCCACAACAACACGCTAGAAACAAAAGTAGGACTAAGAGCAGGACAAACCACCTCCCAAAAGGCCCAACCCAAACTCAACCCAAGTGAGAGAGAAAAGGGGAACTGGACAATCAAGGCCCAGTTCACCGGATTGCAGTCGCAACCCATAAAGGCAAGGGCCCAAAGCCCACTGCCGAAACCCTACGTCCCCATCACCCAGATTGGCCGGGTCTAATCCTTCAGGGAAGCAACCCCCACCCATCACCGCTCCGACGGCCGACCCCGGCTCTCCACCATCAGACGAAGTTGGAAGAGACCTCGCCTTGGGTCTAATCTGGAAGACAACCATACCTGTTGTCGAAGGAACCCGAAAGCCTAACCAGCACAGCCTGCAAGCACCTCCTTCGGCAACCCGATCAAAACCTTGCTGCTAAGACAATAGCCACACACCCCCGACGCCGAGTCCTTGATCCCAGGACCCTTGTTTCGACCAAAACGATCAAAGACCGCTGCTTACCAATCTACACCCGAGATCCGAACTAGAAACCTTGACCCTCAGGTTCCAAAGCCGTACCACCAAACCAAAAGTGACCCAAGCAGCAGGTTATCACCCACCCTACACGACTAGCAAGCACAGATCGTCATTGTCGCCACCGCCTACCACGCAACACCAGGATTTGCAGAGAGAAACCCTAGGGAGCGGCTTTTTGCCTGCTAGTGTTTACCAAAACTATCATATTAATAATGATAATAGTAATCAAATGAAGGGACAAATCCGACTGATCCTGCTTACATTCTTGTTAACAATATACTACTAGTTGCTTCTTTTTTGGGTTTTTTTTTTTTCAAATAACAAATTCATTTGAATTGTATGTATTTGTTGGACGATTTTTAAGTCAACACTATGAAGAGAGGAGGATCAAAATCAATGTCCAAGTCATAAGCAATGCTCAAATGCATCTGCAATGAAAGCCAGTCATAATTAATTGCAATAAGCAACTCAAATATACAATTCAAATGACAAATTCATTTGATTATGTTCATTTGAGTGATCAAATTGCCAATTTAAACTACTCAGTGAAAATTGACCTAATTAAAGATTCATAACACAATAACCGCACAATATTTTTCTCTATTATTAAAACATCAGTATATTTATACCATCATTATTGATCAATCATGAAAATATGTTAGTGGAGAAATTCTCAAACATCAGCATTGATTTTGGTTATGAATACTACTCATGAAGAATGACTTCATTGATTTTCTTTTATAATCATTACTTATTAGGTTTCATGTCGAATGACATGATCTCTACGAAAATCATATAGTCGAAATGAATAGCTTGACCAGAAGAATAATATTCGCTTGACCAGAAGAATAATATTCATTGTGTTCTATTTGATGTAGAACGGATGGCAATCAGGATCCAAGAGCAGCTTGATCATAAAAAAGGAAACATTGGTTTGCTGCAAATTTGACGTTCGGTGTCAGAATGCTAATTGCTATACCTTTCTGAGAAGGGAACAACGCTACAAAGCAAACTCATCTCTTTGTCACGAAGTGTGGGCTTCTTTGTGCTTTCGAGGTCATTTTGGGCCCCAAAACTGCATTTTACTATTTTTCAGCATTTTAGTGTTTTCTAGTTCGATTTGGATTTGTTTTGTTTTAACTCGTGGACTTTTAGGATTGGTTGTTAGTCGCCCTAGGGTTTCTTTTCTCATATATAAGCAACCTCAAACGGCTGCAGAACCCATCTTTCAATCTTTTATCAATCAAAATTAAGAGTTTTCTCTTATTTCTCTAGTAGATTTAAGTATTCTTGTTTAGGGTTTATACCTTGTAAACCCATGTTACTTTTCAACTGCGTCAATATTAATGATCAGTTAATTAAGCCACTGGTTTGGTCAGCCATGACTGATTCAGAGAATTAGTCTAATACTCCAATCTCTGAATCTTACGTATGACAAAATCATTGCTTAATTATGATACGCAGAAACTTTCTAGTGCTTCGAGAGTTGCTTATATACTCGCCAACTAAATAATATGAACCGACTAACTTAATCGTCTTCTTCTTTCTTCTTCTGGCATACTGGCAGGACCATTAATTGAATCTGAAATGCTGATAGTTAATTCATGAGAGCTACTTTAATTAGTGGTCGAATTTACTAATGCATGCCTCCAAGTTATGAGTCGTATTGCGACTACGTGAATCATGTTTTCGCTGTCAGTTCTAGCTAGCTAGCTTCAACAGCAACCAAAAGTAACCTGAGAAAATAGAAGGGACGTTTACAAATAGAAGGGACTTTGATAATAAAGTGGTCGGCGCAATTCTTTATATGATTTTAAGAGAGATCGTACGAAACAATAATCCTGATTAATTAACTTGCTTAAGGGCAAATTATTTAAGTTAATGCGATAGTTGTTGAAAGGAGCTACTTTCAAATGCAATGATTACAAACCAGGTGATAATAATGCTAGCATTCCTTGCAGAAATAATAATCGATCTTCACTTTTTGAAGCCAGATCAGCCATTGTACGTACATATATCAGGTATATATATAACACAGAACTTTTGCATTCAAGTCAGTTCTACGGAGTAGTTTAAATCAGAAGTGTGGATGAAGAACACCGCGGTTTGAAGTTAAGTACTGACTAAATCATAAACTCGAAACGATAATTAAATTTGTAAAGACCAAAAGGACGTGTTTTGAACATAAGTACAAGAAATGAGTTCTCTATGTATACTATCACAACTAAGTAGTTGTCACACCCTGAATTTCAAATAAATAAATTCAAATCCGAGATGCGAAAACTTAACTAAATGCCCGAAATACATAGAAACATTTTCAATTAAATCTGAGCAACAACAACACGTCAATAAAGACTCGATCACTTAAGTCGAATATTACATCAACAAGTGTTTACAAAACTCTAGAGAACGGATATACAAATGTAAACGCTCGCTAGGAGCGTATCAAAAACAGCAGTACACAAACAAAAGTAGGTTCTGAACCTAACACTGCTGCACTCCTCGCCTCGATCTCAACCCTGGTGGTCCTAACCTGTAGGAATACCCGCTACACCATGGAATAGTGCACCGGATTGAAACAACAAACCCGGTAAGCTTTTGCAAGCTCGTATGAGCAAACTCAATTAAAATGACTCACATCACGCATGTTTATAATTTCTCAACTCGTGAGATAAATTAAAGCAACAACATTTAACTCCACAAAACACAACCAAACATACAATCACACTAGGTAAAAATTAGTAATCCCTGCATAGAAAATTAGTTCAGGAGATTACATTTAAAATCAACAATAGTTCAGGAGATTACATTTAAAATCAACAATCTCAGTTTAATCATTTTTCAACCCAAAATCAAATTAAAGCAACCAACGTCACCTCCACAATTCATTCGAATCAAGTCCCACATGGACGACAAAAGAAAGGACACCGACACTCTCTTTTAAACAAATATACCCATGGGCACACGATAACTCAAAATTATCCCCCAAGAAGTACATTGTACTCAAAGACACACAATAACTCAAAGTTATTCCCCAATAAGTACATTGTCAGACAGACTAGAGCTCTAACTGAATCGTAACCTGTCACCTCGGCCGAGGTTCAGCCTTACGATAATACTTGCCTCGATCACCAATGTGATAAATGATACTCAACCAAACATTTGAAAGTCCACTTGACTCAAATACTTTCCTCAAGCAAAACACACTTTTACACAATAATCAATACATCATGATAATTGTATGCTCGTAAGAGAAATGCTCGAAATAACAATTCAATCAACTCTCAATCATTACTTCACCAATGTCACACCATCCAATATATATATTCCACGTAAATATATATATACGTAGTCATTCACGCAGGAATGACCACTAATACCAACTATAGTTCACATAGGCCTCATCAAAAAGCTCGCGGATCAAGTGGGCCGATGGAGGCCCGCCGGCCCGGAGGGCCAAAAGCCCGACCCGGCCCGTCAAAAAACCGGCAAAAGCCCGCCTCGGTGGGCCGATGGAGGCCCGCCAAAAACCCAGCAAAAACCCCGCCCGGCCTGCCAAAAGCCCGCTAGGCCCGGCCCGTAAAAGCCAGTAAACTATTTTATATATATGTGTGTGTGTCTATATATATATATATGTGTGTGTGTGTGTGTGTGTGTGTGTGGAAGTTCTCATACTTCTATATAGAATATGTGCATATATATTCTAAAAAACAAGTGACAACGGTTGACCAATTCGATCAGATTCGAAAATATGGTGAAATTGGCTAATTTTTTTACCACACTCGTAATTTATTGTAATAATCACATCCAACGGTCGGTTTTTTCATTTTATTTGAATTTATAAAGGTTGCTCTTTGGAGTGTATGATATATAAATATAGGTTTATAAGAGTAACTAAGTTTGACCTAGTTGATCGAATTCGAAACGAAAACTAAATTGACTGGATTTTTTACAACCACTATAAAACATTACAATCTCTCCATCGAGCGGTTGGTTTCTCCAAATTTATCTTCCACTCTATGGTTGCTTTATAATGGACCTCAACAATTTAAATGCAATGTATAAGTCATACAACTTTAGGAGGCAAATTGGTATAGGCCAACGTATTTGTAATTAAAATTGAAACTTTTATCTTATGTCCATGCACATCCATTGACTGAATATTTATATACGTGATGTGAAAAAATAAGCACGTTTCGCGGTCGTCATGTCATCGGTCAACCAAGAAGACATACAAGTGACAACGGTTGACTAATTCGATCGGATTCGAAAATATGGTGAAATTAGCTAAATTTTTTACCACACTCATAATTTATTGTAATAATCACATCCACCGGTCGGTTTTTTCATTTTATTTGAATTTATAGAGGTTGCTCTTTGGAGTGTATTATATATATATATATATAGGTTTATAACAGTAACTAAGTTTGACCTAGTTGATCGACTTCGAAATGATAACTAAATTTGCTGGATTTTTTACAACCACCATAAAACATTACAATATCTCCATCAAGCGGTTGGTTTCTCCAAATTCATCTTCCACTTCATGGTTGCTTTAGAATGGACCTTAACAATTTAAATGCAATGTATAAGTCATACAACTTTAAGAGGCAAATTGGTATAGGCCAACGTATTTGTAATTAAAATTGAAAATTTTATGTTATGTCCACACACATCCATTGACTGAATATTTACATATGTCATGTGAAAAAATAAGCACATTTCGCGGTCGTTATGTCATCGGTCAACCAATAAGACATACAAGTGACAACGGTTGACCAATTCGATCGGATTCGAAATATGGTGAAATTGGCTAAATTTTTTACCACACTCATAATTTATTGTAATAATCACATCCACCGGTCATTTTTTTCATTTTATTTGAATTTATAGAGGTTGCTCTTTGGAGTGTATGATATATAAATATAGGTTTATAAGAGTAACTAAATTTGACTAGTTGATCAAATTCGAAACGAAAATCAAATTAGCTGAATTTTTTACAATCACCATAAAACATTACAATCTCTCAATCGAGCGGTTGATTTCTCTAAATTCATTTTCCACTTCATGGTTGCTTTAGAATGAACCTCAACAATTTAAATGCAATATACAAGTCATACAACTTTTGGAGGCAAATTGATATAGGCAAACTTTTTTGTAATTAAAATTGAAATTTTTATCTTATGTCTACGCACATCCATCGATGGAATATTTACAGACGTGATGTGAAAAAATAAGCACGTTTCGCGGTCGTCATGTCATCGGTCAACCAAGAAAACATATAAGTGACGACGGTTGACTAATTCGATCGGATTTGAAAATATAGTGAAATTGGCTAAATTTTTTACCACATTCATAATTTATTATAATAATCTCATTCAACGGTCGGTTTTCCCATTTTATTTAAGTTGATAGAGGTTGCTCTTTGGAGTGTATGATATATAAATATAAGTTTATAAAAAATATTATCTTTAAAGATTTATTTGTAAATAAAGCCCGCAAGGCCCGCCCCAAAAAAACCCGCAAGGCTTAGCCCGGCCCGGCCCGAAAAAGCCCGCGAGGCCCGCATTAAATGGATGGGCTTGGATCCTTCAATTTACAATAAAGCCCGGTCCGCTACTATTTAAAAATGGAGTAAGGCCCGGCCCAAGCCCTCTACGAATGGCCCGGCCCGTTGATGAGGCCTAAGTTCACACGTATTAAAACTAAGAAATTCATTTTATACTTAAATTCATTTTTTTTACCTATGAGCCATAGCCCTATGAACCGTAGTCGATCGAGTTCATATTATTTCAAACAAATCTTTATTTGCATAAAACGATTTCACAATTTAGTAATAAAATGTACGAAAAGTAATTCTGTTCGTAAATGAACCACATGAGATTTACTCACCTCTAAATCCTGCTGCGTATTCTCTTACAGCAAATAAGGTATCGAATACGCTCCGTTAGTCACCTAAGTACAATACGATCTTAACTTAGTATACGAATCGAAAACGATTATATTTCGAACTCCCATTGCCCTAAAATTCCAAAAGTAATGCCGATTGAGGCGAAACTTCATCTGAGACCACCCGAGATCTCTGGAATACTTATACGATCCACATATCAAAACTACAAGTCGATCGGATGGCCGAATCCTCATGGATAGAAAATCGATCGAACCGAAAACCCTAAAACTTGGAAAATTCATAACTTGCTCATACGATTTCCAAAAATTACAAACTATATATCGAAATGCTCGTATCGACGAATAAATCACAATGAGGAGTAGAAAATGCCCCAAAGGTGGTCGGAAGTGGCCGGAAACCACCGCCACAGACGGTGGCAGCGCCATCGCAAACCACCTTGAATGGTGGTGAAACCTATATGCATCTCTTCTTCTCAACATGGTGAACAATTTTCATAACTAGCTCGAGGTCAGAAAACAACGGGAAGAGGTCGGAAATTACCTCGCAAGCTTCGGTTTGGCCAGAAAATTTGTAGAAACCGGTGACAGCTCCGACGAACGTGAAAACTTCCACCACTCGGCCTGATCCTTCATAAAGCTTGTTCAGCAGCTCAAGGCGAGTTCAACAAGCCAAGAATCTCGAAGATTGGGAGCCAAAAACTCGAGATATCGGCGTTAACTCAATTTTGGACCCAAATTGAGTCGAGCTTCCCGTCGTTGCTATAGGCCGTGCCGCAGCGCAAGGCTACCACTGGCAGCTGCGCAAGGTCGAGGCTATCCTAACCTAAGAAATTTCATGTCCAACGGTGCCGGAGGAGGAAGAAATCGTCGGTGGAAGGAATCGGGTGATTTCCGATCAGAGGAGAGAGAAGAGAGCTCAGATTTCTATTTTCGGAAATTTAGGATTTTTCTGAAAAATTCCCCAAAATTTCTATTTATTCAAAAATGGAAATTTCTTCTGAATGCCATAACTTCTTCATACGAACTTCGATTTTTGCGTTCCGCATATCCACGAACTCGTATCGACGCGCTCTACAACTTTTGTGAAGGAAGTTTCCACAAAATCCTAATGTATAAAAAGTCAACCTTCGCACCCCCCCCCCTAAAACCATACTTTTCGAATAATTAATCGTTCGAAACATTTCCGCTCCATTCACGATCCACGAAATCATACCAATGAACACACTTTAATAATTCTCGAAGTATTTAGGAATTAATAACGAATTTTCGGGGTATTACAGTAGTTGTATTCAGATTTTAGGTCTACTAACTACTATATATATATTGATATACTAAATCTGTACAATTTAAGAGTAATGAACTTGTTGATGAGAGTAATGATATTCTTGTAGAAAGTTAATAATGCATCCGACTTCTATATTATTTGTAAGTTGCCATTAACAATTTTTAATAAGAGCATCTAATGAGCCCCATAGGAGCACTTAATTGTGGATGTATGATGGGATTTACATGTTCTGAAAGTGGCCCATAAATGGCAATCGAGCTCAAACTACACTAATACGTTATTAGTTGAGTTTAATATAAGGGCTAAATACCGGTTACTACCTCGTACTTTAGATTCAAAATCAATTCAGTCCCTGAACTTTTAATTTAATCAAAAACACCCCTGACACTTTTATTTTTCATCAAATTGATCATTCTGTTAATAGTCTGTTAATTGGAGGTGTTAACTTGCTGATGTAGCATGCCAACTCAGCTTTGTGGGGCCACATGCAAGCAAAAATTCCCAAATTAGCCTTGGCTCTCTCTCCCTGATTTCACCCGGTACCTCATGTGTTAAACCATTTCACGTTGTGTCCTGTGCTTGAAGCTCTAGATTGGGATATCAGGCTTCTGGAAAATATACCCCAAGCTTCTCCGACATTTAGAAACCTCAAGAAAGCGAACTTGGAACTCCTCCTGAGAAACTTTGACCTTGGGAGTGTTGTAAATATTCTCAAGGTTGCACCTCTTTTGGAAGAACTTGTACTAACAACACAAGCTGCAGACTATCACGGAGAGATGAGGAATCTATCTACATTCTCACATAATCATTTGAGAAAAATAAAGACGCAGGGGTTCCAAGGTATGTGGTTCGAGATAGAGTTGGCCATTTGCGTTCTTAAAATTGCTACAAAGCTTGAGGTAATGGTGATTGATCCATATGGATCATACTATGACGGTGATGGAACGTGGATCAAAATTAATGACCTGTTGATATCAGGATGGGAACGAGGATGAGAACCCAGTGGAATATGACGACCCAGGCGAGGAAAATGTGGACAATGTGCCTTACGAACTCAAACCTAATTCCCAAATTGGGAAATCTTACTCTCTTCCTTCAAAGTTTGATGAAAATCAAAAAAATCTCCAGAAAGCTAATTGGGTGAAAATCGCCCGGGGAAGGGGGCATTTTCATCTCCTTCACATCAGAATCACACCATCTCTAGTTTCTGGGTTTCAAGTTACAGGAAACTCAGAGGAGAGAGAAAGTAGATTTGAGATTTTCTCTCTCCTCCACCACTGTTCTACAAGCACATTCGTGCCTCACGTCCACCACCATCCTGCTCACCAGCCTCTGTCGAGCCACCGGCAACTTCCACGGCGCCCGGCGATGCCTGGAAACGCCCCACATGCCGTCACTTTGGATACCCATAATTTTCTTTGGGCACCCATCTTCTTCGCTGAATCATCTCTCCTCCTTCTATCTCGTCGCTACGGTGACCAACAAGGAGACCTCCCCATCCATAGTAGATTTCGCCGTATGAACTTCATGATCAGTTGAGTTGACTGCTTTTGCTTTTGACTGGTTTTGAAGGTATGAGAACAGGTCCGAGAGCGTGGAGAAGATGGAGTGTGGAGGCTAATTTGGGAATTTTTGCTTGTATGTGGGCCCCACAGAAGCTGAGTTAGCATGCTACGTCAGCAAGCTAACGCCTCCAATTAACAGACTATTAACAGAATGATCAATTTGATTAAAAATAAGAGTGTCAGGGGTGTTTTTGATGAAATTAAAAGTCCAGGGACTGAATTGATTTTGAACCTAAAGTATGAGGTAGTAACCAGTATTTAGCCCTTAATATAAACTCCATGCATGCTAATTAAGGTGACCCCCCATGTGCATAATTAGCTCATGAGGCTAATGATTAGGGCACTTAACCCTAATTAATAATAATGTGAGCACTGAAACAATATGTTTGGTTGGCTTTCTAAGTGTTATTATGGTATCTTTTTGAGTGTTAACTAATCCACTTTCCGGTGCATTGTGATCCTCTCAACTCTCAAGTTAGCTTAACCTAAAGTAATTGTGCCAATGCAACTTTTCTCGACTTGTCTCCCAAATAATACCAACATCACCACATCAAAATATCCGGGGTATAACTTGATTGGATTTGGAACCTCATGAATGATCGTTAATAAGGAGTTGATATCGCCTAATCTTTTATCTATCATTATAATTAGTTAAATATTCATATTTAAAAATGTGTTTTTGACAAATCAGTCGGACATAAGTTGTTCCAATTCCAATCTACGATCTAATCAACTATTGTAAGGGAGAATTTAACAAATAGTCACTCAACTATGACTCATTCGACACTCTGGTCACTCAATTTTCAAATATATCACTTTGGTTACTAAACTATTACTCTGTCAATCACTTTAGTCACCAAATGGGCATTTTCTCTCACTTTAATCACTTCTCCTAATCATTCCAATTCAACTTCTCAATTTTTTACACTTGGTTAGACGAAAATATCCTTGATATTGTGACAAATAAAGTTGTTTTTAATGAAAAAAATTAATGGAGTGACTGAAGTGAATAACAGAGTTAAAATGGAGTGACTAAAGTGATATATTTAAAAAATGAGTGATCAAAGTGTCGAACAGATAAAAATTAAGTGACCATTTGTAATATTCTCCCATTATTGTAATCCAATTAATTGATTATTTTACATCTTCCTTTTTTAGAACCCAAAATGGGAAAAGATGGATACTAACTACTACATATCATGTCTACATTCACTTCTTATACTCTGAACAATTAGAATCGATCTTCTCGTCAACACAAGCAGAGAGCCAGAGAATACGGCTTTAAAGCTTTGCTTAACTAATTATCTCAGACCTCGAGTGTCCAGGTGTGCCCTAACTTGGAGAGAGACAATGGAGCTTAGAAACTTGGGACATCTAGAAAACTCTAGACCCTTGTGATTCACCAATTAAGAAACAAACCTAAATAAACAAACGTGTTGACCATTTGGATACCTCACTTTTTTTTTTATCGAATTTGGATACCTCACTTGACACCACTTTTTCGGCTACTGCAACCTACTGCTTAATTAAATGTGGTCAATCACACCTTAGAACCTTCTAATCATCAGATTAATTATGTTAAACACTTAGTGATTTTCTCGATGTCGGCTTAACCATTGGCTTCTTCTTCTCACTCATGTAGTGCGTATAGTGTTTACCAATCTCTGACCTCTTTAATTTTGATTACTGCTAGAGCTTCAAAGTAGCTAGTGCTTTTCGCCTATAGTTATTTTTCTCCTGAGGAACCGCAATATTTTTTTAATTCGTTGGTTTTTCACCTTCCAAAGTGTACTATGATCTATGATTGTGCATCCTTCGTAGTTCTTTTTATCATGTTAGGCGTAAAGCTAATAGAGCGGCTCATTGTTCGTTTTGCTCTTTCCGCTAGTAGTTCTAGTTATTGGTTCTTAAATTCTCCAAAAATTATCCATAAGTATTTAATGTACAATAGAGGATCCTAACCCAAAAAGGAAACAAAATGTAGTAGTTGGCTAAACATCTATATCTAAGAATGTGTTTTTGACAGGTCAATCGGAGGGGCATTCCAGTTTCAATCCGAAAATTTTTAAACCTTCCAAGTGTACAATGCATACTAGAAACGGTAAAAAAAAGGCTATCTAGCGGCAAAAATAAAATGTAACCTAGCCGCACGCCCGCACCAGCTCCCTTTCCAAAAAAAAAAAAAAAAAAAAAATGTAACCTCGTGACATTGCACGACTTTCTTATCATCTTTATCTTGGTAATTATTGTTTGTTAACATCACGTAATTTGGAAGCACTGGGCCCAAATCCCCCAAAAGTTGCTTCATAGAATCACAATGACATAAAACATAAACAGTGATCATGGAAGGTTCTAATTAAGGATAAACACTAGGACTAATTGGCTGTATTCTCCATCTAAGATAAGATTTTGCTTTCTGAATAATGGCGAGGACTCTGCTATTGCGCTCGTCAAAAAGGTGTTCTTCGTGTAAATTTAGAATACGTGTCCAGTAAAACAAGTGTATATACATACAGAGGCCCTCAGTATTATATTTTATTTCATCTTTTTCGGTTGAAATATTATATTTTAGATCTCAAAAGATTGCTTCAGATCAAACAATGAAAGAAATGGATGGCGACTTAATATGTACAGTATATACATGTTTAATGACTGCTTTTTTGAGTTGAAACGACACAGATTTAAGTTACTCGATTATGACCAGAAAATCTCATTAATAAGACAATACAAAAGTGGAGCTTTTACGTACAAAGATCGATTCATAGGAATTATATGGATTGAGATAGTTTTTATCACAATACACTATGGCCATGTTTGTTTCACAGGACTATCACCCTTCATCTTAATTTCTATAGCAATCCCGGACTCTTATAACTTGACTTATTTTTATAACAGTCCTGATCCATGTTTGGTGTTCCAACTGATAATAAGAAAGAACAACCACAGAAGAAAGAAGAACACCAGAATAAGCATTGATTGGTGGAGTTGAAAACTAACAGAGGAGAACCAACTCAATTAATGATTAATCAAGCCTTGAGGAACTATGCAAAAAACAAAGACAAACTCAACCTTAAACAAAAACCAGTCTTTAAACCTAGAAAAAAAAAAAAAAAACCAGAAGAACAAAATAGCACAAACGTGAAATTGATCACAAATCTTACCAGGTCAAGCTACCCAGACACAAAATTGATCAAAATTCTCAGCAGATCAAGCTACCCAGACACCAAATCCTTAAAATAATATCAACCCATAAACAAATCATCTATAATAAAGGAGATAGAGAAAGAAGAAGGTAGAGGATTGAAGGGGAGAGTGAAAAATAATCAGTGCAATGAGAGAGAAGATGAAATTGAACCTGAAGAAGAGGTGTTGAAGGAGGCTGAAGCAAAAGAATGGCATGAGAGAGAGAGAGAGAATGATGAGGTTGAGGCGAAGAGCAGATCCAGCGAGAATGGATTTCGACGTCTACAACAGCGGCTTCCACAATCCCATGAGTTTTGGCGTTGCTCTCGTAGACGGTGTGGGCTGTGTTTTGGGACTGCATAGTCTCATTTAACACAGTCCCGGTTATTGCCAAACACGGGTTACCTCGTGTTATAGTACCCAGTCCCGTCCAATCCCGTCCAGTCCCTCGTAACAAACACGACCTATATGCATGTAATTAGGTCGTCAAATAAAATGTTCGATCAACAGAAACTACTGTTTTATGTTCTATATATTTGTTTGGTGATCATTCTGTCCAAGAATGTGAAAAACATAAAAAGAAAAAACCATTATTGTGCAATTTGATGAATAGTAAAGAGTATGTGTTTGGGGGAGGCGAATTTCTTCACTGTTAGCCTTCATGTAACTCTATCATCGATATTGATGATTACTTCTTAACAACTTTCACAAATATGATGGTGATATATATATATATATATATATATATATATATATATATGTGTGTGTGTGTGTGTGTGTTATACATATGATTTCTCAAACAATACAATTTGATCTTTACTTGTCTTTATTCAAAACATAATCTCTTCTATAACAAAACTTGATCAACCATAAGGATTGACCAAGTCATATCTAACTATACATGGGAAACAAACTAAACTAGCTTCATTCATCTTATTCCAATTAGAACTAACATCATTCTTCTTGTAGAAACAAGTTATATCCAAAAGAAAAACAATGTAATATAGAAGAAAAAGCTCAAGCTGATGCTATCAAGTTCCTATTGAGTACACTCCCTTCTCTCTTTTTCACTTATTCTCTTCCATATATTATTCCAGTATAATAATCAAACCACCATGAGAGCACCGTCTATGCCTCCCTTAAGGTGAACCTGACCAAGCCAATAACATTTTAAAATCAAATACCATTCCAGCATATTGGGTTAGGTCTACAGGCTTGATTTATCGAATCTCCTCAGCCACTGTGTGAAGGCCACAGAGCCCCAACTTTTAACTCTTCCGGGACACCTTGCTTACAAGCATTGGCTTCAAATCTTATTATAATCATAAAGCTTAAACTATTCCATACGGTATTAGCTACTGTTTGTTCATATCTAGGGCACATGATTAGGGCCCTTAATCCACCTTTAATTATATATTCCATTTGGATTACTACGGATTTTTGCCTAATCTTGGATCAATGTTGTCAACCTAACCTTGACTATTGCACTAGCACTGGCACGTGTTCGAACACAATTAAATTTGGTCGCTTTTACTCGTGAAGCTTTTGTCATTGCAGGTTAATTAGTAGTCAAATTGTAGGAAAAAGGCCCCCAAACGTGTACTAATCAGTGTAATCACCCGATTAAGTAGATAAGTAAGGGTTTTAGTAGTTTTTAAATAGGGTTGGAAAAGTGGGACCTGCTCCACTCGGCAACAATGGGACCTGGCCAAGTGTTAGGTTAGTATAGGCTTCCTAAACCACTTTTGGGTCGTGGAGGACCATTTTGACACTGCTGGTATGTTGTTCAAGGCATTGGAATGGCTTTAGTCCAAGTTCATTCAACCCAATTCATCTGGACGGGAGAATGAAGGCATATGTGGAGTGTGGGTTGCGGTTTAAACATGTCTGGCTTGTGTGATACCCTAAAAATTATGGATGCTGGGATATAAGGTTGGCGCTGATATAGCGCAAACGATGCAACTGCATAAGTTTCTTGTAACAATGAAAGACCTCGTTCAAAAATACTAGATGAAGTTATTTTTAATTTTTATTACTTGGAGTTTTCTACAAATATCTTTTACCTGATGTATTACTAGTATGAAATTTTGGCATCACAATTCTCTTGCTCTCTTGGTATTTTAGAAAATAATATTTGATTGATACAGAAATAATATTTAATTATTATAAAACAGACTGAATTATAAACGGATCGGCTTAACCTAAATTCGTGTTTGATCCGTTAAATAAACAGCTTAACCAGACCATTAACGGATTAACGAATCAAATAAATTTTCAATTCAAACTCGTTCAATAACCACGGATCCAGAACAGATACAGATCAAAATCCGGTCAATTTACTGGTCTAGGTGCTCTTGCTCTCAAGGAAACAAAATATGTTGGTACCTCATCATAAACTTGCAGTATGAGAGATTCAAATTACTACATCATCCAACAATGTCAGATAACCGGACTAATGGAATCATGCTAAGATCTTTTGAGATAAATTTAACACTCAGAATCCACTAGGATGATGTTGGAGTACTATATAGGTTGGGTAAGCAACTCATTATCGGGATTGTATATCCGTGTAGTTAAGTTTGAGATATCATCGGTATTCGATCAAATTTAGTAAGCTCGTGTTGCCTAATTATTATCCGATTATCATATCAATTAATTAGTCTACCGAAGGAAGTTTTATAGTCAACAATACTGGAGGAGAATTCGAACTCAAACCGCAGCTGTAAAAAACACAAACCAAGTACACTACAGTTGGATGTTCTCACCATCGACTCCACAGAAGTTCGAAGATGACGCCTATCCTTTAATAAGCACCAGCAACCAACTGTGAGCTTCATTTATGCCTGGACGTGTCAAACCAAGATGAAAAATTTAACGCATTTTCACTTGTACGTAAGTACGTAACTGAACTGTGTAGTTGTTTGCTTGCGTACGTTGTGCTTTAATATTGTTGCTGGTGTATGTTTCAGAATACGAACAAAGGTTGGTGGTTCATAGTTGGATCCCAATTACCATGAAACCTGGTAACGTTCTAGTTCTACTAAGTACTAACAAACAAGATTAGTTGTTACAGAGCTTAGCTGCTGGCCTGCGGCATTTCTTTATGAAATGAAAGTACTTATCACTATCAGTACGTAGCTCGATCTCATCAGTCTTCAATGCTCTGGTTCTTATTAAGGGTCACATCACCGGCTATTAGACTTTTAGCTAGTACTTGTAGGCACCATTTTATTTATTGGATGTCAGTGTGTAAATTCTATTCGCTCTCGATCCTTGAGCTGCAAGTTACGAGTTACAATTAGTCAAATAATTACTACTGTTTTTTTTTTTTTTTTTGAATTAAATTACAAAAAAGTTCCCTTCTTTAAGGAAATAATTGGATTTCCTCTTTCTTTTTTAGATCGATTTAATTACCTCAAACTGTTATCCAGTAGCTCTACAACATTGATGCTTCTATCACCCAACTGTGAACTGTCTATAATTCTATATGCATAGAAATTAGAGAAAAAAAAAAGTTAAAAAGAACAATAATACTCATTTAATGAGGGTCCTTTTAGTGAGAGATCCATTTTTTTTTATCATTTTAAGGATTAGCTTATTAGACCCACTTTTTGATCGTATTTTGGCATCTCCACCGTTCTGTTTTTAGATCATAATGTATAGATTATTTTTGTAAATTTTTAGCAAAATTGATGATCATTAATGTATCAATCTATATTAAATCAATGGATAAATCGAATCTGTCCAACTTGAACCGTTTGTGTTCATAATTGTAAGTTACAATTACGAATGCCTTAATGATTAGCTGAAAATTTGCATATATAATCTGCTCATATATACCTAAAAATTGAACGGTTAAGATATGAATATGTGATCAAAAAGTAGGTTTAATGAGCGATTCATTAAAATGGTAAAAAAAAAAAAAGGATCCCTCAATAACCGTTCAATCGATTAGTAACACGTTTATAATAAACCTACTTTTCGATCACATATTTACATCCGAAGATTCATATATATACTGGGTTGAATGGTTTATTAGAGTAACACGTTTATTGCATCCCTTTTATCTCTGGGTCCAATTTAGTTGGAACTTCTTTTTCTGTTGTGATGGCGGGTGGAGAAGAACTCATAGCCATTAAATATATATCACCTCTGCTTCAGAGATCATTGACAATTTGACATAAGAGTGAAACTAACACATCCATGTGCAAGTTGTTTAATTGTTCATCAATGAGAGGTTAAGATTGAGCTTTTAATCTTTTGTCAATACCTGGTTCAAGTTCATCTTGTAGTTTTCTTAGGTCAGTTTCTATGTTCTCGAGCGCGCATTTGGGTTTATGGCATAATTGAAACTTTAGGACAGAAAAATGAACAATGTTTACTTGATAAGGCGGTCATAGCCTCACTCTTTTAGTAATTTTTTATTTTATTTTTTTGTATATAATTATGTTATACTAATACTTATGCAAGTTATTTGTGGGTAGTTTACAGAACAACAACAGCAACAACAACAAATATACTCGGATCCTTCAGCTCGGGGAGGCACCTATGAGTCTATCTTTCGAGCTGACAACTCGGATCCTTCAGCTCTCAGCTCGGTCCTTGAATGCTTACAACCTCGAGTTTCTGAGGAAATGAACGCTGCGCTTATAGCTCCCTACTTTGATGTCGAAATAAAAAAAAAGCTCTTTTTCAAATGCATCCATCAAAATCACCAGGCCCTGATGGTATGAATCCATGTTTTTTCCAGAAGTTTTGGAAGGTTGTGGAGAAGGATGTTTGTCTGGCAGTTAAAGAAGTGCTCACCACTGGCTGTGTTTCTCAAGAATCCAACTTCACTCATCTTACGCTCATTCCAAAAATAAAAGAACCTAAGTTGCCTTCAGATTTTGTGCAATGTTGTGTATAAGATTGCTTCAAAAGTACTTGCCAACAGACTCAAGGTTTTTCTCCCTCAAATCATCTCTCCGTTACAAAGTGCCTTTGTCTCGGGCCGTCTAATTTCTGATAACACCTTAGTGGCCACAAAAATCGCCCATTTTATGAAGAAGCTTCGTCGGCAAGCTGAAGGCTTCTTCTCTTTGAAACTTGACATCTCCAAGGCTTACGATCGATTAGAGTGGCAGAATCTGGAAGCAGTGTTACTTAAACTTGGTTTCTGCCATGGGTTGATGTGGTTTTAGCCACGGTTAAATCAATGAGTTATTCTATCTTGGTTAATGGTCCACCCACGGGTTTTATCTTACCTACCAGAGGTATACGACAAGGAGATCCTTTGTCTCCGTACTTGTTCATCCTGTGTGCAGAAGGTTTGTTAGCTTTGATCTCTACTGCTGTTCAAAATGGAACCATTAAAGGCCTGAGAATGTTTCCAACTGCACCTGCTATCCACCACCTACTTTTTGCAGATGATAGTTTTCTGTTTGGGGAAGCTACTGTTCAGGAATGTCATGCACTCATGCCTTTAAACATGTACTTTCTACTTATGCTCGAGCTTTTGGTCAACACATCAACTTGAAAAAATCTAGTGTGGTCTTTAGTGGCAATGTTAGTCTTCAACTTAAGAACAATCTAGCAGGTATTCTTGGTGTTCAGTGTGTCAGGGAGCATGGTCTTTATTTGGGATTACCCATTCATGTTGGTCATAATAAGAAGGCTATTTTTGAGTATCTCAAGGAGAGGTTGACTAAGAAACTCATTAGTTGGAGGGCCAAAGTCCTAAGTGTTGGTGGTAAAGAAACACTTATTAAGGCAGTCGCTCAAACCTTACCAAATTATGTTATGAACTGCTATGCTTTACCTAAGTCTATGTGTGATGAACTCTAGCAATTGTGTTGCCAGTTTTTTTGGGGAAGTACAGATGATAAAAGTAGAATTCATTGGAGATCTTGGGAGAGAATGTGCCTTCCTAAAGATCAGGGAGGCATGGGATTTAAATGTTTACATGCACATAACTTGGCCATGCTATCGAAACAGGATTGGAGATTACTTTCTCAACCGGATTCTCTCGTGGCCAGAGTTTTCAAGGCAATTTATTTTCCTTATGGATCCTTTCTTACAGCAGATATGGGAGAGTGTCCTTCATATTCTTGGAGGAGCTTAATGGAAGCTAGACCTGTTTTGCAAACTGGTTTGTTATGGCGAATTGGTGATGGCCGCTCAGTCAATATTTGGGAGGATGATTGGATTCCCAATACTTCTCATCATTCTGTATCTCGGCCTCCAGACTCTATCTTTGAGAGGGTTTCTGACTTGATTAATAATGATTCCTTGATCTGGGATATGGCTGTAGTCCATGCGTGTTTTGAACCCCATGTTGCTAATAAGATATTCTCTATTCCCTTAAGTCGGCGTTTGGGGGCAGATAGACTCTCATGGAAGCTTGACAAAAAAGGTCTTTTCTCTGTCAAATCGGCCTATAAAGTGGCTTGTGATTTTTCTAGAGGTCCTCTCTTTGCTTCAGCCTCTACCGGGGATCCATATGGACCTATATGGAAAGCGAGGGTCCCTAGCAAGGTGGCTATATTCGGCTGGAGGGCAGTCCATAATTTACTTCCTACTCGGGTTGCCTTGACTGCTAAAGGTTACTCTGGTCCCTTGCATTGCGTTGTCTGTGCTAGGCAAGTGGAAACGTTAGAACACCTGTTTTGTGACGTTCATTTTGCGCGGGAAATCTTTGAAGCTCCACCTTTCCCTATTCCGGCATCAGATTTATCTTGGAAGGACTGGTTGTTGGAACGAGCTGTCTCTCTTTCTTCAGGTGTGTTTGATCAGCTATTGGTGTTGCTTTGGAGTATTTGAAGAAATAGAAACAATATGTTATGGAGGGATTAGGCCCAAACTAGTGCTTCCATTGCTACTGGTGCCATGGTCTGGCACGAGGAGTTCTTGCAAGCTAATCGATCTTTGATCGCTTCCCAGCAAGGCAGGGAGAAGCCTCGTAAGCAGTGGGTTGCTCCGGTAGATGCTTATGTTAAGCTCAATGTTGATGGGGCTTTTGTTCCTTCGATTCAGTTTGGTGGAACAGGGGGTGTGATTAGAAATTCACAAGGTCAGTTTCTTGCAAGCTTCTCACATAGAATGGATTTTGTCAGCTCCCTTTTGCATGTCGAGCTTTTAGCTTTGAAGAACGGATTGGAGTTGTTGCAGGCCATGTTTATGGATCAAGCCATCATCGAAAGTGACTGCTTACTTGCAGTACAAGCTATTCTTTCTCCAGCTGCAGACTTCTCTTCTCTGAGTGCCTTGATCATGGATATAACGACTATTCTAGCAGCAAATGGGAACTTCAAAATATGTTTTGCTCCCCGTCAGGCTAATGCTGGAGCCCATAGGTTGGCTAATTATAGCTTTGAATCAAATGTTCATCTAGATTGGTTTGTAAACGCTTCGGAGTTTATCCTAGACGATCTCCATCGTATCTAGTAATACTACTTGTCCTTTTCCTAAAAAAAAAACAACAACAAATATACTATTTTTTTTTTAAGGAGTTAGTTTAAATAAAGAAAGAAACCAATGCTTATTCTAAATGGATAAAAAAACTTTGAGTTTTGTTAAATTGTTTTTGTGATGGGTGCGGTTATTGCCACCCTACCAAAAGCTTAGTTTACCCTACAAAAAAATTTTAAACAAAATATTCCAATACTAACCCCAAAATTAAATTTTTTTGAGAAAAGATAAAATAAAATTTAGATCTATGCAACCACAACTGCATAAATACTCTGTATCTTTCAAATCAAATTTGAATTTCTTTCCACCAGATACTAAGAGAGCCTTTACTTAGTCTCTTGTACATCTCAATTAAGTATCCAACCAGTGCATACAAGAAATAGAGAAAGAAAGGGACTAAGATAGTTGAGAATTGCTTCAATCTTGAATGGAGTGGTAGTAAAGTGCAGTGGGATTGTTCTACATATTTTTGTTTTTGTTTTTTTTGTCTTTAGGATCTATGGCTTCTAACGTATAGTCTTTCACACACACACACACACACACACAGATATATATATATATATATATATAGATCCTATCCAGAGCGATGCCTCATCTCTGCAAAATTTCAATCAAATTGATGGTCGTTAAGGCATAGATAACTGCTTTAAAGCTAGTACGGTTCAGGTTGGACAGATTTATTTCATCCATTGGTTTGAACGAGTTAGATACCTTATAGATCATCAATTTGATTGAAATTTTGCAGAGATGATCTATACATTAGTACCTAAAAACTGAACGGTCGAGATGTGGATATGCAACCGAAAAGTGACCCTAAACCCTAACCTCACTCTGAAATTTCAGAGCGAGGCATCGCTCTGGATAGGATCTATATATATATATATATAATAAAGAAGGAAGAGATCGAGGAAAGCATATGATCATTTTAGAAGGATGGAGGTCTGCGTGCAATATATCGATGATGATTTGTTTTTATTTATTTTTGAATTTATCTTTTCAGTTATTCTTCTTTTTGTATTTTTAGGTTAAAAGAAAAAAAAAATAGTTTTTCTAATTTTTAAGGGCAGAATTGGAATTTTAAGGGTCAAAAGTAAAACGTAGTGTGAACTGAGCATTTGGTAAGATGGCAGTAGCCGTACCCTTTTGTGATTAATTCTTCTTTAAAAACAAAAGGGAGAATATCACAAATTGTCATTCAACTTTTACCTATTCAACAGTTTGGTCACTCACATTTTAAATATATTACTCTTTTTTTTATCAAATTTTAAATATATTACTTTAATCACTCAACTTTAACTCCGTCATTAACTTTGTTATTTTTTCGTGAATTTTTTTTTTGTCACAATATTAAGAAAATTTTCTCCCAACCAGCCTTGGAAAATTGAGAAGTTTGAATTGGATTGATTGGGAGAAGTGAATAAAGCGAGATTTTGATGAAATTACCCTCTAAAAAATACATATTTCCAAAAATATTGTCTAATTAACTGAGATTTTGACGGAGGATTTAGCAAAGTGACTAAAGTAATTGACAGAGTAATAATTGTCTAATTGAGTGACCAAAGTGTAGAATAAGTAATAATTGAGTGACCAAAGTGTAGAATGAGTCATAATTGAGTGACTATTTGTGATTTGTGATATTCTCCTAAAACAAAAAGAAATTCTTATGTATGTCAAACATATTTTGCGAAGGCCTCGGTAGTTTACGGAGCGACCGCAAGAGGCGAATCTAGGGTTCGCGTGGTGGCAACAGCAACCTTGTGGTCCCCAGACCAGGCTACGGCAGCGAGATGACGACGACGTGGCTCAGAGAGGCGCTGCTTCTGTAGGTTTCTCGTGTGGCGGTGTGTTTATCTCTCGACCTAGTATAGCTTGACGGAAAGTTTGAGGCGGTGTTCAAGGCTCTGATTGTTGCAGTATGCAGTTGAGGGTGTGGATCCGGGTACATAGTTCGGCCCGTGGTTCTCTCTCGGGTCTGTCCGCAGCGGTCGCGATAGAGGTTTTTGGTTCCAAGGAAGACAGTTGTTTGAGGACAGGTTGGGGTCGGGGTTTCTTTTTTGGGAGAATTTTTCAAACAGTATCTGAACTAAAGGTCACTGTGAATTAACGTGCCTCACTTTACACTAACTACACTTTGGTACCTGGACTATAAAACCCGACTACATTTAAATACACGTCGTCAATAACTCCGTTAGTCTTATGTCATTTTTCATTTTTCAAAGGGTAGTTTGGTATTTTCCCTCTCTCTCTCTCTCTCTCTCTCTCTCTTTCTGTGGATGGAATCTTGAGCCTGCTGGACCGGCTCCTCTTCCTCAGCCGCGGCTAAACCGTTTTCAGCGGCTCGCCAGCTCAGCTTCCCTCGTACTTCGCCGACTTCGGGCAGCCCATACCCGATTCCGAAAACAAAACCGAGTTTGCTTTGGACCTGATTTGAGAACTGGAAGGCTCCCCCGGCGGGACCCAATCCCTCATCGAGTTCAACACGCGGTCCTGGCAGACCATGAAGCACAGCGCTCACTACCGCTCCGCCATCGACATACGACACGTGGTTCCTCTCCAAGAAGCCATCTCCGCCAGCATTTCCTGAGGCAAGCTCGTCTCCGGCGCCACCAACAACGACGCCAGCCCCAACTCCATGGTTCCACCTTCGCAACATCTGGATCGAAATCGCCGTCCTCGCGAAACGCTCCATGAAAAACTCGAGACGAATGTCAAAGCTGTTCGGAATCCGGCTTGGCGTCGTTGTGGTCACCGGGTTCATCCTCGCCACCATGTTCTGGAACATGGCGTCCAAAATTCTGTTTGCCCCAAAAGTGTACCCATATGAGAATCTTCGAGTGGAGCTCGGCGGAGAACCATAGAGGGGTATTGGGTTTCTTCTAATTGTGTGCTAATTCTTGTTTCAGATGTATTTTTCTGCATTTCCCTTGTTTGATATAGCTCTAAATAATGTTCTGTACCCCAAAACTGTGAGCATTGTATGTTTTGGATGATACCATCTTGATTGTGAGCAGAAGCAGTTCTAATCTAGGCTCCCAAAACAGAAAAGGAGCAGAAGCAGCAAGCAAAAACCTACAATTTTATCCATGAAAATAGAGAAGATGTAGGAGCTGCAGAAGAAAGAGAGAGAAATAGATGAAGAAGAAAAGAATAGTCAAAGAGAAATACAGAGAGATGGGTGTCCAGAGTAGAAGAGAGAGAGAGAGAGAGAGAGAGAGAGAGCTGGGTGTCTAGAATAGGAGAGAAAGAGATTGGTGTATGGATCGGAGTAAAAATCCAAAAAGACAACTTTACCCTTGAAAATATGTCAGGTGGCATGACTATTAACGGAGTTATTGACGGCGTGTATTTAAATGTAGTCGGGTTTTATAGTCCAGGTACCAAAGTGTAGTTAGTGTAAAGTGAGGCACGTTAATTCACAGTGACCTTTAGTTCAGGTACTGTTTGAAAAATTCTCCCTTCTTTTTTCCACCAAGGTGATGGTGGAGGATTGTGGCCGGCCACCAGAGTGGTGACGGGTGGTTGCTCTTGATGGCCGGTGCTGGCAAATCTGGGGGTTGGGGTAGGGATGGTGGGCTTCGGGCCTTGGGCCTCAGCCTGCTTG
Organism: Rosa rugosa; assembly: GCF_958449725.1. Taxonomy (NCBI): domain Eukaryota; kingdom Viridiplantae; phylum Streptophyta; class Magnoliopsida; order Rosales; family Rosaceae; genus Rosa; species Rosa rugosa. The sequence continues at coordinate 11,534,458 of NC_084826.1, read as the reverse complement.
GGTTGTAGCAATGCAACCAAGTTAGGCTAGCCCACTATGTTTACATCTCCTTTTGGATCAGGCTTGGGATGGGCTATTGGGGTATGGCCTAGTACTATGCTATCTTAAATTGAAGCTGGTCCTGTGTTGGTTACTGCGATGTACACCATTGAGGTCTCTTGGCGTCAAAGTTTCAAGACAGTGCTTTGATCTAAGATTGTGTAGGCGTAGGGTTTTTTTTCTTCTGTTTTTCTTTTCGAATAAGTGAGCTTTGCTCGATTCTCAACCCTATTTTGTTCTTAGATAAGTTGTTATGACTTAGGGCGAGATAGGTGGAGGGGTTTTACTTTTGTTTTTTAGTGTTTTGTTTTCTTTTGTCCATTTTGCTTTGTGCATTGAATTGTAATACGAGGGATTTTCGAATCCCTCTAGATTGATCGGGTGAGATCGTTGATATTATTAATGGAACCAGATTCCGTTTCCCTTAAAAAAAATTTAAAAAGAAAAAAAACCTTATTTTATTGTAAAGAAAATTTCAAATGAGGTTGTAACACAAAGGTTGTGGGACTTGGTAGTTGTAACAAAAGACTCAGTTTCTACTAATGCACGCGTAAATCTATTATTAGTACGTCTGTGGATCAAGATACGATAAAAACGCGACCTAATATGCTTATAAAGGTAAGTAAACCCTAAGAATAGAGAATGTTTATCTGCTGATCTAACAAAAGCACTCATAATGTACGTTGTACATTATGTTCATTTTGATTCTTCAATGATATTATTAGAAGAACAAAACTAAAAACTTATCTGCTCAAACTCCATATACGCGTATTCAGTACAAAAACTCCATATATGTGTGGAGAACTCTCTTCTTCACCACTAGTTTTTCTACCAGATGGTGCTCCTAGTCCAAGTTGGTATATCATGACTTGAGTTTTGGGTGGACCCAGAATGGATACGATGGTCTACTGGAGCCAAGTTCATAGCTCCAGGAAACCCAAACGAAGGGCACAAGACTGAGCTCTGGGAAGAGGTACACAGACCCTTAACTGATTTGACCATTCTTTTAATTGTTTTTGCTTGCTGCCCCCATCTTACTTGTACGTGCATGAGTGCATCTTGTTCAATATTAACTCTGCTGCATCTGATGCACTTTTTCACTCCATACCGTACATAAGCATTGAAATGGAGTGCTCAACATATTTTGCCCAATGCCTTTAAATGTAGAAGAGAATCACCTGTATTACTATTATGATTTTACATGTTTCGCGAGCAGATTAATAAGACTGATCTTTCTCTTTCAAATTAATATTTCTGATTCTGATTTTGATTCTGATTCATAAGTTGTCTTATTCAAAGGTGTACATATGTTTATTAGCTAGTTTATTTTATTTTATTTTTAGTGAAATGCTTATTAACCAGTCTAACTACGAGAAAATGCGGTAGGTGTAAATGTGTAATATAACTTTCGCTGAGTAACTAACACTTTTGTCAAAGTTACATTAAAAATATAAATGAAAGTTGATATCTTTATTCAAATTTCAGATTTTGTACCGATTATAGCGGATTTCACGTTAAAGTGATATGTAATTGAACACCTTGTTTTCGTCTTTTTATTTATATGAAATCACATTTCATCTAAATAAAATCTAACAAATTTTTCTTAAGAGAACTCTTTATTGTATAATGCGCTTGATTATGTGAAATTGCTCCTGACATTGCTAAACACACTTAAAACCTTTCTCTACCACTTCTAAAACTTCTTTTCTTTTCTTTTTTCTTTAACAAAGAAATCTAAACACATTGCCTTGATGATAAATCTCCACTGCAAATGAAAATCTAAGAAAAATCAAGGACTAATTGGCACCCCACATGATATTACTCAAAGATTCCCTAGTTTCATGAACCAAATTGACCATCTATTTTGCCATGTATTTTAAATAAAAAGTGACAAAAGTAATAATTAAGAAGGAAAAAACCAAATTTCTCTCTCAACTTAAAAGAGCCCATGTGCGAATGGAAACAAACTAAGCAGAATTTTGATTAGAACTTCATCCCCAAAAAAATTGCACAAAAAGATCCAAATTAAGTAAATCATGGATGGAAAATAGAGTCAAATGCTCCATTAAAATTTGTAGTTACACAAATTCCACCAAGCATGGTAATTCCATGCCTCTAATTTTGACACAATTACTAAGATACCCATGATTGAAATTAAACTGTGCTCATAAAGTTGGACTTCAAAGTTCAACACCCCTCCCCCTCTCTTTCTCTCTCACTAAAATCTCTGCGAGACTTACCTTTTCCTCTCTCTAAATGTTTATAAGTTTGAGAACCAAACTGGCTCCTTTTTGCTTTTACGAGGAACGCCCCCAATATTTCCTCTGCATTCTCTCTTCAAACGTCTTCTCCAGCCAACCAAAAGAGGCAAAGAAGCCCACATCGAGCTTGCTTCCTTGTCTCTTTTGCCTGAACGAAAACGAAAGCTCCACAAAAAGGGAAGCACAACATTCATCCTCCTCTCTCTTTCAGTTCCTTGTCGATTCTGGTGAGTGCCCTCACTCTATTACTCTTGAAAAACCCAAAACCATATTTCTTTTACTTTTTGTAACTATTGATTTTAGTGACCAAACGAGTCCAATCCATTTCCAATCTGCAATGTCATACTGTGTTTATGACTCTCTCTGTTTCATTGCCTCACTATTTTTGTGAGGCCCCGTCTTTTTGTGTTTCTGATCTGTTTCACAATATGCTCTGTTGGGTTTTCTCGAATCATCACGAATTTGAGACCCCTTTGCCTCAATTTCAGAACACAAATCCTCAATTTCTGAAACCAGGAGCATTCTGGTTTGGTTCTTCGAGCTTCAATCTTCATTTTTACATGTAAAATATAGCCCTGAAACTCAAAAAGAAACCTTTTTCACATAGTTTATTAGATTTGATCTCTGGCTAAAGATCTGAGAAAAGCTCAAGCCTTTTTTGCTTGCCATTGTTGTTTGTTTAATTCGTGGTCTTCCACTCTGTCTACCTCTCTGTAAAGGCTATAACAGCGTTGCTTGTAAAGAAAATATTCCTCACTGAAAAGGATGAACCTGGCCTATTCTATTTCTCCCATAAATTATACATTAAGCACAAAATAAGACATTTTCAATTTTAATTTCTCATTTTCAGCTTGATTACGTTGATTCCTAAGCTGTCTCCATTTCCCCTGCAATTGGGTGTTTTATATTACGTTGAATGCTCTATTTGACGCTTAATTTAAGCCCTCTCTTAGATATTTCGTTTTCCCTTACCGGAATAAAAATTGGTTCTTTGACCCCTCTTGGTATTTGATTTAGACTCCCATTTTGTTTTTCGACGACTTTCACTTCCAAAAAGCATATTCTTTTCAGTTTTAGAAGAAGAAGAAGAAAATCATCTATTCAGTTATAGATTTGGATAACCTTGAACCACTTATTTAAACTCTCTTCCATCCCATTCAGATTTCAGACCCCAAAAACTCTGATCAGTAAAAGCAATGCGGACCAACAGAGGAAAGATCCCAAAGGTAAGAAATTTAGCCTTCATTGAAGTTTTTGTTTTGTTCGAGGATATCGAGTTGACTTTAACCGATATCACTAAACGTTTCGTAGCAGAACTCGTGGCCTGGAGCAGTAGTGAGGAAATGGCTCAACATTCCGACCGGAGGGGACGAGTTTCATTCCGATTACTCTGTAAAAAGTAAGTTTTCCGGTCACCGGTTTTTTTTTTTTTTTTTTTTAATGTTTGGGGGTGTTGTTTTTGTCTGGTATCGGTGTCGGAACTGGTTTGCTGAACTTGCTGTCTGTTGTGAACTGTGTCAGATGTAACTGAGAGTAGGAGGAAGAGTTGCTCGGACCAGGACCACTACGTCGTTGTACCGGACGATGTTGCAGGTACGAATTCTACTGTGTAGCGCCCCTCTAAAACTTCCCGGTACAGCGTTGGCTGTTTCACACCCACGTGGCACATGCACCGTAATGCTGCCGGCGATGGAACCCCCGCCTTTGTTTTCAATTAATATGATTGGACGGGAAATGAGTCCTCGGTTGGAGTTGGGGTTTTTGGCTCTGAGCGATTGTGGTGTGCCACGTGGACGGCGGAGGATGTGGGGGGTTTGAGTTAGTGTGGTGCAGTAACATGGACTCTAACTAGGTGTCACTATCCAGTCTCCACTTTCTGTGAAAGTTGAGCTTTTCAGTTTTGGGTTTTGAGCTCGAGTATTATGATTAAACCTGATTCGTTTTTGTTTATTGTTTTTTTTTTTAGATGGTTGGTTGATGGAGGACGCTTACGGCCCAAGTTTTGCGCCGGAGGCACCAGCTGTGACCGACCATCTCAACCTCAGGTAACCATCCCTACAGTTCAGAGATGGAGTATATACTCGATTTAGGGAATAGGTGTAGCTTTCTTGATTAGTAATCTATGTACGACAACCAATGTGAACGATTGTTAGTTGTTGATGTGGGTCGTGATTCCTCCAAAACACTTTTCGAATTAGAAAGTTTGAGTTGTATCTATCTATGATTTAATTTTCCACAGTTTGCTTTGAAGTTTGCTTCTTTTGACAAGTTTTTGTTTTGGAGTAACTAACAGAGTGGTACTTTTGGCTTTGTTTGTTTGGTTTTAGAATGTTCGTGGGGACATGGAATGTTGGAGGCAAATCACCACAAGAGGACTTGAACTTAAGGGAATGGCTTAGGTCCCCAACTCCTGCCGATATCTATGTTCTTGGGTAAAATTGTCTTTCCCCATTTGCATCCCAAATTAGACTGCTTTGTTGTTTTTTGCTTTGTCTGTTTAATAGTCTCTACTAATAGTGGTCCACCCTATAATGACACTATTAGATCCAATCTAACATTCCTTTTATATTTTGGGCACCGATTATTACATATTTTTTAGTTTTATTAACGTTTTAAAAATACAACTATTTGATTCGTGATTTGTCGTATTGTTTTTAATAGGTTCCAGGAAATTGTCCCTTTAAACGCCGGTAATGTATTGGGTGCGGAGGACAAAGGCCCAGCTGACAAGTGGCTTTCCCTTATTCGAGATGCTCTTAACAAGAATGACCCCGGACTTCCTAATAACTACAACAATGCCACCCATAATGATCAGCAAGCACATCTCGATCAGCAAGGCAGCATGATGCCAAGGCTCAGCTTCTCGGACTTGCTTTCCTTAGAAGATGAACTCAGTACTGCGGACTTCGAGACACTGCTGAATTTGAATCCCGCGTCAACTTCTAGTGGAGAAAGCTCACCGAGCTCCCCACTGGGGCTGGGTATGCAGGAGAGTACTTCAATGCAACGACATCGTTATTGCTTAGCAGCGAGCAAGCAGATGGTGGGAATTTTCTTGTGTGTGTGGGTTCGCGCTGATCTTTGTAGACACATTAGCAACATGAAGGTCTCATGTGTTGGTCGAGGCATAATGGGATATCTTGGAAATAAGGTTAGCTACTTGCTACATTGTGTAGGACACTTGGTACATGGCTACATTGAGATTAAGCCTTATAATGTTGTTTTCTTATTTCACAGGGTTCAATATCAATAAGCATGACATTGCATAAAACAACCTTTTGCTTTGTCTGTGCTCACTTAACTTCTGGTGAGAAAGAAGGGGATGAGATGAAAAGGAATTCAGATGTCATCGAAATTTTAAAGAAGACAAAGTTTTCTAACTCATGTAGAACACGACCACTTCCTCCTGATAGCATATTGGACCATGAGTAAGTCTTTCCTCTTCTGTATAACTAGATATATTTTATTTAAAATCAGACCATTAGGCGCCAGATAACTGTCGAAAGAGCATTACCGTTTCTAAATTTATGGTTGTTTCTTCATTTTGCAACAAAGGTGATCTCCTGAGTCAATTATCTTACAAATCTACGTACTTTTTATGTTCAGCAAGATTATTTGGCTTGGGGATTTAAATTACCGGCTAGCAGCTGCTTGCGCTGACACGCATGAGCTTCTGCAGAAGCAGCATTGGCAAGCACTTTTAGAGAAAGATCAGGTAAGATTGTAAGTACTGTAAATAGTTGTTTTGTTTTACTTCCAAGTATACAGAAAGGCAGTTTCAATCTTATGCTTGGATTTGATTGTTTTTGGCAGCTAAGAATAGAGCAACAAGCTGGTAGAGTATTTAAAGGGTGGGAAGAAGGGAGGATATATTTTGCTCCAACTTACAAATACCTTGCAAATTCTAATCATTATGTTGCCCAAACTTCGAATTCTAGAGAGAAGAGACGCACCCCTGCCTGGTAAGAATTCCAACAAGTTTCCTGTTTCCCTATTATTTGAGCTGTACATGAATTATTGCATATAAGTTTGAATAGCCCATTCATTTAGTTTATTGAAATGAGAACCAAGCAGTGATCACCATCATCACACACACAGACATAAACACATGTAATTATATGTTTCATAATGTTTTACTATGAATTGTTAATTATATACACATTTTACTAGTGGGTCTCATCTCTCTTATTTATGTCATGTACGATGTGATCGGTAAATGTGGTACATGCAGCATTACTTCATTGATAATATTTTTAAAGCTACTCCTTAACCTAAACCTTTGCTAGATAATTATATATACAACTTTACTAAGCACCAATTAATATGAGCAATTAGTTTAATCTAATTAGGCACCTTCAGAGTCTCTCTGGGCACTTCTATCACTTGTATTGAACATGTATTGACTCCAGGCTGCTGGTCCTTAATTTGTTGAAAAGATGTTTCAATTGTTTTTCTATTACCGACTCTTCACATTTCTGGTAAGCTGATTTGAACCAAATAAGCTTCAGTGCTTCACTATCACTTGCTGCATCAATCTTTAAAATTAGGCGCAGAGGGTGGGAATCATACACTACTAAATTAGATTAACATATCACTCTCTAATTATTGTTTCTGCTGTAGACCACATGAAATCAATATTCTTATTAAACATCATCATCATTTGCATTGCACGTAAATTGAAGCATTCTGATAAGTACAGTTTAATATAAGTGGGTAGAGTTTGGCAGGTAAGACCTGTTTCCTTCATCTGTTAAAAAAATATACAAGTGACATGTACATACCAGCCATGTCTGCAATATCTTATTTCAACAGCATCATTATCATCTAAGAAACATCGTCACTCTCAAAACAACTTGCCTTTATTTTATAATCTCTTGGTACTTTATTTCTATAAAACCAACCCAAACCAAGTTTAGGACTACCTAATAGTATTCATAAAATCTCCATTCTTCTAGACTTCAAGTTTTTATCACACTAGATTAGATATAGATTGGGCGCTCACAAAAGGAATAAGGCAAGGTCCTCCACTCTTTCCAACACCACCACAATGTTACATATATTGTTTAGAAGCTAATGTGGGTCTTGATGCATATTGCAGGTGTGACAGGATTCTATGGAAAGGAGAAGGACTTAAACAAATGTGGTATTTGAGAGGGGAGTCAAAGTTCTCGGACCACAGACCGGTCTATTCTTTGTTTGCGGTCCAAATAAACTTGGCCAGCAAGAAAAAACCCAAACCTGCTGTTCCCATAAGCACAACAAGCAACAGAGTTGGTCCAAATTCTCGGGTGCCAGCGACATGCGTGGCCAAAGTGCAAGCCGAGGAGCTTTTGGTACTCACAAGAGCAAAAAGCTGCTTAGACACAAGCTCCTCCAGGTTCTGAGTCAGACAAGCTAAGCTTACTTTTTGAAGACCAATGCAGAACTCAGAGAACTTGCAGCCCATTGTGTAATGGGTCTCTGAAACTGTGAAGACTGACAGAAGCAGCAGTTGGGTTTCTGACACGTGTTCCAAACATTTTCGACTTGGGACGGTGGATGATGATATATATATATAGAGTAGTGAATTACAAGCAAAAGCTTCTAAGACTACCGAGAAGTTGGCATGGAGAGTGAAGTGGCTGCAGCTCTGGGCATCTTGGACATGCGTGGAAGCGTGGGTTTATAAGCTATTTTTGAAAACCAGCTTTTGATACGAGTTGATTTTGGTGCTGATGATCAACTGTAAATGGTTCAGCTTTTGGCAGAGGAATTTCTCTCTTTCCTTTAAATTAAATAGAGGAAGGGAGGACAGTTTTAAGTGAAGGGTTTAAGAGGAACTGGGATGATGCAAGGCTTAATCTCCTAGTTCGTTATTTTGGTTGCCTTTACAAATTATTAATGAAATTTTTTCACATTACAAAGTGTTCTTCATTATCTATTTATAACAAGAACTTTCATCGCGACCCCGGTCAAGCCAACCTTCGGAATGGCCGGTGTGTTGCCAAGTGTGTATTGTGTCGGTTACGAGATCGAGCCCAAGAGTCGATATACTTTTACATAAAAATATTTTGTCTCAAAACAACTCTTTATTGACAAATTTTTGTTTGAAAACCGGAAAAGTGTTCTTATGTTTTCTTATAGAAAAAATGAGAGCTCTCGCTCTCCCTTCTCTCTGGCGGCTAACCCTAGGGTTTTGCCGTTCGATTTCCTTGACCTGCGACAAATTTCGCGGAGCCTGGCCGTCGAGTCTTCTGGACTCGAGCATCTTCCCCTTTCAACCAGTCGGTTGCTGCACCTTCATCCCGTCATCTTTTCGTCGGGTCTCAATTCCCACGGGTTTGGCCCGTGTTCACGCCGCTCTCCGCTTTTGGGAGGGAGATGGTTGGCGGTGTTGTGGTTTAGGGGACCTAAACCAGATCTGGGATCCCGGCCCTATTGTTTGGTGGCGGTTGGTTGTTGTGCGTCAAGCGCTTGGACGTAAGAGTTCGTCTTGGCTTTAGGCGGTGTCGAGGATGCAGGGTCCCCAGGTCAAGGTGATACGGCTGACGATGGTGCCAAGTCCTCCCAGTGAAGGCTCTTCCGATCTATGGCTCGGCGGTGCTGTGGGTTCTTCCACTGGCGACTTTCGATGGCTGCAGTGGGAGCGCAGACGTTTGGGTGTCCAGAGAAGGTCTAATAGGGTGCCCATGTACTTGGGTGTCCAAATTAGGTTCAGGTGGGCTTGGGCTTTTGTCAAGTCTGCTTTGGCAGATTTGATTTTGGCCCCGGGCCGGATTTGGATCCGTATTTGGGACCCGGGTCGCATTCAAATCTAGATCTTGGATCCGAGACAGCTGCTCATATTGATCTGGTATTGGTTCTGGTTCTTAGGAGTTCGTTTGCTAATTTTCGAGTTTTTGACACCCTCGGTTACTTTCGGACTCCTGGTGAGTTATTCACCTCTCCTAGGTGATCATATCACCGGTAACGGTTACGGTTACGGTTACGGTTACGGTTACGGTTACATTTACTTTTACACTGCTTTCGTGACATATGCAGTGCAGCGATGTCGTTCGGCATCAAGTCACATCCTGGTTACCTTCTATTCTAGATGCGTATGTGCATCTTGTTATCTTTTATTGTTCTTTCTTCATTTTAGATGCGTTTGTGCATCTTGTTATGCTTTTTTGTTTTCTTTCAATGCTTATGCATTGCTCCATGTACTCCTAAGTTTTCATCTAATATAGTTTGTCGTCTTTCCTCTAAAAAAAAATGTTTTCTTATATTTCGACTTAACAAAATGAGATCTAAAAGTGAGGAGAAGTTTTAACACACCTCTAATTACTTAATACACACTGCTTACTCAATACACCTACCATTTAATTTCTCATTCTAATATTTTACTAAATACACAACTCAAATTACCTAAAATATCCTTAACCTAACAAACCATGAAATACACTATTATTTAAGGGCTAAATACTGGTTACTACCCTGTGATTTAGGTCCAAAATCAATTCAGTCCCTGGACTTCTAATTTCATCAAAAACATCCCTGCACTTTCAATTTTGATCTAATAGGTCCAATTCGTTAATATTTTGTTATGGGTTCAAGTTATAATTGGATTATTTATTGAAAAACTATTTATTTCTAATAGTAGGACTCACTCCTAAATTGACTATGCAGGCCACCTCGACATCACATCATAAACCATAGGCCATATATGAGCCCACGTTAACAAGTTAAATAACTCAATTGTAGGAAAACTAACAAATTGGATCTATTATATCAAAACTAAAAGTGTAGGGGTGTTTTTGATGAAATTAGAAGTTCAGGGACTGAATTGATTTTGGACCCAAACTACAGGGTAGTAATTTGTATTTAGCCCATTATTTAACAACATTAAGGCTACTATTTAATTTGATTAGTATAACTGACCATATTAATTACTTGTCTTAGTTATTGGGAAATCCATAAGGATTCATTATTGTTCCCTTCAAATAGATGCTTAGAAAGAGGTTTTGTATTATTTGAGTTCTTATCCATAAGGATTCATTATTATTCTCTTCAAATAGATGCTTAGAAATAGGTTTTGTATTATTTGAGTTCTCATTCACCAAACACGAAAACACCCTATTGATCAAGTATAAAATTTTTGAGTCGAACATTCAACCAAAACTGTATCAGTAGTTTCTCCACAATGGCGGAACTACAAAATTGTCATTGAATGGTCAAACAAATTAACAATTACAAAGTTTTATACCTGTGATGTTTTATATTAGATAATAAATCGACTAATCATAACTTTTAGAGAAAAAAAAAAACTAAAAGTGGGATTTGTTTTAAAAACATTTAATGCCATTGATTTGTTTTATAATTTATTCTCACCCCATTTAATTACAATTTATTTAAGGACAATTTAAATTAGATGGTTTCTAATTTTATTCTTGTTTTAAATGAGGATGCATGTATAGAAATTTATTGTTTTTATAATTATAGAATCATATAAGGAAGATAGGATTATTATTATTTTTCTTTTAATATATAAATGTCTATTTTGGTCATTTAATCTATCTATAAAATCTGATTTGAAAATTGAAATATAAAATAATAGGGATGTGTATTAAGTAGTTTGGGGTGTGTATTTAAAATTTCCCAAAAGTGAGTGTAAATTAGAGAGAAAAAATGACAGTTAACAAAACATTAAGACACATCACAGCCGAGTTATAACAAAGAAAAATGATTTTTTTTTTTCCTAATCAAACTATGAAAGTGAGAAAATTCAAACTTAGAACTTGGATTACTAGACTACAACTTCTAGTTGTAGTTGGTGTTAGGTTTCTTTTGTGAATTGAGCAATGATTAGGCCAAAATCAACCCAATAATTTGATTAATGGGGAGAGTTATGTGTGATTCAGATGATTCCTGCAATAGATAAAATAAAGGCTTGAAATCGTGTAGCATGATGTGGGAGCTAGAAACACATTGTGGTGAGAGAATTAGAGGGATTACTGGATGAGGTTTGGGAATTAGATAAGAATTGAGTTTATGCTTGAAGGCTTGATTGAGTAGTATTCTCAATCTATACATAATCTATACCCTAAATTTAAGGAAATAGATTTTTTTTTTATTTTTTTGAAAGGGGTTTGGAACCCAGCCTAGCTGGGAGGCTCAGCCCCACGCCCGGTTCCATTTATTATATTAATAGTAGGACTTTGCGTCGGGGGGGGGGGGGGGGGACATAAAACCTGAACCCCGCGTTACATTAGAACAATTACAATAAAGCTAAAATAGATGCTTTCTATGGATATGAAAATTTGGAAGAATGCAACGATTGCTATGACGGTTGACACTCGCTGTAGCAGAGACAACTACAATGACGAGAAACAAAGACAAGGCAGGCTAGGTGGGCGAGGAGAGTTGAAAATTGCACACTCATTGTCTAAGGAAGAAACACACTTCCCTTAATTGGTCACAAGGTTTCTCTTTCAATGAATGAGGTAGAAGAAGAAAAGGAAAGTTGGATTTTCTGATATAGGCTTCGGGTTTTAAAGAAGAGGTTGGCCCAATTCTCATGCTCACCATTTTGTTTCTGATTTAAGTTACTGGGCCCAAGAACAAAATCGTCAATAACATTAAATAAAAAAAACGAACATTATGTACTTTTTTTACCTTCCAACCACACCCACTTGTGTAAGCTCAAGAACGTGATTATGGCTTGTAAGCTCAAGAACGTGATTATGGCTTGTAAGCTCAAGAACGTGATTATGGCTTGGGTTCACATACGTGGATTACAATTTTTTTTTTTTTTTTAACAATTTGGCATGTGTATTTCTCATTGCGCTTCAAATGTACATTGCATGTATCATTCTTTTTTGGATATCGATTGTTGGTCTAATGTTCTTTCTCTAAAAGCTAAATCTAAAAATTTCTTCTCCTTTTTTAGCCAAGTATTTAGATCTTCTAGCACCTAATTCAAGTATTGGACATATTTGTTTGTTAAGATGGAGCAATGGACTAATGGAATCCTTCGCTTGATGCTCTTACAGAAGTAAAGAACACTATAAATTTAGGGAGATATTTCCAACTCAAAACAGTCATGAAAATTGACACAAACAAAACATCCCCACAACATATAAAAAGCTCCACGGTCAATTTTCAGGTGCATGGTGATAGTCCTACTGTTACTACTACTCACCATTTTCCTTCCTTCTCGTTTTTGCCAAAACTGTGGGACCCTCCCACCAAATGGCTTCACGCCACCTGTCCCGTCCCATGACGCAAGCCACCTTCGCGGCTACGCGACCCTCGACGTCCATGACGCACCGCACGCTGGAACCGAAGCTCCGGCGCCACGTGTACGGCCACCACGCGACCCCGCACGCCTTGTGATCGTGCCACCCACTTCCCCCTATCTTTCTTATTTTCCACACCGAAACAAAAAACCAAACAAAACAAAGAGAAAATAAACCCCAAGTAGATCTCTCCCATTCCGTACAGTCGCCGGCGAGTTTCACGGTGATTCTAACGCCGGAAAGTTCATCCGTTCCTGCTCACAGATCTCCCCGCGATCGCCGCGCAGAGCTTCCCACTTCAGGTTCGCATTTAACCACCCTCGCTGCTTCGATTCGTTACACACTGAACTGGTATAGAGTGTCTTCTTCACTTGAATACATGGCTGTTTTGGGTTCTGAGAAATCGAGAAGTAAACAAGTAAATCTAGTTGCTAATGTATTTAACTTTGGGATCGTTTTTGTTTTTTTTTTTCGTTTTCGTGGTTGTTTAGCTTACACACATTTACACTTGGATCATGGTTGCATTGGGTTTATGTCGGTGTCTTTCGATTACGAGGTTTCGAGTTTGACATTAACTTACTACGTTTTCTCGGTTGTCGAAGAGATCAGGATGATATGTTTGTGGTGGATCATCATTTTGATTGCTTATTTTCGGTTTGCAGATAACATCAATGTGCATTGTTGGTGAAGAGAAATTTGTATCGGAGGGTGTCGATAGAAGGGTGACCGGAGCGTTGGACCGGATAGGGGAGTGTGATAGCTTCAGTGGGGAGGAGTTTGAAGTGAAGAAGCAACAGAAATGGTATGTTGTTTGCTTTCTCTTTTCGCATGCGTTTTTGGCAATGTGGGTTTTGAACACTTGATGATGACATTGTGTGTATCTTGAATGTTTGGTTCTGATGTTAGGATGTATATGGAAATGTATGTAGTTTAGTTGTCCGTGGGCTTGTGTCTGCCAATGCTTTTTTTGTCAGTTGTGATTTGAATTGAAATCTTTGTGATGAGTAAAATGTAGTGCACTCTTAACAAAATCAGCAAGCAGTGGTAGTTGTTGTAACAGGTTAAGACGTTTGGCTATAATTATATCGATACATTGACATTCGTATGTTATTGTACTCAATTGGAGAATTAAACTTCCATACATGTGTATATAAATTAAAGATCTGGTGAAGACATGCTTTTTAAATGTCATTTGTATCAGTCTTTTCAGAATCAGGGCTTTTGGATGGCAAAGGGTACCGGGGGTGTAAATGATGGTGAGAGGCTTTATGATAATTCTTCTGCAACTGAGCCTAAGCGTTCTCATCAATGGTTCATGGATGGTCCTGAGGTAGAGTTACTCCCAAACAAGAAACAGGCTATTGAAGTTCCAGGCACCAATCTATTTTCAGGCTTGTTGAACGCAAATGTTTCTCCATGGGGAAATGTTCCCAGTTTTCAGTCATTCTCTGGCCAGTTCACTGAAAGGTCATTTGATTCTGAAGCAGACAGAGCCGTGAATTTTGAGGACAGAAACATTTCATCAGTTGGCTCAGAAAAAATGAGAAAAATTAATGAGGATCTATTTGGGAATGATTCTTCTTTTGGTTTATCTATGTCCCATTCACTGGAAGATCCTAGGTTGAGTCCTAACTATGGTGGTTTTAGAAAAGTGAAAGTCAGTGAGGTAAAGGACTCTGAGAATGTCATGCGTGTTTCGGTTGGACATGCTTATAATCCGGGAGATAACGATGCCATGTTGGCGCCTCATGTTTACAAGGCGGATGACAACTCAGGATCAATGGGTCTCACTTATAAGAAAGAGGATGAGAACTTCATAACCATGAGTGATTCCTATAATAGGGCAGATAACAATTTTAGATCAATGGGACAACCCTTTACTAAAGGGGATGAGTACATAGGAATTGGTCAAACATACAAGGAGGATAGTAATACCCTATTGAGGAGTCGAACATTCAACAAGGGTGACAGTACTATCATCTCGGTTGGTGAAACCTACAACAAGGCAGATGAAAGTACCATGTCAACTGGTCATATTTATAATAAAGGGGAAGAGATATCAATGGGTCATGACTATAGCAAGGTCGACAATAATATGTTGTCAATTGGTCACTCTTACAATAAGGGAGAGAGTACTATCATATCCTTTGGCGGGTGTGATGATGATGATGATGTAAATACCTCAACAATCTCTGGCTATGAACTTCTTATGGGTCAATCTTTTCCAAAAACAGAAGCTATGAATGAGAAAGACTTGGGTAAATTAAATGCTGATGCATTTGTAAATCAACCTCATATAATTGCTGGAGCTGAAACTGTTTCCAGAAAGAAGGATGACCAGAAAATGTCTAAGAAGTCTCCTTCAAACAACTTCCCTTCGAATGTGCGAAGTTTGCTATCTACTGGTATGCTGGATGGAGTTCCTGTAAAGTATATTGCCTGGTCACGGGAGGTAAATTCTAGTTCTCATGCATTCATAATTCAGATTAGATCATCTTTTGTGACATGTATGTTTCATGCGTATGCTAGAAGGAGCTGCAGGCTGTAATTAAAGGTTCTGGGTATCTATGTGGCTGTCAGTCATGTAACTTCTCTAAGGTGAGGCTTTCATTTTTTGCTTTTAAAATCTAAAGTTGGTGTTAAGCCCAAGTTGATGACAAACTGGACTCACATTTTCTTATCAGGTAATCAATGCATATGAATTTGAGCGTCATGCTAGTTGCAAAACAAAACACCCAAATAACCACATATATTTTGAGAATGGGAAGACCATCTATGGGATTGTGCAAGAGCTCAGGAGCACACCTCAGAATATGCTGTTTGACGTTATTCAGACTATTACTGGTTCACAAATCAATCAGAAATCCTTCCGTCTTTGGAAAGGTGAAGTTATTAGTTATCTCCTTAGTATTTCTGCCTTGCGCCTATAATGCACTCGAACATTTTCTGTTCCTTTTTTTTTTTTTCTCCTTCCTGATACCTGTTTCTTGATATGGATATCTTCCTCTTTTCCAGAATCGTTTTTGGCAGCAACACGTGAACTTCAACGTATATATGGCAATGATGAAGTGAAACAATTGGCATGAAGCAAGCACCTTCAATGTTAAGGCAGGGTCATCTTTCATTTTGTGCATACAAGTAACCTTTTTTGGCTCTAACATGTACTCATTGATGGTGGGTACATCACCGACGCAAGGGCTCGGGGTAATCGTGTGAAGGGCAAACTATAGATCTTTATAATGAACCTTGGAATATAACCCCTGTTGTTGGTCCTTCGATTTCTGATGCCACCGTGTAGTTTGTAACTTTGTCCTTTGTAGCATAACTCTTGAACAAATGTAATTTAAGATTTTTGTTACTTCTGGAATGATGAATGAATTTTTTTATTCTTAAGGTTATTAGATTCAGTGCTCCAGTTAATCCATTAACGCACAATATTGCTTTATGAATTATGAGTTATAGTACCATGCATACCAAGTCATAAAGAGTAACATGGTAGAATGATCAGACTATTCCTCATTCAGTTTCCTTTTCATTATAATTGGGGAAACTTGGGAAACTTTAGACTCGGATCATGTTTAATCAACTACACCACAACTGGGTATTTTCATTACTGCTGTTTTCTTTCAGATTGTAAATGATGCTTTCTGACAGCACTGAAGAAAGTTAAAAAGGATCTATATATTCATTTAGTCATTGGTTACGCCTCATCAATCGCTACAGTTCACTTGCAAGATGATGCAATTGTGATAACCTCAAGATTGGACCTATCTTTTTCCTCTCCTACTTGTTTAGTTGTTGCTAGTTCCTCTTCTGGGGAATTCTCTTTGCTCTTACCCCATACAACAAGATACAGGCCGATGATTATGACAGCAGCACCAAGTAACCTGTAAAAGGATCGAGTCAGCCAATTTCTTGTATACACGTGTGTTTTTGTTGTGGATTGCACATCATATAGATTTACCTTCCAAGAAACAATTGCTCTCGCAAAATGAAGGAGCTCATGACAGCAACAATAACCATGCTTAGGGGACTAAAAGCTGTCACAAACACAGGGCCCCTGTGTTTCATTACTACTCCTTGAATGTAATAAGCTAGTCCTGAACAGAATATTCCCTGCGCAGAATATATGTGAGTATAGGGCAATCTTATTCTGATTTAGCTTTACACGCAAATGGTTCAATATTCTTACACTGTAGACAGCTGCCAATAATTTTCCGTCCCAATGTATAGCCCAAACGGCCGCGTTTCCCCTTTCCATGACTAATGCTACAGCAGTTCCTTCCAATGTGCCCATCAGGCATATCCAAGCTGAAAGGGAGAGCTCAGCAGGGTATGATCTTAGTGTCACTGACTACACAAACATGCCAAATGCATTAGTTATGATTACGACCATCGATTATCTACCCTTAACTACACAGATAGCAGTAGATATAAACTGATGAACTACTCACCTGCAGAATCATGAAACAAGCCCAGCAGAAGCAACCAGCTGTGATCATTAGGGCACCCTTAATGGAACTGTGAATATCTACCCCATTTGTTTGCTGTTGGTTACTAGTGGTTGCTCTGGTCCAAAACAACTTCAAAAGTGGTCCTTTTACCAGTGTCATGATCATGGCACCTGCAACTGTTGCTGCAGTTCCGAGCACCTTACTTTGGCTTCGGATGCATTTCAATTTTACTTTCTCAAGCCTGAAGACAAATATAGGCATGATAAGTAATCGGTCAGAGAAACAAGAGTTGGGAGGTTTTGAATTGACTTGTTGTAACCAAAGCTTTAATACCATGTTAGACAACCACTAAACTCCAAAAATTTAAAACGATCAGAAAATGAGTTAACAACATTTATCAAGCTAGCATAAGCTTTAAGCGCCTTTAAAACATGTCAGCCTTGGGGAATAGAAAGAAAACAAAAATTGAAATCATTAAAGAATTGTGTTTTTCTCCTTTTCAAATTTTTGTTCGTGAATGGTTAATAGCCTTCTTGTTTAGAAAGAAGCATATTGTTACCTAAGAATCCAAGCCATTACAAAAGTAAGGGCAGGAAGAATATTGGACATAGCTGCTGCAAAGGTTGCTGTTGTGTACTTCATTCCCAAGTAATACATATTTTGGTCAAGAACTGGCCTGCCAAAGAGATCATAGGAGAAGAAGTTAGAAAGATGATTAAAACATGAGAGTAAGAGAAACCTTGTATAGCAAGAAATCCAGAAAATTACTCTAGCAAGCCGAGCACCATTATCTTG
Source organism: Rosa rugosa (assembly GCF_958449725.1). Classification (NCBI taxonomy): domain Eukaryota; kingdom Viridiplantae; phylum Streptophyta; class Magnoliopsida; order Rosales; family Rosaceae; genus Rosa; species Rosa rugosa. The sequence goes on along the minus strand of NC_084826.1, from coordinate 11,516,653 downwards.
ATGAAGATTGAAAGTGTCATCTTTGGCCTTACTTTTCTGCACAACAAAATCAAACACTTGGTTTAGTCTCTAGTCTCTACCGCTCAACCTGATATGTGTTTGGGTGTGTGCATAAAATTAAGAGAGAATGAGATCGAGTCAGAGACTTGTCCAGAACCACTGCAAAAGGAGCAACAACTAGAGTGGCAACTGCGTGGCGGTAGACGACGAGCACATAGTTGCTCACCCCCTGGTTAAGTGCAGCCTTGCAAAGAATATCCATCCCTGCAAGCCCAAATTGCAAGAAAACAACAGCAAAGAAAGGCTTTGCAGCCTTGAATCTTTCAACCAATCCATGGCTGCTCATTTTGTACAGGAATGGCTTTCAAGAGCCTTACTTGAACTATTAATGCAAACACTTGCAACAGAAGGAAGCAAATGCCCCAATGAGAATGTCTATAGCTATGACCCTTTTATAGAAGCTTGTTACTCACAACCTGTAACATCACCAGACACTTAGCACACATGCAATCCCTACTTAAAATTAGAAGGAAGCAACTAGGTTACTAAAAGTGAATTATTAGCCGACAACCCTTTTCACTAAACATTCGATTAATGAAATGAGAACTGCTAAATGGTCCTAATAAACCATGGTTTAAAGTCTCTTAGTGCCTCTAATTAAGTATAGGGTCATTGCATGGGGTTGTTTGTGCCTTTAGGTTTTTGTTGATGTCTCGATCCCAAAGTTGTTTTAGATGAACCCCCTTTCCTTTTAGACTCGTATACGCAAACCCGCCCTATCTGCACATGAATTATTAGATCAGAAAAGAGAGTAGAGTGACATATTAATGTTGCCCACTTGAAGCACTACTACTGCTTTTGCTTTTGAATAAAAATGACTCAAAAGTATAACACATTTCATTTGATGATTCCCCTACAAGGCTAAACTAAGAGATTGATTCTGATATGCATATGCATTAGTCGCTGAATTTGATTAGAGGGTTTATTCACTAAGAGAATCCTATACCATAATGCATCTGTTGAAGGTGACACATAACACTCAACAGCATTACAGCAATGCTTTCCTAGTTGAATATTGATTTTGGAAAATGGAGTAAAGGCCAGTTTTGCAGTCAAAATTATGAGCACCCAATATCCACAATCAGTAATTTTAGGCTTTAATGGTTTGTTTCCTTGTGCTTTAAACATGATTTATCTATATAGGCACTACTCTTAGGCTAATTGGCTAGCTAATCAGAATCTGATCTGGAACCCATTAGATGTTAGTTTTTAGCTAAATGGCTGACTGAAGAATTATGGGGAGTACTGTGGATGATGGGAGAATATGCAGTCTGGACACAGCATTCTGAGCTCAAGTCTTCTGCTTACGTCTACACTAACTAGTAGATGAGGGAATTTCAGGTTCAAAGATTTTTCAGAAAATTGGAAGAGATATTAACTGGCAATATTTAGGAGTTCTATCATTGTTGATGGGGGGCACTTCGCGTCCTTGACCGGAAAGAGAGTTGGCAATGTCCGAAGTTGTAATCTTAACCCCAAGGGGAAGAGATTTTGGCGGAATCGCCACTTATGACCATTTCTTCCGACTCTTTTTCAAATTTGATAAACGGCGACTCACTGCAATTGTAGACGTGGTAAAATCTACATCAAGGACTCACAAAACAACAACTAGAGTGGGAGAATCAGGTTCAATTTATTAAATAAATGAATTTAAAAATAACCTAATAATAAAAAATAATAAGATACTCATAATTCGGAAGTTCAAAAGTCCAAAAAACTTTTTATATAATCTCTTCTAGGTGATTGGAAAAATATACATTTTCTCTACCCCTTCTTATCTTGAAAAAATCAGGGACACCTCGCATCCTTGAACCGATAACTATTTTAAATAATTTCTCTATTTCTATTTCTTTTTCTACAATGAAAGTTCTCGTAATAGGTCAAGCTTATGCTCCCACTTAGAAAAAAGAATCAGTAGCTCCTTAGTTTGATATCCACTTGAGTTTTGGGGTGTAATTACTTTTTCTTTTTTTGGGCTAATGTACGTAAATAGTGATTCTCTAATTATAAATTTTTATTCCCGAAAGTCGGAAGTCCACCAAGATGAAAAAAACCCAAATACCAACTTGTTTTTGCTTGCCTATTTGCGCTAGCCTTATCCTCATCGGGGTCCATTTGCTTCACCGAACACTTTACCTTAAACTCTTTGCACGCTTCTCACTCTTGATTTGAGTATCTTTTCACCCATGCTTAAACTTTATTCATGCATTTTAACAAATATTTGGCTCTCCCACCCTTAAGGGAAATAGGTGTCAGCTTATAGTGCATGGTAACATTAAATTTTGACATAGATTCACCGTTGACAGCAGATCTAGGGTTCGAATTCCCCAACTTCCAATTTTGCACACTCTTTGCCTACCCACATGGGGCTTCTCAAACAAGTGATGAGATATTTTGTTCCAATTGAGAAAATTGTTGATTTAGATATGGGGCTGCAGTTACGGATTCCACATCACAGGTTTCACCACACACTCAAAACCTGGGGGAAATCATCGTTGTCTTTGACTAGTGTTGGCAAACGAAACTTTGCATTTGGAAAGTATTGCTCTCCTACATCACACTTTTTCCTCAAAACGTGACACACGCAAGGCGCACACAGCTAATCTATATTGTATCTATGTGCATGATACTCTTGCCAAACTAACGTGTGGAGAAATCGACACAAGGAGACATGAGCAAACGAGGATGGTATTCGATGTATAAACTTATCGGGCGATACAGCTCCTTAACTGTGTAGACATATAGTTCGTGGCTTCAATATTTTGAAATCAATTTCATCATAATAGTATGTTTCAGGTTGCAAATAGAGATGAGCTTGATGGCAGATTGGCAGTGGCATCTGAGTAGGCAACAGGAACTTGGAGGAAGCACTAGTACTAGGCATCCCCCCAGGTGCTTGTAAGACCAGACCAGGAAACAGCTTTAATTAATCAGAAATGCCACTATGGTAACATCAGAATCATATATTGGCAAAAGGGGAAGGAGTCGATGACAGCAGTGGCAGTGGAGTCTGAGTAAGAGTAGGCAACAGCAAATTTGATATCTGGCTCATATCGTTGCCCGGGTTTACATCCCACTGGAAAAAAATATATATATTAAAGATTCAGTTCAGCAGTAAACACTAATATCAGATAGGAATGAGTGAGGTGTACTCCAGTTTTCAAATCATGATGCGAGTGAAAAATAGCATCAACTAGGGTTTAAATAAACTTTGGTCATGGTTTTTCCGTTTTTGTAGTGGACATCTTCCAAATACTTAAAAATAGGCAAATATCCAATTTTTGGATAAACCAAAGACTTGTTCCTACATATTCAAATTCCAGTCAAATTTTTAACATCAATTTGACAATATTTGGTCTCAATGACCACTATGGAAACATCAGAAAACTAAAACACAGCAAAAATGATGTTAACCCTAGTACATATCTTCAAGTTAAGAATCCATATTCGAGTTTTCATATGATTTCTTGGAACTGTGGTTTATTCGTTTTTAACTGTGTAACTCAACAAGAAACTTCCTTACCTGTCCAACTTCCCTAGAACAGAAGCTCATGTTTTGAACCAATTTGAAGTTCTCATATCTCAACAGATGATATTAGCGGGGATCATAACATCGAGTTTTCATTAATTAGTAAAATTTTATGAATGCAACGAGTCTCAAAACTTTCACCAATCATTTTCTCTGTAAAGCAATCACTGAATTAATAATAGGAGGTATGTCCCTTTTTACTTTCTTCTTCCTTTGTTTTTCTTCTTCTTTTCAATAGCTCTGGCCCCATGAATTATCATGAGCTTTTGGTTAGTGGAGGGTCTATTAGCTGATTTTGCTCTATTGTGCTACACATAAGGAGGAGCTCCCATGACCCATAATCCTCCATATCCAGTAAAGTTGATTTGATACCAGTTTTCTGGACAAGAATTTTAGCCAAACAGTCAAAAAAGAATACAATTATATCACCAAAACGCATTGGCAAAAGCTAAAAGGAGCAACATGTCATTGCTGAGGGATATGATTCATGCCAAACCCACCGACCGAAGACCACAAGCAAACAGTGAGTGAGCTGATCGCATTACACCAGCCTAAGAGTGCGTTTTGAGACAAGAAAACATGGATGCAGACATAACGGATAGAATTTACCGATTAGGCGTTGCAACATCTTTATTATCGGAAACTTTACAAAAACGACGAAATGATAACACGAAGTTTGTACCTCTTTTACGGACCACGTAACTTTAGTCAATCACCATGTTACTGTTACAGTGGATCACACCATTCAGACTCAGGCGCACGAGTGACTGATGTTACCAACATTATCCACCATACACAACACAATCTGTACAGAAACCAAGTCATTTCCTGGGTTTATTACCTCAAATTTGAGACTTTGAGTAGATCACAGGCAGAGAGGGGGCCCATGAGGTATGAGACAGCCTATCTCAAGTCTCATTCATAAATAAATGTCCATAAATGAACATGGAAATAAGCTTATCAGATTTTTCATGAAAATCAACTAATATATAATTGACTTCCAAAAGTACAAATATCTACCATTCACACCCAAATCAGTAGTAGTTATAAAATAATGATAAAGGAAACAATACAAGCACCAGTTACACAGTTGTAACAAATCAGTTTCTTTCCTAGCAGAGTGGTTGCTTTGCCTTAAAAATTTACCCATCATATCAAGTTCAACACAGTTTTCTTAAGAACCACAGCAAGCTGATTTTTGAGCAGCTTGAGCAGCACCGGCTCCCTGGTCTGGTTGGTTAATCCTGATTGTCTGAGGCTGCATAAATTCAAAAAAAGGTAAATTTAGCTCCGTTAAGATCACAAGGCAATAAACTGGATTTAATCAAACAACCAACTGAAGTTGACATGTAAAGACTAAATAATTGATAACTTCCAAATAAACATCATTTCATCTACTTTCTAAATTACAACATTGGGAGAGAAGGATTTGATCTAGAGACCCATAGTTACTATCAGCTGGGAAATGTCCCACCACATACTTTGATATACCAATTGAACAACAGCCAAAAAATAAGAGAATCTCCTTTTCTTATCTAAGAGAGTAGGGTAATTAATGCATATCAAGGGACTCAACAAAAGAGAAATAACTGCCTGTATGATGGTAACTCAAAAGGATCATATCGATATTAACAATTTATAAATACACAGAAGACCAAGTTGCATATGTAGAATTCAGGAGGAATATGCAGCAGTTTAAATGGCTTGAATAGTTCCAAAGAATCATACCTCAGCCTTCGAGTCAGTATCAGCAAGTCTTTGCTTGATATCCCTAGCTATTGAAAAGAAGACCTCCTCCACATTCAGATTTGTCTTTGCACTCTGTAAAAACAGTATCTTCAGCAAATGCCAAAATAGCCAACTACGTTGTAAGGTAGAAGATGCCATCAGAAACTTACTGTTTCGAAGAATTTGATGCCATATTCATCAGCAAGTGCTTGACCCTTTGAAGTCGGTACAGCCTGAAAGAAGTTACTTGTCAATACCCGATTGAAAATCACCACATCACTTAACTTCACCGAACAGAAACACCCACACACAACAAAAGAAAAACACGGAGAAGGGATGGGGAACAAACCCTTTTGCTTTCATCCATGTCAGCCTTGTTACCCACAAGGATCTTGTTGACATTGTCAGAAGCATGCTGTTCTATGTTACGAATCCAATTCCTAATGTCTGGATGCAGATAGGAAATTAGCTTGACCATCATATATATGTAAGAACCAGGAAAAGAAAAAAAGTAAACAGATTATACATAAGAAATGAAACCCATCTTTAGATCCTCCAAAGTTCAAGTTTAACAATTTCAAAATAATGAAAATCTTCTGTGTTAGAAAACTGAATAATGAAAATAAACATTAAATACTGAAAGTGATTAAGAAGTTACTGTTAAATGATGACTCATCAGTGACATCATACACGAGCAAAATACCCATGGCTCCACGGTAGTAAGCTGCACAGACAAAAGTGAATTAAGAAAGCTCTGAAAAAAAAATTTGGAAATCAAGGAAAGACTCCAAAAACTATTGAATCTATAAGGTGATATCAGAAGTTAACTTTGTCGTTAACCGACATTTTCATATTGTAAAGTCACAGCAGAAAGGAAATCAATTGAGACCAACAAGAAAAAGTAGACAGTACTGCATAAACTAGATGAGCTAAGAAATGGGTCCTATTCTGGCCAGTAAATGAGCACATACACACAACACAACTGAATACTCAAACAATGGCTAGTAACCACAAAAGAAACTAAAAAAAAGAGTGGTTTTAACTGTAAGGCCTACACAGTTATACTGTGTCCGTCTCCCAACAACAGAAGCAATAAGGTAACAGAAAAAAACCCTGTGAGGCTGGAATCATATAAGACCCACCACATCCAAAGTAACCATGTGGCATAAAAATTAAAACAATAAAAAATTCAAAATAAGAAAGGCTATAAGCCACCCCATCTGAAATCTTGCAATATCTCAAGTTAGACACTGGGACTAGACAACTGCTTGAACAGAGTATTACTTCTTTTTTTTTTCCCAAGAGGTCCTTCAGGTAGATTGACATAGGCAAAAACTGATCCCGTTATAGAAAAGCGAAACATAGTGATACTGAAGGTAAAGCACTCAAGAAACAAGATTTTTACATGAGATGGTGAGACTTTGTTCACGAATTTTTAACAGGAGACAAACACTAGTAAAAGTTTTCAGTCTACTCTTGAAAACTGCAATTGCTAACATCTACAGAGTGCCCATCCAATTTGAATTTTCAAACCATTTACACAAATCCAGTAAAGCTTGAAGATAACGGGTTGCTGAAAATTAAAAACATTAGAGATTTTTGGTTGATACACGCTCACAGCTGCGCATGTGATCAAACTTGCATTTAAGAGAAACTTGGAACACGGTTATGCACTCGAATTTAACTAAAAACACTTTAATGCCACAGAACTAACCAGTTGTAATTGTTCGAAATCGTTCTTGACCAGCAGTATCCCAAATTTGCAATTTAATTCGCTTCCCATCAAGCTCTATGGTCCTTATCTTGAAATCAATACTGTCAAACAAATGGCAACCTAGAAAGATTCAGAAGCAATTGTAGAAGGAAGAGAGAACAAAATTACCAATACATTCATGCAAAGAAAATACGTACCCGATGGTTGTAATAAAACTTGTTGTAAAGGACCCATCAGAGAAACGCAAGAGAAGGCAACTCTTACCAACACCTGCAAATTCACATAACAAAGGAAGAAATGGAATCAAACTCCATGCCAACGGCTGTAATACACACTAGGAGTTAAAGCAACATCAGAGAAATTTCAATGCTTAACACAACCAACAAAGATCTCAACTTCACACATATAACACTTGAATGAAGGAATTCAATAAGATACTATGACTAGTAGCCTGATGATAGCAAGTAGAATTAGGCGAAACCACATAAAATGACATACTACAAGTATTTACATTACATAATATAAGTACATGGAATATAGCCAAGGATACCAAAATATACTTGTTTAACACACCATCCATAATGGTGAACACTCCTGCTCGCACGTGATATGCCAACAATTTTCCGCCAGTTAAATGTAAGAGTCTACCCCCATGAAATAGCAGTTGAAATCAAACACATTAGTTTATGTATTATAATGAAATGGTGTCTCGGTATGCTGCCCCCTGGAGACTTCCTAAGGTGCTGTCCCCTAGATGATTCACTAATCGGTAAAGTGCAATCTAGAAACACTGGCTAAATATTGCTCCGCCATAAAATTGGCATACAGATTTAAGGCAGACACTGTTATATTAAGTTGAGTCCTAGAAAAACAGCACTTTGTTGTAGCTCAAACATAGGGTTCAAACTTCGATACCGAACAGCACTGGATTATTTTGAAAATGCAAAAGAAACCTGAACTAGAGATATCACACAAAATGAGTCCCCAACATGAGTCAACAACCGGTAAGGTGCATTCTAGCAACACTAGCTAAAAATTTGCAACGACATAAAATTGGCTTACAGAATTAAAGCAAACATAATGTAATGTCACGCCGAGACCTAGACCTAGAAAAGCAGCATTTCGCTGTAGCTCAATAATTCAATACTGAACAGAAGCAAATCATTTCGAAAATGCACAGGATATAAACCTGAACTACAGATATCACACAAACTGCCAAGTCAAAAACGAAGCTACACTTAAAATTTACTTAACTCAATTCATGCAAAACTGAACCAACAACTCAGACTAGCAATTCTATCCCCATCAGAGCCCAAAACTTCCATTTACTTTGTGCATAAAAATTACATCTCAAATTTACAGCAACCAAAACAGATTAATCAACTGAATAAGGGAACAGAAACACTCCGAACCCTAATTACAGCCCCAAATCATCAAACAATACAGACACACAGATACGATCCAACAATGTCAACACATGACGTGTGAGTCCGTCAGATCACAAATTTCAGAGGGGGTGGGGGGGCAGAAACGTAAATCGTACCGCTGTCGCCGATGAGGAGGAGCTTTATGAGGTAATCGTAATCGGCGCGAGCTCTGGCGGGTGGTGCAGCCATGGCGAAAGGAATCCCAAAGCCACAGAAATAGAAAACACTGATGGCAATAAACCCTAGCGAGAGAAATGATTCAAACACAGAGAGAGAGGTAATAATATAAATAAAAATTTATAGAAGGAACAAAAAGGGAGAAAATTAGAAAAAATAGAGGAGGAGAAATACCAGATCAGGAAGGAGGAGGAGAGTGAGATCTAAGCAGATAGAGAGAAAAGAGGAGGGAAGCAGTAGAGTCCCTGATACGTCAGCAGACTCACCACCCAGTCGGCCTCTGATTTATTTTTTTTATTTTTTTTTTTTTTTGAGTCAGGTTTTTAATTGACAGGAAGGTATTGGGTGTGGTTTAATGTACTGTGTGTCCGAGTTTTGATGATGTAGGAGAGGAGTTCCTGACCGTGTGATTGTCAAGGCAGTGCAATCATGTGGATGTGAATCAAACTCCTGAAGAGGAGATGTTATGATAAGTGTTAGGGTAACCTAAAAATGGGAAAAAAAAAAAAAAAAATTCTATTCGATGAGTATATATATATATTTTTTTAATTAAGACAAAAAACCAATATATTGATCACAACTCAGAATGGTATGTCCTCCTGCTACCAATTAAGGGTAGGCAAGAAGTTGTGCTAAAGTGCATTCGCTCCCTAAAAAACTTAGGAAATTATTGAAAGTAAACTAAGTTACTAACATAATGCAAGCCCAAAACAACCAGGCCCAATTTATTCAGGACCAAATGGGAACAGCCCAAGGACAACTTCACCAAAGCCTAAGCAAAATCGGCCCAAACCAGTCATCTTCGTCCCATGCCGCCGCCCATCACCGCCACGTCCTGCGCTGGCACAGCCAACATCGTCACTGCATCCCGAAGCCCTGCTACCACAACTCCGACAACCGTGAACCCCAAAACGGCTGAAAACCAAGCAAAACTCGAGACACCATGCCCTGAGTTTACCCGGAATCCAGACCGATGTAGTCCTCCGACCGCCCTCATCGCAGTCAGCAACCCCAGAATCACAGCAGCCCAATCACGCACACGGAGATGCCCAACCGCCACGAACACAGAGATGCCGCATCGAAACCACTGCCGAGGCACGATCTGCCCAACTTCGAGCAAACCATCCAAATCATGGCTCCCGAGCCTGACCATTAGAGTACCCGGGTATATGTTATGAATAAGTGTGATTAAATTGTCCAGTTACTCTCAATTTTAGATGGTTATATAACTCATGTGGAAGTAAAAAATGAGGTCAACAAATCCTAGATTTTAAATGTAAATACTGAAATGTTTTAAATCCTTAGTTCACTAAAAAAAGACGTTAGTGAACAAATTAAATTATGAGACATCTCATATGTGTGACGCACTCAGCACTGAGATCGTCTCTTATTGTATAAATCATTATGCTGCCTCTATGAGAGTACCACACTACTACCACCTATTAAACCCTTCGTTAGGCATTGTCACCATGGGAGTTGGGCATTTCGCAAAATCACTGGGAATTAGAAGTTACCTCCTAATGAGGCAACTCCAAAAAGGCGTTTAGCCTTAACAAAGAAATTGGGGCTGATATCAAATGGAGAAGTCTATGCAACTTTTCCTACAACATTTTTCCAACACTCACACCCACCAGAGTCAAAGACTTGGGTCACATCATTTTCCTATATCACGGTTGGACTCTCAATCAAGCTCTTTTTCAATCCAAACTTGATAATTGCTTCATTAGATGCCATTGGGCTTAACATACACTCACAGGCTTATTAGTACAATTATGTAGGCTTTTCTATTCGTCTCTTTTGGGTTTTGAATTCAAAACAATAAAAGAATATATAGATTAAAAACTAAGGGTGGGCAGAAACCGAATCGGACCTCTAAAACAGGCCAAATCGGCCGGGAAAACCGGCTTGGGGACCGAACCGGATGAAACAAGACTGGAAAAATGAATTAACCGGACCGGACCGAATTTTTACGGTTCGGGACCGGGTTTAGCTTCAGAACCGACCGAAAATAACCGAACCAGTCCGCATATTTAATATTTATTTAAGTTAATATTATTTTACTTAATTTAGTATTATTTATATATATTTTAAATGGCCATCGAATTTTAATTGGTGGAAATCGGGTTGCAACTACTCCCTGCTGCACTGGATTACTCTCAATGAGAGAAAACCCTAGTTAACTTAGTCAGCCTCTCATTTCGACTTTGCCTCATCTCTTCCGACCCCTCATCTCTCTCACTCACAGTCACAGCCAACCGAAGATGTCGACTGCACCAAGTGAATCTCAACTCCATAGTTAAACAGCCAAGCGCCGTCAAAATCAAAAGTCGGTGGCCTCTCAATCTTGACAAACCCCAACACTTTGGTGTAGAAATCAACCGATTCAAAGCCATTAGAGGAAGTTGGTGCTCTTCCTTTTGATCTTTCCTTTCATGATCTTTTTCTTTGTGTTGGTTTTCCTAATTGTTTGATAACTTCTTCTCTTGCCCATTAGAGTCTTCTTCCTTCCTCTGCTGTGTCTGAGACATTTTGCGTTTTCTCAGCTGATCGACGACGCCAAGTCGCCAACGCCAACGCTCTTCTCAGCTCTCATCTCATCTCTGGATGGAATCGGTATGGAGAGCATCAGCTCTCATCTCATCTCATCAGTTTTAGAGTTCGATTTTGAATTGATTTTGAGTTCCATTTTGGGTTTAGATTGTTTGGGAGCATCAGTTTCGGATTGATCTTACTTGGGTTCGATTTTGGGTTCAGCTTGTTTTGATTTGATCTTAAGTTTCTTGCTTGCAGTTCGATTTTGGGTTCAGCACTTCAGCTTGTTTCGAAGTGATCTTTCCTTTCTTACTTACTTGCTTCTTCTGTTCTTCTAATGAGCATGAGAGCATCAGTTTGATTTCATAATGAGCATGAGAGGATCAGTTTGGTTTTGTTATCAGTGCTAATGAGGATTAATTAATCAGTTTCAACATAACTGATGCTAATGATTGTTTGAAAATTGTGGTTTGATTGCTTGTGTTTCGATTTACTAGTCTGAAAGAATTTTTGAGCTACTCTATTGTTTCTGTTTGTATCTGATTCTTTACAGATTTGATTGTTTCTTGTTTGCTAAATTATCATGCTAATTCTGTTTTTTATTTTACTGTCAAGGAAGTGGAGCATCGCAAACTCCCAATGCGACACCAACTGGGTCAAGCACCGAAACAACACCAACTGCTACAAGTAGGGCTGGCAAATTCTCCCGAGCCAAACCAACCAACCGAGTCCGTCCCGAACCGAGATGTTTGGTAACCGACAGCTTCGGTAACCGAAGTGGTGGTACGGTATAACCGAACCGAGAGCTTGTAACTGGTACGGTACTGGTATTGATTCTGACAGAAATACGATATACCGTACCGTACCAAGTATTTAAAATATTATATATTTTAAATATTTATTATATTATCAATCATAGCCGTTGATTTTCTTCAGTTTTAATTCACAACCGTTAGATTACAAGTTTCCAAACCCTAATCCCTTATCCCTCAGTCCCTCTCTCGGTCACTCCCTCAGTCTCTCTCTCTCTCTCTCTCTCTCTCTCTCGAACCCGAGCAAGGGTTTGAGGCTTTGAGCCTCTCCCTCATGAAGATCAATCGAATCTTTCGAACCATTGCTGCTGGTGAGTACGACCTTCGATTGTTTTCAATTTTAGTGATTAGAAGCTTTGGATTGTTGAGTTGAGGTGTGATTAGAAGCTTTGGATTGTTGAGATTTACCAATTTATTCTGGGTTTTCATGGTTTTCCTTTTGTGCTTGGAAGAACAGGATGATCGAGGACTAAGTTTGATCTTTGAGGGAGAAGAAGGCAAAGTTTGAATCTGGTAGGTGCAGACTGCAAAGTTTGAATCTGGTAGGTGCAGACTCCATTTCTTTTCTTCTGTTTGGCTTAAAACTAATGAAAAACACAATTAGATCAATTTACAAGGAATATCATTATATGTTTTGAACTTGTTGCTATTTATGTTGTTTGATGGAGTTGGACGCCTAGTATTGCCACCGAGTTCACAATCTTCTTTTAACCCAGAAGCTCCAATGGTATTTGAAGGCCTTCAATTTTTAGAAATAGTACTGCAATTTCTGGGTTTCAATGAGTTGTGATTAGAATCTTACCACATAGATCTAATATTACCATATGACAAATTAATGTAAGAGAAGGCCACCAAACTTATATTTGTCTGTGGTTGCTTCTCTGTAATGCTAGTTTTTCCTTTTTTATCTGGTAATTTTATTTATACTTTTTCCTTTTTCCTCTTTTGTTCCTTTTCTCAAATCTCTACATCCTTTCTTTGTCTTGATAAATTCTATTTCTTATCAATAAAAAATGTGTCCATTTTATCTAATATGTGTAATTACTGCACACTCAAATGACAAATTATTTAGTTCATTGTTTTTCTTAACAACTGTCAACTGGAGTCTTGCTCTTCTTTGATTCTTTTTTGTTACTTAGACTTTTATTTCTGTACGATAGGAACTTCAAAGTGGGATGTAGCTGAATCTTCCAATTTCATTCTTTCATTCTTCTTGTAGTATTAAACTGATTGTAGCTGATAGTATTCTTACTCTTCTGTTATTTCCATTATTGTTATTTTTTTTCCGCTCACTCATTACTGCTACAATTGTTTTTAGAATATCAGTTTTTCGGTTTTCATACTGTTTAGTTAAAATTATCATATTTTAGTTCATTTCATTGTCTGAGACTTGGATGGCTTGAGAATAAAGTATTGTTCCAATTTGTTATCGGTTTAAGTGATCTATTATTGTTCCAATTTTTGTTTCAATTTGTTATCGGTTGAAGTCATCTCTTATTATAAATTTTCAGGTGTTGTTCCTAATCTCAACAATTCAAGGAATCAACTAATCAAGGCCTCATTAAACCTGGAGCAACATAGAAGCACGGCAGTTGGTCGGTTTGGGGCAAGAGGTCAGTTTGTTTGCCAAGTTAGATGATGAAAATGTTATGTATATTTTAGTATATATATGTTATATGCTCTTGTTCATTGATAGTTTGGGATGAAACTGCCTAAATTCAATTTCATTGACTAAATCTGCCAAACTGCCAGCATTATTATTATTTTCAACAAGAATTTGCAGAAACATCCTATGAAGTGTGAATTTGCAGAAACTGAATTTGAGGGAGCACAATAACTCAGCAAGGCAGCAAGCAAATATGAAGTGATGATGAGATGAACTTTGAGTCCTTGAACAATTTGTTTTCAACTATTGCACTTAGTTATTGTATCATTTGATATTTTGATACATTTGTGTAAAGTGTGAACTATGAATTATTGACTTAAAATTTGTATGAACTATGGAGTGATGAAGGGGATGAACTGAAGTGAATAAGTGATGAACTCAAGTAGTGAAGTTGATGTATGAGAGTTTTTAGCTTATTTTTCATTTCCAGGTTGTTCATTTCCAGGTTGGGCCTTTAAATTGATGTGAGGATTGCATTTTTTCATTTGCTGATAGGTTTGGGCTTTTCAAATTTTAGTTGGGCCTTAGATGAAATCTGGCCCAATCTTAAAGTCGGTACTAGGCCCAACCAACCGAAACCAACCGAGATCTCGGTATACCGAGAAGTTGGTATACCGACTTCTGTGGCCGGTAATGGTAGGCTATTTTGTGTACCAACTTAGTTTGGTACGGTACGTGGTATTGGGCTTCAAGGTCCGGTACCGTACCGAACCCACCCCTAGCTACAAGTGAAGCTGCTGCACCGCTTATGCTTCCTCCCCCACCACCTTCTACAGCTGCTGCTCCAATTAGTGAAGCTGAGTATGTAAAGAGGAAGAACCAATTTGCAGCATGGGACCATTTTGAGAAGATGAGGAATCTGGATGGTACTCCGTTGGTGAAACCAAGGGCTAAGTGCAAGTACTGTCCCACCACGTATGCTTGCGACTCAAGATCAAATGGGACGACATCCATGAGGACTCATATGCTCTACCAATGCAAGAAGTGTCCGACATACCAACCGGCTAAAATGCAAAAGTTTCTTTCCTTTGATTCTGCTGATAATGGTGGTAAGTTAGTTGCTAGGGCTTGGGACCTAGATGAATGTAGAAGAGCTTGTGCTAAAATGATTGTGAGGGATGAGTTTCCATTTAGTCATGTAGAGAGGCAGAGTTTTATTGAATTTATGAAAATTGCATCACCAAGGTTTGATCCTCCCTCTCGGAGGACTATTGGTAGAGATATCAAGGATATCTACCAATTTGAGAAGGAAAAGATTCGAGAGTTTTTAGCTAGGAACAATCTGAGGGTTTTTCTTACCACTGATACCTGGACCTCGGTCCAGAATATCAATTACCTTATCTTGACAGCTCATTTTATAAATGAGACTTGGGCACTACACAAGAGAATAATAAACTTCATTGTTATTCCAAATCACAAGGGTAAGACAATAGGGAAATTGGTGGAGTCATGCTTGATTAATTGGGGTATTGAGAGAGTTTTCAGCATTGTAGTTGACAATGCATCAAGTAATCAGGTTGCAATAGAGTATATGAAGGAGAAGATTGGGAATTGGAAACAGTTAGGTGGGAGTTTTCTGCATGTTAGGTGTTGCTACCATGTTTTGAATCTTATTGTGAGGGATGGGATGGAGGAGCTTGATTCCTCCACCGATACAATTAGGAACGTTGTTAAGTTTATTAGGAGTTCATCTGCAAGACTCGAGAAATTTAGGAAGTGTGCATCTAGAAAGAAGGTTGAACATAAGGGGGTATTGTGCCTTTAGATGTGTGCACAAGGTGGAACTCCACCTATTTCATGTTAGACATAGCTGCCAAGTGTAGGCAGGCCTTCGTGAGGTTGGAAGATGAGGACCAGCAGTACGAGTACGAAAACTACTTTCAGGAAAGGGTTGGGGGAGGAAAAAGGGTCGGGCTGCCTAGAAATGAGGATTAGGAGAAGGCTGCTAGGTTGGTGAAATTTCTCAAGATTTTTTATGATGCAACTTTGGCATTTAGTGGCACTAAAGTGGTAACTGCAAACTAGCCTGTTGTGTGGATGTGTACCATCATTGAAGAATTGGAAAAATGCAGCCAAAGCGTCGATCCTTTGATGGTTAACATTGGGGCATCAATGAAGAAAAAAATTGACAAGTATTGGTTGAAGTTGGAGGACTTGAACCCTATTTTGCTGCTTGCTGTGGTATTGGATCCAAGATACAAGATATTGTATCTTGAGTTCTTTTTTCCTTTGCTGCAGCAAGACATGAGCTTGGTCTCGAAGATAATAAATGATGTTAAGGGTCAATTGTTGTAGCTTTATCATGAGAATGCTAATTCTGACCCTGTGGCTGCACAAGCATCATTTGAAGTTACACAGCCACCTAAATCAATCAATTTCTAATGCCAGAGATGAGGATAGTCATGCTGCATCAATGAACAAGTTCTTGAGGCTTAGGAAGCAAAAAGATGTGGTTGAGATCAGGAATGAAGTCAACAAGTACTTGCTTGAAGCTGCCGAAGACCCTGCCAATACAAAATTTCAAGTTTTAGATTGGTGGAAAGAGAATTCTGCTAGGTTTCCAGTTTTGTCTAAAATTGCAAAGGATGTCTTTGCTGTTCCAGCTTCAACGATGGCTTCAGAGGCTGCTTTTAGCCTAGGAAAAAGGGTTGTTAACCCATTTAGAGCTTCATTGACTCCTAAAATGGTTGAGGGGTTGGTTTGTCTCAATGATTGGTTAAGAAGTTGTGCTTTTAATGAGTACAAAGAGCCAACGAAGACTGAGTTGGAGCTTTATGGTGAGCTTGAGAAGCTTGAGTCAGGTAATTTTTTGACTTTATAGTAATTGTTACTTTGAATATATTTATTTGTGTTAGTTTGTGATTGTTGTTTTTGGTTTCCATTAGACTCTGTTGTGACCCAAATGTCTAACCCTGAGGGATGAAGTAGGTTGCAGCTGCTGGAAATCAGACTAATGGAACAAGCTTTTGAAATAAATTGTTGTGCTTTTGAAATAAATTGTTGTGCTGTTGGAACAAGTTCTCCGTGACCCAACTTTCTGTTTTTTTTTCCCCCTTCCTGTCTCATTCAAGTATGAATTGCTTTAACTTTGGTTTGTAATAACTAATAACTTTAACTTCTTTTTGGTACTTTGAACTTGATGTTACTGCCTTTAAGTTCTTTAACTATGGTTTGTTATAACTTTAAATTTATGTTTGGTACTTTGAACTTGATGTTTGTGCTGTTGGAACTTTGATTTACTGCTGCTTGGAAGTTGGAACTTTGATTGACTGCTGCATGTTAGCTATTTGGTTTTGACTGTTGGAACTTTGATTTAGTTTTGAAAATTGCTTTTTGGTTTGAAATGTTGAATTGTTGGAGCAAATTGTTGATATTTGATAGTTGATATGCAGGTTTGACAGATTGTTAATGTTATTTGTCTAGTTGAGGTGTTGATTTCATGAACAAGTTATTTGAAATGTTCATTACTTGATTTAGTGAATAGATCATGAGTTGTTTATTTTGTTGATATTTTGATAGTTGATTTTACTCATTTTAGGACAGCTAAATTTGTCGACTTTGGTCGAAAATATGCGGAAAAAAGAAAGCCGAACACAACCGACACCGATCCGCACCGCACCGCAAAATGGTGTAACCGAAGTAAGCGGTGTAGGTTTTTAAAATGCGGTTGCGGTTTTAAATATAGCACAACCGAGTGAAGCGGTTCGGTTGCGGTTTTGGCCTACACGGATCCGCACCGAACCACGCCCACCCTTATTAAAAACTAATGCATAGGGTAAATTGCCACTTTTATATCTAAATTAAGCTATAATTATAAATGTTATGACTGCTGTAATTTGTTGGGTCATAAAATGTTATCAAAAACTCTACTGTTGTGCTCTTTATAGTTTATACACTAATTAGCAAATATATTCTTTGACATCTTTTTTTTTTTAAGAAATGAATGCGAGACTTCACATCAGATATAAGTACGGGATTGTTAACAAATGACAATCCAAAAGCGCACTCACTACTAACTAGCTGCATTGCATATAACTTTCACGAAAATACATACTTATAACTACAATTTGAAAGAAGTGGAAAAATGTCTTCACTTCTCCTCAAGCCTAAACTAAGGTGGTCTCATTAAAACCTTGTTCAGATAAAACCCAATGGCAACAAACTCTAAACCGAGGAAAGAGTATCACCTGCTAACTATAACAATAATCACAAGCCACAAACAACACGACCAAACCAAACCCTGTAACAACACTATGCATGTTTTGTGCTTTATCAATATGTTGTGCTACGTTTATAATTATCATAAGAGTTTCGTGGTTCCTAATGCAATTTATGTTTTGCGTTTGTGACGATAAAGCCACATATTCAAATTGTTACCATTACGAAAACAATAATGTTGAATTGTTGATTAGCTCTAGAGCATATTCTATCATCTAATTTACAACTAAGCTTAACTTTTGTAATTTTAAAAATTAATTTACTCCAATATCTTCATGATAAATATAATTATATATTTGTTCTAAAAAATTAGGACGATAACAATTGATTATAACTATAAGGATGCCTAGTACCTACCTACATACAAAATTTTGATAGCAAAATTATCAGTTAAATGTATCCATGCCTCATAGATGACCTTACTTATATTATAAAGTCATGAAATTCACTTGGAATAAATGTGGTGCAAAATATATGATGGTTAGCAACATGTATGTGGCATTCGCCGCTGGCTATTCATTTATTTGATTAAGTGTCTAGAGACTAGAAGCATATATTTGTTGTATGCTTTGAATAAGATGTGATTTAAAGCGAGGAACATTAAGTAGAGCTTGTTTTTTTATTTTATTTTTTTCTCTCAACTGCTCAGCACATATTTTGGTGCAAGCATACTAAACATATTAGATTCACTTTGGCTTTAAATTTTGAGTAAAATACACCCTTTTATCAAAATAACAAAAAAAAAAAATCATATACATATAGGTGGTGGATATTGTCGTTTTTCCGATTTATAAAACACCTACTAGATCCGTTATATATACAATCAAGACTCGGGGGCATGCATAGCAAAGTTTCAAACCCTTGTAAGTGATATTACCTCCGCCTTTGTTTTGATCAAAAATAGCTTCAAATTGCATCAAATAATTTTAACCAATTATACATGCCCTTGTTATGTACTTATGTATCCCGAAGTGCATATGCTGCTAGGTTTGCACGAAACTTTTGAGATAGTATGTAATAGTAACAAAACTTTTAATATATTCAATCAACCGTAACCTAATATTATTTTAATGATACCGATAAGAATATTATGTCTTATTAAAAGGAGGAGAATGCAATTCATTTCAATGCAAAACCGATTCCAGCCCGTAAAGCTAAGAACACAACAGCAAGAGCTTATTCATGGACTATAGAGTCTATAGTAATGAGCCCAAAAGCAAAATTGACCAGACCAAGAAGAACATATACTTATCTATGGACTATAGTCATCATCCCCTCAGTTTTTATGGTTCTTGATCGGTCAATGTTGGTGAACAAAATATTTTTACACGGTTATAACTACGATAAAAATTCAACTCTCAATTCTTCTCTCTATATAGTTAGGTAATGTCATTTTCTCTCCTACGTCGATACTTATAATAAGCAAAACGACTGCAAATAGTGAAAAAACATGTTTTGCTGCCTTTGCACATTGATGAAGATTTCAAATCAAACTCTTCAACATTATATAATATACCAACCAACTGGAAATATAAAAAAAAGGCCACAAATCAAACTCATATAAGTTGGCTTTTATACTCGTAATCAAAGACTTGTCCAAGATCTCTAATGCAACGCTCATGGTCCCAAATCTTTCATTGCGTAAACAGAAAATAATTGGCCAAATTATCAGGATCATTTTTGAATAATAGTTTGGTACGCACCAAATATTTTTAAATTTAGCGGTTGCACATGCCCACCCTTCCTAAATATCTAAGCTACTAAGAGCAACTCCAACAGATTCCCTATATTTTGATTTTTCTCTACTTTAGGGAAAAATAAGCCTCTTTTGCTCCAACAGATTCTCTATAACTATCCCTATTTTAGGGAAAGTGAGGAAAGAGAAAATCAAATTTCCTATATTTACAGCAAACTCTAAAATTTTAAAGAAGAATATAGAGATTTTAGAGATTGTTGTAAAATAGGGAATCTGTTGGAGTTGGAGAAGAAAAATAGGCTAAAGCTTTGACTGTTGCTTCCTTATAATACAGAAATTATAGGGAAGCTGTTGGAGTTGCTCTAAGGCAATTCCATCTGGACCCTTTTTAATTTTTCTGTATAATAAAATTATTGATTGTTTATTTACCTGTCTATTTATTTTGATGTGTCGGCCAGATCCAATTACAGTCGTTGCTTGAGGGAGAGAGATTTGCTAGTAGTTTAGAATCGCCCATTTGGGCATTGAAAGTGCACCACACGAGAGAATGAACTAACATTCTTTCTTCTTTTTTTCTCTCACTTCCTTTTTGGAGCATTTGATTGATGTTACATTACGTTTTGGTTATATTCGGCCTATAACATGCCTCTTTCTTACATATATATGTTTGAATATAATATGTTATCTTTTAAGAAATTAAATATATTAATTTACTGTCTGTGATTAATTTTAAGTCAGATACCATAAGAGTGTGTTTGGATGAGGGAAAAAATGATGGAATTTAATTGAAAGTGAGGATTTCATAATTCCTAAAAGCCAATTCCCTCGTTTGGCATTATCAGATTGGAAATTTTAAATTTCTTTGTAGAAAAAAACGAAGGAATTCGTTATTTAAATTCCTCACTTCAATTTCCATCAAAATAGATGTCATTTACGAATTCCTTTGCAGTATTCAATTTTTATTTCTAAAACAAGACTTTTTTCTATTTTATCTTTTTATTTGTTTTAAACTTTCTTAATTTATTACACATTTCAAATCCTAAATAGATGCAACCAAACAATAGAAATTGCAATTAATGGAATTTTAGATTGATGGAGTTAAAGATTCCATCATTTATAAATTCCTATGGATTTTATAATTTTCTCATCCAAACGCACCGTAAAAGTAATAGAGTTTTTACGTACATCGGCCATCATATATGGTCCCAGCATCATCGGATTCCAAAATCTTTATCACTACGCTTTTAATTGTTTGGTGAATTTGAATGTTAATTTGATAACATGACTCTTAACCTACGTTGCAAATATATAAAACGGGTGTACTTCATTCTATTATAACCATAAATTTTTGAGCAAGATAAGTGTTGATCGACTAGGGGTTAGAACCTCTTTAGCATATATATATATATATTTTTTTGGCTAGGGGTATGGGCGATGTCCTCCCTTCTTCTGTGTGTATCATCCAGCTCTTTTAATAAATCAGGATGGGAGGCTCTGCTCTCTCCAATCATATTTTAGCTCAAAAAAAAAATTTTATTTAATTTAAGAATCTAGCAGTCCAATAGGTGCTAATTTTATTTTTAGTGCTTTGAAGAGAATTGTTCATCTTTGCGCACTTTATCGACAAGTGCCTTGAGCACTTCTAGCCCATGATTTTTCTTTTCTCTTTGGACTTTGGACAAAGTTTGTAACTTTATTTTTCTTCTCAAAGAGCTTCTTAAGCAAAATTGCTTTTGACAATAATAACCAAAAACGAATAACATGTGACCTCAATTCTCCGAGTAATTCAATGAGGATTCAAGGATTTAAATTAAATTTGTCTTAAAACTCTAATTTATATTTAATCATTTGACCGTTAAATTATAACTATGTAATATTTATTTAAATTACATAAAAGATTCTTATATGGTACTTAGATGGCCGCTAAGAGGAATCTTGTCTTGTCGGTAAGGAAACTCGATCAAAGAAACTTCAAAATTGGTATGCATCTTTAAAGCCAAAAGAAGAAAAATCAAAGTAAGAAATTCTGAAAAGGAAAACTGGCGTATGAATCCCGAAGTATCGATTCTTGCAGATAAGGAAAAGTCGAATTGAAATTGTGCAAGTAAGATTCTTATGCCAAACTGTATAATGGCATAGGACGAATCGACGAAGATACCATATATATTCTTCTATTTGGTCATTGGTGATTGCATCACTGTCCTAATAAGCAAAGTAGGAGACAGGACGTTTGAGGTCAAGCATTTTCTTCGGGTTTCGGATGCGAGGTGTTTGTCAAATTGTTCAAAGAAAAATAGTTGCGATGATAAAAGGCAATGTAAATACAACTAAATCAATGACTTAAGATGTTGTAAAAGCTTACGTTTTTGTTTTATCGTTTGACAAAAGCGCAAGTGAAGAATTTCATTACCTTTAATTGGTTGCTTTGGCTCCTCTAAAGTAGACAATTGCGCAGTGACCAGATATGCACTATTCTCGAGTATCTTATATCAAGTATCTTGTGATTTATAAAATTACATGCTTATATTTAAAACGAGGAATGCTAGCAACCTTCCCCTCAAATCTTTTCCTTTCTACCCCTTTCGAGAAATTTTTCCATGCTACCGTCATACCAAATGGATATGTGACGGCCCTATGAAAAACTCCCATGTGGATTTTGTTGCCAACTCAGATCCATGTTGAACACCAATTTCTCTAGAATACCCTCTCTCGGTAGCATAGAAAAATTTCTCCTACCTTTCCCACTTATCTTGTGCCATGTGGATTCATTTATGATTACAATCTATGTATTTACTACCTTAAAAAAATAACTAATTTAATTCCATGTTTTGCCCTTATTTATGTTTGACTTTATTAAATGCTCTCTATTAATATGAAAAAAAAAACTCTTGACTCTTTTGTTTTTCTAACTTTTTTTTCATTTCTTATATTTCCTAAGTTTTTCAATGAAAATTTTTCTTTCATTTATTTGGTCATGTTCCATAATACCGAGTCTTTTTTTGACATTTTTTTTATATAAAACCCACAGAAAATAAAAAGAAACAAAAAAAACAAAAAAACAAAATGGTAAAACTCACTGACATGGCAGCTGCAAACGTTTTGTTTTTCCTTCTCGTTAGAACACATGTTAGATTAGATGATTATATAAATTTTTTTTTTAACATTTTCTTTGATATATGTATATAAGTAAAGCAAACGTTTGGCCATTTTTTTGGTTTCAATTCTTTTCTTTTTTTTTGGAAAAAATTTGAAGTATGTATGTTCTTAAATATATATGTACGTATTTCTTATGTAAATACATACGTAAGCCTACAAAAGTAATATAAATTGCAAATAAAAAGGATTCACAAAACAAAAAAAAAAGTTGAGAAACTAAAATTAATTACTTAATTAAATGCATGTGAAATTAAATAAGGGTAAAGAGGGGAAGTGAAAACTTGTCTTTTAATTGTATTAATTATTTAAATTTTTTAGATAGTGGAATACACGTGGCATGCAATTAATGGAAAAGGTAGAAAGAGAAAGATTAGAGGGGAAGATTGCTAGCATTCCTCATTTAAAATTTAATAATTACCTTTTTGTTCGATTATTGTTAACGGGAAACTCGCAAATCTTTTAAATAGATGTGCACAACATCTAAATTCATGCATGTATATCTTATCCAATTATCAACAAATATGGAAGGCTAATTTTCATGAGGTCTTGTTATAATTAACAAAACCTCATCTTACATTTCTACGGCCGAAACCGTTCACGATCATAATCACCTTCAAATGAAAAATTCATTAAGAAAATTTTAATCCATTACGAAATTCATTATTTAAGATACTGTACTAATATGAGATTGTAAATTAAAGATTTGTTAATTATAATCGCACTAAATGACCTAAAATTTAATTCATTAATTTGTTGCTTAATATATTAAGGGAGAAAACAAGATCAACCCTAATGGAACAAATGGTACGTAGTTGGCTGCCATGAAGAACAAGTCCTCAAACACTGACTAGGTCAAGTCACGGTAGTAAAGCCCATGCTTAATGTTTCTAGAAAATCGACCATATCCTCAAAGAAGACCAACATTTAAAGCAGTCGGAACGGTGATAATTTATTGCCTTATCCAACATTGAAAAATCTTAATTACCGGATTTAACAAAGACTGGTAGGTAAAAAAGTCAAACTTTTCTCGGAGGAGTAATGGATAGGCATTCCTACACACACACACCTCTTCCGCACAATCCGCATGCCCAAGATAAAGGAAACGATACCCCCACAATCGTCCACGTTGCTTCTACGACACTCCTCCCCCGCCAATCACCACCCTCCTCCCAGCCCCACCGGTGACGTGGCAGGATTTAATTAGAAATAGACTGCGGACCACGCGAGATGGGCGTGGTCCGTCGGGTATGGGATTGGAGCTCAGACCTAGCCACCGTCGAATTCACGATATCGCGGCGAGCGAGAAAAAGAGATGCGCTACACGACCGTTAGGAACACCGTCTTTGTCCGAAGTGGGGTCCAGTGGTGGCCAGTGAGGATTTGACACGTAAGGGAACGAGTCCAGCTGGAAACACGTTATATTCGGTTGGCCAGAATATGCGGATGCTATAGGCATTTTTCCAATTTCACAGGGGGAGAAAATTAAAATTCCTTGTTTAATTTTTTTTTCTCGCCTTTAAATGGGGGAGAAGAAAGAGAGCGGGAACACGTACAGCTCCTCCTTATTGCTTTCCTCCTCTACTTGAGCGCCCCATAACTACTCCATTCCCATTCCTCTCTCTTTGAGATCTGTGCTGTTCTTCTTCTTCTTCGTCTCCGGCGAGGCTTTGCTGTTTGCTCCGATCCTTTGCAGGTGCGTTTTTTCTTTACTTTCTTTTTTTCCGGAGACTTGATTAATCGCTTTTTCCAGCATCTATGGCTGATTTTAGCGTCGTTTTGTTGAATTTATGGCGCGTTTTGAGCTGATTCTACCGTCGTTTTACTGTGCTAGTGGATCTGATTTTTGTTTTTTTTTTTTCCGCGTTGAGTGCGTTTTTCCTGTACACGCGGTTTGTCTCCTAGTTTGCGTCTGTTACTTATTTATATCTATTGAAGACGATTCTGCGAGATTTGTGATGATTTTATGAGATCACAGTTTTTAGGTGTCGAGAGGTAGCAGTGTTTTTGGTGTGAGTGTTCATGGAGACTTTGTGTTGTGTGGATTAAAAGCTAGTTTCGTAATTTTACAGCTAAGTTTTGGCAGATCTGACTCGGTTTCGCTGGATATTTAGATTAAATAGGCTCCGTGCAGTTTCATTTGCTCGGAGACTCGGTTTAGTGTTGAATGAATGCTTTTGCTGGAAGCGTTTTTATCTGAATTTTTTTGACAACTTTATTGGAATTTAGATTTTGGAAGTGAAAACAGTGGCTTTACAAAATTTGGAGGTGTTGGAATTTTTGGTTTTGGTACGTGAAATTGATTCTTCTCCTTTCGTTCTGCTTATCCACCTCCTAGAGTCATTTGGATCTGATAGCTCAGGTCCTTCACATATAGTCTTAGTTTTATGCGATCGTCAGATTTTACTTCTTTATCCCCGCATCATGAGTGTATGTATATATTGCTGTGTATATATATGAGGTGCTTCATTGCATATGAGAATTTTGTTGTGATTTTACTCAACTTTTGAGATACGCTAACCTTGTACATTTTATTTGTTTGGTCAGTTGCTATAGATTTTAACTTTTTGAAATTGTATTAAATGCTTGCGAGGAATGATCCTTGTAAAACATATTTCACAAACTTTGCTTTGTCAAATACCTGATAGCAGCTAATGTAGTTCGTCTTCTGATAACTTCATGTGTTCTATCTTGTAGTAATGGTTCCACCCATTGAGGCTACTCAAACAGTTACTGAGATTCCCCAAAAAGTGACTGAAATTCCTAAGAAAGTTGCTGAAGTTCCTAAGAAAGTTACCGAGACTCCCCACAAGGGTAGCAACCATTATTCCTCACATCCACCTCTTAATGAGAGGATACTTTCTTCCATGACCAGGAGGTCTATAGCTGCACACCCTTGGCATGATCTTGAAATAGGTAAGCATAGCTTTTGTCAACCATTTTAGCCTGCTGTCTTTCTTTAATTGTTATTAACCTATGTGGACATATCTTTTGTCATTTAAATGCAGGACCTGATACTCCAAAGATCTTTAACTGTGTAAGTACTCTGAACATTAATAATCATTTGATCTATTGCAACCTAACAGAAGCAATTACTTGTTCAGTAAAATTGTCAAACTATGAATTGCAATTTGTTTTATGTGTGGAATCCTACTCACCATTGTCCTTCGGGAAACAAAATCCATGCAGGTGGTAGAAATCGGAAAAGGAAGCAAGGTGAAATATGAACTTGACAAAAAAACTGGACTTATCAAGGTAAATATCTGTTCCACTTATCTTCTGGTACCTCTAGTATAAGTAAAGTATGTTTGCTAACTGGTGATTGTATATACAGGTTGACCGTATACTGTACTCATCTGTTGTCTACCCTCACAACTATGGCTTCATCCCCCGTACGCTTTGTGAGGACAATGACCCCTTGGATGTCTTGATTATTATGCAGGTAATTTAGGCTTTATTTCCCTTGCAAGTTATGTTTTTGGAATTTTTGTTTGTGAATCACGCACAATGGGGACATGGTCTTGTGCATTTTGAAATGACCTTCAACCAGTTGGGAACATACATACCCCATCCATGTCTGATGTGTTCCCTCCAATAAAATCATAAATTTGTCTCATCAATATACACATATCAAAAAGTTTGTGAGATACCTTTCACCCATGCATAAGCCGTGCTAGTGAATCATTGGGTAATCTATAATTAGATTTCCACATTTTCTGAATCCTTTGTGTGTTTATTTCAAAGCCGTTCCTTGTATCTGATCTATTGTGATTCTGCAAAAACTGACAGGAGCCAGTTCTTCCTGGATGCTTTCTTCGGGCTAAAGCTATTGGCCTGATGCCCATGATTGATCAGGTACATAGTCAGACAGCAATTATTGTTCTCTTATACTTTCCATGGGTTTCTAACTTCTTATGAAAACAGGGTGAGAAAGATGACAAGATCATTGCTGTCTGTGCTGATGATCCTGAATACCGTCACTACAATGACATCAAGGAGCTGCCACCACATCGTTTGGCTGAGATCCGTCGCTTCTTTGAGGACTGTATCCTTCTTAAAATTTACTTGTATAGAAAGTATATTTCTATGGTTTATTTTATGTTCTTTCTCCAAAGCTCTATGAATATAAAATGTTTCCTTAACAAAAACAATAACAGACAAGAAAAATGAGAACAAGGAGGTTTTAGTTGACGACTTTCTCCCTGCATCTGCTGCCTTTGAAAGTATCCAGCAGTCCATGTAAGTGTTAATGATTTGCTGTAGGATTGCTGCATAAAATTAGAGAATTATTGCTTCCATTACATCTGCATCATAAGTAACTTTCTTTGTTTCAAGTTTTTTCAGTTCTGGTTCTATAAGAAATTTGATACAAAATTGCATGCTTTGGCCTCAATTTCATTTGACATATCCTGAAGTTCAAGCATTTTGAATATTAGTTCATAAGTTAGACTCCATGTGTACATCACTCATCTTTGGAAAGAGTCACACTCTTAGATGCTTAATTGGAATCAATTTACATTCATGGAGTATGGTCTTAATCTCTCAAAATCTTTGTTCTGATGTATAGGGACCTTTATGCGGACTACATTGTGGAGAGCCTCAGGCGGTAGTTGTTTGTGCGAGCAATGAATCTCGGTGCTATCCTATTATAGACAGATTATATATGTCCTTATCTTTGTAATGATGATGATGATGAAAATAACTCAACAAATTAGTCGTTTTGGCATACATACATTGTCTCGCAATGTAACATGCTTATACGACTTCTAGATGGAAATTTTCTTATATGACAAGTATTAAGTCTTGTATACAGTGATGAATGTTGAAAAGCATACATCTGTGTCCCATTTTTTTGTATTAGCCTATCATGGGTTTCAGACAATTATCTTTGATTTGTGTTATGGTTATCCCTTCATGAATGTATTCTTTATAAATGTATTCTTTTATATGTTCGATAACATTGTAATGAATCTATTCTTGTAAAATGCTCAAAGTTAGTCTGTAAAAACGTTACAGAATTCAAGATTTGTCAGTATGTCAGCTCCGAATAAGCTAACGTTTTCATGACTCGAAGTCTCGAAGAAAGAGAGACGTTTCTTAGAAGCGTTTTTCGCACTGTCAAAAACAGTTTTGAACACTCCTTTTAGCGTCTTCCGTGCTGATTCGAAGTAATGAGTCCCAAATGAATTGGCCTCTCAACTAGGGGTGGGCACTTGAACCCGACCCGGTCTCGTCCCGAAAACTGCCGGGACGGGACGGGTTTGAAACTTCAAATTTTACTATTTAGGCCCGTCCCGTCCCGTCCCGTTTTAACGGGACGGGTTTCGGTTTGGTTCGAAGAAATCCCTCAAAGGCCCGACCCGTCCCGATGTATTAAAACTTATTTTATTTTCCTTATTTTTCAATCGGTTTTTGACCTAATCTGCAACTCATTCGGTCATTCCTCTCGAAGTCTCGAGTCTCCACCTTTCCTTCACTACTTCAGGCTCTCGGTCATTCCTTCCCTTTCCTTCACTACTCATTCGGTCATTCCTCTCGGTTTTTGACCTAATCGGCAACTCATCCGTTCACCGACTGAGGGTTCCCAATTCTGCAATTCACCTCCACTCCTCCAGGCTCCATCAATTCAGCTCATAAGCATCACCGAGACACCGACCCATTCCCAATTTCCCAAAGTTCCTACCTTCCTGGTCACCGAGACTGCAAATGTAAGCCATGGATTCTTAGTTTCTTACAGTTTTGCAATTTATACTTTATAGACAAACTTCGATTTCATTGCCGATGGTTTTGCAATTTTGATTTGTTTGATTGGGATTGTGAGATTACATGTGTAGGATTAGCCGATTAGGAGTTCAATTTGTTCGATTGGGTTTGTGAACTTACAGTTGAGTTCGTGAAGATCGATTGGGTCAGTGGGTTTTGTGAAATTTGTTCGATTGGGTCAGTGGGTTTTGTGAAATTTGTTCGATTGGGTCAGTGGGTGTTGTGAGTTGCAAATCCTGTGTCTGACTGGTTGCAGTCTATAGTTTTCTGAATTTTGCAAATCCTGAATTTTGTTTTGTAGTCTATAGTTTTCTACCTTCAAGAAGCTGATGGCTAGGGGGAAGAAAACTGCTCCAAATCCAAGAGCAAAACCAATGTATGTCCAGCTCCAAATCCAAGAGCAAAAGGCAAGGGAAAGCTTGGGGCAGCTAGTAATGTGATAGATGTTTGAACTTTGTTCAATTCATTTAGTTGTGTGCATATTTTCAATGAAGTGTCAAATTGTGAACTGTAATGGATTATTAAATTATGCAGATTTGGACATTTGGTCTTCTTTCAGTTCTTTGAGTTGCAGTTTGCTTATTATATCATGTTTTTCTTCTTGTTTAGGTTTAGTTGCAGCTTGCTTTAATGGAAATGTAGAAATGCATTAGCTTTAGTTGCAACTTGCTTTGATACTTTGGTCTTCTTTGAGTTGTAGCTTGCTTTAATGGAAATGTAGAAATGCAAAACAGGGAAATTGATGAAATTTCAGGAGATTTTTTTTTTTTTCCCTTTCGGGATATCCCGATCCCGTCCCGGTCCCGTTCGGGTTCGGGATGGTCGGGATCAATTCTCAAAAAGTGCCAGTCCCGTCCCATCCCGTCCCGAGTTTTATTTCCGGGTCCGGGACCGGGATCACCAGAATTTCGTCCCGTCCCGTCCCATGCCCAGCCCTACTCTCAACCTTGTTTGGATCAATCGACGTCTTGCTCTGCTATAATTCCAAACTTTTCTGTTATTGCGATAATCCATACACTCGAAACTCAACAAAGCAACTTTTAGCGCAACAAATTACATGCAATAAGCCTAGTAAGCATAATAACATATGGGTATATATGCTCTACCAAACCAACTTGTATCAGTTTTTCAGAGCACTCTTGTTGAAAGTTGTTCAATCTCTTTCCGCATGAGTTTTACTTCAACGTTGTAGCGCCTTAAAACCATAATGTGCTTGTCATGAAACCGCTTTTAGTAAAAGCACTACGTAGCAAACGCACTCCTACAAAAAACGAGCCTGAAGTGTCAAACACTTGCTTGGGTCATGAAACCGCTTTCAGTAGAAGCGATATGTACCAAAAGCACTTCTACAAAAACGAGCCTGGAGTGTCAAACCCTCACTTCTGAATTCTGATAAAAGGCATGGGCCTTAACTTTATCAGAAGCAGCCCACAATCCAAGAAATGATAAACATCCACGTCACTACTTAATCATCAAAAACTCAAGAATCAAAACCTAAAGCATAAAATCCATAAACCCTCTCACCCACCAAGCTCTTCTCTCCTCTCAAAACCCCCCAAAAACCCTTTTACTGTGGGCGATGTGCTAAAAAGCCTAAAACCCTGATTGAAATTCCAAACCCCAAATTCCCGATCATGAGCTCCTTCAGCAGCACCACCAACTTCGACAACCTGATGCTCCAAACCCTCATGGGTCGCCTCCAAATCCGACCCCCAACCACCGCCAACAACAACTCCTTCCTCTCCCAGACCCTCGAAGACCTCCTCTTCGACGCCGCCAACCTCTCCGCCGACGACGACGACGACGAGAACAAGACCCAGCTCGCCAAGGAGGAGTCCAAGCTCGAGAGGGAGATCATCCGGGTCATCCTCACCGGCAACACCGATTCGCTCAAGCCCAATTCGGGTCAGGCCGTCACGATCGGGGAGCACCACATTTGCGTCGGGTTTCACGAGGAAACGGGTTCGGATTATCGGGTCTGGGAGTGGCACGGTCATATTATGCTGTTTGATGAAGAAAACGGGTACACGCCGGAGTATATATACGGGAACTACTTTGAGAGATTGATTGGGAGGGCGCGTGGTGGAAGTAGTGGCGGTGGTGGTCGTGGTGAAGAGGTGAAAGAGGAGGAGGAGGAGGAGAAAGAGAAGGTGGGGAATTTGGGGCTCAGGGAATTGATTGATGGTGTGGAGGATTCGGGTCCGGCTCGGATTGTTCATCGGAATATCAATGCCAATGCCGGTTCTACAACTACCACAAGGTTTGTGTGATCACCCTTTTTCCGTATATCCCATATCTATGTTCTTGTATTGCTGTCGAGTTTCGCATTTGTGAAGTCTTTTGGAGTTTCAAAATTCTTGCTTTATTTAGAAATGCCTAAATGCAATTTGATGATGCTACTAGTGTGTTAGTGCCACTTCAATTACAATCTAGTGTTTATTGCCATTTTAGCTCATTTTTCATTGATGTTTCATCGAAAGTTTGGAGTAGAGGTTCCATTCAAGTATTAACCGAAAGATCATAGGGAAGGAAGCATCTAGTTTGTAATTAGAATTAGTAATCGTTAGGTTTTCTATTTGATTAAAGGTTTATTGGAATTGACCGGCCCTCCTTTGCCTTGTGGTTAGTGACTTGTTATACGGTCAAAGTCAGAGGTTCAAGCTTGATGTAACTGATCTAGATCAGGTTGACACCTCCAAAATAGGTCATGATTGGACTAGCAGTTTAATGAAGAGATATGCAAGTGGGACGAAGGATGTAACCATCCTTGACTTTGCTTGCTCATGGAGAATTCTAGTTTTAATGACAAAGCTTATAAGATGCCAAAAATCAGTGTTTTAGTTTACGAGATAGAAGCAAAAGAAGGTTGACCAAGGACTGTTCTAGCTTTTTAGACCTGTATTCATGGGTTGACAATATATTGTCAGCACAGAAGTATCACCAAGTTCTGTCAATAGGCTGAGCGAAAGAAGTATGACCAAGTACTGTCTTTAGACCTGTTATCACGAATTGACAATATACACGGCCGTGATGATCCTGCTGCTACTTACTTGTACGTTGAATTGTTCACATTCGTTTGCAGTCTTACCATCATTTTGTTCACACGTTTTGTGTCTTAAACCATTCTGGCATCAGTTTTCCCTATCTTAAACATGGGATATTGCTACAATGTGGTCATATTCATATCCCTTAGTGGATTTTCTGAAGTGTATCAGGACATCAAACGTAAAATTACAGAATGCTGTAGTTGTGGGTCTTTTCATCTTCAAGTAATTATTATGTGATCCTTCCAAAGTCCTGCTGTTCTCACCAAGTTTTCAGACCTTTCATGTACTTTTTTCCTCACAAAGTTGTACTTACCATGCGTTCCCCTCATTGATCATTGGGTGTTTTGATTCAAATTCTGAAAAGTGGGGATGCAGTCCCCAGAGGAATTGCTTAGGATTCTTTAGTTATGTCCTTAACTTTGCATGATATCTTGCTCTATTCAATCTTTAAGTGTCGATATTGTAAACTTAATTGAGGCAATGGTATCTGTTTTGCTTATTCTATACCATCATGCAGATCATGCCATTTGCACTAAGCTAATATTATTTGCATGTTTTCTACTGTTTTTCCTCATGCAGGACTTAGTTGAGACAAAAAGCTTTGATTTGCATAAGCAGTTTGGGGTGTAAAGAGCGAGCTGCGTTGAGCTTCTTGTTGCTTTTGTTACTTGGAGTTTGGGATCAAGATTGTTTATCATTTTACATGGTGCTTGTATGTTGCCTTCTCTAGTTTTTCTTGGGATTTCCAATACTTTTGGACAGTACAGAAGAAGGAAAAGGAATGTATTGTGAAACATTTATCTCTTTTAATGTAGTTTCTTAGCAGTTTTGACCAAGGAGTGCATCAATCTCTTACATCTTTTATGTCTTAGTTACCTGCCATGATGCCAAGGCAATAGTGGGTTTCCTAGAAGTGGTTACAGTTGCTAAGCCTGCTCTATTTTCCCTTCACATTGGCTTCCAAAATGATAGAAATGGTACATTATTTTGTTACTAATTTGCCTAAACCCATAAATCCCTAATTAGAAGCGACTCAAGGGCCTACTGGTATTAAGTGAGTTTAAAATCGCTTCAATTTTTTTTTTTTTTTTTTTACTCTTTGGAGTTTGGTTACACTCTCGAATTCTTAAGGGGTTTTCTACTTCATGTTCGGGTTTTGAAGAGCTTTATTTGAACTAAATTGATAGACTACTTTCAAAATCCATTTATTTGTAATGAAAAATTAACACCATCCAAACATCGAGTCCCACTATTTATACTGTTATACCAGTGTTGTGGTAGGACTTGGGATTGTGGGAATTTGGAAAGCAATACAAGCGTCGAGTCCGTTCTAGCCTTATGGGTGAGAATTTTCATAGCAAATTGATAATTTTAAATGTTTGTATGATGAGAATTTTTTAGGTGTCAACTCATGGGAGACATTTTAATGTCGAAACACCAACCATTGCACCTTTTCTAGCCTTCAGACACTGTCAGTGATGACCGAAACCACCTAGCCCTAAGTTCTTCAATTCTCATATTATAGGGCCGACCCTATCTATACGTTAAGCAGGCCGTCCCCTGAGGCCCCGATCTCATGGGTGTTAATTTTGTAGGGGCTCTATAAAAAACAAAAAGATAAAAAGATGAGTCTTCAGCCAGAGGACAGCGTGAAGATTAAGATCATATACACAAGGGGAGAGAGTAAGAGGAGACTTCTTTTTTCATGTTTGATACCAAGCTTAAGTCAAGAAGACACTAGCACTTCTATGTGTATTATTGGTACAAATGGAAAATTTGCTGCAAGAATGGAAGCTGCACATGACTACAGAATCAGCAGCAATGAACTCGAGCCTTTTGTATACCTTCTGAGTCCTGAAGCCTCTGTCCAATGACAGCTTTGTTAAATTATTACTCCATTGCTCTTTTCCAATGCGTCCTCAAACCCCAGTTTTCTCTCTTCAGATAAGAATTCATTAAGAGCATAAGCCACATCCATCAAGAATTTGAACAGCAAAAAGTAGTAAACTTGAGAGCTGAATATGCCACATTCAACAGTTTGGAGGCAGACTGAGAGCTTCTTTTGCTGAAAGGGAACTTGATGTTCAGCTTGGCTGGGCAGTAAGGATGAATCAGACCCAAAGTACAGATAATATATTTAGCAAATTGGAGTGTGCCTGCCATAAATGAAAGCATCTGTTTTCAGCACGATTGCTTAACATGAGTCTCATCAGCAGTATGATAGTTAAATGTACATAGTTTTACGTACCTTTAGAAATTAGGATATCCAAAGAAATCGTGCCCATCAACAGACTGAAACCACCGTAAGGTACTAACTATCTCATGACTGATATCCACTTCCTGTACAGAAATAAAACCTTCCAAATTGTTAAATGACCTGCTTCGCTTACTTCTCATCTTTAGTAATATCACTAATATGCAACAAATTTCCAATACACTCTTCAGCAGTTTCAATAATTCAGCTAATCTAACAACATAAGCTCCACCACTTTGTATGAATTCCACTGTTTTCAACATAATTCGCAGCAAAGAACCACTTAAATAGCGTATTGGTTGGTTCAATCTTCAGATGAAAATTTTTTCAGAGACCTCCAATTCAAAGTCAAAATGGTCTCAAGAACTTACTGGTAAACCAACACACATTCCTTGATTCATAGGGGGAAACCATAAATTTATAAAATCCAATTACTAATAAGAATAGGGTGATGATTTTGGCACTCCACTTTGCCCTATATTTTACCACATGCACTTCATTTTTATCTATATACATGCGTCTATACCTGAAACTCTGAAAGTACTAGAGCATCTAACCCAAAACCAATTGACAATGGGTGGAGAAGCCCAGTACATTAGCAGCTCTTATCCTACATTTCCTATGTGATATATTGAAGTGTTTGATAACATGCCTATAGAGGTAAAAACTTGGTGTTTTATTTATTTTACAGCTTTATTCAAGTATAAACACAGAGAGGAATCTTTACCTGTATCAACTGGAGTGCCTTTTATTACCTTCACGGCAACACAAAAGCAACCACCTTCTTCACCTTTCCATAAGAATCAGTCCAACAATTTGAGAAAGAACATGAACTCAAAATTTACTGTCAACTATCTCTGCATTATCTTTAAAAAACTAAGTAAATAACATACAGGGTAAAGAGAAATAAAGTACCTGGACTCTCTTTGCGCCTATTGCACAACTGTTGTTTCTCCTATTGAATAAAACTCCTAAACACCGACCTACAGATTATGCCCCTGCCAAATCAAAATGGTGAATGAATTGATTGTCTTGCTGCAAAAGAACAAGGACCAGTTGGTGTACATATTCAATGCTGGTGGTTAAAGAATAAGGACTATTACAATTTTGCTCTTTTCTTATGAGAGGTTAAAGCTTGTGGTGTTCTAATTGCAAGACTTTGAAAACTTCTATTTGCTCACAGAAAGCTTTTGCCTACACTAAATTTTGGTTACAGCGAAGTTTATTGCACTTCACAGCAAACAGTAAATCACAAAAAGAACACATTCTTCTCTCTGGGTGAAGATGTAAATTGTAGAACACATAATGCAAAAAAGGGGCAATAAACAAGGAAAAGAAAAGTTCCAAAAAGTGCATTAATTTTGATTTCAGACAAACCTACCAATCTGCAAAAGCATCTGCAATTGGTTGTTTTCTTTGGAGAATGATTGACAAACAATTCTTCCATAAAATCTGAACTGTCAAGCCACCTGGAGATAAGGATTGGAAGGATAATGATGAACCAGCATCCCAGTATGTTTTCAACCAGCTTCCAAATCTCTCCAAAAGCCAACTCCAGTGACTCTTTGAAACCATAATGTCATCTTCCTTCAAACTAAGAAAATCCAAAGAGCTAGAGAAATCCCCAAGAAAAGACACAAAGTAGAATGATAATAGTTGCTCTATAGTACAGCAGAACTGGTCAAATGCTTCACATTGTAAGTTCCATAGTCTCGCTGAAAAATAACAAGGACCAGTTTTGCGCACATATTCGATGCTGTCTTGAGTCTTGACAAAGGAACAAAAAATGGGCAGACCTTCAAGCTGCAAGCCATTAAAAGTTCTGCATTCAACAGTTTGAAGACACAAACCAAAAGGTTTCGCTGCTTGGCTTGGCACTAAGGAAGTCTCATCAGGTCCTGAATTTTCCCACAAACTGCATTTATTTTATATAAAAATTAAAAAGTTTCAGTGCGGAATGTCATATAGTACTAGCATCCCTTTTAGGCATGTTATCTTAACCTGAATTCTATCTGCACTAAAATAGATGTAAGAAGACCATTTTACCTTCGAAAATCAGGATATCCAAATAAATTGTGCTCATCAAAATCCCCCAAACTGCCATTAAGGCCATAACTGAATCAATCATGGCCAATATATGCTATGCTTTAACCACTTCCTGCACAGAAATAAGAGCAAGCTCTTCAATTAAAAGACAACTTCATTAGATAAGGCTTCAGCCAGAGGACAGCATGAAAATCAAGATCATATACATAAGGGCAAAAAAATTAAGAGGAGACTTCTTTTTGTATGTTTGATACCAAGCTAAAGTCAAGAAGACACTTGATGCTTCTATATGTACTGGTACAACAACAAATGGACAACTCACTGCAAGAATAGAAGCTGCACATGACTACAGAATCAGTAGCAATTAACTCAAGCCTTTTGTATACCTTCTGGGTCCTGAAGCCTCTGTCCAATGGCAGCTTTGTTATTAATTACTCCATTGCTGTTTTCAGATGCATCCTCAAACTCCAGTTTTCTCTCTTCAGATAAGAATTCATCAAGAGCATAAAGCATCAAATCCATCAAGAATTTGAACAGCAAAAAGTAGTAAACTTGAGAGCTGAATATGCCACATTCAACAGTTTGGAGGCACAGCCTGAAAGCCTCTTTGCTGAAAGGGAACTTGATGTTCAGCTTGGCTTGGCAGTAAGGAAGAATCATCAGTCCTGGATTTGCCCCCATAATGCAGATAATATATTTAGGAAATTGCAGTGCGCCTGCCAAATATGAAAGCTATCTCTTTTCAGCATAATATCTTAACCTGAATCTCATCAGCAGTATGATGGTTAAATGTAAGAAGACCATGGGTTTCCATACCTTTGAAAATTAGGATCCAAAGAAATTGTGTCCATGAACTAACTGAAACCACCATAACTGAAAATCTCATGACCGATATCCACTTCCTGTACAGAAATAAGACCTTGCACTTCAGTTAAATAACCTGCCTTGCTTATTTCTCATCCATGGTAATATGCAACAAATTTCCAAAACATACTCTCCAGTGGTAATAACTCAGCTAATCTAGTAACATAAACTCTACCAATTTGCAATCCTCGATATAATTCACAGCACAAAACCACTTAAATAGTGTACTGGAAATGGTAAGGACAAAAGATGAAGTTTAATCTTAACCTACTTATTTTGAAATGCACCAACCTACATCAACCTTCTGTTTGAACTCAACATGTCCACCTTCAGATGACAACATTTGTAGAGACCTCCAATTCAAAGTCAAAATGGTCTCAAGAATGTACTCGTAAACTGCACATATTCCTTAATTCATAGGGAGAAAACCATAAATTTATAACATATCTAATTGGAATATACTAATAAGAATAGGGTGATGATTTTGGCACTCCACGCTGCAATATATTTTACCACTTGCCCTTCATTTTTATCTTTATTCATCTATACCTGAAAGTACTAGAGCATCTAACCCAAAACCAATTGGCAATGGATGGAGAAGCCGAGTACCTAAACAACTCTTATCCTACAGTTCCTATGTGATATATTGAAGTGTCCGATAACATGCCTGTAGAGATAAAAACTTGGTGTTATATTTATTTTATAGCCTTAAGTATAACATAGAGGAGTCTCTACCAGTATCTATTGGAGTGCCTTTTATTTTAGTACCTTCACAGCAACACAAGCGCAACCACCTTCTTCACTTTTCCATAATCAGTCCAACTATTTGAGAAAGAACATGAAAGTAAAGATCTTCCCCCTCCAATTAAAAGACATAAAAGAATATACTGTATATGTATTGTAATCGGAAAAAAAAAAAAAAAAAAAAAAGGACATGTATGTCTAAAATTTTTTTGCCTCAGAAGTATAAATGCTAAATCAAAATTTCTGCCACTCAACATACTGATCATGAAACGTAGGGATTGGAGTGAGTTATTCTTTTGAATTTAACAGAGAGGAATTTATACCTGTAGCAATTGGAGGGCCTCTTAATACTTTTAACAACAACATGAGCATCAAACGACCTTTTTCCAATTTCGCTTACGACCCCAATCCTGCAATGTTGATAGAGAGATGATATCGAATTGTAGATGCTCCTGCAGATACAATGTAGGTGTAAGCTGACATGGAATCGACAGAGCAGCGAGAGGATAGGGGAAAACATCAGAAGAGACTAGAAGGTGTCACATAACTTACACATATTACTGCAAACTTGGAGCAATTACACATATTCTTGATGTGTCACAGAAAAGAGTCGATGCTAGTATCTGCCTCCCCGAACTAATAAAAAAGAAGTTATGGACACATCAAAACTTCATGAATTTTGTAAATAACTTGAGAAATTCAGAGCTCCATGAATTTTTGTCCCACCTAATAGTGGAACTTGTATTTTTGAATCAATTAAATTGACTGATTATAAAACGACTAGCAGAGATGAGAAGAAAACTGAGAGTGATAAGAAACAGCCAAAGCATTCTTGTCACTGATTTATACGACTGATAAAAAGGTACTCGATGAACTTGAGAAAAAGAAAAGAAAAAGAGTTACCTTGGAGGTTCGGAATATATATGATAAATCTTGGGCCGCTCTCCGCGGTGCATCTTTCACTCAAAAGAGGACAACGGGATATCTGTAGCCTATCTAATTTGGTGAGGCGTTGCATAGCTTGGACAGAAGGTAGAGACATCAGATTCTCGCATTCGTAAATACGCAAGAAGTGAAGAGATGCAAGATTTCCCAACCATTCTGGAATTACCTCTACTCCAAAGGAATATATGTGCAAATGGGTCAAAGACGGCAGAGACTTGAGCTTAGGCCACCCGAAGATACTTAATTCTTCAAGTTGAGGTAGAACCTGAAAAGCAGGGAATGAATCCAGCTCATTCCAAAACGACAAAGCGTATCTCGAGAGAAGTGAGAGTGGTCAGTTTATTGCTTAGAATACTTGCTATTATTTCAGAGATGGAAAATGACTGGGAGCACTTCTCAATTGACTGCAATACCTCAGGGTCAACTCCTCAAGGCAAGGAAACACTTCCATCCATTCAATTAGGTTATTCGCCCACTCAATACATAATGTTTTCAATGCAGGAAACAAAACCCTTGTATCATCAGAAGCGTGATCATAACCATAAAACTCATATCCCAAACACCTGAGGTTCTGCATCCGGTTCATCTTCACGTGTACAAGATTGGGCAGCTGGCTAAGTTCTGGGACTCCTTCGCATTTGTTGCATTCCTGTAATTTAAGTTGTTGGATAGCGATAACCATGATGGAAATTTAACACCCATGAAGCCACAAATCCTCAAAAATTCCAGATTAGAATGCGGTCGCAGGACTTCAAGTACACCTTCATCATTTTCAGCACCGCTGCTTGGCCATCTATGCTCCCATGTAAGGAACAACTTGCGTAGATGTTTCTTCTCCACTAAATAATGTGCTTCAACTATTATAATGTGCGAACTGAAGGGAAAGAGTGGCAAATGATGTTTTTGTGAAAACCATATTGTTGATCGAGTCCATGGTCCTTACTCCTTACGATGAAGTCAACTATTAAAAGTTTTGTTAGGAAATGGACATGTGGCATCGTCCTGATATCATCCTGATGGTTCAGTTAAGAATAAGTAGGTTAGGTTGTTAGAAGGTTACTGCATCATTACAGGTCCTCATTTGTATATATACTCGATCAAGCCAGTTAGGCAATCGAATACTTGGCCATTTTTCAGTGCAAATTTTCTCTAAATTTCTTTGTTTCCAAGAGTTAAACGTAACTTCCTAAACTGAAAGGCTTCCGCAATATATTTTTCTTTTGCATAGGGTGATTTGCATGATTCTTCCTGTTGCTCTTTTATTTTTAGAAATTTTCTCATCAATTAATAAAAATAAGTAGAAAGCATGAAAACTAAAACTTTGGTATCATTTACATACCTTTGCTATCAATGGTACACCTCCGCACTTTTTAGCAATCTTCCTTCCAATTTTTTCTTGATCTCCAGCGATAGAAGCACCCCCAACTGGAATTGCTTTGTCTTTCAGTATGAGCCAACATTCATCATCTGATAGTTTTTTCAAATCACACCTAGGAACCATTTTTGCAACTTTATCACGACGGGTGGTGACAAGGATGCTGCTTCCTTGGGTCTCCACCAAGCAATTGATCAATTCTTCCCATTTTTGAGAATTGTCATTCCAAACATCATCGAGCACGAGAAGATATTTTTTCCCTTTCAACTCATCTTTTAGGATTTTACACATTGCATCTATAGTTTGTACCGAAGCATACTCAGGTTTAAGAGACTCCAAGATTCCCCTTAAAATCAAGTTGACTTCAAAAGGGACAGACACACAGAACCACATCCTTTCTTGGAAGTGTTGTTTTATCCTATCATCATGATATACTGATTTAGCCAAAGTGGTCTTCCCAAGTCCCCCCATTCCCACAACGGCCAGAACTGAAGGATCATTTTCCTTACTGTTGTTTGAGTTGGTCAAGGTTTTCACTATATCTTCCACAACATCTTTCCTTCCAATGATATTGCTTTCATCTTTTTTGAACTCAGAGTATGTTTCCCTATCAATTCTTCTATCATAGGAGCTTGTTGCCTCTATGGAAGGCCTAGCAACAAACCCAAAACTGCTTGCCCTTTTACCCAAATCCTCCAAAGATGTGTTGATTTTCTTAATTTTATGTGCCATTTTAACACGAAAAAAGATGGGATTGGAGAGGGAAAACAAATTTTGCACCTTTTTCTGCATTTGGTTTCACAGTTCCACCTTACGCCGAAGAAGCTCATATCCGTAGTCATCCAAAACATCATCGGCAGGATGAGCTATATCTTCAAGCTCCTCCAACCAGAGCTTCACAGCCTCGCCCTGATCTTGTCGCATCTGTTCAGCATCTCGTAGCACAGCTTCAAGAAAGAGCAGCGACTTACGCAGATTTGCTAATTCTCCATTGAATCCTCATAAAAGAGTGAACTCTTGAGTGGCAAGTGAAGCCACTTTGGTCAGCATTTCCTGTGCAGCAAAAGTAAGGAACTCAGCCATGGAATTCTACTGAAGAGACTTGAGAGTCGAGAAAAAGAACAGACTGCTTGATTAGTTGAAAAAACTAGAAGAAGATGGGAGAAAAAAAATCACTCCTCTATAAATTTTGTAAGGCCTCGGACTATCTATCAATGACTGAATGACCAATGTGGATGGAGTTGCGGATAGAAGATACCCGACCAACAAGATTGGGGATAGATTCTCCACTAGTTTTTGGGCCATGACGATGAAAGGTGCTTGCTTTTTTCCTTTTAATAAAGCATGCTTTAACTACAAGACAGCACAATGAAAAGCACGAAGGCCACGGTCATCCATCAAAAATGGCCATCCAACCATGCAATCATAACCTGAATTTCTCATTTTCTCATGTCAACACATTCAAATAATTACAACCAAAGTTAAAACTGGAAGAAGATCTGGATAGCTTTATTATAGATTTTGATCAAATTACAATCCAGATACTAGAGCCCAATTCTAACACCCGTTTAAGTACTTCTGATAAATTTCAAATGTGCGTACTGCGAGGAACCAAATTTTAACATCAATTAGCAAAGAACCAAACAGAATTAAGATAAAAACACAAAACGGTATAGAATTCAAACGAAGTTGAAAACTGTTTGGAGAAGGCGTTAAATATGGTATTTGAATGCATATCTCCACTCAGCACCAAAATACTGGCGAAAAGAGTGCATAATGATTCAATGAACATAACTCTGTAGAAACAAAAAAGACACATTAGTGGAAACTTAGATATAGGGTGAAAATGGAGTGATTGATCAACAATGTGAACATTCTTCTTTCACAGTGAAAAGTATGGTGGGTACACTTGACCAAAGTAGAATAGGTCAGATTGTGGCATTGTGTACAAATAACCACATAAAACTAAAGGAATTAACAGTTTTATCACTCAAGTAGTAAAAATATGTAAATTTTCTGATACTTAGTTATCGGGCCGAAGACAATCGTGCTCAAGTGGTCAGTTGTGGGAGTGCAAAAATTCCGCCCAATACAAGTCAAAGAAGCAAAACCCGAAAAGAAAAAAAAAACAATCTCTCACGCAATCGTACGGCTGAGAGTTAATACCGTAACGAAATCAACCTTGGGTTTCCAAATCCGCCACGTCACCGATCCCCTCCAAAACCCCTCCTCCAATCACAACCCACCTCCCGCCCTATATAACATTCCATGCACCCTCCACCGAAACCCCTGAATTCACTCTCTCTTTCTCATAGTTCGATCAGCATCAAATCACAATCAATGGCTCCGACGAAGGCCGAGAAGAAGCCGGTGGCGGAGAAGTCCCCGGCGGCGGAGAAGAAACCGAAGGCGGAGAAGAAGATCCCCAAGGAAGGCGGCGTGGAGATGAAGAAGAAGAAGAAGGTGAAGAAGAGCACGGAGACCTATAAGATCTACATCTTCAAGGTTCTGAAGCAGGTTCATCCGGACATTGGTATCTCCAGCAAGGCCATGGGGATCATGAACAGTTTTATCAATGATATTTTTGAGAAGCTGGCGCAGGAGGCCTCGAGGTTGGCCAGGTACAACAAGAAGCCGACCATTACCTCGAGGGAGATCCAGACTGCTGTTCGGTTGGTGTTGCCTGGAGAGCTGGCCAAGCATGCAGTTTCCGAGGGAACCAAGGCGGTCACCAAGTTTACAAGCTGTTAGATTATTTTTTGTTGTTGTTGTTGTTTGGTGTTTGGTGTTTGGAATTGGTAGAGTGGATTTGGGATTGACATCCGGAAACGTAATGGAATAGAATCGTTTGAGTTGTGGTTTTTGGGATGTTGTTTGGTGCAACTGGGATTATGATGCATGCAATAATTTGATGAAAAATAATTGTGTTCTGATTAATTTTTCAAGATGAAGAATGCAAACTATTCAAGATATGATAGGGAGGAATTGTTCATTGTTTTCATATTGGTGGAGCGAGCTAGGAATTGTTCATCGTTGACAAATTGATTGGGATTGACATCTGGAAACGTAATGAAATACAATCGTTTGGGATCTGGGTTTTTTGGATGTTGTTTGATGCAACTGGATATGATGCATGCAATAAATTGATGAAAAATGAATTGAAAAATAATTGCGTTCTGATTGATTAATTTTTTAAGATTGCAGAATGAAAATTATGATAAAATAGTGAGGAATTGTCAAATTGATTTGCTCAATCAATCTCATATTAGAATAGGGTGGAAATTTTTAATTGTTGGAGCTGAAACTTAGTTTGAAATATACTTTTATAGATTGAATTTTTCTGGGGATATGTGTATCTCTTAGTATGTATGATTAGTCTATAATGGCAAAAAGTCATTCCACACCGGACAGAGGGTAAAGAAAACAGAAATCAAGTTCCATCCCTCTTTTGGTCGGGTCTAGAAGAAAATGCATAATTCTTAGCTTTAGAGTTTCCACCGGAAATGTAAAAGTGTCATATACTAGCTAACGAGGAATGAAAGCAAAGGCACTTCCAAACTCATTTCAGGAGTATCAACATGTTGGATATGTGTTTAAAAATTTGTGTTTTGGCCATTGACACTGATGCTAACAGTTCCGCAGTCCGCACAATGTGATGTACCGCATTGGTGTTGAATGCTTTGATGAGGTTAGGCCAAGAACATACCTCATCGAATTACAGCAATGCACCATTTCACTTACCTTAAAACATTGAAATCTCTTGGATTGAGAGAAAAGTTACAGGTCAACCCCCACCCTTACAACGTACTTCTGAATTCTGGCAATTAAGCTAATACCCCAAAAGGCCCCCTCATAAGTTTCCAACGCTAACTGCATTCCATGGACCCCTTTGAACCCCCAAAAGCTGAGCTAAATTTCAACTCTGTCCGTAGTGATTCTGCTGCAAAAACTCAAATGGAATTGTTCTACCTCCTTGCTAGTGCCAAAAACTCGGGGAAGACTAGTGTCTGTAACTAGAAGGCATGGCCTTACAAGATGGTCTTGCTGCTGCTCTAAACCAAGGTTAAGTGGAAGGAGATTCCATTAATGATTCTTCTTGACTACATCAATGATTAATGCTGTCTCCTTGGAGGTTAAACTGATTGTAAGAGACACCAAAACCCTTTGCTAGTGTTTTGTACACAATTTC
The DNA here is from genome assembly GCF_958449725.1 of Rosa rugosa. Taxonomy (NCBI): domain Eukaryota; kingdom Viridiplantae; phylum Streptophyta; class Magnoliopsida; order Rosales; family Rosaceae; genus Rosa; species Rosa rugosa. Next base: position 11,472,714 of record NC_084826.1, on the reverse strand, counting down.
CTTCAAACATGTTTTCAGTGAAGCTAACTTTACAGCGGACGCTCTTTGCCAAATCAGTCATGATCTGGAAGGAAGTAGATGTGGGCAGAATGGGCTTCTCCTAAGCATTGTTCAAGCCTTGCATGTAAAACCATAGTTACATGCTCACAACATATGCATAACAATCATAATAGGTTTAAGGCTTACCTTCTGCAATTACTGTCATGGATTCCATCTTATGCAGCTGCTAAACACGATCACTGAATATGGTCTTCTGTTACTTACCAACTTGCTTCTCAATGGACAGAACAATATGCAATAGTCGTGGTAGTAATCAGGGACCAATTCATCTGTATATATATGAGACTTAAACCTCAAGAAGCTTCCCATTAAAGCATTCCTTGTCGGTTTAGGTTTCACTATTAGATTCCTAATGTATCACAACTTGTAGCCTTTCTTGTCGACTAAGCAATGGATTACTATCCTTAATGAATTGATACACTACTTCATTAAGTCACTAGTATTGATTTACTGTTTGTATCCATGTTAAACTAGGATTGATATTAAGCTAATCATCAATTACTTTATGATGATATGTGTTATGTCCATATTTGATCTTACAATCTCCCCCTTGGACTCACACATATCATGCTCGATGATTTGCACCAGAGAACATCAAAACCTACTTAACTTACTGAAGTGCGCGCCAGATAACAAACTCAAATCGAAAATCCATTCCAACATGGTCAGATCACAGTTACTTATGCAGAGCAAGAAACAGTATACATTTTAACAAAAATGCAGAGTTTCAAAACCACTAACACAAGCTTCTGCAATCCACATATGTTCAACCAGAAGTGATACAATATATGTTAATGTGTATCAACAAGTAAACATATATTAGGTCCTACTTTATGTTTCTAAAACCAGAAACTCAAGCAAATTCACTGAACACTGATGGCTTAAAAATATTGCTTGAACCTTAACATCATGCTTCACATGATTTAAGCCATCTGATAGCAAGTATAACTTTAAACACAAAATCGATAATTTTCAGAACATTCAACAAAAACTGCAGCAATAACCAGAATCTGAAAATACCTCAAAATTTATTAATAATAAAATCTGTCATTACAAATAAGTTGTGATAAATAAAGTCAAAAGATCACAACTAAAAAATACAAGAACTCAAAAACCTTAGAAATTTAAATTGCTCCAACTGGATTAACTCTATACTGAACCTAAGCATCTAGATTAGCTAAAACTCCAATGCTGGCTATATGTTTCTGGAATGCTGCTACTGACAAGGCCTTGGTGAAGGGGTCTGCTAGCTGCGAATTCGTGTCAATGCTCAAAACAGCTATCTCACCATGCTTAACCCTTTCTCTAACACTGTAATACTTTAAATCAATGTGTTTAGAATTATTTGACCTTTTACTGTTCTTACTGAAGAAAACAGCTGCTTCATTATCACAATAAATCACAAGTGTGTCTGCCACAATGTGACTTAACACTTTGGTCTGCATCAAGAAATTCCTGATCCAAAGTCCTTCACACACAGTTTCATATACTGCAATAAATTCAGCTTGCATGGTGGAGGTTGAAACTAGTGTTTGCTTCATGGTTTTCCAAGCAACTGCACCTCCTGCTAGCATGTACACATATCCACAAGTTGACTTATTGGAGTCTGGATAGTTCCCTGCGAAATCAGAATCTGAAAATCCAACGAGTTTCAGATCCTCCACTTGCCTATAAACTAGCATGTGATTCTTTGTTTTCTGCAGGTACCTCAACACTTTCTTCCCAGCTACCCAATGTTCATGGCCTGGATTAGATTGGAATCTCGATAAAATCCCTACTGCAAAAGCCAAGTCTGGCCTAGTGCAGACTTGTGCATACATGAGACTTCCTACAAGTCTAGCATAAGGCTTTGACTCCATAATTTCTTTCTCAACATCACTATTAGGACTCTGCTTCTTGGTTAACTTATCACCTTTGGACATGGGAACTTCTCCTGCTGCACACTTCTCCATACCAAATCTCTTCAAAACTTTGGTAATATAATTCTGTTGAGACAAACCAAGTAGTCTATGTGCTCTATCTCTTTTAATCTCAATGCCTAGTACATAGGATGCTTCTCCTAAGTCTTTCATGTCAAAATTCTTTGACAGAAAGCTTTTGGTGTCTTTAAGCAGTTTAATGTTACTGCTAGCCAAAAGTATATCATCGACATAAAGTACTAGGAAAATAAAATTGTTCCCAACTGTCTTCAAGTAAACACACTCATCAACAAGATTCTCTGTAAATCCAAAAGTAGAAATCACAGAATCAAATTTCTTGTACCACTGTCTAGAAGCTTGTTTAAGGCCATAAATTGATTTTCTTAACCTGCATACTAAGTTTTCACTTCCAGCTTGCACAAAACCTTCTGGCTGCTTCATATAAATCACTTCATCTAGTTCACCATTCAAAAAAGCTGTCTTAACATCCATTTGGTGTAGCTCCATATCAAAATAAGCAACTAAAGCCATGATTATCCTAAACGAGTCTTTTGTAGAAACTGGAGAAAAGGTCTCAGTAAAATCAATGCCCTCCTTTTGTGTAAAACCCTTGGCAACTAATCTTGCTTTATGTCTCTCTACATTGCCATTTGCATCTCTTTTGGTTTTGAAAACCCATTTACAACCTATAGGTTTCTGATTTGGGTCAGGTTCAACTAATTCCCAAACTGCATTTTGACTCATGGAATTAATTTCTGCTTCCATTGCTAGCTGCCATTGATGAGATTCACTACTTTCAATGGCCTGGTTAAATGTAGTTGGATCATTGTCCTCTGCACAATCTATTTCAATTTCTGCTTCTTGCAGATAAACAATGTAGTCACTATCTTCCCCCCCATAAGTTGGTTTTCTTACTCTCTGTGATCTTCTAGGCTGAGGGTTGTCAGTTACGTGGTCAGTTACCTGACCAGTGACAGTTACTTGGTCAGTTACTTGGTCAGTGACATGACCAGTGACAGGTACTTGACCAGTTACTTGGTCAGTGACATGACTAGTTACAGGTACTCGACCAGTGACTTGGTCAGATACTTGACCAGTTACATGGTCAGTGACTTGTCCAGTGACAGTTACTCGGTCAGTGACATGGTCAGTTGCTTGACTAGTTATAGGTACGTGATCAGTTACTTGGTCAGTTACTCGACCAGTGACTTGATCAGTTACTTCTTGTTCTAAAGGCAATGCTACGCTTATATTCTCATCCGACACAATTTCCTCAAAATCTGAGGATAAATCCTCAAGGTTTGTATTGTGAACTTTTTCACTTAGAAACTTTACTTGATGTGTTTCAAAAATTCTAGGTGAATGATAAGCAGAATATAATTTATAGCCTTTAGATTTATCTGGATAACCTATAAAATAGCAACTAATTGTCTTAGGATCAAGTTTATTCAAGCTTGGATTATAAATCCTAGCTTCTGCATGACATCCCCAAACATGGCAGTGATGAAGACTAGGTTTTCTGCCACACCAAAGCTCAAAAGCAGTCTTTTCTATAGCTTTACTAGGTGTTCTGTTGCAAATATAATTTGCAGTTTTTAAAGCCTCACCCCACAGAAATTTAGGCAAACCTGTTGTACACATCATACATCTAACCATGTTCAAAAGAGTCCTATTCTTTCTCTCTGCAACACCATTCTGTTGTGGGTTATAGGGTGTTGTATATTGAGCTTTAATTCCATTGTCTTGCAAAAACAAGGCAAATGGACCCTTTTGTTGGCCGGATTCAGTGTACTTGCCATAGAACTCACCCCCTCTATCTGATCTCACTGTTTTGATTTTCTTTTCTAGTTGGTTTTCTACCTCAGACTTAAAAATTTTAAAGGCTTTCAATGCTTGTGCCTTTTCTGAAAGTAGATAAATATAACTGTATCTAGAAAAGTCATCAATGAATGTGATAAAATACACATTCCCACAGATAGTTTGATGCCTAAATGGTCCACATATATCAGTGTGTATGAGTTCTAATAAATTTTGGCTTCTATATGCAGTCTTCTTTCTAGTATTAGTTATTTTTCCCTTAAAGCATTCAACACAGTCTGTTAGATCAGAAAAATCAAGTTCATTTAGGATGTTGTTTTTCACCAAAATTTTCAGTCTCTCTTTTGAAACATGGCCGAGTCTTCTATGCCATAAAAATGCAGACTTTTCATTTAGTTTGGTTCTTTTAACACCTGTTAAAGTGCTAGTACTGTTGGTGTTATTTTCAACAAGTAAAATTTCTTGTTGAGCCATTGAACAATTTAACTGTAAATAATCATTCATAATAACACCAGAACCAATTTGAACAGAATTTTTAGAAATAAGAATTCCATTACTATCCATAACAAGTCTACAACCAGATTTTACTAAAAGAGAAACTGAAACCAAATTCCTTCTCATGGAAGGTACATAAAAAACATTGTCCAGAACTAATAATTTTCCTAATCCTAAATCGAGCTTTAAGGTTCCAATAGCCTTGACTGCCACTCTCATGCCATTGCCTACACACAGGTTCACTTCATCACTTTTTGGGATTCTCCTCCTTATGAATCCCTGCAAAGAATTAGTAATATGAATAGGTGAGCCTGAATCTATCCACCAAGACTGTGGTTCAACATTTATAAGATTAATTTCTAAGGAAAAAACTGTATTAGAAAAAATCTTACCCTTTTTGGCTAACCAGTTCTTATAGCCAGTGCAGTCCTTTTTCATGTGTCCTACTCTTTTGCAAAAGTAGCACTTGAACCTGAATGGCCTGTTTTCCTTGGCCACTGCAGCTGTTGAACTCTTAGTTATGGCTTTGATAGGCTTGAGCTTATTCTGGGGCTTTTTCCTTTTAGGCTTCTCAATAAGGTTAATGGTCGTAGCAGGTTCCTTTTCTTCCTTGATCCTAGATTCCTCATCCACACAGATGGATATAAGTTCATCTAAAGTCCAGTTTCCCTTTTGTGAATTGTAACTGGTTCTAAGATGACTAAAACTGTTCGGCAAGGAATGTAGTGCATAATGCACTACCTGCTCATCCCTAACCCCCATCAAGAGTTCCCTAAGTCTGCCATTTATATTGATCATCTTCATAATATGCTCTCTAACTCCCCCTGAACCCATGTACTTCAAATCATGAAACTCTTTAGTCAACCTAGCTGCTTCAGCTTTTTCACTTTCTTTAAACTTAGCACCTATGTGTTCCAGAAAATCTGATGCTAGCTCGGGCTCTTCAATACTTCCTCTGACAGTTTTAGACATAGAGGTTCGAATGAGGTTCTTAGCCATTCTATTGGATCTATACCACTTCTTGTAAAGATCAGTTTCCTTCTTAGTGCTCTTTTCAGTTAACTCTTCAGGTTTGTCCTCAGTGAAACAATAATCTATGTTCTCATGCATTCCCATATAGTTCTCTACAGAATCTAGCCAAGCTCTATAGTTGGTTCCAGTTAACATCAAGACACTGTTCAAGTTCATGTAAGAGTTACCTAAGGAGCAAAACAAAATTCAAGTGAGTTCTCAATTTTGTAAAGAAAATTAATTTTAAGTTTTCTGTGTTTTATTTAGCTTTAAGCAACCAAAACAAGAACATACAGAAAACCTAAACACCATACTTGCATTCATGTCAGTCCATAACAAAAACAATATTAAGCATCACTTTTGAGCAGAAACTTAATATCCTGGAGTTCTTTATCAATATGCCATGTTCAATGAAAACAAGTTATCCAAAGAAATTTATCCACATCTTTAGACAGAAGAAAAATTTCTAAGTATCCGTATTTATTTTCATCAAGCATGCATACTGCTGTTTTGTATTCTAAAACCATACTTAACCACTTCTTTGGAAGATAAAACTGAAGCATAGTTTTAAAACACAAAACACAATTTCAGTTTTGTTACTCGATCAGGTATAGTTACTTGGTCAGTTGCTTGGTCAGTTACTTGACCAGTTACACGTACCTGATCAATGTTTTCTGCCAACATCAATGAAGGATGCTTTGTGCATCATAATCACTTATGCCAACAGAAAACCACAAAACATATGAGCTCTTTTACTTTACATTCTATCCAGATTCATCCTTGTAAGAAAATTAAGCTCTTGTATCTGTCAACTTTAACGTGTAAACAAAATCTGGGAGATTTCTGTTCTTCATACAATTTTACACAATCACAGATACAATACCATATCATCAATCAATTCAACATGCATATTCAAGCATAACCAAAATTGATTCGATTCCAAGAATCCACAGAACAATCAAGAAATTGTAAATTTCATCCGGTCACCATCTACTCTAACCTAACGCACGCCGGGAATGCTTCTAGGGTTCTTGAGCACAATCAAAACTTAATTATCATGCTATGAATCGAAAACAATTTTCACAGAAAAACCTGTTTTTGCTTTTTCCCCAATTTGCTGCTTAAAAAATCATAGCGGAAGCGTGAATTTTATATTTAACCAGATGCAGCAATCGACTTAAGTAACTTACCTTTGATCAGGTACCTGACCAGTTACTTGGTCAGTTACCTGGTCAGTTACTTACTTGGTCAGATACCTGACCAGTTACATGACCAGTGACTTGGTCAGTAACCTGATCAATTACTTGACCCGTAAAGCAAAAAACTCTTAAAAAATTTTATGTTTGTTTTTCAAAACCCTAAAACGATTTTTCATATTTGTGAGCCTATGCTCTGATACCAATTGTAAAACCATAGTTACATGCTCACAACATATGCATAACAATCATAATAGGTTTAAGGCTTACCTTCTGCAATTACTGTCATGGATTCCATCTTATGCAGCTGCTAAACACGATCACTGAATATGGTCTTCTGTTACTTACCAACTTGCTTCTCAATGGACAGAACAATATGCAATAGTCGTGGTAGTAATCAGGGACCAATTCATCTGTATATATATGAGACTTAAACCTCAAGAAGCTTCCCATTAAAGCATTCCTTGTCGGTTTAGGTTTCACTATTAGATTCCTAATGTATCACAACTTGTAGCCTTTCTTGTCGACTAAGCAATGGATTACTATCCTTAATGAATTGATACACTACTTCATTAAGTCACTAGTATTGATTTACTGTTTGTATCCATGTTAAACTAGGATTGATATTAAGCTAATCATCAATTACTTTATGATGATATGTGTTATGTCCATATTTGATCTTACATTGCAACTTTAATTTCTTTAGTGCCTCATTTTCCAGAGGCTTCTCATTGTAGTCGTCTGTTCTGAACTTCTAGTGTTGGTTTTCTAACAATATGAGTTTGTAAGTTTGTATCTTTTTATAGTCAAGAATGTGATTTCTGAAGTCAACTGAAGAGCTTTAAGTTTAATTGAAAAGTTGCTCTCTTCATTTGTTATCAGCAGTGGCTATTTTTACGGCATGAAAATATGAAGAATGAAAGAATGCAACCGAAACCAACAACCTAAAAGAACATTAGTTATATAATTATTCCAGATTTCCAACTGCAAATTTCACAGGCGATAATTTAGGAGTCAGGCAAATTTCATTTCATCTGAAATGAAGGATCGATGTTCAACAGGAAATGGAAATAAAGCTTGTACAATGATATGAAATCCTAAGGGCATGACGAGCAACCCTAGAAATGAAATACAAACAGGTAGATTTCATACAGAGATACATGACTACCACATACACTACTGATCAGATCAGAGTACCGAGAGAAGTTAAGCCTAAGCCGCCTTCTTAGGGGACTTGGTGGCTTTGGATGGAGACTTGGGCTCCTTCGCAGCCGTCTTCCCAGAGTTCTTTGGCAGAAGCACAGGGTTGATGTTGGGAAGCACACCACCATGAGCAATTGTCACACCAGCCAGCAGCTTTCCGAGTTCTTCATCATTCCTCACAGCCAATAGCACGTGCCTTGGGATAATGCGATTCTTCTTGTTGTCTCTAGCAGCATTTCCAGCCAATTCCAAAACCTAAGCAAAACAGTCTCATCAGTCGTCACCAACTTATAGTACTTGCTTCATGCTATATACAAGGATGTACTTGAAGCTGAATCCCATTTAGAAACCAAGTCTAACAATTTAGGCATGCACAAACCACATATTATAGAACCCTAGAAATATTGAAATAAAGCAACTTAGTCATCAATCGCGTATTAAATTTACATTCTCAAATTGCAGGGATCTTCTTTCGAGAAATATACAAAACGGATACACGTGGGCCCAACTTTGATTGCGATTCAATGATACGAATCATCCATTTGTTAGGTCTCTATTTTCTGATCAATCTTTACAAAAAATCTACCAAATCGGCAATCATTTAGTTATTCAACTATGTCCACATAAATAGATGAACACTATATTACCGAAAATACAGAAATAACCAAGACAACAGCCAAATCGATCAACAATTTCCAATTCTGCTTGTTGTTGAAAGATTGACTCTTAAATGGGGATCTAAAACACAGGAAGCTCAGATCTTTGACTCAAATTGCCGGGTGGCCCCAACTATGCAATCCCTTTCGATTCCTATCAACAAGGGATCCTGCTAACAACTCATCCTCCCTAAAAAATTAAGGGAATGCAAGCATGCAACCCAAATTCAAACCTAATATATCAGCTCAGCAACATACTAAACAACCTAAATTCCAGAGGGCCAATTTCAATGTCAATTTGAACTAATTCACATATTACAGAACTCCCTAAACCTAACCAAGATGAACATTCACAGTTGGAAGTAAGCTAAGATGAGCCCTGCTGAAGTTAATTAGCTCTACAATCACAAGCCCCTAACTTTTCCCTTCCAATTCTCCCACATTTCCTCACCAAGCACACAGATCTCAACTCCTAATCAAAACGCAGAAACCCTAACTATATACCAAGCAACTGATCCGCTGAATCAAAAACAGAGAAGAAGCTTGAAAAGTGAAATTACCTCAGCAGCAAGGTACTCGAGCACAGCAGCAAGGTAAACCGGAGCTCCGGATCCGACCCGCTGAGCGTACCGGCCATTCTTCAAGTACCGGCCGATTCTTCCGACGGGGAACTGCAGTCCGGCTTTGGTCGACCGGGTCACCGGCTTCTTCTTGGGACCGCCGGCCTTCCTGCCTCCGGCGCCCTTCTTGAACTTGCCTCCGGTCTCCATAGCTCAAACCTCGGCCTGGAATTGAACAGCGAAAAAGTAATAAAGTAAAATTTGAGGGAAGTGGAGCTCAGACTCGAGAGTATAAATATATAGTTATATACTGGGTATGGTTAGAGCATCAACCATGGTTTGGAGGTCGGGGACGGTGGGCCGTTGGATTGGCGAGATGGACGGCTGTGGGAGAAACTGAGTTGGCGATGCACGAGTATGGTGAGGTTGGACAAAGGGAGTGAAATAGTGACAAAGACGCTGGTCACATGGTGGTGCTCCAAATGTTGATAATTGGGCCCACTGTTTCATTCATTTCCAATGCCGGTCGTTTTGTTCACTTAGTCTTGTCGTTTCAAGAGGTTTTTAAATATTTTTACTTTTTACTTTTTTTCTTCTTCTTTTTTTTCTATGAAGTAAGAGTGTTGATAAGAAAAGATTAGTGCAACAGAACAAAGAGAGAAGAAACAAATAAGGGAAGAAATTTGTTTTAGAATTAGGTTCATCTACGATACAATAATGTATCGATGTATCAAGTAGATTAATTTTAATGAGAAGTAAAATAACTTTCTTCATTAATAAACTAGCATGTGAGTTAGTTCTAAATAAAGTTTTACGGATGCAGAAGTAGACTTAATTCGATGCAGTATTAGACTAATTTGATATAGAAATAAAGTAGTCACATACTAGTCTACTAATGAATGGAGCTAGTCTTCTTTTTAATCAAATCAAGTAATGTACCGTAAAACTTCCCTTAAGAGTCTAATCATTGCATTCATTCGTTGTTTTCGTATGTTTAGCTTACTGTGTGAGAACTAATTTCAAATGGGACTCGAACACTTGACCCCCTAAATGAGAAGTCATTGTCTTGCCACCCCACCAAATACACACTCATATTTCCATCTTGATTGATTTTTGCCCTCTTTGAAAAAGAAAAAAACATACAAAAAAAATTTGAATACGAGAAGTGTTCATTTTACTATCACGCTTAATAGGCTTCGACTCATGTCCTCCATCTACAAAATTTTTGTTGGCATTCAATAAAATCGTTTTCGTTCCCAGTAAAACACTAATCTTAGAATCACACAGTTACACTGAATTTCAGAAACTCCAGGGCATGAAATGAGAGGTTCCGCCACCACCAAATGAACATTACAGAGCTCAAAGTGACTGAAGTTATCGGGATAAAATTTTCACCCGGTTTCTGCAAAACTTTACATTATAAGGTTCATTAAGTAGGCTCTTTAAGATCAAAAGCAACCTTTTCTAAGCCTCTTAATCATCTATAAAAGTACCAATGACACTTGGAAACCAACAAGTTCCAGATCCAGAAGAACACAAGCAACCACAGTTTATACACATAAGCCTTTAATCATAGGTTAAAGTACCAATCCAAATGCAAACAAGCCAGCCCAACACAATTCGGTTCAACAACATAAGCAATATACATTATACATAAAAATAATAAACAGATCGCCACACTGGGTCAGGACTGCGTGGACACACATCGAGTAGCAGACTGTTACAAGTTTTTCAGTCACCAATCAACAAAACCAGTTCGTGAAAATTATTTATGTACAATGCAGCAGGATGAGAGATGTTCCGAAAAATATGTTGCTCACAAGGCTTCTGCAACTGGGTAATGCATGTTGGTGAGCGAATTTTTCAAGAAGGAACTCCCACAATAAGAAGGTGGTTCTCGGCTGCCAACAAAATCACCAAATTCATCGTTTGTGTCAGATATCATTTCGCGGGGATCCAGAGATCTGTGACCCCTCTCAGAAGCCCCACCTTTACGATACTGCTTCTTGTCCTTTCCTCGTGAAGTGTTGCTCCTTTGCCCCTTCTTTCCATCTCTCTTCCAATTTTTCTTGTTTTTAGACTTCTGCTGTTTGTTGCTTTTAACTGTGTGCGACATCAACGTAACCGGGGGATCATACACATCAGGGGCCCATTTGACTGTGAGTTTCCCAGTAGATAAACCCTCTTTCTCTCTACTGCCTTTCATAGCAGAAAGAAGCTTTGAAGGAGACTGCACAAAGCATAAAACACATAATCAATTAGCCAAAGACCTGAGGAAGCTCTTCCATTATTGTATAGGGATATCTTCACATATGGTGTATGAACTTTAGGCATTTCTACACTTTGGTGTACCAACTTTCATAACTATCAGAATGGTGTATCAAGTTTGCTCAAATCTTTCATTTTGGTGTACGCCGTTAAATTTTCCGTTATCTTTGCCAAAAAAAAATTCCGTTATCTTTCCTTTAGCTTTGTCAATTTTTTTTTTTTTTTGGCAAAGATAACGGAAAATTTAACGGCGTACACCAAAATGAAAGATTGGAGCAAACTTGATACACCATTCTGATAGTTATGAAAGTTGGTACACCAAAGTGTAGAAATGTCTAAAGTTCATACACCATTTGTGATGTTTTCCCTATTGTATATTGCATTACAAGAGAGATAGGGACAATCGATGTATCCAAATCTGATACCCAAATTTCTCTTCTACTGTAGACCATCACAATATTTCTTTCCAAGTAGCCAGTTCAAGCCATCCAAAACTACTTGAAGACAGCATAATGATCTACTTTCCATATCAAAATTATCAATTACAAAAGTCTTGTCTATTCAAAGATCAACTAATTCTAGTTTCTACCTTCCCTTTAGGTTTAAACTGTAATCACAGAATCATTCATCTTGTAACTGATACAGGAAAGTAGCTTTTAGAACAATCAAGATATGCTAGATAACGACTTAATGAGGACATGGGGAAAGGCTACTGAATATGACAAGAAAACCAATATAATAGAACGATTCACATACACAAATGAATAGGGAAATGTAGAATGTGGAATGTATGGAGCCAGGTAGACTCTACTAGTAGCTCATGATCCTAACAACACTTGAATCAGAATCCTAGTGATTGAATGGGAAAACAAGGCATGAAAACATAGTATCAAAGAAAGTAAAGGTATCCTAGCAGATCAACAGACTTCACCAAAGAACATTCAAAACTTACGGGCAAAGACACTGAGCGTGAGTAGCCTTGGTTATAATGTTCCTCCCCGAATAGCCAACGCAAAGCTGTTTCAGGTTCCTCCTCTTCCGCATCTGAGGAACCATCAGGAGGCAGCACCAAATTAGTAGTAGGAAAGGTTGCACATTTGTTCAAGCACATTGGCTTGCATTTTCCCTCATGTTCTTTAGGACCCGCGCATGTGTTTCCCTTCTCCATGCCGCTAATATCACCCCTATTAGAAGCATGTTCCACATGTCCATCAACTTTAACATCAAAGGACTCTTTCCCAACATATTTGCCATTCAATGACTCTTCTCCAACTTCTTTGATATTCAAAGACTCGCCAAGAGCAGTTTCGAGGTTCCGTACCAAATCCTGGCAGAGAGAGCTACTAGGATGTTGCTTTTGGCTCGCAGAGCACTGCAAACCCAGAGAGCAGCCTACATCTTGCAACACCGACTTACCACAAAGAGAGCTAATGTCCATCTACAATATCAAATTCTACATAATTCCAATAACGCCCAAGTTAGTTCAACTAATACCAGGTCATACATATATAACTTAACCGAGGATAAATTCATAAAGTAATAATACGACCATTCAGAACTACAAGTTCATAAGCTCATAACAATCTTAGCCATGTAATTTAACCTGAAAGTGATGCAAAATACATAAAAGTTAGGATCTTTACCTCGTAAAAATCTAGAGCTACAAAACCCTTGAGACGAAGAACTCAAAAAACCGAGACGAGAGCTTCCTGAGCTTTAGAAATTCTTCGATCCCAAAACCTCCAACGATTTCTCAACCAAAAACTTCTCAAAATCCAACTGAGGAAACACCTAAAAAGAGATTAAAAACCTAATGTTAACTAAGATTGCCGCGCCGATCACCTTTTTCGAGACGTTTCAGACGATGAGAGCATGAACCGCCGTGCAAAGAAGTCAAAGAAGAGACCGAGGGTCGAAGAAGGAGTTGACCGGGCACCGAAGGCATTTCTTAATGCTCTCCGAAACCCTAAGCCCGTGCGTTATCCAGATCGGGAAGCAATGGCGAACAAGAAAAAGCTAGCTTTTCTTCTGGCTGGTGTTGGAATCGAAAGGGGGTTTAGTTCAGAGCATCGAGAATAACGAAACGATCGGGTCGGGTTATCGGGTCAGAGAGACATAGTCAAACGAGATCGGCGAAATGGATCAGAGGAAGAAGAAGAGGATGGGATTGGGGGGGATTTGGGGGTTTTGGTTGTTCGTTTATAGGAAGAAGAAGACGGGAAATTTGGGTCAAAATGGACCCGAGACATGTGGCGGTTTGTGAGATCGAATCAGGGACGTCCACGTTGCCACCTCGGATTCCTATCGGTCGGTCAATCAAGAGGGGAGATTTTTAGGTGGATTGGGCCGGGTCAACGTTCGGCTTAGACCTGCATTAGATTTTTGTCTCTCACAAAATTTACGGATAGATTTTTGTTGTTGTCCAAAAATAGGTCAGTGTTTATTACACGTTTTCCTTTTCTTCTTCTTTACGCCGAATAAATCGCCGAGAAAAATGATGAAAGATAAGATAAAAGAGTTTTTAGTTTTTTCACCTAGTTGAATGGTCACGTTTTTCTTTTTCTCCATTTTTTACTCCGAATAAATATCCGAAAAAAATGAATGAGATAAGTTAACGGCATTTTTACTTTTTGTACCAAAAAAAAAAAGTTTACTTTGTCAACAAGTCATGTTTAGTCGTCCAAAAGGGCTCACTATTTATTACACATTTTTTCTTCTTCTTTTTTTACTCCGAATAAATATCCGAAAAAGAATGAAGAAGATAAAATGAAGGAGTTTTCAGTTTTTTACCTTATCAAATAGTCATGTTTTTCTTTTCCTTCTCTTTTTACGCCGAATAAATATCCGAGAAGGACGATTGAGATAAGATAAAAGGAGTTTTTACTTTGTCAAAGAGTGTGGAAGAGCTCTAGGTTAAGCAAATGATCAATTATTCTACCAGTGTGCACTGCTATTAAAAGTATGAAGAGCAATGCAATGGCTAAAATTCAAGATTATTACTAAATCTGAGAATTCCAAATGTAGGTTTTGTATTCATCGCACATGGTTTTAGGTAATTAAATTAGTAACTAGAGGTAAATTTATTATCATAAATTCTTACAGACTGGATACTATATGGCTGCGTTAAAAGGCTGCTGAGTGTTCCACATTCAACTCAATATGAAGTGCTTTTGGATTAAAAATGAAAATGAAACTGAAAAGTGTGTCGAGAAGTCTAAGGCCCTATTTGGGATTGCTTCACTTTTTAAAAAATCAGCTTTTGTTCAAAATTTTAGATTTTATTGTGTTTGGTAAATAAATAAGAAGCAACTTTAATTGAAAGTTATAGGTCACTGACAGCATATTATTCTCACAACACAGCAACAACAGTTTTTTTTTAAAGTCACATCAATCCCAAACTAGCCCTAATACTAGGTGGCATAAAGAGAAAATGAGTAAATCTATGTTGTGTACTCGGCGTTTATTTTGACGTAATCGTAGCTTAAGTCACAGCCCCATGCTTGACCATGTCCTGGTCCATCACCTGTCGGAAAGGAACAGACATATCAAAAACGATAAGAGTAGTGATACATGAAAGATCTACAAAGTGAGTTAAGATTTTGAGGTTTGCTGTCAAAACTAGTACTCAGGCAGATGGAAGAAGTATTGCAATTATATTTGTTGGGTCTCAATCAGACAAATTAACTTTGCATATGCTAAACACTGATCAGAAACTTACCGACAGCTACGTTGATTACAACTGTGCCATGGATCTCACCAGCTTTCCTGAGGTAGGCACTAGCCGCATCCCTGAAAAGAAATCCAAATACTCAAACTACTAAATTTTGGATATGAGAAAAAGGAGCAGGTGACTTGCTGTAAAGTACAATGTGCTTCAACACTGAATCAAACATCTTTTAGCAAACTAAAGTTGAATGTATTAGTTGTCACATACATACAGCAACCAACACTTCATATCTGAGCACAATTGAACAGTGAAACAATTCCAACGACATGTGAAACAGACTATTGGGAACTTAATCACACAAGCTCTTTAAAAGAAAATTCATGATTTGTTCCAAAAATAACAATCTCCAATTGGAATGGTATACAAATTCTCCTTCCACAACACCCTCAGTGATGACCGGCATTGTATGTAGGTAGTGGAAGGAGTTATAGAAGTAGCAATATGGTAGGAATGTGTAACTAGATGAACCCAGTTCTTTGTCCAGTCCAAATATTCAATTAGAAAAAAGTCAACGAGAATCCTTTCTGTTACCTGTCGAAGGATTGTGGTTCCCCACCATCCATCAGCAGAGTATCACCTAGCAATACTCGAAGCTTAGTTTGATCAAAAGAAATACCCGCATAGCCTGCAGCAGCGGCGATGCGTCCCCAGTTTGGATCTCTTCCATATACAGCAGCCTGTTGACATTTTCAAAAGTCAGTAAAATTTTCAGTATAGAAACATCAAAAAATAGAGTTGGGATATCATGCCTTAACAAGCGAAGAAGATGCCACAGACCGCGCTATCTTTGCTGCTTCAGCCTCACTGCCTGCACCAGTCACTGTGACCTGCAAAACTAAGTCTGGGTTAGCAAAGTTATGAAGTCATATATGAAAGACCTCAGTTAAAGAGAGCACAAATAACTGCATATCTGGTACTCATGTAAACGGATCCCTCATTGAGCATTTTACATGACAAATTGAGATACAAGATTCAAATTCCAAATTTGGAAGAACAGGGAAACTACAGCAAGAGGGAAATTTTGCAACGTGGAAAACATTTTAAAGATGAAGATTAAGTAGCGTATGAAAAGGTTTAAAGCCTAAAGGATCACAAAAATTAAGACTCGATTATT
Organism: Rosa rugosa; assembly: GCF_958449725.1. Lineage (NCBI taxonomy): Eukaryota > Viridiplantae > Streptophyta > Magnoliopsida > Rosales > Rosaceae > Rosa > Rosa rugosa. Next base: position 11,456,687 of record NC_084826.1, on the reverse strand, counting down.
TTAAAATCACACTGATTAGCTTCAGATTTCTACTTTTATGCACTTTTATTTGCATTGCTAAGCTTTGTGTTATACTCGGAAGGAAAGTTATTACAGTATTGATTGAGGTTCAGTTAGTACAAATATCCTTCAAAAGATTGCGCACCTCAATTAGGCATGTTGCTCCTTCTCCATCCCAAGCTATTGATTTGGCAAGACCTTGCATTACCTGGAAAATGAATACATTACGATTTACATAAATTGAATCCCAAGAATTGGCGCTGAAGAATAAATGTCAGGCAAGGTACAGAAGAGTCAAATTGAGCTGCACTCACCACATCAAGACATGCTTGAAGTTGTACTGCCTCATTACTGTTAAAGGTTGATATCTTGGTTGATCCAGACAACCCACTAGCTAAGGCAATGACAGTATCATTGGTACTGGTATCTCCGTCTACCTGGAGCAAACCATACCTGAAGTGGGTTATCATACTAAGAAACATATTGCAACAAGGTGGGAATCTTAGTTCTAACCTCACTAAGTTATGATGTTAATCAATTGAGTTAAGAGAACTCTTTACATACTGTTATCTGGTTGAAGCTTCTATTTACAGCAATTTGAACCATTTTTCTCCAAACATCACTGCTAACCACGGCATCAGTTGTTACTACCTGTTCCAGGTAATTATCATACTCAGTTGATGTTTTGAGCTGCTCAACAACATCAAGAAAGAAGCATCAGAAGACACATACACCAAGCATGGTAGCCATATTTGGGTGGATCATCCCGGAACCTTTTGCCATTCCCCCAACTCTTATGTTCGTCCCGCCAACCTGATGAATTCACGAGTTTCTGTTAGGACCCGACTGGTTTCTAGCAAGGTCATAGCTATAAGTTTCAGATTTCAAGAATTTTGATTTTCTACAAACTAAAATAAAACAGGATACTGAAATAGTACTTATAAATCTTCACAAGACAAAGCTTCTACAGCTAACAGCAATTAACTTAATTTCAATATTGCAGTTATACATACGGGATACAAGATCTTCACACCTGAGACTGAATTGCTACACTCTTGCTAACAAGGTCAGTAGTCGTGATTGCCACTGCTGCATCATCTGCTCTGCAGAACAAGACAAACTTACTTATTAATCCCCTTTGCTTCACGACAAAGAAGTAAAGCAGGAACAGAGAGAAGAAAAAAAACACGTCAAAGATACTAAACAGAATAGGTACTGGCGAAAATATAAATAAACAGGTATCTAATTCAAGAAAATATGTTAATTATCTGGGTTAAGTTGATAAGTATAATATTTACCCCTTAGTTGCCGGTGATAGTGATTTCACCAGGTTTGGAAGAGAGTTCAAAAGTGCTTCCTGCATATGAGGCCTAGAGAATGAATCATTTTGTACAGAACAGGTCATATTATATGTCTACAAATTTTTCATGCAATATTTTAGCTGATCTGTTTACTCTTCCAAGAAATACTGTGCACATCAGTTTGGTTAGCATAATAAGGAAATAGGCATGGAGTTGCTAGACGTTACCTTTTTTATTCTTTGCCCAATCACGCCAGTGGATTCAATCAGCACTTCCTCTGGCCTTATTTGAAGTAGCTTAAGGTCAAAGATTCACAATTACAATGACATCCCAAACCAGCCTATGCAGGAATATCTATGAGATTGACATATCTGTCACCCTGAATGTCACATACCTTAGCAAGGCTGCTGGCACTTTCTATTACATCTTGATAACCTGCATCACCCTGGACAAGATTGGAAAGTTTCTTAGCCATGTACGAAGAATAGTAACAACATATTTGTGAGTGACTCAAATCCCAAATATATGGAGGACAAAATAAATGACAAACTGAGCACATGTATCAAGAAATCCTACTGCATTGATAATGAAACACAATACAGAAAGAAGTTACAGAGCATCTTGTTGTTCTGAAAGCTTACCGTTGCTGCATTGGCTTGGCCAGCATTTATCAAAACTGCCCGTGCCTAACAAGTTGTAAAAATTTGTCATTAGCAGATTATGACAAAACTAAAACATGAGAAGTATTATTAAACACATTACAAATATATATACAGACTAAACATATAAGTTGGTCGCCAGATAAAAACTAATATTCAAGGTGGACCCAGGAGAGTATGATTCACTGATTCCTAATTATCACATAAAAAATCACCCCTATCAGAAAGTTGCAGTTCAAGGTCACGAAAGTTCTGACCCCCACTTAAGTTAAAAACTCGACATTCAACCTACTTAGTATAAGCAAAAGTGAAACCAATATTCTTAAACCCATAGCTATCGAAGACAGAACTTGATGGATGTGATCATTCCATGAATAATTCAAAAGCCAAGAATTTTGAGCAGCTTAATCTATGTCAGTCTTCAGGAAGAAGAAATATCACCTTAGTGGTCTTTATTAGAGAAACAGTATCCATGACTAACACAACTATCCGATCGCGAAATTAAATCACCAAAGAAACCCCCAAACAACAAGTTGATCACTCTCATCATCACCGAATAATAAATAAACGAAGCACTCAAATCACAATATACTCTGGCATACCGTTTTCGAAGTGTTTAATATACTTTTGCAGTATAACACAGGTGCAGCTGCTACCACATTTGTAGTAAATGATCCTACAAGTAAACGAAAACGAAAACACCATGACTATCAACACATTAATCAGCTTAAGAGACTATTAATTTGAACTAAGAACATCAAAGAAAATGCACAGCTCACCAGCAGAAATGGCATCAACGTCACAAGTGACAAGTGCAAGATCAGGTTTATCTCCTTTGGCGCGCAAACCGCCGTATAAACCAGCAGCTCTGAATCCCTCTGCCGCCGTAACTCCGCCGGGAACCTACAAACTCACACAGAATTACAGTCAAACAAAATTGACTAGCCAGTAAATCCAAGACGGCGTCGTTCAGAAGGCTCACCTGCTTCCAAGGCCCTTGAGGGAGCGAAATCGGAGCCGCCGGAACGTGATTAGCGACTTCCTCTGCCGACATTGAAACGGCGCGAAGCTTGAAGTCCATCTGAGACGAAGCAAAACGAAAATGAGATCAGAATGAAGAAGAGGGATAGATGATTAGAGAGTAGAGTTTTGGAGCGAAAAGTCAAAAGTGACCTTTGGAGAGTGAAATGCAGGAAATTTGATGGAGACGTAGTGAGGAAGACATAGATACATCTTGGCACCGGAGTCGGAAATTACTGCGTTCTGGAAATTGAATTTGAAAAACAGTGTTTTGCGGTTTCCGGGTTTAGAAGTCGGTAGGGTTTTTGCTAGGACTGTTAATGGGTCGTATCAGATTGGGTTCGTGTCGGGTCAATGGGTTAGGTTTGAGTTTGTCTCTTGCGACACCACAAATACATTGACCTGACACGAACCCAACCCGATACGACCTATTGACAGCCCTAGCAAAAACCATACTGACTTCTAAACCCGGAAAGAGAAAAATAAATTAGCAAAAAGAAAGGGTAAATTGGTCATTTACTCTTTTTTTAGCAAAAAGACGTTATTGTCTCCACGTGCTTGCCACGTCATTGTTCTAACGTAAATTGGCAATTAGCAAAAAGAATGGGTAAATTGCCAATTTACCCTTTCTTTTTGCTAATTTATTTTTCTCTTTCTTTTTCTCTCTTTTGGCAATTAGCAAAAAGAAAGGGTAAATTGGTAAAAAAGAGAAAGGGTAAATTGGCAATTAGCAAAAAGAAAGGGTAAATTGGTCATTTACCCTTTCTAACAGATGCATGTCGTTGATAGCAAAATAAGTGTTCAAGTATCACATTGATAGCACTAGGAGTGTGGGTATCAAATTGGCTGGTGCACAAGAGTTGAGAGACTGTTGATGCATTTTTCTCTTTAATAATAGTGTCAAAAATTTAAACTCAAACTCAACCTATTTATTAAACGGGTTACCCATTTCCAACTCGCTTAACCCATTTAATAAATAGGTCGTGTAGTGTTAGACAAAATGACTCATTTAAGGTTAATAATGTGACCCATTTAACTAAAAAAATGCATAAATTGATTAAATTCGCTAAAAAACTCCACAAAACAAATAATATAAATAATTATATATAATTCATAAATAATTTAATCTAATAATTATAAAGTAAAATATTTCAAATTGTTTAATCCTATGATCAAATAGGGTCTTTCTAAATGTACCCAGCAAATTTCTATGTAGACCCAGCAAATTTATTTATTTATAAATATTTTTAATTAAACCACCTAATTTCCCAAACTGCCCTTATCTTGTACCCAGCAAAGAAACTATAGTGATGGAAACTCTGCGTCGTCTTCGTGATTCGCTTAACCCCAATTGCAGATTGCTTGTCTGCTCCAGCACATAGAATTCAGATACATAAATTTCAAGCTCAGTTTGAAATTCTTAACCGATAATGAATGTCTATGTTGTCACACTAGCTGCAACCTAAGAATCTGAGTTTGGTCTAAAAAAGGTAACTGAGGAGTTAGTTGAGAAAACTTAGTTGTTTCCTCGACAACAATATTTCTATCCCAATTGTGATTGAGATAGTGTTGCCAACCATCATTGGGTAGCATTGCGTCACCCTCACCGTAGATAATCTCAGTTCCAACAGACATGATAGTAATATCGTGCGTCGACAAGGGCTTCTCATCCCTCAAGGGTTTGTAAGATAGAGGTGATCTTCCGGTTGAAAATACGAGCAGAGAATCATGGCGATAATATGCTTCCCATAGCGCATTGAACCGGAGAAGGGAAGTGTTTCGAGGGTCATCATGATCCACCTGAATAACAAAAACAATAATAATAATAATAATCAGAAACCATGAATGGGCAATAAGCAGGTAAAAGGGAATCTACCATTGTGTAATCAAGATCTGAAACCAGCATGAGACGAGCAGAGCCATTGAGCCAAGAGTCATTGTAACCTCCAGAAGCTGACCAACCGAAGTCTGGCTAATCTTGTAGTCACGCGGTACTAGCTTCCTGTTTCGTGATTTTTCTTTATAAGCTTTTCCTTTATATTCATGATAGATGCTGGTCATAACTTGCTATTTTAGTACAATATATTTTGAGCGATCTCTGTTTTGCGAAGAAGATTGGTTTGAAGCTGGGAAGTTTTCATCACCTCGTTGGCTTGTTTCTTTAGCTGGGTACAAGAAAAGGTTAGTATGGGAATTTAGGTGATTTAATTAGAAATATTTATAAACAAATAAATTTGCTGGGTCTACATAGAAATTTGCTGGGTACATTAAGAAACACCCGATCAAATACTCCCAACGTCTAAAATTTCAAGTAGAAGTACAGCATAATTGGGTTATACGGGTTCACTTCGTGTTAGCGGATTGACCCATGGCCGACCCATTTATTAAATGGGTCATGGCAGGTTGACCCACGGACGACCCGCTTTTTAATCGTGCGGGTTCAACCCGCTTTATTTCGTGTGGGTTTCAAGTCGTGTTATCGGGTCGTGTCATAATTGACAGATGCGCCCTTCACGTTTCGAGCAGGAGCGACTATATACTATAGTGGAAACAGCACGTGATGTCCGATCGATCGATATCCAAATGCTATATTTGGTAAGAGCGCAATACTTCAGATATCATTTGAGATAAAGAAAAAATTCGTAGGTCATTATGTTCTCTCAATCGGTCATTATGTTCTCTCATTTACGGAATAAAAACTTATTAGGTCACAAGTCATGTAGTCGCTTACTTGTGTAAAAGAAAAAATAAACAAATTAGACAAACTCAAAGCTATTTGGATATTCAATTTGTCAAACAACAAGTAAAATTCGATTTGATCAATACAGTTTGTCAAACAACAAAGAGAAATTCGATTTGATCATTGAATTGAATTGTATGGTGAAGATGCTATGTCCTCGTATTAAACGGAAATTTGTCCAACTTAGATAATGAAAGTAGACCCAAAGGGTTGAGCACTGAGCAGAAAAGATATTTAAAGTATGAAGCCACAAAAGAAAGAGCCTACATTGGCATATATATTAAAGCACTGAAGTAGTCCAACAGAGGCCAAAATGAAACCCATACAGAACAAGGTTGGCAAGGTCTACCTGTTCAAAATAATCGCCTAAAAGTTTGTTCATACTAATACAAATAGCAATGAGTTATAATGTTTAAATTGCCTTCCTTTCATCACAATGAGATCCACCGAGTAACCAACGAAATCATCCACACCATCCAATAGTCTTGTTTACTTTGAAACCATTATCAGAAGACTCTTGCTGTGCTTGAGGTGGGGGTCTATACTCCCTAGGCTTGGCAGGATCAACGAAAATGACCCACCCATCCAAGAACTTACCATTCATTCCCTCTTTTGCCTTCTCAGCTTCTTCAATCGTTGAGTATGTAATGAAAGCGAACCCCTTTGATCTTCCAGTCGCCCTATCGGTTATCACTTTTGCTGCAGAATCATAAATGGAAATGCAAGTTAACTATAGAAGCAACCCAAGAAAGGGAGAGGAAGTTAGGACAAAAGAAACAAGTCTCTTACCCTGTTCAATCTGCCCAAATTCAGAAAACGTCTGCTTAAGTTTTTCATCAGTTGTTAATCTCGAAAGTCCTGTTCATTGCAAAGAAAACAATTATGCTTCAGATTCATCGCATGTCATTCGAAAAAGTCGTGTAATGAATAACTGAGTACGATCTTTAGTAGACCTCTATACATATTAATAGAAGCATTTACGAATCTCTCTCAAATTTATAGTAAAAGACGATATGACGACATCTTTGTATCGCATCGGAATTTGGTGAATGCTCTAACTTCTGGCAATCTCAAATTCTTAAGGGTTAAAATCTTCAACTCGGTACGGCCAAATAACACTGCCACATTGATTGCGACTCTGATTTAGGGATTAAAAACAGCCTTAAAACTAGAAACACTATACTTCTCACGATCTTCCAGTAAACAGACTGCATATAACAATATAAATCAACCCAACAAGTAGGAACCCATTAGTCTAAAGCTTCCAACCAAGCAAGATTAAGAATCAGAAAACCAAAAATGAACACTGATGGCTGTGGCAATGAATAAGACTCAAAATTCAGGACAGCTAGGTTCAAGGACTATAAACACTCAAAACAGGCACAAGAATGCGCATTACAAATAGGCCTACTAGAGCTCGCATCAGTTGGGAGGAAACCATACACCAATATTTACCCATAGCAAAAAAGAAAGAAACCCATCAAAATGAATAACCCAAATACACATATTGCAATAATTAACACACAGAAACAAAGCATTTCAGCAAATTCAATCAACTTTCTTACAGGGCAATCACAGTGAGAGGAATTATATAACAAAGAAAAAATCGAGAGTGAAGAATGAAATGTACCGCTGATGAATAGCTTAGGGGATGTGAGGGTTGTGTTGTGACGAATGGCAGCGAATTGGGATGGAAGAGCAGATGCCGATCCGCCAAGAACACGACGGAAGCTAGACATGAACGCCATCTGAGACGATCCGAATCCGATGGAAATGATAACCGAGCTGGGGATTTTTTGGGGGTTTAGGGTTTATTGACGATGAGACAATGTAAAGGTTTGGGTCCACGTAGAGAAGCTGCTAAACCCTCCGCTCCTTCAGACTTTTTTTTCTCTCTCTCTTTTTTAAGAAGGATCCTTCCGAATGACCATTTACACAACTTTAGGGTTAGTTAACCCCACTTACCAAAACACTCTAAAAGATTATTCACTTACATAATATTATATATATATTTTTCCCTAATACCCAATTAAGTTATTTTTTATTTTATTTTTGTTTATTTTTAGGACAATTTTGCCCTCTTCTTTTGTCACTTAGAGAGAGACTTTGCCGGACTCCGGTAGGCTGTCGCGGGATTCCGGTGACCGGCCGCCGGACTATAGTGATCGGACCGGTGAACGGAATCAGTGACCGAAATTTGGCGTCCAACTTTATTGCCCCCCAATAATCTTATTATTACCCCACAATAATCTTTTTATTGGCCCCCAATAATATCTTATTATTGCCTTCCAATAATCGTTTTTTCGCCCCCTAATAATCATATTGTTGCCCAACCAAATCATAAAAACAATCACTACTAGCAACATCCCATATTGAAATCGGCCAATTTTTTGGAGAAACAAACCACCGCACCGCAACAACATGGATGACGTTGGAGGCTTCCTACGCATTTTACCAGAAAGAGGAGGGGGAAAAAAAAAAAAAAAAAAAGAAGAAGAGAAGTGGGATGATGACGAAGCCCAACTGACGCAATAGGGGGATGATTTGCTATATTGATCACCAACCCGCCTCTGCAACTCAGCCGAGAAGTTCCCAATGGAATCCAACCCTAAAACAGCTACTGGTCCTGGAAGCTCGTGCTTGTGGTAACGTGCCACCGCGTCGGGGATCGGGGCGTGCTGCTTCTTGATCAATATGCCCTTCTGGATCTGGTGCGGGGACGCCGAAATCTCCATCCCCGACCGCCTCATATGTCAATCGCCGTCCATTCCTCATCCGGCATCTTCGAGGCTGACAGAGGTTGGTGAACTTTGCATCTTCGAGGCTGACGGTGGTCGTTGAGTCAACTCGGCCGGGAAGAAAGAGAGAGAGTCTGAGACGAGTTGAGAGAAAGAGAGAGAGAAATCGGTGAGGGGGGAGGAGAGAGAGAATAGATCGAAGAGGGGAGGGGAGGGGAGCGTGAGTGAGAGAGAGAGATGAGTGTAATTTATTAATTAAAATGAGGGCAATACTGTCAATAGATATTAGATTGAGATGGGAGTAAAAAACTCTTAATAGAATAAGTGGACAATTTTTAGACTAAAATTGTGTAAATGGTCATTAAGTGCAAGTATTGAATCTTTCACCTACAATAAGTGATGGATGCCTCTCCCCATTAACATCAAAAAATGAGAGGGCTTTTTTTTTTTTTTTAGTAGAAAAGATGAAAGGACTTATTGGAAACATTCAGAATCAAACTAGATGTTAGCATGCCCATGTTAATATTTGTGGATCATAATTTAAGAAGGGAAGGAAAACTACGCAAGCCACTTTTGCAAATCCATCCAACCTTGAAAACAATAAATAGCCAAAATGCCAAGTTCATGAACAGGAAAAGAGCAAAAAGTAAAAACTGGTGACATTTATTTTTCTTACAACCAAAAAAAAAATGGATACTTCCTTTTTTCCATTTTCAAAAAGGACCATTTCGTGATACATTATCCCTGAAACGTGAAAAACAAAAAAATAGAAGGAAAAAAAAAATGCTGGATGCATGCATAATAAAAGGTCAGCATGCACTACTTTTCTTTTTTCTTTTTACATATTTCTCTTCAACTCATTTCCCTACTCATCAGCTGGTTCATAGGGGAGATGAATCACTACCAGGAGACATACCAGAAACATGAATCACTATCAAAAATAAATATATAAAAAAAGCAAGATGTTCTAAATCTAACATCAGGAACTTTTCAAGAAATCGACAAGTTGTCAATCCATCGACCGCACCATCTTTTCTAACATCGATGTCCCCCTGAAAACCGTCAGCTGAACCTCCTTCATATATTTTGATAGCTGAGAGACAACAATATTCAGCTGTTAGTACATTCCACATTTGAGAGACCAACAAAAGATTCTAAGCAAGCAAGCCAAGCAAACAAGTATGGCAATTCACTTACTTGCTCGTCCCTCATCTTTTGGAAGCCTAATTTCTTTGTCCAGATTGACTCCGCTTCCTCAGCAGCAGGGAGAACCAGTTTTTCCACTTTCAGGGAAAGGAGTAACATTTCTATACAGGAAAATAATGCTTGGAAATAACCCTATAAGAAGAACAAACATATGAGGTCCAACACAAACAAGCAACTAGTTCTCAGATTAGTAATATCAGCTGGACAAGTGAGGATTTCAGATTCGACATCCATGCTTACTTTTCCTTGATGTTCTCTACTTGTAGCCACAATCGGAAGCTCAGCAACTTCCCGACCAAAAATCCTAAGAAGACCAGCAGATACAACAACAGACCTGTCCAAAATAATAGAATCAGAAACAAGATGATTATCAACTGTGTAAGACTAAGTACAGTTTCAATAGAGAAAAAAGAAGCAACAATAATACCAGAACAGCAACATACCTCACTGTTAAGACAACACAATACATTCCTCCAAACTCTTGGCCTGAAATATTTCTCCTGAAGTACAATGAAAAAAAAGTGCTTACCGTTAGCAGAAATCTAACATTGAGCCACCAAACACAACAAGCTACACAAGAACGACAAAAATCAATGTCTATAGCCTTCTTATAAGTTTGAAACTTCAAATGGGATTATAGATTTACTTGGACCAACGGAAATATTCTTACATCAACATCTAATTTTTAGATATGATGTGTCTAACAAAGTTTGTGCTCGAAATAATATCACCCATTCAACAATTTGGAAACATTATAAGGTGTAACATAAATATTCACAAACAATCTTGACTGAAACAATTACTGTTGTATCTGGGCTCAAGTGTATGCCTATACAAGTTTTGCAGATTAAGAAGCATGTCAACGGACAAAAGGGATTACTTACCCATATACCATAACAGGAATCAAATCACGACCAGATTTTGCAACAATGGGGTCAAAGCACTCCTGGCAATAATAAACAGGACATATAATTAGGCAAAATAGAGTGATAATATTAACTGTTTAGAGTAGATTCTCTCAGACAACCAACAAAAAGGCGACAACATAGTATCTATTATATATATATATATATATATATATATATATATATATATATATATATATTAGGAAGTAGAATTGTATACATAAGAGTAATAGACACACACACATGCATAGTATCTATTAGAATATATATATATATATATATATATATATATATATATATATATATATATATATATATATATTAGGAAGTAGAATTGTATACATAAGAGTAACAGACACACACGCATGCATAATTCTTATGGAAGCATGAGAACAGATATGAAACATCAACTACCAGATCCGCACACAGGTGGATATTTGGGAATTGCAACAAACAATTGGGAAGGAAAAAGAAAAACAAGTCCCAGTTCACATGAAGGCAACAATTTTCGAAGTGCTTTGAAATATTGAACAAAAATATGAAACAATGAGGGCAAAATACATCATGGAATCACATATACTTACTCGAAAAATCGCAGCAGCACTTGATAAAAATGGTAGATGTTCTGGACAGCGACTTTTTCCACTGAAAATTCTCCATTGAACATCATCTGCCACTCCATCAATAAATATACCTCTATCTGCATGCTTCCTGATTATTGGATCTGACAATGGAGCTGGAACCCGCTCTGCTTCCTTGAATACTAAATTCTGTAAAGCCTCAAAAATCCTATTACAGTCATCACAGCAAAACCACTTATCCTTGGGGAGTTCCTGCAGTAAGGTGAAAGAAAACTAATTATTACCCTAGCAACAGAAAAGTACAAACCATTGCATGACTAAAAAGTAAAAACTCACCTTTAAGTCGCATAATCCATTGTCCCGTAAGCAACCAACATGATACTCCTTCTCACACTGAATAAGAATCAAGGGTGAGAAAAACAATGACATGAGTGGTAGAGATAATTTGACATAATTCCAAGTATATATGAACAGAAGAATGGAAAGGCAAGACATACTTGGTCACAGATTATAACCGTTCGTTCATCGAATAAAGCTGCACTGAAGTCGTTTCTCCTAATAAAAATTATATAAACAGTTAACAGTTAAACATAACTAATAACTAAACAAAAACGAGTTAATCAATCAAAGAGATCACTTCTGCAGTGCACACCTATAATCTACATTCTTCACTTTAAGAAAACAAACTAATTATCCAAATTAAAACGTGGTATTCCCAAGAAACTGTTTGTAGCCATAGCATTATGTCGAGAGAGGTAATGCAGTCGGAATAATAAAATTTGATCAAGTTACTGCACCTTTATACTATGAGTTCCCTTCGACCCAGATTTCATAGAAAACTTGCCCTTCCCAGAAAAAAAAAATCTTCACTTTATAACAACCTAATATGTACAGAAGAATGAATGATATATAAAAGCTATAGCAACACACCTGCAGAGGACACAACCACCGATTTCAATTTCAGGTGCTTTGAATTCCCGTGTCAAACGTATTACAATTGGTCTTGCAATACTTGAAGATCCTCCAGCAGCAGTTTTACTAACATTTTCAAAATTATCTCTACAATTCGGACAATGCCAATCGCTTTCAGGAATCCATTCTGAATCCAAACAAGCTGCAATATGAAACTATTTAGACCCAGAAATAAGGGAGGGAGGGAAATGTGCTTCATGAGTGACAAAACTTAATAATGTCATGTGCAGCAAAAACCACCAAAACCTCTTTTTTTAAAATAAAAAATATAAAAAATAATAAAAGAACAGTTCAACTGAAATACTAAAACAAGGGAATGACTAAAGGCATCATCAAAGAAAGTATGGTAGACATACTAGCCCAGCCAACATAGTTGGATAAAACAGGGCCTTTTGCATGGCATTTAGTTACTTGTGACAAAAAAGACATCACAAAAAAATCTGGAAATCTGATGGAATGCCAAAAGCCCAAAAATAATAAAAGATGTATAATTTTCAACAAAAATAAAACCAAGCATCTAACAATAAAATTCAAAATGAATCTTAACCTTCATGAAAAGCACGAGGGCATCCATCACAAAGAATCATCTTCCCGGTATCATGTCCGCATACTGCACACATATCATCACTTCCATCACTGGCACCAGTCGTAAGGTTCTGCCCATTGGCCAATGACGTGGCTATATCATGAAGCGTCAATCCATTGGATATATAGATGTGACGATAGCTGCAAAAGGACATGGGTTTTCCTATATGAGACATTAAACAACTAAAACAAACTACCAAACTTCTTTGGAGGCTACTCACGGTTGACGCCTTGCAGACATTCCGGCATGAGCTTCAAACTGTGAAGGGCTTATCTGTTCAAAAACACATAGCACGGAATTGATGAGAGAGAGATCAGGGAGTGAGGGTCTAGCATAAAATGTATAACTCATATTTAATGTGGTCTGTGCAGCTCGGAATTTACCTCTTTGTTGCAACAATTACATACTATACCATTCCCGTGCTTATAGCCTCCAAGTATTCTCTGAGAATAATCAGTTAATCACTAGATCACTAAAATTTGAAAATGGCATATATTTAAAACCTGGAACCAGCTTCAACAGGGGGAATATAATTTTTAACAAAATACCTGTCCTTTCATATAGTATGCCAATTTAGCCCCATCTGGAAGCCCATTTGGCATGAATAGTAGCCGGTGCAGATCATTATCCCTACCAATAGCACAAATTTCCCGATCAATAAAAAAATTAGCAAATTATTGGAACAACTTATAGAAATCTCAAATACAAAATGAAAAGAAGAAGGGGAAGGGTGATACCTTCTCTTATTGCCACGTCCAGTAGTTTTCTTCTGGTGCATAACAGAGTAAGGAGTATGGAAGCTTGGTCTGCACAACAGATATAGTTTCAGTTTTTCCCATGCAAGAGAATGCATATTATCTAATGTAAGCTGAGCTGAACAAACCAATATCAATGAAATGGAATCTAGAATGCTGCATGACAGAATAAGATGTCAAACATTTAGGGTAAAGACGAGAAAATCCTAATGTGTAAGCTTGATACCTGGGAAATGAATGAGGCAATTTAGGAAGCTTGGGCTTCTTGGGAACCCGAGGCAATTTAGGAAGCTTCACGGAATGTCTTTTATCCACTTCAGCCCCATCAACGCGGTAAAGAGATTCTACAGATTAAAATAAATAAATAAAAAATATTAGATGGTAAAGTTTTGAGCAAGTGTTACTTAGTTATCTATAATGTGAGGAATATTATCTAGGTACAGATATTTTATCACCTTTCCAGATCCTGAAGAACCCTTCATTAACAGCAGGACCAGCAACTGCCTCTATCACTTCATCCAGCTTGTTGAGTGGAGCAGTCTTCAATTCTTGGATGATATTATAAACCGGCCTTCCATTCTCCAGGAATATATGATTATTGGGATGGCGAGTTTTGACACCAGCATGCTGCTCAAACTCAAACGCACTGAGCACCTGTTGATATCATGAAACGAATCAGTCATACCTCATATCTCAATTAAACTAGAAACAAATAGTCAAATATGAAGAGTGAGTAAACTTACATTGGTGTAATTGCAGGATGAACAGCCACACAAATAACCACCACCACTTATAATTCCGTCTAGCTCCACCTGCCAAGAGTACAATTTCTATCAGGCCTCTCGACAAATAAAAGCTCAAACTGCAAGCATATGAGAGAATTTATACACACTTCTAGTATATAAAGTACCTGTGACCCGGTGGAAACATACTTCACTCGAGCTCCATCAAGAATACCAGTAGCTAATAGCTTTTTAACATTACTAGGGTAGCACTCTGGAACCTTGTTAGAGACCGACTCCCTGACATGAGCATATGACCTTTCTCGAATCCCCCAACTCGTACCAGCCATTTCTCGAAAGTCACTTCCAGGCTCACCTCCATAGGATGAATCACTTCCGAACCCATTATGTACGGTCTGACTCAATGAAGTAAACACCTGGTTCTCATAATCCTCCTTTCTTTTGCTGAACTTAAACGTGATTTTGCGAATCCCAGATGAACTAGACGGCTTAGGAATTTCAACTACAACACGAGTTGTATCCGTCTCAATCTGGCCAGTGTCATTCTCAGCAGGCTCTCCAACACTCAAACTCTCCTCCTCCGAGCTGGAATTCTCCAAACTCGAAGAAGTAACTTCTCCACACTCTACCTGATTACTATTTGCCAACTCCACCGGTTGGCTAGTAATGTCCTGAAAGCTAGAGCCATTCTCCTTGGGAGACACAACCGGATTCGAAACTTCGGAGCGTATATCTTCATTCGAAACCTCTTTGGCTTGCTTCTTGTTTGGAAAAGAGTCCGGCTCAGTATCATCCACGAGACACTGATGGTCTCGCTTCAATTCAGTTCTCGGGAAGCTCTCGATTTCCACTCCCCCATTTGTCAATCGATCCTCTTCTCCCATACAACTCCACTCGAAATTCCAATTCCACTGCCAATCAATCCACTCTCCTTCGAAACACCAAGCTTCCGATACAGCATTCAATAACAAAAAACCAAACGTCCAAAATCGAATCCTAATTCACAACTCTGTCAAATCCAATCTGTCCAGAAATGAATAAGCCTTAGAATTCGATAACAGTCTGATCCTAAAATCAAGAACTATAACCAAAACCACACAAAATCGAAAAGAAAAACCGAAATTCGTATTGAGAAGAACCTTACTGATCCAAATCTGAGAAAATCAAATCGAACAAGGCCTCCTCCGAATCCAAATAAACAGACAGAAAAGGTCAGAGAGATCCAATCGAATCTGGAAAGAAAGAGATCTGGAATTTAGAGAGAGAGAAAGAGAGGGAGTGAGATCGAAGAGTGAAAATTTAACGCGGGATGTGGAAGGGTTAGGGTTTTTGCAATTCAGTTTCAGAGGGTAACTAACGTGCAGAGCGGCAAAATAGGAGAGAAACGAAAAGCTTGGCTCGCGCTCGAGATTCAACTTTTGAGGAAGAGAGAGAGCGAGAGAGAGAGTGATTTATATTTTTTCAGGATAAAATTGGAAATGGAATTTGGAAGAAACGAGAAGGCAGGTGGTGGATAAAGTCGATGGGCCCGATTTCACGGCCTATCGTATTGATCCACGTGGCGTGGAGGTTGGGAAGTTTTTAGGGGGAACTGTCACGTCGAGGACACGTGTGATGGTGGCGTAGTTAAGAGATTTGTCTACTCCCGCTGCTTTTATGATGGTTTTTGATTGCGTCATGGGTTGAGTGTGGACCGTTGGATGGTCCAGGTGGCGGCATCCCAGAGATTGTGGAGACTGTTGGCGGGGTCATGATTTCATAACCGATGGGAGTACAGCTGTCATCGCCGGGAAAGTACGAGAAAATATGGATAACAGACGTTTGTGTTTTCCGTCAGTTTTGTTTGAATTAATGAAGGAGTCACGGTGAAGCAATTGGACTACCCAATTATTATTTTTTGGACAAAAATGATAAAACAGAACATTTATCGTTGAAATTTCTATTAATTGTTATTTTCATTGTTTAGATTTATCAACATAAATATATATATATATATATATATATTTGTTTCAATTATTACATTACTTTCAATTAATTGTTATTTTCATTGTTTAGATTTATGAACATTAGCTACTACATTAAAGGAAGCTTAGAATTTACTAAAGAAGTTTTATATAACTGCAAAGGTACGTTCCGTCAAACTAAAACTATGAGAAGAGATCTAGAAAATTTGAAAATGAAAAATATTGAGATCCTCAAAGATTACTATTCCAATACATATATTTGTTTAAATCATTACATTATATTCATCCACAAATGTTGTTTTTGCGTGATGAAAGATCTCACGCCAGATCCACAAGTCATATTTTCTTATACATATTTTGCTTGTGCGGTGCATTTGCGGGTAGTTCCTAGCATAGTCAAGTAATTCTATTTACAGTCTTATATTACCACGTGATAGTGTCATGTGGTGGTCTAGGCCAATTAGATAACGCGACTTTAGTGAGGACCGATGCAGCAGATGAAAAAACTTTAATATCAAATTACATTATATACACATGGTGATCGGACTATATTATTATTTCAGCATTATCAAGCAAAATATGCACGAGATAAATAAACAAAATCTAGAAGTCTGCTCACTTAAATGATAGTTTATGAGGAATTGTGATTTATAAGTAAATCCAATGGTTAAAAATAAATTCATAGTTTAGTTTATCATAATATCATCTTTTAAATTTAACACACTCGGTTAAAATGCACTTATCCATCACGATTTCTTAAAATGGTCTCACTATATGAGCATGAATGAAGAAATCTACTTTAAATATTAAAGAAATCACCGCATGCTTCTTCAAGTAAGACATCCATAATAAAACACAACAAGCAATATCAATTAGCCTCTCTCTCATTCTTGAAATCTCCAGCTTTAAATAATGAAGCACATAATTATCTCGAGGGGAGATCATAGTTGTGTAATTCTCACTGAAGTACAATGAATATGGATTTTGATCATACTCACGTAATTTGTGTTCTACAAGGAGTCAAAACTAATGTGGGGTACTACTATGGGAACCCTAAATCATGAATTGCGAGTTTACTGGTAGGTATATCCAATAACTTATATGTTTTTCTTTTTATTGAGATCTCATCGTTGTTTATTGAAATGAACAGTGTTCTAAAAAACGGCCGCCCAGGCCGCCTGGGCGCTGGGCGGCAGCAGACCGAGGAGATTAATGTATAATTGGAGGCCTTAGGCGGATGGGTTTTAGGCCGCCGCCTAGACGGCTTGGGCGTCCGTTTGGGCGCTCTGGGCGGCTTCCGCCTCCTTTTTTTTTTTTTGCCGGACATCAGCCAAACCTAAACCCATTCGATCCCCAAACTAGAAAAATAACCCGCAGCCTCTGCTCTCCCCAAACATCGGACCTCTACTTCCTTACCCAATCTGAACTCTACTCCATTTCCCTCTCCTCCTCCTCTTCTGCATCTGACCACTTTGACTCCGACATTTTGATCCTAAAATCAAGAGCTCCGTCTTCAACCAATCTGCCGCCAGCCTCAAATAATTGCTACCTTGGAGGCCTCCTGTAAACTTGTGAATAGTACGAGACATTGATCTTTTTTCTTCTAAATCAGAAGCAAACTGCTCAAGAGAGATGAGAGAGAGTTACGGAGTCGCAGAGAGAAAGGGGGAGAGAGCGGCTGAGTTTATGAATTAGGGGTTTAGAGAGAGAGAAAGTACAAGTGTACAACAAGGGACGGCTTGATTTATTTTGGATGATGGATTCATGGGCTTGGGCTTGCTCTTATATTCTTATTTAAAAATTATAACAAGCCTTTATATATTTTTTAACTCTATATAAAGTTATAAACTCTTATTTATATTTCATATGTTATAAAAATAAATTAAATAATTAAAAAAAGTAAAACCGCCTAGGCGCTAGTCCTCTGGCCACCGCCCGACTAGAGCCTAGCGATTTTTCGAACCTTGGAAATGAATGATTCTTACTAAGCTCGTTTGTTAAATTCTAAAATGGATTAAATACTAGTTACTCTTTGTCTTGTGCTGTCTAAAACAGTCCAGTCTCTAAAAGTACATAGAGTAACTAGTATTTAGTAATTCTAAAATCAAAATAGAAAATTATCCAAAATAATTATATCAAAATAGAAATGCATATATATATATATATATATATATATATATATATATATATATATATATATATATATATATTAATGGAATAGGATGTCAAGCTTTTTATAGAAGTATAGAACCAACAGTAGGTAACAACAAATATGACTTACCCGCGAGGGCCATGTTAATATTAAGTCATGTTAGGCTACCCTAGATAATCTAAATGCTATCACCATAGTAATAAGCACTAATAACCAAAGAACCAAGACAATGAAATGGCAAAGGAAGAAGACCGCCCTAACTTATTCTACGAACCCGTAACCACAATACGCAAAGGGGGCTTCCCTAGGTTCAAGTAAAAAATAGACCAAGCTATTAAAGAGAAAGGCCCAAGGCTTAATAGCTAGCCCAAGACCCAAAGAATACAGTCACATTACGCAGGCCCATAACTCAAGAAGAAACTCACTTAGTCCAGACTGCCATCGATCCTCAGAAGTAGGCCGTCGTCTCCATTTCCGCAAACCGGAAACTATCCAACGAATTGCCCTCACCAGAAAACGCAAGACTGCCAGTCAGGCTGCCGCCACCACAAGAATTCCAAACATGTTATGCGCACCATAGTCAACCTCTCCAAAAGAGGAAAGATCACCACCATCACCACTAGTATCGACAATGGACCACAACACTCCACCACAGCCAGACTCAGCCACGGGCACACCGACCAACGCCGCATCAAACTTGACAACCAAACATGGAGCCATCACACTAGTGTGTCGTGATCCCAAACCCAAACTGAGTCGGCTCTACCAACGAGGCACATCACCACCAGAAAGTGCCAGAGCATTGAAAGCCCGATCAGAAGTCAAAAATTTGATCACATCTCCTTCATGGAGAGAGATGCAGAGAAACCCAAGGAGGCAACAACTTTCCCATACCAGAGAATGCCAAACGAAGCCTCTACACCCTCGCGAGAGGTCGAGGAGAGTCAGATACATGTACAAAACCATCGTGCTGAGACGCTACCTATAAACCCTAAGGAGAGCCTACCAGATAGAGTAACCATTTGTTATCTACTGCATATATATTTGTTGGAATATTGAGGTTAAAATTTACCCTCAATATAGACTACTATGCGATGCTTAGGTTACTCTCTCTCTGAGAGTGAGGTTGAGGTTGATGCCTTCCGACAATAACTTAGCAAAATTGGCTCAAGGAGATGGTTCTTCTATTTCTATTGGCCATTATTAGGGTGGTGGTAGTGGCTCTTGTCATCGGTGACATATACTTGGTTTTGAATTAAGTTTTAAGGGCGGCTATGTTTCTGCGATTTAAGTGGTTCCTCTATGTGGAAGGGGTTTTGGCTTCCTACGAGCAGATTTCTCGATGGTGCAAGTATGGTGATCTTCATGGTAGCTTGACTCTGGGCTACCATCCCAGTTTGGTGGTGGTGCGGTAAGGAGCGACACTATGGTGGTTGTTTGTGTGACTTATCTGCAATGTCAAGGTGAAGGCCAAAGGGTGGTTATGGTGGATGAAGGCTGGGTATGCCTTATTGGTGTAACACAGTCAGTGTCTAATGGCTTGGCCTTGATGATTATAGATGGTTTCTTTGGTTGGTGGTCAGGATTGCTCGGCAGGTGGAGAGGTGTTGCTTTTGGTCTTCTGGAAGGTGGTTACCAAGCTAGAGTGCTTTCTCGCGATGGTGGCAATGATAGTGGTGGCTGCAAGGTGGAAAATGCAAGGGGCATTAGGACTACTTGGATGGGATTGGGCTTGGGCTTGGGTTTGTCACAAGTGGGTTTGGCTGGTTTTGGTCTTTATCTTTAATTGTTATTTTGTAAGGATTCATTTTCCTCCGGGGAAGGAATTCATATGTTCTCGAAAATGAGATATGTCGCCAAAAGTACCTACAGGCTGCAACATGTGTGCCGCTTTGATTTCCCGTGGATGTTTGTAGGGTAGTTTTGGCTATGCTTCATGATCTTTAAAACTGTTGAATTACTTGGGTTATGGCTCTTTTGTCAGTCTTACAGAGGTGAGTTGTTAACTGATTATGTGTAATTTCACTGATTAATCAATAAGTTGACATTTTCATTAAAAAAAAAAAAGTTAATAGAATAGTGTGGGAAAACACTCATCAAAGAGTTGACTTGAAAATCCTAATAAAGTTCTTATTTTAAAATCTCTTTTTTTTTTAAAAGTGAATTCATTAAAACTTTTAACGATTACAATCGTTTAGAATGGCATCCCGACAAATCTTGGGAGCATACACAAGCCACAGACGGCTTGAAGCTAGAGCTAAGCTAGAACAAACCAGAAGGTGTACTACACCAGCAGGATGTTCATGTACAATAAAATACTGTTCTGAATCACTTAAAGAGAAACTAACAGAAAACTGAAGATAACTTCTCAGCCTTCTCAAGATAATTACCAACAATGAGACCATTGCCACGACCTCGAGATTTGGAGACCAAATCAGTAGAATCTGTAATTCGGGCATGCTAGAGATCGGTAGATAACTCAAAACTATGTTCGTCCCAGCACAATTAACACTGCTCGCCAGGCACGCAATTGTGGTACTCACAGCGTGATTATACAAAGA
This sequence comes from Rosa rugosa, assembly GCF_958449725.1. Lineage (NCBI taxonomy): Eukaryota > Viridiplantae > Streptophyta > Magnoliopsida > Rosales > Rosaceae > Rosa > Rosa rugosa. The sequence continues at coordinate 11,435,804 of NC_084826.1, read as the reverse complement.
TCTTTTATAGAGCACAGTAATAAGTAATCTGCCTGCACGTAAGCACGGCAAACCCGAAATAATTAGAAGAACACAGATGAGCAAGCAAGCAGCCAAAACCCCTCCTGGGTCCCAAATCCAAAACTGTGGAGAACTCATGCCCAACCATTGGGCTCTGTTTTGGACCGAATACAAGCCCATCCCCCAAGCCCATGACCTTATTCTGGGCACCTAAAAGACTGATATGGGCACCCAGTCAAGGCAAACTCCGGTGCGGAAACTCGGTACCGTCGCTGCCCTGTGCTGCACCTTCGATCGCCGCACGCTTGGAATCAGCACGCCCTGCCGTGCCTCCATCCCAGATCGCACCGCCGCTGTGCAGCTACTCTGAAACCCAGCGCCCCACCGTGCTTGCTCCCCTCGCTTCTCAACTGTCAATCCCCGATCAAGGTGTCGACAGCCATAGCCAAGAAACCTCCCCGCGTCGGACATCCAAACCTTCGGCGTCAATCTCGTCGCACCGAACTCAGGTGGCCTACCCCATCGCCACAACATGCGATCAGAATCCAACCCCATCGCACCCAGTCTGTTGGACCAAACGCAGCATCGCAAATCCGAGATCGGAAACGAATCCCAACTTAGATCTACGCCACACCTGCCAACGCTGAACAATAACACGATCAAAGACGCAATCAACGCCTTCATCGCCACATCTGCGGATCCTCAGAAGAGTGTCGCCGTCGCTCTCTACTCAAACCCTAGAGTTTGAGAGAACTAGAAAAGGTTATGACCTTGTGTTCACCTCTTGGTTACAACGGATCCTCGAAAATGATTATTTTTTTTATTTTAAAATCTCTTAGAGATTCTTCAAATAAGATATTACCTTTCTAACTAATGTATGACTATATGGGCCAAAAAGAATTTGGGACCAAAAAAAAAAAATTAATATGGAGTCGTCCCTCTCTTTACTTACCTTTGAAGATTAGAAAGCTAATAACAATTTTACTTGCATAGAATAGGTGTAGCAACATGAAAAAAAGAGTGCATCTATGTTTATGAGCTCAAAGGGAATTGAAATGCAAGTAGACCAACTCCACATAAGAAAGTAAGCTGAAAGGATTTGATCACGTGGTGGGAAATATATATTAGATAAGGCGACCCTATTACGAGACTAAACAACCTCTCTTTACTTATCTTTGAAGAATAAAAAGCTAATAACAATTTTACTTGCATAAAATAGGTGTAGCAACATGAAAAAGGAGTGCATCTTTTTTTTTTTTTTTTTTGAGAATAAGGAAATATATTAATAATCAAACAAAGTACAACGGAGAGTAACCATATGTGGCATCAGACCACACAACCCATACCAAACCAGAACCATAGTAGCAGATCTGCCAAAACGACCGATCACCCTGAGCCAAACAAGCCCAACTACTAACCACCAAATTCGCCCATTCACTAGGGCTACCGAAGGTAGCATCCAAACTAGAGAGTAAAAATACGCCCCTGTCACCAAAATGACAATGAACCGAAACACCCTCTCAAGCACCGTGTCCCAAAACCACCAGACCACGTGCGAGGGTAATTCATTATCACATCGACAAACAGTCGGCACGGTCAACAAACCGAACCGTATAGATGGAGCTACAGAACGACCATTCCACCATAACAATGGCAATGACACAACACGGACACTCCCAAACCCCCGCTCAACAGAGGGGGGACTTATGCTTAAACAAGCAACAACTATAAACAAACCAAACTGAAAACAATAACAAAATAACACCCAAAAGGCCCGAGAACATTGGTACGGCCCAAGGCCCACTTCCCCTTGCCAAGACCATGCGCAGCAAGAAGCCACCCTCGCCACCGAGAAGCCCTATCGCCACCAGACCGCCACCACACAGCAACAAGCCGCTGCGCCCACTCCTTCCGTCGCCGCACCGCCTTGTCCCACCATAGCCAGTCCCTACACCAGACAGCCACCCACCAAACGCACCCAGACCAGATTGAAATGAAATGCATCTATACTTACTAACACGAGGAATTGAAATGCAAGTGGACCAACCGCAAAATAGGCCGGCCTTACTACGAGACTGACATGTATTACAAAACTCCAAAATATTGTCCCTAGAATGGTTTACATAAGTCGCTTGGGTTATTTTCCCTGACAAGATCCAAAATAACCATAGATCCCAAAAGGGAAACCATTGAGTCACCACCACTAAGTGCTATGTCCAAGCACCACCACCAGTAATCGCAAAGATCATTACTAAAAAGTATCATTGAAGAGAACCTTTTAACAACTTGTAACTAGCCCTTTAAAGTTTAAAGTCTCTCTTTCGTTGTGAACGAATGGCTATAAATCAAGGCACCACAACAGCACAACCAGCTAAGTCGTAGATCAGGACACTGATGTTTTCGACAAACTAGACCCATACCACAAAACAACGACACCACCAAGAAAACGCGACAATCCTGGCTCACCAAGAGCAAGCGAAGCCAACAGTATGTCGGCCTTCACAACAAAATCGTGGATTCACTCAAACATACAGAATCAAACACTAAACCACCATATTTGTCACCTAATTGACTGCAAACGATCCTAATTATGCCGACAATAACCACTGTTAGCACCAAAATTTGCATGCACTAGAGAAAGACAAAGAAACCCGTAAGCATGCGACGGTGGAAGCTAATATGAACCTCTAGCCATCACGGTTGAGGAAGGGGCCATCACGGTTGAGGAAGGGTGAGAATCGAGAGATAGCGAGAGCCATTGTCAAAGTGAATTTCGCAACCTAACCATACCATATATGATATTGGAAAAGAGAAAGAAACTCTGAATAAGTATGCGACAGTGGAAGCTAGGACGAAACTCGGCTACGGTTGAAAAGATATAGAGAATCAGGAGAGACGTGAGATTTGACGTCAAAATCAATACAAATATAATATTGAAATATTATAATATTGAAATATAAATTGAACTTTTGACTGCCATTAAGATATAATTGTGTATTCATCAAATTTGTTTGTTTGAACGTATTGGAATTATCACACCGTAGTTATCTAGTGTTAGCAAATAACAGGTTCATCGAACTTACTCGTTAATCTAAAAATAGAAAAGTAAAATAAACAAAAATAAAAGGGTTACTCGTTAAGTCTATCCACAAGATTCATATGGATCTGAAAGAGTACGAAGGTTCCAACTTCCAAGTACCATGCACGAACCCGCGATTAATGAGACTCATTAATATTGTTCCATCAAATCACATGGATTTCTTAGCAAATATATATCTAATAATTGAAGCTTTTAATGTAAACGTAATTACATATGTCCAAATTAAACAGCTATTTACTGTCTTATATATCATTAATCTTATCTCTTTTTATTTCACAATTAATAAAAATATTTCCATATCCCCTTCGTTAAATCCTCTCGCAATAACTTCTGTAGGATAAAGTTTTACATTTATGACTTTTAGAGAACAGTTTTTTTACTCGTTTAGTCATCTTTCACTGTGTTTAACACTCACAAATTATAATTTATCACGTGAGTTGGACGCAATGAGATTATAAGGCAACACAGTGCTTTTTACACAACGTTATTTATCAAGACTAAATTGTATTACATCAGTAGCACGCGATGAGTAGATCTGAGTCGACTGTTGGTGCTCAATCGGCGAGCTTTGTTCGACGGCGCTTGGGGTCCGAAAGTGGCGGCGGCGCGACGATGTTGGAGGTGGGATGGTGGTAGTGGTGATGCCTGTGCAGCAGTTGGTTTGGGCTGGATTCATAGATTGGGCTCTCCTTGCCCTAGCTTGGTTGTGGGCTTCTCCTGGGCCTAGTGGGTCTTGGGCTTGGGATATTTCCCTACGTCCAAGATGTGTTATTTTTTATTTTAAAATATTTAGTTGTTTTTTCATTGTAGTAGTTGAATTAATAAGTTGCTACTATTTTTTGGTAGAATGCAGTGGGCTTGGTCTCAGTCTATGCACCTTGGGTGCCTTGTCTGCTATAGGTAGGCGGCGAGTTTTTTGCTTTTGCAAATGGTCGCAACCTCTTAATGGCAGTAAAGTACCTGCTCTAGGTAGGCGGCGAGTTTCTTGTTTGGTCAAGTGGTCGCAACCTCCTAGTGGTATGATGAAACTAAGGGTCATCGGATTTATCTTCTGGTGGCAATATAGTGGGAAAACTGTGCTATTTGTAATGATGTTTCTCCGTAGTAGAGTTATCTTTCCGGTATGTCACTATATTTGTAAAGCAAATGGAGTAGCCGGTAAAGTACTCTTCGCTAGTTGGTGTTTGCTAGAATACATTGTTTTAGTTGAGACTCCTGTTATTATCTCAGAAAGTTCTCATGATACTTATTGTAATTTGGGGTTTAGGTTTCATGTCCCCTCCCTCCATGTATTCTGCAGTTTTATTAATCAAGGCTTGAGGGCAGCTGCACCGGTCATTTTTCAAAAAAAAAAAAAGACAAATACAACCCTCTGATGTGAAAATTAATTTTACTACTTCGTACCAACCCCCTACTCGAGCAATGAGATTACATGCACTGTGATGCTCCTTACATATGTCATTTCTAAATATTATCATATCATTACATGAGTGACATGCAACGAGTATATTTGAATCGAAATAAAGATAGTTAAAATCCTGCAATGTGAGAATTAATTTATTGCTACCAACCCCCTACTTGCCCAATGAGATTATATGCAATGCGATGATCTTTACACACGTCATATGTAAACGTAATCATCTCTTTACGTGAGGCTCACGTAAACGTAAAGAATTAACCTGAATCGATACAAAGACAAATACAACCCTCCGAAACGAGAATCATAGTGCTATTGTTATCCCCCCCCCCCCCAAATTAGGAGGAGGGGTAATTATGGCATCGGCAGAGTTATATAACTTCCCCTTTTAATCCGACCTAACAGCTTTTAACCCATACACTCACTATAAAAACGAGTGAACACCTTGCTCTCTCTCCCTATACCTAACAACCTTATACAACACCACTATCACTACACACACTCCTCCTCCTCCATTACTCTCTGCTTCTTATCCCAAATAACCCAAAACCATGTCTCAGAGGCCAAATCGCCACCAGAGAAGGCCATCCCAGAGCATGTTCATGTCCCCCGACTTCCTCCTATCCGAAGATGCCGTGGTCGGAGACAAGGTGGCCGCTGTTGCAGGAGGTGCACCAACCAACCAGGCTCCGCCATCGCAGCTGATCTCTCCTCCTCTCCCGCCGACCGCGGAGGCAGCGAAAACCGGCTCGGAGAATGCCAAGGAGAACAAGACAACAACCATAGACGCAGTTAATAACTAGGGAACCAAATGCTGTAATTTGGTCATAAAATTTTTTATGTGCTTTCGTTTTATGTTAATCGGTGTTGGTTATGTGTTTGTTATATGAAAATGTGAATGTCTCAGTTATTGAGCATTTTCATGATCCTGGAAATTGAGGAAGAATCGTTAATGGGAAAAAATTATCTTTGATCTTTACGTGTTCTAGTGGTTCTTGCTCTTGCGTATATTTTTTCTATCAAATTTAATGCTCTGTTTTTGAGAAAGGGATCTTTGGATTCAATGTGTGCCATAATTTGTTGCTCATAACCGTTGTATGGCTTGGTTGGATCCAATGTTTTGAGAGATGCGTATAACAACGGTGGTATGTAAGAATTTTCCGTTCGAGTAGTAATGTGTCGAAATATAAATTAGAGATGTTCAATTATTTTTTTATGAGATTTGATTTTTATTTAATCTGGATGGTAGATTGATTTTTGACTTTATATATTTTCTTATTGCGAAATGGATTGTTATTCAAAATTTTGGTTAATATAGTCTTTCACTAGTCCCTAACCAATCACTATCGATCCATCAGTATTCATCTATAACAATAAAGTTGTAAAGTTTCTGTTCAGTATCATTTGGTCTAATAGCATAAGTCTCTCATTCGTAAGTGAGAGGTCGTGACTCTAGTTATTGTAATTCTAAATAGTTAATGTGATAATAAAAAAATAATAAAACAAGTCGTAAAAATTATTTATATGTGCATTACTTGTATAGTTATTGTTGATGTTGAACCACATGAATGTATTATGGTGAACATGACTTTACTACTTTAGATCTAGTTTTTAAATCTTTTAACACTCTTAACGGACTAATATTTATGTCAAACAAGTTTTCTTATTTGTATAATTAAACTATGAGATTTAAGTGGAGAGATTTAAATTTTGAGGGCTCTAAAAAGAGTAGGAAGGGTTGAATTGGGGGAAGGGCGTCCTGATGAAATAATGGAGAAGGATTGAAGGCTTTGCTGCAAATGTAAGAGAGTTGGTGAGTTGCAATTAATTAGTGAGTTATTATTAGCAGTGTGTATGACTGTTATGGATTAAAAATGGGTTGGGAACGTGGTAGTGAACTAGTGATTTCTATGTTGGTGATGGTTGACTCTCTACTAGTAACTAGTGTATGGTAATTGGTGCTAGTTTCTTGGAATCTGTTCATTTTTTATTTGGAACTCGAACCTTTTTTTTGAATTTACAATTTTGATATAATGAAATTCAAAAACTCTATAGCGTTTGAGACTTGAGAGCTCTCAAGTGATGTTTCGGGTTGTTAAATTTTGCATTTGGTAAAGATTTGGGTCTAATTTATGGTACTGATTTTTTAAAATTTAAATTTGGTAAAAAGAATAATATTGGCCGACAATCTAGCACATTACACTTTGCGAAATTTTTCTTTTTTTTTCATTATCAAAACATAGCTTGAAGATCGGTCACAAGCAAGTCTTAATTCAGTAAGGGCATACTTCTACTTGAAACATTCTTCTGGTCGCAAACATAGTAATTTTTTTTATGTAATGTTTAAACTTTAAAGTGCTAAATCACGGTGAGTCATAATTTCCTTGAATTTTGTGACGTAATTCTACTCGAATAACTTTGCACCATTATTACACGGGGATTTTTGGCAACTTATTTGCTTTTTATCTATCCTCTCAAAATGACACACAATCTATAGGAAATAAAAAGAATGTTAGCAGTGGATGATTGTCAGACTTATCGGCTCCCGATCCAATTCAGATACGACATATTTTATGTGAAATAAATTGTGTCACTAATATATTAGTGCACCTTTCTAGTTTTCTCACATTGATGAATTTTGATTAGATGACACTTAATTACATAAGATATTTCGCTTTAAAAACATAAACGTGTTACACCCACCTTGATGTACGCCAAAACCATCACTAAAAAGAGGGTTAATGTTTAGTATTTTTTTACTAAAGGTTACTAGGTGTGTCAATATCTTCCTCCTTCCTTCTGTTGACCGTTGGGCATCTTTCCAATCAACCTTATTGAGAAATGGCCCGCATATTGGATAAGCACGGAGTAATGGAGAATGTGGTCCATTTTGCAAAAACGCAATAAATTGTACCTCTGTTTTCATTTCATGTTTTTCCTTAAATACATAAACAAGCTTTTCCATTTCATGGAGCATCTTGAGAAATCTGGGTCTTCATTAAAGGACAGTGTTTTGGAATATACTGCTTGGACACACTCCCTTGAAATCCTTTCTTATCTTCTCTCAGCACAGTGGAATCAATGTGCTAAATAGAGACCAATTCAATCGAACCCAGAACTTGCTACACTTGGGAAGTACAGCAAAGCCACCAAACTGCAAAGAAATTAACCGACAAACAAATGCCTCCTCTAATCAATAGAAAATACAACTTCTGCTTACAACACGAGCTTATGAGCAACAATAAGGGATTCAATGAACTCCAGAGTCCCTCTACAAAAATGGAATAACCTCCTCCTCGGCCAAACAATATTCCTATGTATTTATGAGATTGACCTCTTCTACATGATCATGCTCAACTAAAAGAGGATAGAAGCTACAGTCAATTGCAAATTCAAGCTCAAATTTGATGGCAAGTAATTTATGTTGCAAGGATAGAAATGTCACAGGATTCTAGCCTTGCTAGACTACCCATCAACAAGTCATAAAGATTATGAACCGCTGCACCTTCAGTCTATATGCCAAAGAATCTCAAAATTTATGGTTGGCAAAAAATGATATTTAAGAGGTGCTCAAAAAACGACATTTCCAATCATATATTCATAATATTTAATATAAAAGCTAACTAATTCACTGTAAAACACCGTTCACCGGACAATGCCCATAAGTCATGGTTACTTAATTCACTCCACAGCGCCGCTCACCGTACTTAACCCATAAGTCACAGAACATAGTGTCATACCACCCAATTTATGACCATACAGATGGAAGTACTAGACTACTAGTACTTGACAGAGCATATTTCAAAATTTTACGGTTCATATCAGAAGGACAAATAAATAAAAGAAAAAAAAAATGGAAGAACCAAACTCGATAGGTACCGAAATGAAATCAATAATTGAGAACACTTGGGTGGCACAGGAAAAGGACCTGTAGAACGAGTGGATCATGTGGAAGAATGTGATTATGTGCAGGTCCATTTTCTCCCTTTTTTTCTTTTTTGAAATTTCTTTCTAAAAAGGTAGAGGGCTAGTAGCCGATTAATAATTCAAATTATGTCTTAAAAAGTGGTAGCGTTGTATCGACGCATAAAAGAATCTCAGTGGACCACGCGCTCTTTCTTTTCTATGCTAATTTTTTTTTAAATTAGAGATAGCAGAAATATGTCCAAAAATAATGGCTGAAGCACACTATTAATCCTAGTAACCGTGCGTCAACGACCAAAATATCTAATTAACTTTACTGAGCTTAGCCAACCCTCTAAACCAGCCATTAGCTTCTCTCTGTTTTGTTTTTTTTTTTGGTCCAAAAGAAAAGTCCCTTCGGTTAATTTACTCGAACAATAAATATTTGGTCACATTGTCCAAAAATATTATTTATTTACCGCAATTTTTGTTAAAAGGTATTGGTTAATTGATAAATTTTTCATAGTTCAAATGAAGCTTAAATTCCTTTTTTTGTCAACTTCGAGAAAAAAGAAGAAGAAAAACTAAAACTTTACTCGTCACGGGGATATTATTGTGAGTCAATCAAGGAGTTTGATTGTGGGTATGCTTCTCTTCTTGACCTAGTTTTCTCTGAAACCTAGGGTAGAGGTCGACGGCTAGGGTTTAGTCGATCTAAGGTATTTCATAGTCGAGAACGAGGTTCTTGCAGATCGGAGTCGTGATGGCCGAGGCTATGGCGGCTCGACTGGCGGCAGCACCTGCGTTGACGGACGAAGCGGTGGTTGAGTTTGGGGAGGCTGGAGCAGCGGCTGTTGCAGTGTCGGGTTTTTCTTTGGTGGGGCGTATGTTGGCGCCTAGGGTGGAGGCTGATGCCGGATTTCCTAAAGCGATGGCGGCGGTGTGGGACCTGCGTGATCGCCTCTCGATCATGAAGGTTGATGGTGACCGGTTCCAATTCCGGTTTTCGGTGAAGGAGGAGGGTCAGACGGGTCTGAAGATCCGGATTTGGGATCCGGGTCGGATCTGGAGTTCGGTCTGGGGCTGGGTCTGGCTTTGGATGTCGGGTAGGATCTGGTTTTGGGTTTGGTAGTGGGCGTGGATTTGGACTTTGGTGTTAATTTTCATTTGGTTTTTATTTTCTTTGTTTATAGGTCACTTTGGTGGAAGATTGATCTCTATTTGGCGTATTTCTTACGTGGAAGATGTCTGGATGGTCATATTACCAGTTACATTGTTAGAAGATTGCCCTCTCATGGTCGGTCACACTATCAGTAACATAGGTGGAAGATTGTTCTATTTTCGGCTTAAGTTGTACGAGGAATATGCTTGGTTGGTCATACCACCGGTTACTTTGATAGAAGATTGGCCTTTTATGGTTGGTCATACTATTAGTAACTTTTCACATAGCACGGTTTACACCCGGTGCGTCTTCAGATGCAATTTTGCATCCCATCGTATCTTCACTAGGTTTTATGTTCATTGTTTTATTTCTGTACTTTTCATTTACGATGTAGTATCTACATCTCTCTTTTGTAACCTTTCTTAATTATTATTAATGGAGTTGACACCTATTCTAAAAAAAAAAAAACTTTACTCATCACGATCATGTTTCTTATAGTGCAAACAAAATTATGGATATAGAGTAAAGTTATCACTGTGCAAGAAAGTTGAGGAGAATTTTTGTTATCATAAGTCATTTTTTAATCGATTTATGAATAATCTTGCTTGTTACCTTTGAAATGGAAAATAATTCTTACTTTGAAGTAGAAAATTTTACAACTTATCTTAATACGTCAACTTGAGAATTAGCTATTGATATCTCATAAAAGTCATCTACTTATTGAACCGTTTTTGTTGATTTAATGTAGGCCTGTAAAATCAACCTAGGGCCGACGGGCATGCTCAAGTCTAGCCTTATTTTTTGGGTTATGGGCTGGCCTAGTCCAAGCTAATGGGTGGGCTTAGCCCAACCCATTTTACATAGGGTGAGGCTTGGACTTCGCTTTTGAAGCCCTAGGCCGGCTTAGGTCCTACCCATTTTAGTAGAGTATACGGCCGGCTCGGCTCTATCCATAAAAAATACAAAAGAAATATATATATATATATATATATATATATATATATATATATTTATTTATTTATTTGCATAAATTAAGTATTTATAGCATATTAAATAAGTATATTGATATTTTTTATAGGAGTTAATTTAAAAAATTGTTCGGTTTCCAACTCAATCAGATTATTTTTAGGGTTATTATCACAAATGGTACCTGAACTATACCTCAATCTTATCGATGGTACCTGAACTTCAATTTTGATCACAACCAGTACCCGAACTTTTCGATTTCATATTAAATGGTACCTAAAGCCACCTTCAGTCACTGTTACGACAAAAAAAGCCAAATCTAAAATTAAAAAAAAAAATTAAAAAAAGTTCAAGGCAAGTCTATTACCAAAAAAATCATCACTATATATGATCGCAACCCTTGAAATCATCAAAGATCATCACTATGATCGCCTTACATGCTGTTTTTAGTCGGAATAGTGACCGGAGGTGGCTCTATGTACCATTTAAAATGAAATCGAAAAGTTTGGGTACTGGTTGTGATCAAAATTGAAGTTCAGGTACCATCGATAAGATTGAGGTATAATTCAGGTACCATTTGTGATAATAACCCTTATTTTTAATAGAAGTAACAAATCATTTACCAAATATAGGACGGGCCGCGGGCAGGCTTTGTTGACCTGAACTTTTTCGGCTCATGGGCAAGGCTTTTGCTTCACATATTTGTGAAGGGGTTGACCCTGCCCTGCCCACTTAACACTTAAGGCTACAAAAGCCCCGAGATGGGCAATATTTATGCCATTATATCTTAAAGCAGGCCGACCTAGCCCTGCCTATTTTATAGGCCTAATTTAATGTAGTGTATTGTCTAAAAGTCTGTTGATAAGCTTGAAATACACAATATTAACATGAAAATAAAATAAACTAGAACCTCTAATATATATGTTCATTACTGAATTGTACGGTTATGAGTTCAATTCTACACCAAATTCTACAAATAAGAATGAAAGACTACAAGCTTAAGAAAACAATTTCATCAAGGGAAATGACATTGTAAATTTTTAACTACTAAATCAAGAAGATGAACTATTTATGTCCCAAATATAGAACCAATACAACAATGAGGCCTAAACTTTAACCATAATGATCACCCCTTTCACCAAACTATTGATAGTTAACAAATCACGAGTGTTACGATACAATCTCACAACCAATATCAAGAAGAATAACTTAATAAGTTCACCCTCTCTATACAATGTGTTTCAAAAACATCTAGATTGTGTGAAGTATTAATTCATCATCACGTTGATAATAAGAAGACACTGAAATTAGAGCATACAATATAAAAAAATAAAACCATAGTAATGACACAACATAAGGACCAATAGTTCTAAACCCTACCTAAAAAAGTGGAGACTTACAAACCTAAATCAACAGATATAAAACCCTAAAAAATGAAATAAGATCGTAGCGACCTATTTCTCTTTCCCTATGAGCTATCACCGGCCTCCAATAGTCCCGCTGCTTGAAAAGTGTGTGAATCGTCAGCTTCCCACACACCAATTTTGAGTTGTAATAGGATACTCTCTTATGACCAAACTCGTGAACTCTAAAACCATCCCACCGGACCCATAAATCTCTACCACCATCGTCACCTAGGGAAGAGAAATTAAGATCGATCGCGATAACTCTGCTCTGATTGCAAATCAACGAGATTAATAGGCTTTGGAGAGCACAATAAAAAAATCTTGTCAAAACTAATTTAGATCAGATGGCGAAGCATATTATTTTTCTATTAGGAAAAAAAAAACACTTAACCAAATCACTCTTGAAATAGTAATTCTTTTCTTTGAAAAAAAAGGGTTAAAGATCATGATTTGTCACATGCTTGAACGATTCAGTCATTATTACCAGACTGTTTTCTTTTTTAACTTTAATTTCCGACAACGTTATTATAATTTTATTTCTTGGGAAAATATTCAGGGAAAAAGTATGTGGTGTTGAGCGGCTCGAGCCGTGATTAACAATTAGAGCCAATCAGCTGGCTCTAGCCATTAACGGACAGGTTTTCCGCACAAGTCGTGGCCGCACGCCATTGGTTCAATTATCTATTACACGCTCCTCTGGCATACGACCGCCTCCACTTTATCAATCCCTGTGGCATTCACATAGACACCGTATATAAACCCCCTTCTTACATTTTTTTCTCTGCAAGTCGTCGTCATCGGAGAAGAGAGACCCTCACCTATATCTTCTCCTCCTACTCCGTCGCTATTCATCTGAACCACGCAACCGCGAAAATGGTGAGTCTTACTTTTCTCCGATCGATTACGTTTTTGACTCTCTTATCTCTTTGGCTGCTGAGACTGAAACTTAAAAGTCTCCGATTTTGTTTTCCGATTGCGATAACTGAGCTCCGAAATGGATGATCGGTTTCGATCTATGAACGGTGTAGGTTGATCTGATAGTTACGAACTGAGTTGGATGGAATTGATAGCCCGTTTACTGTTTGTATCTGAGTCTTTTGCTTCCAGATCTGATTTGATATTGGTCTTGTTTTTGATGTTGAACGTTTTGATCGCGATTTGTACTGGACTGTAGAGGTTATCTCTATATTTTTGTTAATTTATCCCAAAGTTTTGAACACTTGCTGGTTGGTAATATTGTGGATCTACAGAATATAGCACAGGTGTTTAGATGTTTCGTGCTAGCTTTAATTGTCCATTTGTTACTTGGTTGTGATACTATAAGCACAGAGATGATAAATTTTCTCGTGGATCTGTTATTTTAAGTGATTGATGTATGTGTATGTAGTTTGAGCCCAGAGGTTCGATTACGGAATAAGTTGGATCCAAAATGAACGACGGAGATCACGTTTTTGTTCTCTTTTTATATTGAATGTATGTTATATATATTAATATATATTTGGAGGGGGTTCGTGAAACAAATATAGATTTATTCATTGTTTCTTCTTTATTGATTTAGGGTAGGGCATTGTAGGGAACAAAGACGGGCAAGTTTTAATTTTCATGTTGTAGCATCAAATCTTACAAAACTAAAATGCAAATTGGACATGGGCTAATTTTTGTGAGACTGCACGTGAACTTTTTTTTTTTTTTTTTTTTCTCTCGTGCTCTGGTGTATAGATTAATATTGAAACATTTCTCGACTTATTTTCATGTTTTGTTTTTTTGCTTTTCCACACAGCATTTATATTTCAGTATGTTGCCGTAAAATATGGTGTTAGTTTGTTACTAAGTTAATTTCTTGCAACTCACAGGCCAATGCAGCATCTGGTATGGCTGTGCACGATGAGTGCAAATTGAAGTTTCTGGAGCTCAAGACAAAGAGGACCTACCGATCAATAGTGTACAAGATCGAGGAGAAGCAAAAGCAAGTTATTGTGGAAGCAACTGGGGATCCAACACAAACCTATGAGAGTTTCACAGATAGCCTTCCTTCTGATGAATGCCGTTATGCTGTTTTTGATTTCGATTTTCTTACGCCAGAGGGTGTCCCAAAAAGCAGGATATTCTTCATTGCCTGGTAATTCTCATTTCTTAGATCAGTTTTAATTATTTTTAGTGTTTTGTTATCTAATCATGGCTTTTGTACCATATTTTTTTGCTATTTTTCATCAAGGTCTCCTGATACATCAAGGGTGAGAAACAAGATGATCTATGCAAGCTCAAAGGACAGATTCAAGAGAGAGCTTGATGGAATTCAGATCGAGTTGCAGGCGACTGATCCATCTGAGATTGGCCTTGATGTCATTAAGAGCCGTGCCAGCTAAATATGAAACATAGGATATCTGGTGCGGAGTTCTTCCTTTCAGCCTTTGTTACTTGAGTGGAATGTTTATACATTGTGGGATGGCGACTTGGCTAATGATGACATCAATTTCCAAGTTCTGTCATTGTTTCTTATTCGTTTTAAACAAGTGTCCCTGGTTTGTTTTATATCATATGATATGTTATCTTATAGAACCTATATGTTGAGTGGCTGCTTTGGTAGTTCTATGTCAACAAACTAATATGTAGTTGCTTGTGGGGGTTTAGACGACACCTTACCTCTTTTCAGTGTTGTATATGACCCTTGTCATTTTACTTTGGAGCATTATAAAGGATCATGCTTTTTATGATCTTCCTTGTTGCTGATTAATTTGGCTTGTTTTGTATGACCTTGCATTTTATTGGATAATTGATCTTTCTGGTAGAAGATTTGTAGTTGGCAAAAGATCTGCCTTATAGATTTGTATTGCCATTGCTGTTGGTGGGAATGGCAAGTCTTTCAGTTAACATGAGCCCTTTTGTCTATTGTATGTATGAGCAATGCCAGCTTCTAATGTCAATTTTCACCTTTGATCTTTTCCATTCTCTTTGGATCAGGTAGTATTTTTTTAGCACCCTTTCCCAATTTTCACCTCTTACCTTCCCTATTTTCCTTCGGGGTTGGGTTCTCACCAATGTAGGCTTTTCTGGGCAGCCACTGCTACCAATTGATGATCTGGCACACTAAGAATCCACCTGTTAATGCCTCACATTTTTTTAAATGGGCAAACATTGAGTGCTGAATTTCTTTCCGTCAGTTCCAATTCTTCAGATGTTAACACCTTCTTCCAATGTTAAAAAAAAAAAAGGAAAAAAATTACCAGTACCCAGGAAGATTTAGACTCTTGCGAGAAAACTGACTCGCCATCCTTGAACCAAGGATTCACGGGCATTGCTGATGAACCAAAAATAATGGTTCTCATGAATGTATGACGTTTTCCGTAGTACCCATACATCTATGAGTGTGAGTGATCTCTGCGTCGCTGTTTCATAAGGCTAACGAGACTCGTCCAAGATCGTCACTATTGCTTGAGGAATCATTTTCCTCGTGCAATGATGTGAGACTACACCTCAATTGCTGGATTGCCTAGACATTGGTTAAGTTGCAAAGTGAACTCACCAAATGAGTTCAAAACTTGGCTCCATTGCTCCAGGCTGAGCAGATGATTGACCTGGTCAAGGACGTTTGGGACTATATACTTGAATAGTGTCCACATTGTACAGTAGTATTTCTCTATTTGTATATAAAAATAAAAAACTTCTGTAGTTTAAGAAATCAATCAAAATGCATATGCATCTTCTCATTTCAAGGTGCAGACAATTGTGCTTGTGGTGCATATGTTTGGGAAAAACAGGACCAGAGCAATCAATCCAGCGAGTTGCTCAGTCGGAATGCCAGAAGTGATATAGTTTTTTGGAACAATTGTATTTGCAAACATAGTTGTTTTTGTGTAAGTACAGAACGAGTCCTTATTCAATAATGAAAACGGTTTGGCTTTCTGCCGAACTTTTTTTTTTTTTTTTGAATAGGAATTGATTTCATTAGTAATCAAGCCATGAGAACAGGCCAGAGTCTAACAGAACTTACATAAGACAATCCGGAAAAGACCAGATAACCTATCTAAGCCAAACTAAACTCATTAAAGTCTAAAGGGACGGTCGCTGGAAAGCAAGCCTAAAACAAGCAAGAACAACCTCGCTATTCTAAGGAAAAAATCATTCATCTAGCCTAATCTGCCAGCACGCAATTGTGGTACAAATAACAACTAGAAACATCTTAGAACAACTCATAGAGATTACTCCAACTTTATAAGGCTTGTAACCAGATGTCTAATAGCAGAGAGACTTAAGAAAATGCTAGCTCCATCCCCTTAGGGTTGGAGCCAGCACCGTCCTCAGCCTCTTCAGGAGCCAACAACCTCGGCATCAGGTTGGTCTTGCTCTTCTTTTTCAATGCCTCTGCATTAGACTCCCACAGCCCAAGCTTGGACTCAAACCTAGACCCCAAAGCCCAAGCACCCCTCAGTTCGAGTTTGAACCCAGGCCCAACGACCCAAGCCCAAACCCGATCAAGAGAGGGAAGCCTGACCCTCTGATGCCAGGCTGCCTCTACCGCCGCCAGGCCTTTCCACCCCTCCACCAGGAGCCAAGCAATGTTCATCAAGCCAAATCGAAGCCGGCAGAATTCCCTGCACGATCTACCCTCGACTTCACACGCCTTACCGGCAAAACCAGATCGAAACACACCGCTTGCTCTGCAATCGACGTCGATCACCCGTGCTTCGACCTCGATCCGTGCACCAAATGTCAAACCCAAGAAACGCCTCGTCCCAATCTTCTTCTCCTCTACGCCTATTGAGTTCAAAATGTGATAATTATTATTCTAAAAAAAAGAAGAAGTGATAATTATGATAAGTTCAGAAAAATAATAGAGAGCTTCATCCCGTTCTCTATATTTAAGAGCAAGATAACTTTATATCGGTTGTAGTATCCATTAATCAATGGTAATTCCACCAAAAAAGTATTTTACTTCATGTCGACTGCTAGAACGACGTCGTTGAAGTTCCTCTAAAAGACTAAAATCCTGTCACACAATTATCCGTCCACCTCTTTCTGCTTCAGCTGTCCGCCATTTTTAGCAGCAAAATTCAAACACTGATAAAGCTCAACTTCAAAAGCCCTCATCTTTCATGGCTTAAACCATCCCCACCACTCCATTCAATGGCTTCCTCTTTCTGCACCCAATGCTATTCCTGGTCTCTCACACCCACCATAAACCCAACACCTCCACCTCATCGACCCTTCACTTCTCTCTCCTTCCCTCGCCATGAACGCCTCGTCGTTCATTCTTCACTTTCCTGTTCTACCCCAATTTCTACTACCCATCATCCCCTCCCTCAGGACTTCACTCCCCAGCAGCTCCTCGACTCCCTCCGCCGCCAAAACGACGAGTCGTCCGCGCTCCGCCTCTTCGACTGGGCCTCCAAGCAGCCCAGTTTCACGCCCAACCCCACCATCTACGAGGAGCTGCTCGCCAAGCTCGGAAAGGTCGGGTCTTTCGAGTCGATGAGGGACATCTTGGATGAAATGAAGCACAATGGGTGTCTCAGTAAAGGTAGTTTCTTGATTTTCATTGAGAGCTACGCTATGTTTGATTTGTATGATGAGATTCTGGGTGTTGTGGATGTGATGGAGAGTGAATTCGGGTTGAAACCCGATACCCATTTCTTTAATTTCTTGCTCAATGTGTTGGTTGATGGGAACAAGCTTAAACTAGTCGAAACTGCGAATTCGAGCATGAATAGCAAGGGGATTAAGCCTGATGTGTCCACATTTAACATTTTGATTAAGGCTTTATGTAGAGCTCATCAGATTAGGCCTGCTCTTTTGTTGATGGAGGAGATGGGGAACTATGGTTTGAAGCCTGATGAGAAGACTTTTACAACCATAATGCAGGGTTATATTGAGGAGGGTGAGATGAAAGGTGCATTGAGAATTAGGGAGCAGATGGTAGAGTATGGTTGCCATGGTAGTAATGTGACTGTTAATGTTTTGGTTAATGGGTTTTGCAAGGAGGGTAGGGTTGATGAAGCGTTTAGTTTTATTGAGAAGATGGCAAAGGAGGGGTTTTCTCCTGATCAGTATACGTTTAATACGTTGGTGAAGGGTTTGTGCAGGGTGGGGCATGTTAAGCATGCTTTGGAGATTATGGACGTGATGTTGCAAGAGGGGTTTGATCTGGATATCTATACGTATAACTCTTTGGTTTCGGGGTTGTGTAAGTTGGGTGAAATTGAAGAGGCGGTGGACATTCTTGATCAGATGGTTTCGAGGGACTGTTCCCCAAATACCGTCACGTATAATACTCTGATCAGCACATTGTGCAAGGAGAACCGGGTTGAGGAGGCGACTAAGCTTGCACGTGTACTTACTAGCAAGGGAATCATACCTGATGTTTGTACTGTCAATTCGCTGATTCAAGGTCTCTGCTTGAGCAGTAATCATAAAGTTGCTATGGAACTGTTTGAGGAGATGAAGATGAAAGGGTGTCAGCCTGATGGGTTTACTTACAGTTTGCTGATTGATAGCTACTGTTCTAGAGGGAAGCTGGAAGAGGCCTTGAGCTTGCTGAAAGATATGGAGTCGAGCAGCTGTCCGCGAAATGCAGTAATATACAATACTCTGATTGATGGGTTCTGCAAAAACAAGAGGATTGAAGATGCAGAGGAAATTTTTGATCAGATGGAACTGCAGGGTATTTCAAGAAATTCAGTGACCTATAACACCCTTATTGATGGCCTTTGCCAGAGTAGGAGGGTGGAGGATGCTTCTCAACTCATGGACCAGATGATAATGGAAGGCTTGAAGCCTGACAAGTTCACCTACAATTCGCTTCTCACGTATTTCTGTAGGTCAGGGGATATTAAGAAGGCAGCCGATATTGTTCAAAACATGACTTCAAATGTGTGTGAACCAGACATTGTCACTTATGGGACCCTAATTCAGGGGTTATGTAAGGCAGGTAGAACTGAGGTTGCAAGTAGACTCCTAAGAAGTTTGCAGATGAAAGGGTTGGTTCCGACTCCACATGCTTATAACCCTGTGATACAAGCACTATTTAAACGAAAGAGAACAACAGAAGCGATGAGGCTTGTTCGAGAAATGATGGAGAGGGCTGATCCTCCAGATGCTATAACATTTAAGATTGTCTTTCGTGGGCTTTGTAATGGTGGAGGACCAATTGGAGAAGCAGTTGATTTTGCGATTGAGATGATGGAGAAAGGGCACTTACCAGAATTTTCATCATTTTCTATGCTGGCTGAAGGACTATACGCTTTATCCATGGAGGATACCCTGATTAAGCTTGTAGATATGATCATGGAGAAAGCAAGAGTTTCAGACAGTGAAGCTTCAATGATAAGGGGTTTCCTCAAAATCCGAAAATTTAAAGATGCATTGGCCACTCTTGGTGGTATTTTGAATAGCCAAAGGCCTAGAAAATCTTATTGGACCAGAAATTAATTTCAATCAGTTTCGGTTATCATCATAAACCTTGGTATCAATATATTATAGTGCTGTTGGATTTCTTCAGTTGGCTCTGGGGAAACCATCCCTTCGAACTTCCCAATCTGTGCAAAAGAAAAAGTCAGGTACTTTTGTGACCATAAGCACCGTCTTTGGATACTTTCATATACCACTGCGCATGCCAAAAATGATTTCAAGTTTTCTTTTGATACTGAATTTTATAAATTAATTTAGTAGATATTGAGGACGTAAAAGTATCTCAGCTCATTTTTGAAGTGTACTAGCTAGCAATGCCTCCCTTAGGTTGATTGTGTTTATTGAAGATTGTTGAAACAATACTTTGCTCATCTTGTAAGAAAGTTAGTTTGTAGAAATATGTAATTGAATAGGTTTATTATGATATCTTTGAGTGGGAGATTCTGAAGTTCAAATATACATCTGCAACAACTCAATATATATTGAATTGCAAGTGTTGGGTAACTTGGGTCTTACAGTGATTGTGATTGGCTATACCTTTCTTAACAAGGCAAGCCTTTCTTTTAGTTTTAGGAATGCAATTTACAAATGAGGAGGCAGGAGTCTCCTTTCTTATTCTGATGCATGACTTATTATCTTCAAGTTATTGCTTTAATGTCCGCTTTTGCAGGCAAACATATGTTCATGTTGTGGCTGGCACAGGCTTTGTGGGGGTACAGGTGCTTTGCCGGTACATGCTCTCGAACAACACAACCTAATTTTAGTGTAAATCTTTCAAAGTAAACCTTCATGAAGAAAACCAGGTTTCAACTTTTACTGGGTGGGTTTTAGAGTGGGATGATTAATCCATCGTATTAGTATCAAATCCTTGCTCCTCTTGTGTCAGACTCAGGTGAATCTCATGCTAAAGGTATATTCTCTCTCTTTTCACCTACGATTGGACTTGGTTCAACACTCACTCCTCACCGGAACTTATTTGATTCCCTCATGGTTATTTAGGTTTGAAATTCCTACAACACCCATTAAGACAGAGAATTAAGTGTTTAGACTCCAGAGTTTAGCTCAGCAGGTCGAGTCACCATGAGATGTCCACAGTTAATGATTTGTTAACGCAAACAGTTCTTCCAGAGTTTAGAAAATCTGTTTGAACCATATATAGGAAATTCTTCTTACCTCTTTTGCTGGTACATAGAAAGAGAGAGACATGCACGAATAAAGGGTAAAGAGGCGAGAACAGAAGATCAGAAAAAAGACAGATTCTGCTGTTGTTAGTAAGAGGAACAATTTGGTGGAGCTAACGGTGTTCCTTCTGGAAGGGAAGGTATAACTGAATAATTTGGAGAGAATAAGACATTGTACGGGTGAAATGTATTGCAATATCGATAATGGGTGATGGAGACGAAACCTAGGATCTTTCTTTCTGATATACCATAATCTTTTAAGTTCCCCAGACAATAATTTCACTGTATAACTGAATAATTTGGAGAGAATAAGACATTGTACGGGTGAAATGTATTGCAATATCGATAATGGGTGATGGAGACGAAACCTAGGATCATTCTGATATATCATAATCTTTTAAGTTCCCCAGACAATAATTTCACTTATTAGAAAAATGGTCGTTAAGTTAGAATTATATAAAGTTGATTTGGAAGAAGAGTATGCTACGCAAACATCGAGTTTCTTCATTCACTTTCATCCATGCCTTAGCTTCTGCATCTTTTCAGACCCAAAATATGTTCTTCATCTTTTCGACGATTCTCCCTTTTTTGAAAATCTTGTCAGGTGGGCATTTGTTCTGTTTTTGATCAATGGTAAGGTTCAAACTTCAAATTCTCACTGGCTTATCCTTTTGGTACATATATTCTTTCCCTATTGAGTGGATGCATTATATTTATACCCGTTGTGGCACAAAACAGTTTTACATGCATTTGAACTCTGGCTTTAGGCTTAGTTTGGGATTGCTGTGCTGTGAGAAGAAGCACTTCCGAACTTGCTGCGAGAGGAAGCACTTCCGAACTTGCTGTGAGAGGAAGCAGCTGAGTGTTTGGTAAACTGTTTTTAAAAGTGTTGTGAGAACAAAAAACAATTTCTAAGTGTTTGGTAAGTTGCAAGGCAAAAGTGCTTTGGCTATGTATAATTACCAAAATGGTCATACATGTTAAGATATGCTACTAAAATACATAATTTTGTTTTTTTAATTTTGTAACCATACTGTTAATGTTTAAAGTTCAGCGGTAGCTAAACCTTTGTTAACGCTGATCCGATGGGCGGACCGATACTTGTGATGTTATCAGAGCTTCCGCTACCTGTCAAGTAAAATACAAAGGGCGTCAGAGGGAGACCGCGTTGGGCGGTCTTCTCTTCTTCGATGTCTAAGTTAGTCAATGTATTTATGTTGACAAAGTAACAGTAGGTAAGTATTGAATGCGTAATTAATGAGGAGAGAAGAGAGAACCTTTTATAGGTGAAGAAGGAGCTGATCTTCTTCATGTTTTCGATGTGGGACTGACGTGCTTCAGTCCCCAGCTTTGGAGCTTCTGATGCTGTCTTGGCGTGGCTCGTGGCGGCGAGTCGGCGGTGATCTGGGGGTAAGCCGGGGCTCGGGCGGTAGCCTGCCTGGCTGTGTTCCCGTAGGTCACTCCTTTGGCGGGAGTTGGTACCGCTGACGGTAGCATGAGCGTGGCTCATTATAGCTAATTATGCTTGCAAATGGCTATGTAAGTACAAGTCCCCCAAGTCCCCAGTCAAGGAGGGCAATCTTGGTTGGGGAGTTGCCTAGCGGTTCGAAGCGTTGCTTCTGCCAGTCTTGCCAAAAGCATAATTAGCGTCAGTGCGCTGTCACCCATGGACTTACTGAGCAAACGCTTTAAACCCTTTCGGGTGGGCCCCTGCTAGGCCCCCTAGGGAGTCCCCCACTCCCCGGCTGAGATAGACCTCCGTTTGGCCGGTGTATTGTTTGTTGAGGGGAGCTGCGCTGAGCAGAGGCTGTTGGGTAGCGAACCCAATCTTTGATACCCAAGTGGCGGGGGTCAACATGACTGATCAGGGCCGTCGAAGACTGTGTTGACGTATCCCCCTGCCTGTCCCGGAGGACCATGTTTTGACTGCAACGCCGCGTTGCGGTCGTTGCCACAGTGAGGCGTGGCCTCAGGAATTGCCGTTGGCGGAATTCCCTCCGCTGAAGACAAGTGGCCTGCAATGTTGCGAGGGCTTGCCTGGCGGTAGCCTGGCGAATGTTGTTGCGGTCAGCGGTGACGAGGGAGAAGTTCCGCTAGCGGTGTTGCGCTTAGCGGAGACTATCTCGCCTGCAATATGGACAGAGAGAAGTTCCGCTAGCGGTGTTGTGCTTAGCGGAGACTATCTCGCTTGCAAGATGGGAAGGGAGAAGTTCCGCTAGCGGTGTTGCGCTTAGCGGAGACTATCTCGCTTGCAAGATGGAAAGAGAGCAGTTCCGCTAGCGGTGTTGCGCTTAGCGGAGACTATCTCGCTTGCAAGATGGAAAGAGAGAAGTTCCGCTAGCGGTGTTGCGCTTAGCGGAGACTTTCTCGCTTGCAAGATGGAAAGAGAGAAGTTCCGCTAGCGGTGTTGCGCGTAGCGGAGACTTTCTCGCTTGCAAGATGGAAAGAGAGAAGTTCCGCTAGCGGTGTTGCGCCTAGCGGAGACCATCTCGCTTGCAAGGTGGAAAGAGAGAAGTTCCGCTAGCGGTGTTGCGCTTAGCGGAGACTATCTCGCTTGCAAGATGGAAAGAGAGAAGTTCCGCTAGCGGTGTTGCGCTTAGCGGAGACTATCTCGCTTGCATGATGGAAAGAGAGAAGTTTTGCTAGCTGTGTTGCGCTTAGCGGAGACTATCTCGCTTGCATGATGGAAAGAGAGAAGTTCCGCAAGCGGTGTTGCGCTTAGCGGAGACTCTGTCATTTCGTAGTCTGCCTCCTGGGTGGTTACTTCGGGTAGACGCTTCGTTTGGCAATGTCCGACACGTGGTCGTCATGGATTGGTTTAGCGTGTGCAATAAAGTCTTTTCAGCACGCCCGTCTCCTCGCCATTAATGCGAGTAATTATTGATTTTATAACCGAGGCGTCGCCTCGATTAATCCGGAGAGTAAGTGCGTTTGTGGGGCACGTGTACGGTTGTGGTGTGATGTCGTTTTTCAGCGGACGACCTAGATTAGTTTGATGTTGACATAAAAGAGAGGGAAGACTGGAAGTTTGATACTTTGTACCTTTTACCTAGTATCGTCGTCTTCCAGTCTCGCCCTGCGTTCCCAGAAGGAGGTTGCTACGATTCTGCGAAGTTGTCGATCTGCTAAGCGTGAAGATCTCCTGAAGTGAGGAAGAACGCCTTCGATCGCGCCAAAGCTTTCGCCTTTTGAGGTTGGTACCCCGAATCGCATCTCTGTTCCATTGGATTTCTGTGTTTTTTTTTGTTTTTGTTTCTGTCAGTTTCTGGGTTTCCGATTTGGGGTGCTGCTTATTCTGCCCTGGTGTGTGTTGAGGGTGTAGGGGGAGTGTTGGAGATGGGTTTTGGTGTTTGATAGAGGGTTGGGGTTTAGGGATTTGCTAGATGGTCGAATCTGGGTTGAGTATCTGGGTGCTACTTGCTTTTGTTTTGGCTTTTTCTGGGCTATTGTTCTTGATGTTCTTGGATGCAAGTGATGAAAGGATAGCCTAGATCTTGTGCGAACTGACTGGTTTGGGTTTTAGGGTTTTGGGATGGCTAGCGTCGTAGATATCTCGAGCGGTGAGGATTCCGGGTCTGACGAGTCGCTCAACACAGCGGATAGGGTGTTTATTGACTCGTTGCGTCCGTCTGCCCCTGCAGGAACCTCACCGTCCGAACCGCTAGACATTGTGCCGCTACAGACCATACCCTGGGAAGTTGCCATAGCCATGGGTCGTGCTGGTCGTCCTGAGAGTTCTCGAGCAAGAGAAGATGCCGCTGCTCGTAAAAGGCGGGAGGAACGGCTGGCGAGCAACAGCGCCGCTAGCGGCTCCGCTGATGGGGTGAGAGAAACTGGCGGGGAAGAGGTTGAGTCAGCCTGGGTTCTCAATGATGGTACATTGGTTGATGAGCCAGGCGGGCCGATGACGGTGGCCGTCGTTAACCGTATGAAGCGGGTGTTCCGCTTGCCAGGTGTAGTGAAGCTGCGACCGCCGCTGAAGGATGAGAGAGCGTCGTTCCTGCCAGCGGGGCATGCCGCTGTGTACGAGGCGATCTTCCGCCAGGGAGTGACGTTGCCGCTACTGCCAAACCTCCAGATCCTGGTTTGCGAATTTGGCCTCTCCTTTGGGCAAGTATGCCCTAACATGTGGCGGTTGTTGATGGCGCTTAACTCGCTATGGCGGTTGTCCGGCTGCGAGGGTCCAACCGTGGCAGAGGTGCTACACTTCTATGAACTTATATATGTGAGGCGCCAAGGCTGTAGTGGGCAGGTGAGTCTGACTCGTCGTCAGGGGGCGCCCAAATTAGTCGAGAATTTGAGGGATTCAATGTCACCTTGGCGGGGGACCTTCTGCGTTGCCACCGCCGGATGGGAATATCAAGCGGGGCAGAATGAGGGGGAGCCGACAGCGAGGATTAAGTCGGAATTCCAACCTATCCGAGGTCGTCGCTGGCCTCCGCTGCTCAGTGTTGGTTTTGGTTGCACAATAATTCCTTCTGTTGTAATGACCCCCTTTTTTTTTTTTTTTTTTGTGCAGCGGGTCTGCGTTATAACCTAACGCGTGAGGAAGAGTGCCGCGTGGCCAGAATTCGAGGCTGTTGGCAGAACCGCAACCTGCTAGACTTTCGTCTACTGACGGAGTGGGAGCTGTTGGCCGATCAACAGTTGACACGAGCCCTTGGTAAGTGTCTTCCGCTAATGTGTGTTTTAGTTTGTTGTTTTTGGGCTAAGTCGGTTTTTTCGCAGATTCTCCGCCGGGCAACAAATCGAGCCGCGAGGCGTTTAAGAACGCCATGGACCGCGCCGAGATCAATAACTTCCTGGAGACCATGTACGCCTCTGGACTAGCGGCCCAGAAGACCGCCGTTGATCCGGCGATGCTGGCGCTGAGCCAGTCTGAGGTGCCTGTGGTGCTACCGATGCCGCACCATTCTCACCTTGGTATCGATGGTCTGCCCGTCGTTCAGGTGGGGACCGGCGCTGCCGGCGGGAGTAAGACCGCTGCTGCCACTATGCAGCACCAAGAGAGAGTGCCCGCTAACCGGCGTGGGCCGCAAAAGGAGAAAGTGGCTCGGCCGGCGGAAACGGTCACCATTGCGGCGCTGGAGCCACAGAGGGGATCAAGGATCGGTGTGGCGGGGTCCACACGGGCGGTGCTCCAAAGGAGGCGTCGCCAAAATGACTGCGATGGAGAGGAGAGGGACGACGCGGAGACCATCGGGGCCCGCCAGCAGAAGAAGGCAAGACAGGCTCCGCCCAAGGCGCCCGTGGTTACCGACAGGGATGCGCCGTCGAGCGACCTGGACTCGTTTTCCGCGTATGCAGAGTTCCTGACAGAACATGAGCGGGAATTTCTTTACCACCTCTGCGGGCGGCTTGGGTTTGGCGGTCTGGAAGGGATTGTGCGCTCAACCGCCGTTGATCAGTCGCCTTTTAGCTCGGCCTTTGGGCACCTCTCCGTCGGGCTGCACGAGATGTTCCTGGCGGCGTCGAAGCAGCCCCGGGTTGAGCTGCAGCTTATGGAGGAGGTCAAGGGTCTCGAGCGGGAGCTGGGGGAGACCAAAGACAAGTTGGCTGATGTGGAGCAGTGCCTGACCAAAGCTGAATGTGATGCTTCGGATGCCCGCGGCAAGCTGGCCGTCGCCGTTGAGCGGGACTTGGAGCGAAATAATGACGTCTCCAAGCTAGAGCAGGATATAGCCTTGCTGCAGGATCGGGTGGCGGCCAAGAATAAGAAGGTTGAGATCCTTCAGCGGGAATCTGCCGTCAAAGCCACTGAGGTGAAGAGGCTGGAGGGCGAAGTTGCTCGCCTTGGAGCCGAGGGGCAACGTGCAGCGGCTGCCGCTGTGTTTAAGCAGTCGGCGGAATATAAGAAGGCACTGACTGAGGCGGCGAAGGTCGGTGCAGTTGCCAACGTGGAACTGCTGAACCAAAAGGGCGCCATCGACTGGGTCAAGGCGTCCCTGCCTGCCGGGCCGTCAGGTCAGAATGCACCGCTTGCCAAGGGTGCGGTTCCTACTCAGGCTGAGGGTGCCTGCTCGGGTAGTGGAGATAGCGGTACGCGTCCGGTGGACGACTCTCAGCGGACGCCACCTCCTACTCAGTCTGAGGTTTCCCGTGCTAACTTTCTGGCTTCCCACACTCGAGCGGATGGCACCATCATCACGCCGAGTCCTACTGCTCGTGGGTCTGACCAGATGAGCCGTCAGTCCGAGCAACAACAGCCGCCTGACCGTGAGACTGCCGCTGATGCTCCTCTACAATTATGAAGTGTCATGGCCTGATGTGGTGCCGCTGAGGCTTTTTATTTCCTTTCTTGTTTTTGCTTTGTGCCACTGAGGCTTTTTGTACATTTGACAATATTTTTTGGGCGGGGAGTCCCGATCCTCAATATATATAGCTTATCCTTTGCGTTTGAATTTGCTAAGTGTTGGATGCTGTGTTGCTATACCGCCAGAGTTTTGACTTGTGCTTCTGTTAATCAATGAAACATTAAAGGAATTAAAATTGTTCCCAAGTGCACGATGTAGCGGACGTGGTCCGCCGAATGTTGTTGGCGTTGCCAGTTAATTCTTGTGCTGGAAGTGGGCGACAATGGTTTGAATAATTCCTCGTTTCATTGATAGCTGACAGATCAGCGTGTTACAAAAGCGGGGTTGTACCCGTTGGGTAGCTTCCCTTAGCTAAATATGGAAAAAAAATTTAGCTAAGTCAAGATGCTCTTGGGTAGCGGTATGACTAGGCCTCATCATATGGCCCTTGGGCCCAAAGCCCGCCCGGCCCGGCCCTTCCATTAGGGCGGGCCGGCCCGACCCTTTCTCAAATAGGGTAGGGTATGGGTCATACAAATGAAACCAGGCCCTACCCTACGGCCCGCCCCGACCCTTAAAGCCCGGCCCTAAAATTTATATTTTGTTTTTGTTATTTTTCTATTATATATGTATAAAACTATAGAAGTATGAACTTGTAAACTATAGAAGTATGAACTTGTTTTGCATATTATCTCAATCTGCCACATTTTGGGTCTGTTTGAGGCCCAAAGCATACAAGCCCAACTCGAAAAGTCAAACCCGAGTCAAGACTCAAGTCTCCAATATCGGTGTAACCCTAGATGCTATCGATAAAGTCACAAAGTCTTCAGACAAAAACTGAAGAGAAACTGCCTCCCTCAGTCCCTCTCACACTCTCAGTCTCTTCCTTCAGGCAGCAAAGTGCAAAGTGCAAACCGTTGATCACCACCACCACCTCTGATTCCCAAGCCCTCTCTTCGTCTCAAAGCCCTCTCAGCGCCAATCGCCTCATTCGATTCCTCTGAAAGCGCTCTCGGTGCCGGTACAACCACCACCACCTCCTCGGTCGGCGAGGCCTCTGTCTCGATCTGCGAGGCTTGCTGGACGGCTGCGTCTCGATCTGCGATATGGACGGTTGCGTCTCGATCTGCGATGTGGACGGCTGCATCTCGATCTGTTAGGCTTGGTGAATGGAGTCGTTTCGATCTGCGAGGCTTGGTGGACGGCGGCGTCTGGATCTCCGTCTCGATCTGCGAGAGTTTAGGGCTGCATCTCGATCTGCTTCTCAATCTCCGTCTCGATCTGCTTCTCGATCTCGTTGTCTCAATAGCCTCCGAGCCTCGTGTCCGGCCGCCGGTTCAATCACCACGACCACTTTCGACGCCGAAGGTGAGGACTACGTTCCTGGTTTAGTGGTTTTTGTTTTGTTTTGGGTTTAGATCTATCTTCCCCCTCTCTCTCACGAATCTCACACTTCTTGCAGATCGAAGATTGTCAGAGCAAAAACAGAGACTGAAGATCTCCTCAGACCTCAGAGCTGTAAAAATGGTGACGCTTGCGGTGATAAACACCTATCCAGTTGGCGAGGTACTCATTCCCATACACTTGGTGATTTCGGTGATGTTATATATTGAGTATTTGAGAAATTGACAGTTTTAGAATTTATATAAAGCAACAGGAAATTTTTTCACAGATTCCGAAATTTTTGTTACCGTTACAAGTTACAACAAAAATAGATCCGTTTGGAACAGTTGATGTGTCTGGCCTTTAAATAAACCTAGACATCCCTTTATTTTCATCTTGATATTGAAACTCTATTCTGAACTAAGTGGTGGTAAGAGTATGAATATTAGGCTATTAGCTAAACTCTGCTTATATCTGATTACATTATAAATTTTGTATTCAGCATCCTTACCCTTTGTTTTTCTGTGTTATAGTTTATGACAGTGGAAGAGATGGAAGCAGTAACAGACTTGCAAGGAGGAGGAGTTGTATTTTCTGTTCAGTGAGCAGTGGCTGTTGCATTTTGTTATATCCGACTTAAAGTAAACTCTGAACTTTCTCCTAATAGTGTAGTGTATGTATGTACTTGTAACTTGTTGTATTGTTGGTGCACTTAGTATTTTTCTAGCTTAATTCTCCCGAGTGTGATGGATGAAATGTCCGAGTCAGTAACCAGTCCCATGGTTGTTGGTTCCATAGATCCAAACCCAACACCATTGACTGAAACAGCCCCAGAAACAGTCCCACAAACAGCTTCAAAACCTCCTTTATCTAAAAAACAAATAGAAAAAAAAGATTCTGTTTGGAGTTTTTATGAAAAGGTTGATAGTGTTGATGATAATGTTGCTGTGCAATATGCTAAATGTAGTGTGTGTGCTCAGTTATTGGTACGTGGAGGAAAGAATGGAACTAGCCATTTACGTAGGCATTGGGAGAGTCATATAAGTAGTCAATCGCTTGATATTATGACTCAAATGCAATTAGGTTCAGATTCTAGTGGGAATGTACTAAACTGGTCTTATAATAAAGATTGTGCTAGGTATGAAGTAGTTGATTATGTCATTAGGGCTGAACAACCTTTTACATTTGTAGACAAACACGATTTTAAGGGAATGATTCGAAGAGGTTTTGCACCTCAATTTGTGGGATTATCAGCTTCTACCTGCAAAAGAGATGTGATGAAGCTCTTTACTGCAGGAAGAAATGAGTTGCTCAAAACTTTTGAAAGTTTTGAAGGGAAAATTTGTTTGACTTCTGATTGCTGGTCATCGCGTCAAAAGATGGGATATATGTCTTTAACTGCTCATTTTATTGATAAAAAATGGAATTTGAATAAAAGAATCATTACTTTTAAAATGATAGAGTTCCCACACACCGGTGAGTCACTTGCTAGTTACATATATGAGGAGCTGATTTCTTGGCGCATTCATAGGAAAATATTATCAATATCTTTAGATAATGCGACAAATAATGACGTTGTTGTTGAAATACTGCCTGATTTTCTCATGCTTAATTCTGTCTTTAAAAAGTTGTTTCATGTGTGTTGTAGTGCTCACATTTTGAATTTGATTGTTCAAGATGGTCTGCATTTATTATCTCCATCAGTTGAAAAAATCACAAATATAGTTCGTAGCATGAATAGCTCAATTAAGAGGCATGAGTTGTGGGTTAATTGTTGTCAAGATTTGAATATGCCAAAGAGGAATATCGATAATGATGTTCCTCATAGGTGGAATTCCACCTATGATTTGCTGCAAGTAACTGAAAAGTATAAATTTGTTTTGAATCGATATGTTCAAAAACTAAACCAATCTAATCGCCATTCCACTTTAGCACTTCCCACTGATGAAGATTGGTTAGTTGCTTCAATTGTGTGTCGCTTTTTAAAAATTTTTGATTCTTCAACAAAAACCTTGTGTGGTGTGTATTATCCGACATCATGTCGTGTTATTCCTTGCTTAGTAAGTATCAATGCAGCTTTTAATAAATATGCTAAATATTCTGTAATTGCTGCTGCTTTGGTGGCCATGAAGTCTAAATTTGCTAAGTATTGGAAACGATTTCCTACTGTATTTTGTCTTGCTGCTGCTATGGATCCTAGATATAAGTTTTTTGCAATTAGCCAATGGATGAAAAGTATGGGTGTTGAAGATTGGGAAATTGAAAGTGCTATCTCTAGTATAAAGCATCAATTGTTTGAATTGCACGAAGTGTACAAGGATAATATAGTGCCTGCAGTTCCACCCTCTAGTATAAGCTCTAATTTACCTGCATCTTCTTCTGATACTATTGTTTTACCTAATGATGAAGATGAGGACTTTGCTGAAGAGGTCTTAAAAAAAGGCTAAAACAGCAACTTCTACTTCCACCTCTTCAAGTTCTGATTTACAATATTATATTGATATGCCTACACTTGAAGTTGCTGATGGATTTGAATTTAACCTTTTAGGTTGGTGGAGATCTCATGAAGAAGTCTATTCGGTGCTTTCTTTGATAGCTCGTGACCTGCTATCGATTCCAGCTTCAACAGTAGCATCAGAAGCAACTTTTAGTGTTGGTGGAAGGGTTGTATCGGAGAAGAGAGCAAGTCTGAACCCGGACACAATTCAAGCATTGATTTGCTTGAAAGATTGGAAGCTGGCAGAAGCAAGGCAGCAAGACAAAGAGCAAGATGAGCTCCGAGCTGAGGAGGAACAGAATGCAAAACTAGCAAGACCGGAATGGATGATTGCACTTGAACGTGCTAATTCAAACACGGAAGCGGTCGAGTCAATTGGAGATTGAGGAAGAGGTGTGTGACTATTTTTTGGATATGGTATGTTTTCTTTGTTTTTTTTTTTTGGATGTGGTATGTTTTGTTTGTGTTAAATGCTTTTGGTTCGAAAGGTGTGTGACTGCTGCAAAATCAACCTGAAATTGTACATTGGTAATCTTGTTATCCTTGTGTGTTATTGAGTCTGATCGTTCAGATTTATGTGTAGTATTTGATGACAATGGTTGGGGACTTTGGATATATATTTCATTTCTTATATCCTTCATGGCTGCAATTGATATAGTTTTTAATTATCAAACTGTTCATATATATATATGTTGCATTTTAAAGTCAAACTGTTCATAACTTCATGGCTGCAGTTAGATTGAAGTATATATATATATATATATATATGTTGCCGAACTAAAGTTAGATATTTATCTAGTTGTATTTGTATGCTTATGTTGCTGAAATGAAATATATGTTCAGTAGCTAAATTATCTATTTGGTTTTGTGCAGGTTCTTTGTTTGGTTGCCATGAATATGGATATCAGTAAGAGATGAAGGAAAGTTTGCTAGTGTTAAATCAAGCCATCCTTCAGTTTTTGTATCAAAGATAACAACTTTTTGTGGATTGATGAAGACTTGATCAGTTCATCAGTTTTTGTATCAAACACTGCTTCACATTTTGTACCCTCAGTGAGTCAGTGGTTTAGTGCCTCAGTGGCTGTGTAATTTCAATTTCAATTAGAGGACTTGATCACTGAGAGTGTGAGTATATGTTGTAATTATTTGTAATCAACTCAGCCACTCAAGTTCTGAAATCTCAAGTATTCAGTTTCTTTTTTTTTTAAATTTTTTATCTTTTACAGTTTTACAGTTACACATAGTGAAATTTAGTTTTATGTGAGTTAAACAAAAGCCCGGCCCGACCCTATTCGGAAAAGGGTGGCCCGGCCCGGCCCTTTCGGCCCTTGCGAAATGGGCCTTAAGGGCGGGTAAGGGCTTGCATTTTGAAGCCTCGGCCCGGCCCTAAGCTTTGTTGACTTGGTCAAAGCCCGGCCCGGCCCTACCCGAAGCCCTAAAATTTAGGGTAGGGCTGGCCCTAGCCCGGCCCATGATGAGGCCTAGGTATGACTATTTGTAGTAATACCGAAGGTGTTCGGTATTCCAAGGGTGGGTCGTTGTGACGCCATCCTTGTCCATTAAGTAGAAAGTGTCGGGGCTAGCGACTTCCACAATTTTGTATGGACCTTCCCAAGTTGGGCGGAGTACCGTTGGTGGCGGAATGACTTCCTTCATTACCCAGTCCCCCAGTTGGAGGTTCCGAGCTTTGACCCTGGCGTTGTAGAAATGTGATACCCGTTGTTTGTTTTGCAAGTTGTGCAGATGGGCCTTGTGTCGTTTCTCTTCTAGGAGGTCCCTGTCGAGACTGACGCCCTCGCCGTTGGTCTCTGGGCAGTAGCCTTCGACCCTAGCGGTAGGTTGAGTTACCTCAATGGGTAGGACGGCCTCAGTTCCAAACATCATGCAAAATGGCATTTCACCAGTGGCGGAAGTTGGGGTAGTCCTGATGGCCCACAGAACTTCCGGGAGCTTCTCCGCCCATAAACCTTTGGCGTCGTCGAGTTTCTTTTTTAGCAGCTTCTTGATTATCTTGTTCGTTGCTTCGACCTGGCCGTTGGTTTGGGGGTGAGCGACAGATGCAAAACTCATCTTGGTGCCCAAGTTAGCGGTGAAAGATATGAGTTCCTTGTTGTTGAACTGTGTGCCGTTGTCTGTGATGATTGTGTGGGGGACACCATAGTGGCAATAGATGTTCTTCCAGAGGAAGTGAGTTACCTTGACGGTAGTTATTGCCGTTAGTGGTTCCGCCTCTATCCACTTGCTATTGTAGTCGATGGCGACGATGATGTATTTGAACTGGCCTTTGGCGGTTTGGAATTTTCCCATCAAGTCTAGGCCCCACGTGGAGTGAATCCATGGACCAATGATGATTGACAGTGGTTCCGCTGGAGCGTGTGGGAGATCAGCAAATTGTTGACATTTGTGGCAGGACCGTGATATCCTCCTAGCGTCGTCGCCGAGCGTAGGCCAGAAGTAGCCTTGTCGCATTATGCTATTGGCCAAAGATCTGGCGCCCGAGTGGTTGCCACATTCCCCACCGTGTATCATCGCCAGAACGACCTTTCCCTCTGCCGGGGTTAGACACCGGAGGTTGGGGTGGGTGAACCCCTGGCGGTAAAGTTTTCCGTTCTGGATGTTGTAGCGGGTTGCTCTCCGCTTGAGCTGTCATGCTTCGACCTTGTCCTCTGGCAATGTCCCATTGCGCTTGTATTCGATTATCTCGTCCATCCAACTGGGACTGACCTCAATGTTGAAGATCTCCGCTAGGGTTTTTGTGATGCTTGGCTTGTCAAGGCACTCCACCCTTGTGTCCGCTGAACTTTGGTGTGGTTGAGCGGTTGCTAGTCTTGCCAGTGAATCAGCCTTGGCGTTCTTTTCCCTGGGGATCTGTGTGATGGTATGGAATTTGAATTTTTTGAGGAGCGTCTTGACGTAACCCAAGTATGCCGCCAACTGTGGTCTTTGGCCTGGAAATTGTCGTTGACTTGGTTGACGACTAACTGGGAGTCGCTGAATATGTTGACACTGTCAGCCCCCGAGTCGATGGCAAGGAGTAGGCCGGTGATGAGTGCTTCATACTCCGCCATGTTGTTTGAGGCTTTGAAATTGAATTTTAACGCATACTCCACGTTCAGTCCCCCGGCCCCTGTTAGGATGACTCCGGCGCTGCTGGCCTTTGCGCAAGCGGAGCCGTCCACGTGCAAGTTCCAATCTGACTGTTGGGGGGCTGGGTCCTCAGCGGTTACCATTTCCGTGCCGGTCTCCGCCTGTCGCTCGGTGAGCTCAGCAATGAAGTCTGCCACCGCCTGCCCTTTCATGGCGGTTCTTGGTTTGTAGTCGATGTCGAATTCGCTGAGCTCGATGGCCCACTTACTGAGGCGTCCCGAGTGTTCAGGGTTCTGCATGACCTGCCTCAGCGGTTGATTTGTTAGGACATGAATTGTGTGGGCTTGAAAATATTGGCGGAGGCGTCTAGCGGCGATGATGAGCGCAAGAGCAAGCTGCTCTAGGGGGGGATATATGGTTTCAGCCCCGTTCATGCCTCTGCCGGCGTAGAATACGGGGAGCTAATCCTGGCCGTCCCGCCGGACAATGGCACAGCTTACCGCTGACTGTGATACCGCTAGGTATATATACAACGTCTCCCCTGGCACAGGGATAGAGAGGAGCGGAATTGCCGCCAAGTACTCTTTGAGGCCCTGGAACGCCGCCTCACAGTCTGGGTTCCAGTCGATGACCTTCTTGTGGGTTGTCTTCAGGATTTTGAAAAATGGGAGACATCTATCAGTGAGTCTGGAGATAAACCGAGATAGGGCGGTTAGTTTGCCCTGGAGGCTCTGAACGTGCTTCTTCCACTCTGGAGTCTTCAGGTTGAGGATAGCTTACACTTTGTCAGGGTTGGCCTCTATGCCCCGCTCACTTACTATGTAACCTAGAAATTTGC